>NW_022988176.1:0-600000 GCF_902827165.1 Trematomus bernacchii
TTCTTGTGATGGTGCCACGACTAAATATCTAGGCCTAATAAAGGATATCGGCATTCACCTTGGTGGAAGGACAAATCGACAAAGGCTTTCGTGACTCACTTACTTTTCCTTCCTGTGCTTACCATGTGTATTTGCTGAGACTGTTCCTTACATCAAATCAGAAGACTTGTCTCAGCTTCACTTGCTTCCTTCTGTTCCTGGAAGCAAAGCCAGTTCACCATAGTTTGGAGCTTTTGAAGTGCCAACCATGGTACAGATAGGGAATGGATGGTGAAGCAGGGTTAGCAGAACCATACAGATAGAATGGGTCAGATTACTTGTGTTTTTTGGAAGGGGCCTGCCCTCCAATCAGAATTCAGAGTGCTTCATTCTGTACATTGACCTACTGCTATCAATGCACTTTGAATACAGATTATTTTGTTTGTCTAATTTAAGACCATAAATTAATGTAGCAAATATGGTCTTCTAGTCTAAGCGAGTCTGGTTATGAATGAAAGGCAGTCATTGATGTACAGTATGGAGGGGTAAGGTTATGTAAGGTTCTATTATTTATAAAATCTGGAATAATATCTTGCACTACAGTTAAGTAGGTGTTAGCTCAGAAAAAGAAACTCTATTTTGCATCTGAAAAAAGCAAGTTAATGAACATGATCCTAATTCTGTGACATGGCATTATTAACAGGTGAACATTTAAGGAAACTAAAAAGGGTGTTGCCATGATCATAACTTGCTTACTCACGACCATATTATGCTTTGAGGAGATTTTGCATACATTAAAGTTAAGGGGATTTCCAACCTCAGATTAAATAGCATTTATTTCCTGTTGAAACCTGATGTAACCAGTTCTCAGGAACGTTATTCAGAACCACATACTATGTGAAACAACAGGAGAGGGGTGAACACTTTTTAAATGTGCTTTTGACACATTTGAAGTCCCTTCTTTTATGCTACTCCGTTGCACGAGCACAATTACGCAATTTCGTTATTCTTGGTACCTTGGAACCGTTGTAAAAAAGGAATTGGCATTGATAAAGACCAATACATGCTAGAATCCTTTCTTATAACCTTCTCCTCCTCCTTTCTACCCAACTGACTAAGTAACTAACACTCTTACAACAGGATATTTTCTACCAGAGAGGGTGCTTAACCTACTCCTGGGCCTCTCATAACAGTTGAGGGTGAGATACTAGAGCAGAGGTACTCAAACTTTTTTATTAAAGGTCCATTTGTGAACTTTATACAAGGTCACTGGTCCGGATCAATGCCAGTAAAGTCACCCCCCCCCCCCCCTGAAACGAAACTGAAATTAAGAAGCAGTTTCTTATGGCGCGCTATGCATGGGGGTTTCCCGACACGTCTTGCAGTAAATGAAAGGGTGTTCCATGTTGTCGTTGCTGTGGACCTTCTTAATCTACCTTCTTTGGGGGCCCCCTTCTGGTCCAAGCACTTGCCTGCCTTGCCTGTCGGCAAACGGCGCCGCTTTATACACTCACACATTATACAGTATGGTGGCTTGGCTGTTTGTCTGTAGTCAATGCCTTGAACCTCGGCAAAAAAGGCATTAGAAGCATTAGAAAGTCAAGGTAAACTTGCGGTTAACTTGCGGTCTGCAATGAGTGTCACGCTCGCGCACACAAGTAAATATATATGCACGTTCATTCTCACTACGCGTCAGACACAAGACGCGCGTACATAATGATGTACATTAATTTATCAGAATCAGATTTTTTTTTATTTATTTATTTATTTTTTTATATATAATGGGACACAGGGTTCGGTCCGGATTGATTTGCAGTTCGGTCCGGATCCGGACCTTGGTCCGGAGTTTGAGAAGCCCTGTACTAGAGCAACCCCTACTAGTGTACTTAGTGTGGGCTGATGTGAACTGGTTCCCCTGTGGGAGCTACGTTACTCTGCAGGCCAGTTCATTCCCTAATTCTTGTGATGGTGCCACGACTAAATATCTAGGCCTAATAAAGGATATCGGCATTCACCTTGGTGGAAGGACAAATCGACAAAGGCTTTCGTGACTCACTTACTTTTCCTTCCTGTGCTTACCATGTGTATTTGCTGAGACTGTTCCTTACATCAAATCAGAAGACTTGTCTCAGCTTCACTTGCTTCCTTCTGTTCCTGGAAGCAAAGCCAGTTCACCATAGTTTGGAGCTTTTGAAGTGCCAACCATGGTACAGATAGGGAATGGATGGTGAAGCAGGGTTAGCAGAACCATTCAGATAGAATGGGTCAGATTACTTGTGTTTTTTGGAAGGGGCCTGCCCTCCAATCAGGATTCACAGTGCTTCATTCTGTACATTGACCTACTGCTATCAATGCACTTTGAATACAGATTATTTTGTTTGTCTAATTTAAGACCATAAATTAATGTAGCAAATATGGTCTTCTAGTCTAAGCGAGTCTGGTTATGAATGAAAGGCAGTCATTGATGTACAGTATGGAGGGGTAAGGTTATGTAAGGTTCTATTATTTATAAAATCTGGAATAATATCTTGCACTACAGTTAAGTAGGTGTTAGCTCAGAAAAAGAAACTCTATTTTGCATCTGAAAAAAGCAAGTTAATGAACATGATCCTAATTCTGTGACATGGCATTATTAACAGGTGAACATTTAAGGAAACTAAAAAGGGTGTTGCCATGATCATAACTTGCTTACTCACGACCATATTATGCTTTGAGGAGATTTTGCATACATTAAAGTTAAGGGGATTTCCAACCTCAGATTAAATAGCATTTATTTCCTGTTGAAACCTGATGTAACCAGTTCTCAGGAACGTTATTCAGAACCACATACTATGTGAAACAACAGGAGAGGGGTGAACACTTTTTAAATGTGCTTTTGACACATTTGAAGTCCCTTCTTTTATGCTACTCCGTTGCACGAGCACAATTACGCAATTTCGTTATTCTTGGTACCTTGGAACCGTTGTAAAAAAGGAATTGGCATTGATAAAGACCAATACATGCTAGAATCCTTTCTTATAACCTTCTCCTCCTCCTTTCTACCCAACTGACTAAGTAACTAACACTCTTACAACAGGATATTTTCTACCAGAGAGGGTGCTTAACCTACTCCTGGGCCTCTCATAACAGTTGAGGGTGAGATACTAGAGCAGGGGTACTCAAACTTTTTTATTAAAGGTCCATTTGTGAACTTTATACAAGGTCACTGGTCCGGATCAATGCCAGTAAAGTCACCCCCCCCCCCCCCTGAAACGAAACTGAAATTAAGAAGCAGTTTCTTATGGCGCGCTATGCATGGGGGTTTCCCGACACGTCTTGCAGTAAATGAAAGGGTGTTCCATGTGTTCGTTGCTGTGGACCTTCTTAATCTACCTTCTTTGGGGGCCCCCTTCTGGTCCAAGCACTTGCCTGCCTTGCCTGTCGGCAAACGGCGCCGCTTTATACACTCACACATTATACAGTATGGTGGCTTGGCTGTTTGTCTGTAGTCAATGCCTTGAACCTCGGCAAAAAAGGCATTAGAAGCATTAGAAAGTCAAGGTAAACTTGCGGTTAACTTGCGGTCTGCAATGAGTGTCACGCTCGCGCACACAAGTAAATATATATGCACGTTCATTCTCACTACGCGTCAGACACAAGACGCGCGTACATAATGATGTACATTAATTTATCAGAATCAGATTTTTTTTTATTTTTTTTTTTATTTATATAATGGGACACAGGGTTCGGTCCGGATTGATTTGCAGTTCGGTCCGGATCCGGACCTTGGTCCGGAGTTTGAGAAGCCCTGTACTAGAGCAACCCCTACTAGTGTACTTAGTGTGGGCTGATGTGAACTGGTTCCCCTGTGGGAGCTACGTTACTCTGCAGGCCAGTTCATTCCCTAATTCTTGTGATGGTGCCACGACTAAATATCTAGGCCTAATAAAGGATATCGGCATTCACCTTGGTGGAAGGACAAATCGACAAAGGCTTTCGTGACTCACTTACTTTTCCTTCCTGTGCTTACCATGTGTATTTGCTGAGACTGTTCCTTACATCAAATCAGAAGACTTGTCTCAGCTTCACTTGCTTCCTTCTGTTCCTGGAAGCAAAGCCAGTTCACCATAGTTTGGAGCTTTTGAAGTGCCAACCATGGTACAGATAGGGAATGGATGGTGAAGCAGGGTTAGCAGAACCATTCAGATAGAATGGGTCAGATTACTTGTGTTTTTTGGAAGGGGCCTGCCCTCCAATCAGGATTCAGAGTGCTTCATTCTGTACATTGACCTACTGCTATCAATGCACTTTGAATACAGATTATTTTGTTTGTCTAATTTAAGACCATAAATTAATGTAGCAAATATGGTCTTCTAGTCTAAGCGAGTCTGGTTATGAATGAAAGGCAGTCATTGATGTACAGTATGGAGGGGTAAGGTTATGTAAGGTTCTATTATTTATAAAATCTGGAATAATATCTTGCACTACAGTTAAGTAGGTGTTAGCTCAGAAAAAGAAACTCTATTTTGCATCTGAAAAAAGCAAGTTAATGAACATGATCCTAATTCTGTGACATGGCATTATTAACAGGTGAACATTTAAGGAAACTAAAAAGGGTGTTGCCATGATCATAACTTGCTTACTCACGACCATATTATGCTTTGAGGAGATTTTGCATACATTAAAGTTAAGGGGATTTCCAACCTCAGATTAAATAGCATTTATTTCCTGTTGAAACCTGATGTAACCAGTTCTCAGGAACGTTATTCAGAACCACATACTATGTGAAACAACAGGAGAGGGGTGAACACTTTTTAAATGTGCTTTTGACACATTTGAAGTCCCTTCTTTTATGCTACTCCGTTGCACGAGCACAATTACGCAATTTCGTTATTCTTGGTACCTTGGAACCGTTGTAAAAAAGGAATTGGCATTGATAAAGACCAATACATGCTAGAATCCTTTCTTATAACCTTCTCCTCCTCCTTTCTACCCAACTGACTAAGTAACTAACACTCTTACAACAGGATATTTTCTACCAGAGAGGGTGCTTAACCTACTCCTGGGCCTCTCATAACAGTTGAGGGTGAGATACTAGAGCAGGGGTACTCAAACTTTTTTATTAAAGGTCCATTTGTGAACTTTATACAAGGTCACTGGTCCGGATCAATGCCAGTAAAGTCACCCCCCCCCCCCCCCTGAAACGAAACTGAAATTAAGAAGCAGTTTCTTATGGCGCGCTATGCATGGGGGTTTCCCGACACGTCTTGCAGTAAATGAAAGGGTGTTCCATGTTGTCGTTGCTGTGGACCTTCTTAATCTACCTTCTTTGGGGGCCCCCTTCTGGTCCAAGCACTTGCCTGCCTTGCCTGTCGGCAAACGGCGCCGCTTTATACACTCACACATTATACAGTATGGTGGCTTGGCTGTTTGTCTGTAGTCAATGCCTTGAACCTCGGCAAAAAAGGCATTAGAAGCATTAGAAAGTCAAGGTAAACTTGCGGTTAACTTGCGGTCTGCAATGAGTGTCACGCTCGCGCACACAAGTAAATATATATGCACGTTCATTCTCACTACGCGTCAGACACAAGACGCGCGTACATAATGATGTACATTAATTTATCAGAATCAGATTTTTTTTTTATTTTTTTTTTATTTTATTTATATAATGGGACACAGGGTTCGGTCCGGATTGATTTGCAGTTCGGTCCGGATCCGGACCTTGGTCCGGAGTTTGAGAAGCCCTGTACTAGAGCAACCCCTACTAGTGTACTTAGTGTGGGCTGATGTGAACTGGTTCCCCTGTGGGAGCTACGTTACTCTGCAGGCCAGTTCATTCCCTAATTCTTGTGATGGTGCCACGACTAAATATCTAGGCCTAATAAAGGATATCGGCATTCACCTTGGTGGAAGGACAAATCGACAAAGGCTTTCGTGACTCACTTACTTTTCCTTCCTGTGCTTACCATGTGTATTTGCTGAGACTGTTCCTTACATCAAATCAGAAGACTTGTCTCAGCTTCACTTGCTTCCTTCTGTTCCTGGAAGCAAAGCCAGTTCACCATAGTTTGGAGCTTTTGAAGTGCCAACCATGGTACAGATAGGGAATGGATGGTGAAGCAGGGTCAGCAGAACCATTCAGATAGAATGGGTCAGATTACTTGTGTTTTTTGGAAGGGGCCTGCCCTCCAATCAGGATTCAGAGTGCTTCATTCTGTACATTGACCTACTGCTATCAATGCACTTTGAATACAGATTATTTTGTTTGTCTAATTTAAGACCATAAATTAATGTAGCAAATATGGTCTTCTAGTCTAAGCGAGTCTGGTTATGAATGAAAGGCAGTCATTGATGTACAGTATGGAGGGGTAAGGTTATGTAAGGTTCTATTATTTATAAAATCTGGAATAATATCTTGCACTACAGTTAAGTAGGTGTTAGCTCAGAAAAAGAAACTCTATTTTGCATCTGAAAAAAGCAAGTTAATGAACATGATCCTAATTCTGTGACATGGCATTATTAACAGGTGAACATTTAAGGAAACTAAAAAGGGTGTTGCCATGATCATAACTTGCTTACTCACGACCATATTATGCTTTGAGGAGATTTTGCATACATTAAAGTTAAGGGGATTTCCAACCTCAGATTAAATAGCATTTATTTCCTGTTGAAACCTGATGTAACCAGTTCTCAGGAACGTTATTCAGAACCACATACTATGTGAAACAACAGGAGAGGGGTGAACACTTTTAAATGTGCTTTTGACACATTTGAAGTCCCTTCTTTTATGCTACTCCGTTGCACGAGCACAATTACGCAATTTCGTTATTCTTGGTACCTTGGAACCGTTGTAAAAAAGGAATTGGCATTGATAAAGACCAATACATGCTAGAATCCTTTCTTATAACCTTCTCCTCCTCCTTTCTACCCAACTGACTAAGTAACTAACACTCTTACAACAGGATATTTTCTACCAGAGAGGGTGCTTAACCTACTCCTGGGCCTCTCATAACAGTTGAGGGTGAGATACTAGAGCAGGGGTACTCAAACTTTTTTATTAAAGGTCCATTTGTGAACTTTATACAAGGTCACTGGTCCGGATCAATGCCAGTAAAGTCACCCCCCCCCCCCCCCCTGAAACGAAACTGAAATTAAGTAGCAGTTTCTTATGGCGCGCTATGCATGGGGGTTTCCCGACACGTCTTGCAGTAAATGAAAGGGTGTTCCATGTTGTCGTTGCTGTGGACCTTCTTAATCTACCTTCTTTGGGGGCCCCCTTCTGGTCCAAGCACTTGCCTGCCTTGCCTGTCGGCAAACGGCGCCGCTTTATACACTCACACATTATACAGTATGGTGGCTTGGCTGTTTGTCTGTAGTCAATGCCTTGAACCTCGGCAAAAAAGGCATTAGAAGCATTAGAAAGTCAAGGTAAACTTGCGGTTAACTTGCGGTCTGCAATGAGTGTCACGCTCGCGCACACAAGTAAATATATATGCACGTTCATTCTCACTACGCGTCAGACACAAGACGCGCGTACATAATGATGTACATTAATTTATCAGAATCAGATTTTTTTTAATTTATTTATTTATTTTTTATTTATATAATGGGACACAGGGTTCGGTCCGGATTGATTTGCAGTTCGGTCCGGATCCGGACCTTGGTCTGGAGTTTGAGAAGCCCTGTACTAGAGCAACCCCTACTAGTGTACTTAGTGTGGGCTGATGTGAACTGGTTCCCCTGTGGGAGCTACGTTACTCTGCAGGCCAGTTCATTCCCTAATTCTTGTGATGGTGCCACGACTAAATATCTAGGCCTAATAAAGGATATCGGCATTCACCTTGGTGGAAGGACAAATCGACAAAGGCTTTCGTGACTCACTTACTTTTCCTTCCTGTGCTTACCATGTGTATTTGCTGAGACTGTTCCTTACATCAAATCAGAAGACTTGTCTCAGCTTCACTTGCTTCCTTCTGTTCCTGGAAGCAAAGCCAGTTCACCATAGTTTGGAGCTTTTGAAGTGCCAACCATGGTACAGATAGGGAATGGATGGTGAAGCAGGGTCAGCAGAACCATTCAGATAGAATGGGTCGGATTACTTGTGTTTTTTGGAAGGGGCCTGCCCTCCAATCAGGATTCACAGTGCTTCATTCTGTACCTTGACCTACTGCTATCAATGCACTTTGAATACAGATTCTTTTGTTTGTCTAATTTAAGACCATAAATTAATGTAGCGAATATGGTCTTCTAGTCTAAGCGAGTCTGCATGAATGAAAGGCAGTCATTGATGTACAGTATGGAGGGGTAAGGTTATGTGAAGTCTTGTCAATCATTAAAAGCACTTTAAAATCAATTCTGTAAGACACCGGTAACCAGTACAGTGATGCCAGCAGAGGGGAAATGTGATCTCTGTTTTGTTTGTTATATCCTGACTGCAGCATTCGGAATTAATTGCAATTATTTAAAAGATGTTTTAAGAGGGACAAGTAAAAAGAGAATTGCTATAGTCCAAGCCGCTAGAAATCAAAGCATGTAAAACCATTTCAGCAGCATTCTGAGTGGCAACTGCTCTAATCCTGGCAATGTTTCTCAGTTGGAAACATTTAGTTTTTGCAACCTTGTTAAAATGGATTAAAAAATGAAGATCACAGTCTAAAATGACTGAAGTGGGGTTTGACTGCAGCCAGCCACCAGCGCTTCATTCTTTACCTTAACCTACTGCTACCGAGGCACTGTGAATACAGCATTTGTTGTCCGTCTAACTTAAGAACATAAGTTAATGTAGTCACTTCAATCTTACATTTTCACAGAGAACTCTGGGCCAGTAAACAACCTGCCGAGACTCAAGGAGGACACTAATCGGCAACCAGAGATGGGGTCGTTACTAAAAAAAAGTAATATATTACATATTACTTTTTTAAAAAGTAATATATTACACTACTTCGTTACTCTCTACATAAAGTAACTCGTTACTTTACTCGTTACTTTACTCGCAGGGCCGGCCCGCCCCCCCCTACAGGCAGATCACGCAGACTGCTAAAGTTTCAAATGTTCTCTTTAGTTCAGTTTCCATTGTCGCATAAGACTGATCCAGATAGCTCTGACTATGGCTGTCCTCTGTCTCCTGCTATCTGTATTTTGCGCAGTATATCTCTGAACGATGCGATGGTGATTCCACTGTGCAAATGGGCAACATTACCTCTACTATGAAGGATGCTACAAGCCTGTCCATCTCTGCTTTGGTTACCGGTCCTCCAAATTCTAATTTGTGCTGCTTCGGAGTCGGCGGTGGCGCACTCACAACATCCTCACTCTGGGTTCGGGGGTCCTTAGCTATTAGCTTCACCTTAGCATGTGTTCTTTGCAGGTGTTTGTTGAGGTTTGACGTGGTGTTTACAGCAGTGGATAACAGCTTCTGGCCTGGACACAGTTTGCACCTCACCGTCACATTCCTGTCTATTCTTCGGACGAACTCAAAATAATGGGCATACCTCCACCCCTCGAAAGTTATCGCTGACTCAGCCATGTTTATGCAGCACTGCACGTGGAGATGTGGACGCGCAAGTCGTGCAGATTACGTACATATAAACCTGCGGCGAAAACCCCTCTTGTCTGTCAGTGTGATTATGACTGATTTTATAAAAGTAACGAAGTAACGCGTGTCGGGGCAATGTTAGTAACTGTAGTGTGATTACTGAATTATAAAAGTAACGCGTTACACTACTCCGTTACCGACAAAAGTAATATTTTTTAAGACACCCAACTCTGGCTGTCAATGTATTTCATAAAGTAGTATGTTATTACTTTTAGACAAATCAGGTGCATAACATGATTGTCTTGTACCACAACTATTTTAACTAAAACACAATGATTCATTAACTGATTTAAAAATCTAAATGTGTGGCTTTTGATGCAGCTCAGAAATGAAAAGACAACAATTCTAAATGTGTCAATAAAAATGTAAATAATAAGAACCAGATACTTATTTGAAATAAAACTAAAGACATTGTCTAATCTTCATGTTGACATGAAGACTGAATGATATTTTAAAACATTGAAATTGTTAATGTGTTTATGACAAAAACACAGAAAAACATAAAAGCAAATATTTTTGCATCAGTTACTTTAAAGAAATAAAAACACTCAATCAAATCGGATTTGATTAATTGATACTACAATAACAACCAAAGAAGTAGGATACAAAGTCTGATTTAATCAAACTGAAACATTTACAAATTCCTTGTAAGTTATTGTGGGGAAAAGATATGGTCAATCTTGCCATCTCACAAACAGCATGTTACTCTGTGTGCTTCTCTTCATATGAATCAAGTGTAATCTAAATATCCATGAGAGGATGATGACTGTAATGAGGAGGACGTGACCCTCTGTGAGCACAAAGCTTGTAGTTTCTCATTTGATAGAAAATGACTCTTTGAGGCTTGCCTCTGCTTGCTCCTTTGTGATTTCTTTCCAAGCTGCAGGAATATCAGCAGGCTTTGCATCGTATGCTTCTGCAAACTCATCATTGAACTTTGCCATTACATATTTCCAGTAGTCTGAGGCCTGGAGGCTTGCATCTGGTAGGATTTTCCAGTGCGGATAAATTTGTCTGTAAGACTTGAAAGGATGCCATTTATCCTTTGAATCACTGTTGCGAAAAAGCATGTCACTGTTCACAGAGGAAGAACATAAGTCAATTGTGAGTTTTTGTGTCTCTTCCGATCTATTTCGAACCAGACCATTTGGGCGATGAAGTGAAGCGAAGTGCTCCATGTGGGCTCTTCCTCCTGCCTCACAGGGCACTTTGCAGAACGGACACTGTTCACCACATCCAATCAGTATGACGAAAAGCTCGTGGTGAGGATTCACCTGAAGGTTCTGTAGTTTAGTTTGGATGTTTGTTTCCTTAAACGTCTCTCTCAGAGCTTGTGCCATCTCCTTCACACACTCAGTGAGCCTGTGAGCAAACTGTTCCTGGTTGGCATTGTTCAGGATCATGAATTTACCAAGAGCATCCTGGGAAATGACCAGTTTGTCACCAAGCTCCTGACAGACAACTTCAACAAATGACTTCAAGTTGCCACACTTTTCTGTTTGAGCTTTCTGGATAGCATTATTTATGCTGTAGACACATGACTGGAGATGTTGTTCCTCGAACATCGTAGAGCCATTTGAGAAGCGTTCCACTATTTTGTTGAGTATCCAATTCTTTACATAATTCTCATAGGAGCAAATAAGCTCAGGTACTTTTTAAAGTCATCCTCTGAGAGCAGATCCAGTAAAACTGAATACTGGAAGGACATTCTTGTCCTGAACTGCTCACTTGTCTTCATTTCACCAATGATATCAGGACCCAGGAAACGGTTGACAAAGCCTTCGACTGCAGGCTTCAAGCATCGGTCTGTGAATTCTTCTGCTTTCTTCTGGCACTGGACTACATGATGGAACACATCTTTAAAATTAGAACGAAACGTTTCTTTGTTTTCGTTCAGACATCTGTAGGGATCATTCTCATGGATGAAATCTTCATGCATTTTCTGAAACCTTCTGGCTGCGTCTCCACAGATGTGCAGTTTCAGAGAGACTTCAAAAGTGATGTCAACTTCCTGATTGTTTTGCAGCTTCTCATCAATCATGTTTAGAATCTCCTCAATGTAGGTATCATGGTAATTACTCTTTCTTTGCATTTTGTCAGTCATCATCTCTGAGCAATCTGTAATGATGCTGTCAGCTGTTTGTTGTACAGCCTTTGTGTGACTTTGAGCACTGAATAGGTCTATATATCGCTTGACAATTCCTGCAGTATATTTAAAAGGCAACCGTCCACACTCTTTCAGGGTTTTGTTACTCAACAAATCATTCGCTTGACTTCCCTTTTGTTTTAGATTTGTTCTCAGGTGGTGAGACACACTGGTGAAAATGTCCCCCACCTTCAATTCTGAACAGGATAGGTGAGTCACTGTTTGAGTCCACATCTTGTCAAATTCTTTGTCCAGCTCTTCCTCTTTCATCTTGATGTTTTTCTTCCTACATTCTTCAATCAATGCACAAACGTTGCCCTCTAATTCCTTTGTGTGTTTCTCCTTGATTCTATCAAGTTCTGTCATCCCCTGTCTGATGTCAGCTGCTGCTGTGAGTTGATTAGACACAGACCTTTCCATTTCTCCTCGAAGGCTCCTTGCACTGTTTGCAAACTCCTGTCTGTATCCTTCAACAAGATCGACATGACCCTCTTTTTCCTTGAAGTACTGTTCCAGATTTCCAAGAAGCTTTGTCTCCCATTTAGACAGCTCTATCAAAGCTTCGCTTTTCAATAGCATGAGAAGTTCTCTCATGTCAGATTTGTTGGATTTATCAGCAGGTGTACCGAAGTTGGAGATTCTTGTTACAGCTTGTGTAACCCATGTGTACATTTCTTTTTTGAATTCCCATTCCCATTTGTTGAATTCTGTGCACAGCCTCATGTATGCATCAGCCACGAGACTGTTTCTGAAGCTGAAGAGGTAGTTTTCATGTTTTACTGCAGTCCACAGGCTCTTCATCCACTCAGTAAAGTCCAAGATATTATTAGCTGATGATCCACAACTTCCCAAAATGTGGATTATGTTCTTCTTGAGCTCATAGACAGCCTCGCTGTAGCCTGCATTGACTGGTGCCATCGGTGGGTTTCCATTCCAGAGTCCAGGAATGTACCAGCTTCCAGTGTCTGGACTGTACTCCATCACATCAGTGAAGCTCGAGTACTTTTCTTTCTTTTCCATTTTGGCTGCTGCCTGGGTCATCTCGTTTAACTGCTGCAGGAGCAGTTTCCTGTCTCGCATGTTCTTATCATGGGCTGAAACATCGGACACATTCTGGTGAACAAACTGACATTTGGGCTTCTTTTTCCCCACCTCTTTCATCCTGAGGAAAGTGTGTACAACTATCTGTAGGATGTCCTTCATATATGTTGAATTGCATATGCAACATTGATGATGGTGATATCACTCAGCCCCACAACAAGTGTTGCAAGCTCATTGTCGTGCTCGTGGCTATTGTCCAGTTGTGCGAGTTCTGGTGACTTTAAGCCCTCAGTGTCAATGATCACCATGAAGTCACAGTTGAGGTCTTTTCTGACATCTTCATTGATTTGAATCAGCAACATAAAGGCACCTCGAGTGCATCGACCACTGCTGACTGCAAACTGCACTCCAAACATGGTGTTGAGGAGAGTGGACTTTCCTGTGTTCTGAACTCCAAGAACTGTGACTACCAGGATCTTGTTCTTAGGAGACACCAAGTCATTGAGCTGAGAGAGAACGTCACTCACCCATCTGAGAGGTATGTTGGATGCTTCTCCATCTACAAGCTCAAGTGGAAATCCAGCAAGCATTAATCCTGCACATAGCTTGGGGAGATGCTGTAGTTGTTGACGTGCTGGGTCTGTTTCAGGAAGGGAAAGGGAAGCTTCATAGATCTGGCCCATTTCACAGAAGAAGTGTTCAGTCCCTAATGAGCTGTTGGAAAGTTGTTCCTCAATCTCCTTGATCTCCTTTTTGTTCTCAGAGTTTCTGCATTTTTCTTTGTACTGCTCCCTGAGGTCAAAGAGTTTTTCCCGAGACACGTTATCGAGGTTCATTCGCATCCATTTCAGGAAATAGCACCTCTCTATCCCTGGGCTTGATATTGCATTGATGAAACATGTCATTGCCTTCGACATGTACTGAGAGTTCTGTTTTTTCCGAAGTTCTTTTTTCTGTAGCCGAAGATCACTTTTGTACTTTTCTATATTTTTTTCAGACCCAACTTTCTGAAGCCGGAATTCTTCCTTCTCTAAGCGAGTGAGGTCTTTCCATATTTGTCCTTGCAAGGGAAGCTGAGCTTCTTTGTATTCAAGAAGGTCTTGAATTTCTGCAGTGATGGCATCTGCGTTTTTCTTCGCATTCTGGCAGTCTGGAGAGTCTTCATCAACACAGATTCCATGTTCATGTGCAATGTCAGCCATCTTCTCAATTCCCATCTTCACCTTTGTGTTTTCAAATGCATTGCTGACTTTTTCCCGCAAATCTTTGACAAAGTTTGCATCATTTATGTGCTTATCTTTCAGAAGGATGTTGCTCTTGGTTAAGCTCAACTTGGTTGCTACCTTTTTTACAGCATCTGATTTGAAATCTTTGCTTTGACGGTTGCCCACCAAGAAGATCTGTGCCTTGTGTTGTTGGTTGGTTAGCAGCTCACACTCAGAGTCCAAAGCATCAAAGAACACAAAAACTGCTGCAGATGTCTGACACAAGAAAGAAAATTGTGTTTCAAATGAAGCAATGTCCCCACGAAGGTTAGCTACAGCAACTGGCTCGCTGAAGACGTCCATGTTTTTGTTCCCACAAGGGAGGTACCAAGTCATTTCCACCAATCCATTGGATATTCTCCTTGGACTGTCACCACCCTCCATGTTACGGTGAACAAAGGTGTCATGGTTCTGCTGAGAGTTGCTCAGAAGCTTATTGAGGATCTCTGACTTGGACAAGGAGCACTCACCCAGTCTCACAAAAGATATCATTGGAAGTTCGGAGACAACAATTCTCTCTTCAATAAATCCCTTGGATTCTAAAAGGTACCGAGGTCTGTACTTTTTAACAATGTCTCTCATGGCCCAAAGCATGAGTGTGCACTGCTTTGTGTCACAGTTGGGAAGCAACAGAGGCACGGAAAACTGACACATGGACATTTTGAGGGCCATTTCCTGCTGTACAAAACCATCAGAGCACAGGAAGAGAGCAGTTATAATATCAAGGGGATTCAGTTTGTCACCTGAATGTGTTTTTTCGTCTAAGTCATCAAGACCATCTGTGTGATCCTCACAGTTGGACTTGTGTGCAGGTGTATATTTCACATTCCTAGCTGTCACATTAACCATCATTAGTTTCTTCAGAAAATACCATGGAAGATCTGAATTACATTTGGCAGGTTCATCTGTAAAGGTCTTCTGGTCAATCCTCAGAAGTGTGCTTAGGGACAGCTTCTCTCTGTAGTGGTGATCCAACCCCAGTTCCTCCAAAAGCCTCTCTAGCTGCTTCTCTGTAGAAAATAAAAACAATACATATAAAAGCCTTAATTGATTATTAAACATTCATAAGCATGGATCAACATTTATTATAAATTATATTATATCCTTTCCTATAGTTTATGAAACTACAACTATGATGGGCAGTCAATTATTAAACAGCTGGTCTAATCGATAGATCCAGATCCTTCAACCACACTAGAATCAAATTAAGAGATATACAAATCTAATTGGCAGATTGCAATGGAATTGTCAGTGAAAGGATTTGAAAGAAGGGATTGAGACATAATTTGCATCAAATTACAGCAGGTTTATAAAAATGCAATACACTGTTTGACATTGGCAGTGATAGTTGAACATTGAAAGAAACTATCGTTCATGTCTGTCATGATCAATCATATCTAAGATATATATTATGCATGGTTTAAGGAAACATCCACTTGAAAAGGAAAATATACACTTGTTTGCAATGTTACTGTGCAATAGTCATTTTATGTAAAAGCAATTTTTTTTATAGATGTCTCAGCATTTAATTGTTATAAGATCTCAATACTTTAATATATATATATATAAAATATAATATTTTGTTGCCATGTATTGGTTGTCTTTTTTACCTGCTATGCCACTTTTGCTGTAACACTGTACATTTCCCCGCAGTGGGACTAATAAAGGAATTCTGATTTTGATTCTGATAAGTACGCATACAGAAAATGTGTGAGCCAGATTAGCAGTAAGCATCATGTGTGCTATACTGGCAGTAATATATATATATGACAGCTTCATTAACATGAAGAAAGGCTGTTGCTGAGAAAGTTGCATTCGCTTGAAAAACAAGAAGCTAACCTTGAAGCAATAAAAACAAATCTTAGAGTGCTAATGGAAAAGCTTGAGCTTCAAACTGATACAATAACAACCATGGAAGCCCTGGAGTATGGTGGAGGATGATAATATATTTGCTGTGGTGGAGCAATACTGTACTGGTCAACCAGATGAAAATGCTGATGTTCATAATGAAGAGGAACAAGAAAAAAAACATGAAGCCAAACTCCAGCCAAGTTACAATCAAATAGCAAAGAAAGAGTGACTCGATTTAAGTAATGCAGCACCAAATCAAAATGACTGAAATGCTGACAAAGAAGCAACGCTTAACATTACATCCATCCAGAGAAATACCCATCTTTAAAGAATATACATTAGAGTACCTTCCATTGATTGAGATGTTTGTCCAAGCTAAAGACTTGGTGAGAAGGTTTCAATAAATTAATTCTAAAAAGGACGAGAAAGCCAAGAGATTGCTCGAAGAGAACTATGGAAATGAACTCTTTTGCAGCAGCTTGTTTGGAGAAAGGTCAAATTGGAATGCCATTAACAGTGAAGATAGAAAAGCACTGCTCAATTATACTATTTTTCTTTAAGGATATTTTAACTCAATGGAAAATATTGATACCTTCCTTTAAACTCAGGGAAAAGTGTAGAACTGCAAATTCATAGATTCAAACAAAATGAAAAATTCAATGTTTCTAGTTTTGGTTGATTTCATCAAAAGACATGCACTGATGGTTTTAAAGAAAGTAGTTTTGCAACAGTGAGTGCAGGTGCACGCATAGAAATGCAAAAGAGCAAAACATGTCAGATTTCCAAAAGACAGAGTTACGCCAGAGCTACCACCATACATGTATGCTAGAGTCAATGACTTTGGCCAACTTGACAACACTTGATGATGAAAGCCCTTCAACAGTTATGTGCGTGTACAAATGATCAACAGCCGACACACATAACTACAGTGCCAAATGTTCCAAATGACTTTGAACCTCTATCACTCGACCACTTGCTCCAGCTCAAGGTCAAACCAATGTTACCACCAGGTTAAATCCATCTGCAATATTCAGAGCCAAAACACTGTTGGCAGCAAGTGAAATGCATAACGGAGTTCTGGAGCAGATGGATCTACGACTTTGCAAGAAAGACCAGAATGGAATTGCATTCAAAGAAACCATATACCTGGACATACATGAATTGATCATAAACTCAAAAGCACTTCATTGATCCTGGTTAATGGCAAAAGTTCTGGAGACACCACCCAGATCAAGAGGTCTGATTCTTTTTATGACCGAAACAAACATGCTGGAAAGACCAGTAAGCTAAGTTTTCTCTGTGGTGCCAGTCTCAGATGTTTCAGTTAGTACATTTTTTTGTTTTGTTTTGCCTCTTTTGTTTTTATAGTAAACCATGCAATAATTATTATATTTGACTGACCTTTGGGGGCAGATGGTACAGGCTTGCTTAATGTTCCATCATCATTCTCTTGCAGAGTTTTACTGCACAACGTTGCAATGATCATCTCAGCAGCTGGTGGGTCCGAAGGCAGAGACTCTGGCTTGCTGCTGACCTGATTGACAGGAGTGCGTGGCTCTGTGGGGGGAAAAACGAAAGGTTTCACAAAAATGTCACTAAAATAAAAAAAATGAATGTTCCATCAATGTTTGTCAGCATTTGAAGGTGCTGTTTGACTTACAAGTAAAGGTCACAAAAAAGCCATATACAATTATCCAAAAGATCCAGAAACAGATGGTATTGATTTGTTTTACAGATTTACCCGTGAATACAGATAATTAGGTGGCAATTTCATTATACCTAATACTTTGAAACTGTTGTCATACAGGGATTTGTATTGTTTTGTTAAAACCTGAGTCATTCTCATCTTTATTACCTGACCGGCAAAAATGTTGCTTTCTTACAACAGGATCCTTCCTGCCCCTGGGCTGATAGTCATCTGGACTAATAGTCTCAAGGAGGGCTAGTTGTCTCGTTGAACTTAACAAAGTTTGTTCCACTGAACAATATGGGCACTGCAGCTACCAGCGCTTCATCCTGTACCTCACCCACTGAAACCGAGGAATTGTGAAGGCAGTTCTGATTGCCTGACGTCATTAAGACCATTAAGTCATGTGTTGAATACCGTGACTTTAATTTGACATTCTCAAAGAGAACTTTGAACTCTGTGTCAGCAAGCACACTGCAAAGATCTAACAAGGTCCCTTACGGACAACTGGCCAATCTATGGTCCGGGCTAGTTTGTGCCATCTAAAGGGCCAGGGTCCCATGGTCAGGAGGATCGCTAGCTTCACCAAGGACTCATACAAAAGAATAACTTGAAATGCCAGCTAGCTTTAACTAAACAAAACTGGGCAATCAGCTTTCTGTCTTCTGCAAGGAAATCTTTCTTGTTTTCAAGGAACAATTCTGCAGTGATGTCATCTGCAACTTTCTTGGCAGTCTCACACTCTGAAGGGTCTTTTTCAGAGTTTTTGTTTCGTGCAGAAAGTCCCAATGTGTCTACTACTTTTGCAAGAAAAACAGCAATGGAATAACATTTAAGAAACTAATTACCTGGCGATACATTTATTGATCGTAAGCTGAAATGCACCTCATGGATCCTGTTTAATGGCGACAGCTTTGGAGACACCACCCAGATCAAGAGGTCTGATTATTTTTATGGCAGAAACAAACATGCTGGAAAGACCAGTAAGCTAAGTTGGGCAGTCAATTATTAAACAGCTGGTCTAATAGATGGATCCAGATCCTTCAACCACACTAGAATCAAATTAAGAGATATAAAAATCTAATTGGCAGATTGCAATGGAATTGTCAGTGAAAGGATTTGATAGAAGGGATTGAGACATAATTTGTATCAAATTACAGCAGGTTTATAAAAATGCAATACACTGTTTGACATTGGCAGTGATAGGTGAACATTGAAAGAAACTATCGTTCATGTCTGTCATGATCAATCATATCCAAGATATATATTATGCATGGTTTAAGGAAACATCCACTTGAAAAGGAAAAAATATACACTTGTTTGCAATATTACTGTGCAATAGTCATTTTATGTAAAAGCATATGTTTTTATAAATGTCCTAGCATTTAATTGTTATAAGGTCTCAATACTTTAATATATATATATATATATATATATATATATATATATATATATATATAAAATATAATATTTTGTTGCCATGTATTGGTTGTCTTTTTTACCTGCTATGCCATTTTTGCTGTAACACTGTACATTTCCCCGCAGTGGGACTAATAAAGGAATTATGATTTTGATTCTGATAAGTACGCATACAGAAAATGTGTGAGCCAGATTAGCAGTAAACGTCATATGTGCTATACTGGCAGTAATATATCTATGACAGCTTCATTAACATGAAGAAAGGCTGTTGCTGAGAAAGTTGCTCTATGCACTGCTGCTTTACAACAGATACATTCGCTTGAAAAACAAGAAGCTAACCTTGAAGCAATAAAAACAAATCTTACAGCGCTAATGGAAAAGCTTGAGCTTCAAACTGATACAATAACAACCATGGAAGCCCTGGAGTATGGTGGAGGATGATAATATATTTGCTGTGGTGGAGCAATACTGTACTGGTCAACCACATGAAAATGCTGATGTTCATAATGAAGGAATAAGAAAAAAAACATGAAGCCAAACTCCAGCCAAGTCAGACAAATAGCAAAGAAAGAGTGACTCGATTTAAGTAATGCAGCACCAAATCAAAATGACTGAAATGCTGACAAAGGAGCAACGCTTAACATTACATCCATCCAGAGAAATACCCATCTTTAAATAATATAAATTAGAGTACCTTCCATTTATTGAGATGTTTGTCCAAGCTAAAGACTTGGTGAGAAGGTTTCCATAAATGAATTCTAAAAAGGACGAGAAAGCCAAGAGATTGCTCGAAGAGAACTATGGAAATGAACTCTTTTGCAGCAGCTTGTTTGGAGAAAGGTCAAATTGGAATGCCATTAACAGTGAAGATAGAAAAGCACTGCTCAATTATACTATTTTTCTTTAAGGATATTGTAACTCAATGGAAAATATTGATACCTTCCTTTAAACTCAGGGAAAAGTGTAGAACTGCAAATTCATAGATTCAAACAAAATGAAAAATTCAATGTTTCTAGTTTTGGTTGATTTCATCAAAAGACATGCACTGATGGTTTTGAAGAAAGTAGTTTTGCAACAGTGAGTGCAGGTGCACGCAAAGAAATGCAAAAGAGCAAAACATGTCAGATTTCCAAAAGACAGAGTTACGCCAGAGCTACCACCATACATGTCAGAGTCAATGACTTTGGCCAACTTGACAACACTTGATGATGAAAGCCCTTCAACAGTTATGTGCGTGTACAAATGATCAACAGCCGACACACATAACTACAGTGCCAAATGTTCCAAATGACTTTGAACCTCTATCACTCGACCACTTGCTCCAGCTCAAGGTCAAACCAATGTTACCACCAGGTTAAATCCATCTGCAATATTCAGAGCCAAAACACTGTTGGCAGCAAGTGAAATGCATAACGGAGTTCTGGAGCAGATGGATCTACGACTTTGCAAGAAAGACCAGAATGGAATTGCATTCAAAGAAACCATATACCTGGACATACATGTATTGATCATAAACTGAAATGCACTTCATTGATCCTGGTTAATGGCAAAAGTTCTGGAGACACCACCCAGATCAAGAGGTCTGATTCTTTTTATGACCGAAACAAACATGCTGGAAAGACCAGTAAGCTAAGTTATCTCTCTGGTGCCAGTCTCAGAATAAGGCAAATTAACATTCACAATTAGAATGTAGTTTTCAAAGGCTGAACCTTTTGTATCCGGCTCCTTTTTTGTTTTGTTAACTTTTATTAAAGATTCCCATTACAATTTGTTTTGTGCAGAATGCCAAAATAATATTTTCACCCGGTGGCGACCTCTAGAGTAAATTAAAAAGAAAGACTACAATTCCCTAGCACAAGCTTATTGAGATACTCATTTATGGGCTGATGTGGCAGAGTTCTAAACCGCTCAATTATTTAACGTTATCATCTTACAGTAAGTACATCTTTTAGTTTTGTTTTGCCTCTTTTGCCCTGCTGAGCTGATAGACTTTATTCTGAACAGGAGTGCTGGGCTCTGAGGGGAAAAACAGAAAGCTTTCAGTAAAACTTAAAAAATGAATGTTTGTCAGCATTTTAAAGTGCTGTTTGACTGACAAGGAAAGGCCAAAAAAAAAGCCATATATAATT
The DNA here is from genome assembly GCF_902827165.1 of Trematomus bernacchii. Classification (NCBI taxonomy): domain Eukaryota; kingdom Metazoa; phylum Chordata; class Actinopteri; order Perciformes; family Nototheniidae; genus Trematomus; species Trematomus bernacchii. Next base: position 21,092 of record NW_022988176.1, read on the forward strand.
ATCCAAAAGATCCAGAAACAGGTGGCATTGATTACATTTTCAGATTTACCTGTGAAGACAGATAGCGAGGTTGCTTCGCTTTGATTTCCATTGTCTGCAATCTTTTTGAAACTGATGGTACACTCAGTCCTATGAATCAGTGCCTTAACCGTGACAGTTTCTGCGTTATCAACAGTCAAACTGCCGCTGTTTGTTTCACAGCCTGAGTAATCTAACTGTAGTCTACACACAGCTACTTTCCCTGGTGGAGGAACATCTGTCATAAGACAAGAAAAGTACATCTCAGTATCTTTACATATCACTGCGTATATATTTATAACATTAGGTCAGTTATTGACAGTCACACTTACGGTCAGACTGTGGTGCTGCTGGAGTGTTCTTTCCTTCCTCACAGCACGGGTCAGGAGAGGGATCTGTTTCTTCATGATGTTCCTTGGTAATTGAGAACATTACAGTATGTTTGCATTCTGTTTTGAACGAGTCATACTATATTAACAATTGTTGGTTAAATAACCTTAAAGAGGTGGATAGAGACATTTATTTGTATCAGAATACAGCAGGTTGATGAAAATGTTCTTTGCACTGAGATTGGACATTGGCATTATTCATAGGTGATCATTTAATAAAAATCAGAATGGGTGCTGTCATGATCAATCATATTACTTAGAACCACATATCCTGTGACGCTCACAGGGGAGGGCAGGAAACTGTATAAATACTTATGCTTCAGACCTATGAGGGGTCAGCTATTCTAACCTTAATTTAACTATTACGCATTTCACTATACTTTTTACCAGTGCTGAAAGAAGTACTCAGTAAATATTAATACAAAAGTGTATATTTACCAGTAAGTAAAATAGTGTACAATAGTGTGTACCAGAACACTGTAGCTCTTCACTTTATAGAAAAGTATCTCTCAGTATCTCCACAGCAGGTATATATTTATTATATTAAATCAGTTATTAACAGTCACACTTACGTTCGGACTCTGGTGCTGCTGGAGTGTTCTTTCCTTCCTCACAGCACGGGTCAGGGAAGGAATCTGATACTCCATAATGTTCCTAGGTAATTAGGAAGAATATGTTGAATTTTTGAATTCTAATCAATACATGAATCATGCCATATTAACAATACTTAAATATATGACAATATTTCTCTTGTAATTGTATTGTAATTTAATTATTTACCTCCACATCAGGGTTATCCATTGCAGAAACACTCTCAGCCATCCCACAAGATTCTTCAAACAGCGTCTCACTGAAAGTGTTAGAAAAGAACTGTGTTACAACATCTAATCTAATGTAGATTCTACACCAGGCACATGCAGAGGATGAGAGGGGACGGGGCTCAAATGCATAAAAGGGCACATAAGGAAGTCCCTCCCTTTCCGGTGGACCTCCATGGGACCTTCTTTAGGAAAAATTATGTATTGAAGTCAATAGATGAGAGTAACACCTACGTCACTTCCGGGTGAAAATTACGGCCCGCCCACTTTTGGGGGAAAACAACGCTGTCATTTGAATGGCGGTCAATACAAATTCTGAAGTTTTTGCCAATCCGATCAGAGATGTATTAAAACCGTGGATTTTTGGATCTTCAAAGAGCCCGATTACGATGGCCAGTCAGGCAAACAATTACATTAAATCATTTGAAATCCACGATCGGGCTCGATATATGGTTAAATTAAAATCAGTAGGCGAGGCCGTAATTTCGCCAGCTGTTACTTTCATGAGCGAGGCGGAAAATAATTGTTTTATCATGCCAAAAAGCTGCTGTGTCGTTTATTGCACCTCAAACATGAAAACAAATCCAGAGTTACGTTTTTCTGTACTTCCTCTGAGAAAAAAGGACAGTAAAAGAAGAGCTCTGTGGCTTCAGGCTTGATCGACATTCAAATGACAGTGTTGTTTCCCCCAAAAGTGGGCGGGGCCGTAATTTTCGCCCTGAAGTGATGTAGATGTTACTCTCATCTAAGGACATCGATCGCCTACTGCTATATTTAACCATATATCGAGCCCTATCTTCGATTTCCAATGATTTAATGTAATTGTTTGTAATCGGGCTCTTTGAAGATCCAAAAATCCACGGTTTTCTTACATTTCTGATCGGATTGGCAAAAACTTCAGAATTTGAATTGATCGCCATTCAAATGACAGCTTTGTTTTCCCCCAAAAGTGGGCGGAGCCGTCATGTGTTACTCTCATATATGGCGAGAGAAAAATTATCTTTCGATCCCGTTTGAATTGTGCCACGAAGTACACATAGTTTGTCAATTTAAAAGATAATTTTGCAAGTAAAAAAAAAAATGTTTTGCCGTAAAACTTTTTTTTGTGTGAAACCGCTCAATGAACTACATCTCTGGTTTGCACAACACAGTGACTTGCTGCTGACCTGATCGACTTTATTCTGAACATGAGTGCTGGGCTCTGAGGGGAAAAACAGAAAGCTTTCAGTAAAACTTAAAAAAGTAATGTTCCACCAATGTTTGTCAGCATTTTAAAGTGCTGTTTGACTGACAAGGAAAGGCAAAAAAATATATAGCCATATATAATTATCCAAAAGATCCAGAAACAGGTGTCATTGATTACATTTTCAGATTTACCTGTGAAGACAGATATCGAGGTTGCTTCGCTTTGATTTCCATTGTCTGCAATCTTTGTGAATCTGATGGTACACTCAGTCCCGTGAATCAGTGCCTTAACCGTGACAGTTTCTGCGTTATCAACAGTCAAACTGCCGCTGTTTGTTTCACAGCCTGAGTAATCTAACTGTAGTCTACACCCAGCTACTTTCCCTGGTGGAGGAACATCTGTCATAAGACAAGAAAAGTACATCTCAGTATCTTTACATATCACTGCGTATATATTTATAACATTAGGTCAGTTATTGACAGTCACACTTACGGTCGGACTGTGGTGCTGCTGGAGTGTCCTTTCCTTCCTCACAGCACGGGTCAGGAGAGGGATCTGTTTCTTCATGATGTTCCTTGGTAAGTGAGAACATTACAGTATGTTTACATTCTATTTTGGATGAGTCATACTATATTAACAATAGCTTATGTGACATGTATTTGTAATTGTATTGTCATTTAACGGTTTACCTCCTTATCAGTGTACTCCATTTTTGATACACCCTCAGCAATCCCACACTGTCCAGATTATCCAAACAGCTTCCCGCTAAAAGTAATAGGAAATAACCAGAGGTGTAAGAAGTAGGCTACTCAGATCTTTTAATTAAGTAAAAGTACCATTACTACAATGTAAAAATCCTCTGTAACAAGTAAAAGTCCTTTATTCAAAATGTTACCCTAGTAAAATTACAAAAGACATCAAAAGATACTTCAAGTACAAAACGTGAAAGTATACTCATTGTGCAGAAAGATCCATTTTCATATTTTAAAATGATTGTATTATAATTAGTAATAATGAATTTATTAATGTCAATTCATTTCAATGTTGCAATTGGTAGAGGTTGGGTTCATTTTGTATATCTTGATATATACTGCTGGGTGCCTATCATATAATAATACATGATGGTTTATTAGTTTATTTTGTATTCTGTATTATTATTCAACGTCTGCAGAGCAGCTATCTAAAACTGTGAAATACATATTGTTAAAAATTAAGTAAAAAGTTACAAATTGCCTCCAAAATGAAGTGAAGTAAAGTATATAGTAGCACAAAGTCAAATACTCAAGTGAAGTACAGGTACCTCATATACATACTCAAGTACAGTACTTGAAAACCATTCAACACAACACCTGAACACCACAGATCAAACAGCCATGTGAACTCTGCAGCCTGATAGATTACTGAAACTGATGAGTTATGCTTCTGTTTGAGACCATGTGAAGCCATCATTTAAAAAGTATTTCAATGAAAGACAAAGAAATGCTTTCCTACCTTTTGTAGATGAACCATGGTAACACGTAAATCTGTTCTTGTATCCAGAGCTTTCATCTGCAGTGTATAGTAGTATAAAGCACTGCAAGTACACAGCCCTGCCCTTCTCTGCCAATGCAAGTGCCTATGAGAGGTGTCTCCTTTTATACTGCCTTGGGAAGCCACTTTGCATTTTATTTCCTTGAAAAAGAAACGTATTGTTTGGTATCCTCCCTTTCTGAATAATTATTTTCAGTCAACCCGCTCTTGGTCATGATTGTGAAAACAGCTTCTCTCTGAAAACAACAAGAGAGCTTTAATCTCAAGATTCAAAATTCAAAGGTTTATTGTCATAACATCATAACAAACTACGGTGTAATTATGTAATGTATGAAAAACTTAGATCACAAGTTCCTCAACAGTGCAATTTTTAAGATATACCATTTTTTTAATAAAAAACAACAATCAAAATAAATATAGTGCACGCTCAGGTTTAAAATATTCTTTTGGCCTGTGGGATGAAACTGTCCCTTAGTCTGGTGGTTTTAGTCCTGATGCTGCGGTACCGCCTGCCAGACGGCAGCAGACAGAACAGTTTGTTGCTGGGGTGATGGGGGTCTTTGATACTCCTGTGGCCTTTTTTGACTTTTATAGACTGTACTGCTATTCATATTCCAATAAGATAAAATACCATGTGTCTTAGTACTAGTCTGCTTTCGTTTTTGTTGTGTGCAGACTTTATTGTTGGGTATATCTTACAAAGCCAACCAGCGCCCCTGTAGCAAACGCCTTTCAGCCATTATCAGGTATCTGTTATGAGAAATTGAGAGCAGTATTAAAATGGGTTTCTGAGAATGATTCCGTTAACAAATACATATTAACATCAGATGTTCAACAGAGCAAGGAAATTGTTGTCTCCTTCATTACAAAACAATTGGCTTGCACAACACCATCTTACCTAGTTTTTTTAAGTGTGCAAATGAAAAAATGTAATTGCAATGTCATTTTCTGTAAAGGTCTTGAAAGAAGTGGAAAGAAACTCTATTTTGCATCTGAAAAAAGCAAGTTAATGAACATGATCCTAATTCTGTGACATGGCATTATTAACAGGTGAACATTTAAGGAAACTAAAAAGGGTGTTGTCACGAGCATATTATGCTTTGAGGAGATCTTGCATAAATTAAAGCTAAGGGGATTTCCAACCTCAGATTAAATAGCATTTATTTCCTGTTGAAACCTGATGTAACCAGTTCTCAGGAACGTTATTCAGAACCATATATATGTGAAACAACAGGAGAGGGGTGAACACTTTTTAAATGTGCTTTTGACACATTTGAAGTCCCTTCTTTTATGCTACTCCGTTGCACGAGCACAATTACGCAATTTCGTTATTCTTGGTACCTTGGAACCATTGTAAAAAAGGAATTGGCATTGATAAAGACCAATACATGCTAGAATCCTTTCTTATAACCTTCTCCTCCTCCTTTCTACCCAACTGACTAAGTAACTAGCACTCTTACAACAGGATATTTTCTACCAGAGAGGGTGCTTAACCTACTCCTGGGCCTCTCATAACAGTTGAGGGTGAGATACTAGAGCAACCCCTACTAGTGTACTTAGGCTGATGTGAACTGGTTCCCCTGTGGGAGCTACGTTACTCTGCAGGCCAGTTAATTCCTTAATTCTTGTGATGGTGCCACGACTAAATATCTAGGCCTAATAAAGGATATCGGCATTCACCTTGGTGGAAGGACAAATCGACAAAGGCTTTCGTGACTCACTTACTTTTCCTTCCTGTGCTTACCATGTGTATTTGCTGAGACTGTTCCTTACATCAAATCAGAAGACTTGTCTCAGCTTCACTTGCTTCCTTCCGTTCCTGGAAGCAAAGCCAGTTCACCATAGTTTGGAGCTTTTGAAGTGCCAACCATGGTACAGATAGGGAATGGATGGTGAAGCAGGGTCAGCAGAACCATTCAGATAGAATGCGTCGGATTACTTGTGTTTTTTGGAAGGGGCCTGCCCTCCAATCAGGATTCACAGTGCTTCATTCTGTACATTGACCTACTGCTATCAATGCACTTTGAATACAGATTATTTTGTTTGTCTAATTTAAGACCATAAATTAATGCAGCGAATATGGTCTTCTAGTCTAAGCGAGTCTGCATGAATGAAAGGCAGTCATTGATGTACAGTATCGAGGGGTAAGGTTATGTGAAGTCTTGTCAATCATTAAAAGCACTTTATAATCAATTCTGTAAGACACCGGTAACCAGTACAGTGATGCCAGCAGAGGGGAAATGTGATCTCTGTTTGTTTGTTATATCCTGACTGCAGCATTCGGAATTAATTGCAATTATTTAAAAGATGTTTTAAGAGGGACAAGTAAAAAAGAGAATTGCTATAGTCCAAGCCGCTAGAAATCAAAGCATGTAAAACCATGTCAGCAGCATTCTGAGTGGCAACTGCTCTAATCCTGGCAATGTTTCTCAGTTGGAAACATTTAGTTTTTGCAACCTTTTTTAAAATGGATTAAAAAATGAAGATCACAGTCTAAAATGACTGAAGGGGGGTTTGACTGCAGCCAGCCACCAGCGCTTCATTCTTTACCTTAACCTACTGCTACCGAGGCACTGTGAATACAGCATTTGTTGTCCGTCTAACTTAAGAACATAAGTTAATGTAGTCACTTCAATCTTACATTTTCACAGAGAACTCTGGGCCAGTAAACAACCTGCCGAGACTCAAGGAGGACACTAATCGGCAACTGACCAATATATGGTCCAGACGTTATCCTGCCCTCTTAAAGGCCAGTATCACATGATCAGGATGACCTCAGAGGAAACAACAGCACAATTCAAAACGATTGCAAGCTTGTTTTGACATGCATAGTTTGATGCAGGAACTACAGCTGCTGGGTAATCAGGTTTCTGTCTTCTGCAAGACAAACTTCCTTGTATTCAAGGAAGGATTCTTCAGGTTTGGCATCCGCATTCTTGGCAGTCTCACATGCTAAAGGAACTTTATCAAGCCAGAGGCATGTGCAATAAAAGCCATCTCTGAGTTCTCATCACATTGCTGACATTCTCTTACACAAATCGTTCACATGGTCTGCATCAACCGTTCAATGATTGTATTTGACTTACTTGCAGTTCACCTGTTTTTTATTAAAGTGCATTACACTCAGAGTTGGGTGTAATAATATTACTTTTGTCGGTAACGGAGTAGTGTAACGCGTTACTTTCATAATTCAGTAATCACACTACAGTTACTAACATTGCCCCGACACGCGTTACTTCGTTACTTTGATCAAATCAGTCATAATCACACTGACAGACAAGAGGGGTTTCCGCCACAGGTTTATATGTACGTAATCTGCACGACTTGCGCGTCCACATCTCCACGTGCAGTGCTGCATAAACATGGCTGAGTCAGCGATAACTTTCTAGGGGTGGAGGTATGCCCATTATTTTGAGTTTGTCCGAAGAATAGACAGGAAGGTGAAGGTGAGGTGCAAACTGTGTCCAGGGGCCTCATTTATAACGCCTTGCGTAGGATTGACGTAGGAAGGTTGCTTACGTAGTACAAAGCACAAAAATAGTTACATACATTTTCCGCCATTTTCCGATTCACAAAACATTGCGTACGGCACTCCCTACGCCTGTTTCCCTTGATAAATCACAATCGACTCGTAACGCCCATATTTGCCTATACATAGTCAAAGAAACGCCCATTCATTCATTCATTTTGACTGACTGCATGAAGAAGATCGCAGGAAATTACGATAGAACAGCTAAAAAAGACATCTCACACCGTGTCAGATTTTGGTTATTTTGGGGAGGTCGAGATAAATCATATTGTTTGGTGGATGCAGTTTGAACCAGAGTAGCAGCATGGAGGTCGGATCGTCACCAAAATAAATAAATAAGTGGTCCGAAAAAAGTTAATGACAAAAAAAATACACATAACCTTCCTCAGGCAGTGTGTTTGTCCCGGGGACAGGAGACCCCCCCTTGATGAGAAACTGTAAGAAATGATCGGGGAATCCCTCCGGAGTGGAGTCATGACGACTGGATCTGAATTATTTTTGTTGTATTTGGTGGTTTGTGTTCCAGCTGTCGATCAGCAACTATATATCCATAATGTGTGGAGATGTTTGATGACAGCAGCAATGGACTGCAGAATCAGTCAGTACACTGTGACGGGAGCTTCTATTGGGACAACTTTAGTTAAACTTATTAAGCTGTTGTTGTCAATTGCAGACAGTTGCTCTTCTTAATTCACTTTGCATGTCTTGAGGCTACGGTTGTGTTTTAAATTGAATTATTTACTTTAAAAAAATGCTAACAGTAAATTAACAATTGCCTTTAATTTTCAGATCCAATTAGGAAATGTTTACGGTTCCATGTCTTTATGTTTTAAAGATAACAATTAGAAAGAGAAATCCTGAGTTTAAAGTAGGTGGTGTTGCAATTCATGTCCACTAGATGTCAGTAGTCTGCTGGAGTCCATGTTCAGAATGAATAGGTAAAGGACAGTTTTCAGTAAGACCATGTGATTGATTTCTTGAAACATAATATAACTGGCTGAATTTATCTTTAACAGTTTAAAAAAATGCTCAGGATTAAATAAAGGTCAGTCATTTATTTATTATTGTCAACTCCGCTGACCTGAAGATAAAGATAATGAATGACATGGACAGACTTCCCCTTGTTCTGTTTCCATCTATCCTTTCTTTATCCAAATGTAATCATTTGTGTTTTTAATTAGCAAAACATACAGTTATGGGACAAATCAACACAAAAACACTGGAAAGCAAAACATGTACACTCATCCTTAAAAACATTCTTTACTTTTAGTTTATTGTTAAAGGTGGGGTATGTAATTGATTTCAGAAACACTTTTTGTTATATTCCATGGAATGCTCTTAACATCCCGATAGCAATGAATATCTTAAGTGCTTTGACAAAAAATCCATAAAAAAATGTAATCTGTGGAAGCCGTAGTACTGTAAAAAGCACGACCAATCATTTTAGCCGGCCCGGCTAAAATAACTGGATGGCCTACCTGCCTGTCAGCCTTCCATCTGTGCACAAACTTATCTCGTGCCCTCATTGGTCATGTGCACGTTCGTGTGTGTTGGAGGAGGGGCTCTGTAATGCTGCCTTCACACCGGACGCGATGCAATGTTTGGGGGCGGCGCGATTACATGTAAAGTCAATGCAGAGACGCGGACAGACGCAAATTCGCTCCGACGGCGCGCATGAAGCGGTGGACGCGGCGCGAATCACGCGATTGAGGTGATTGAACAGTGCCGCATCAAACGCGGGAGTTCAATTTTTTCAACTCGAGCGTCACATTCACGTGACGTGTTCTCGCGGAAGCCAATCAGCGGTGAGGATCTCAGCCGCCGTCACTGACGTTCAACCAGAAAACATCAGCCGTTAGCTGTTAGCAGTTAGCACACAGAGCTCACAGCTCCTCATATCTGTTCAGAAACTGGACAAAAGTTAAACAAGTACAAACCACAGACTGTCTGTGTCATGGCGAATACAGTCGCTGCTTTATTTATGTCTGTAGGCCGTTGTTATGAGTGTGGACGGTCGGAGCATATACAACGTTAGCTTAGCCGATCTTCATTCAGAAAACAAGCATTTTAAAAGGTTTTTCGCCTGCCGTCTTGTCTGCAGACTTGTCAAGCATTAATTTATGGTTTTTACTAACCGGTATCAGTATGCTGTTACTTCGGCATCATTTAGAAACGTGTATTACAATTTAATCACGGTAAAATATGTTCATTTTGTTGTAGTTGTAGCTTCCGAGCCAGCGCGTCTTGTTTGAATGATGCGAGTAAACACAGCTGCAGCCGCGGTGAAACTCGAGCGTTTAGAGCGATGCGATAGGAGCGATTATGCTGCAATTATGCTGCGATTATGCTGCGATTATGCTGCGTTCACACCGGACGCGATGCGAATATTCGCTTCGCTCTAATCGTTCCGGTGTGAACGCAGCATAAGGAAGTCTGAAGGAAGAGGTAGATTTTTTCCGGTTGTGTACTTTCAAATTCTAGCGCACTCGAGCTGGTTTCTCCAAAATTACATATCCCACCTTTAACAGTTGAAATTCAACTTGAAGTTAATCTGAATTTCTCTCACTTTCAGAGTCTGAACTTGTGATTAACGGTGCATCCGACTGGATGTATGTGGACACACCTAGCCTCAACAAACTGCAGTCAGCCAAGCAAACCAAAGTGACTTAATATCGCACACAGTAAAGACAGTGACACACACACACACACACACACACACACACACACACACACAACACACACACACACACACACACACACACACACACACACATATACACACACACACACACACACACACACACCACACACACGCACACACACACACACACACACACACACACATATACACACACACACACCACATACACACACACACACACACACACACACACACACACACACACACACACACACACACACACACCACACACCACACACACACACCACACCACACACACACACACACACACACACACACACACACAGTTGCACCGTTGTCTTGTTTTTACATTATTTGTTGAATTCAGGAGCCTGAGACTTGAGATGAAGAAAAATGTTAAATAGTGGAATTTAAAAAAAGATGATCATTTTAAAAAAGTATAGTAAAACTATATAAATAAATGAGGTGATGATATTTCTGTTTCCTTTAGAAGTTATTATACACTATGCTGTGATTCTGATCTGGGAAACATTAAAGACATTAACAGCCAGTCTGCAGATTTGGTCTCTTTATTGAAATAGTAAACAGTGGTCAGTATACATGTTAAGAATATAAAGAATGAATTATATTTTTTATTACGTAAATATAAAGAATCAGATACTTCACAGAAACAAACGATTATAATCTCTGAGTAAAAGAAAGATCATATGATGCTGAACTTGATTAAAACAAACGTTGTCATGTTTACTTGTTGACAATAGCACTTTTACATTGAATAATCTTTTAATTGTTAATACATGTAAATATGATAATAATATAATATCAGATACTAAGTTGATAAAAAATAAAGTCGTAACAGATTTTGAGCTAAGGAAATGACATATCATACTCGAATTGGAAAGAAAAACAACCTGAAGGATAACCTACATGTTGACATTTAGACTGAAATATCTTTCAAACACAAAATCTAATAGATTATAACCTTCTGGAAAACAATCACATATCATCCTTAACTTGATTCAAACTTGTTGTCATGTTTACATGTTGACATGCTGAATATGAACTAAATTATCCTTTTACTGATTTAAACATGTTAAAATGTGGCATTTGAAACAGCCCAAAACGAAAATACACAATACATTTTGAGTCAATATAATAACACGAACATAAAAATGTAAATATTTGGAGTTATATACGTATTGGAATAGCACTCAATAAGGTAAGAAGAAAATGCTTGTATGATCTACATGTTGACATTTAGATTGAATTATATTTTAAACATTGAATATGTAAATATTTTTAACTGATGTGTATATGTATTCACTGAAACTAATAAGAATATATTCTAACTCTCTGGGAAACGGTCACATATCAAACTTAACTTGATTACAGCAGACTTTCTGTCATGTTTACATGTTGACTGTACCTCCACTACAACACTATTCATTAACTGATTTAAAAATCTAAATGTGTGGCTTTTGATGCAGCTCAGAAATGAAAAGACAACAATTCTAAATGTGTCAATAAAAATGTTAATAATAAGAGCCAGATACTTATTTGAAATAAAAATAAAGACATTGTCTAATCTTCATGTTGACACGAAGACTGAATGATATTTTAAAACATTGAAATTGTTAATGTGTTTATGACAAAAACACAGTAAAACATAAAAGCAAATCTTTTTGCATCAGTTACTTTAAAGAAATAAAAACACTCAATCAAATCGAATTTGATTAATTGATACTACAATAACAACCAAAGAAGTAGGATACAAAGTCTGATTTAATCAAACTGAAACGTTTACAAATTCCTTGTAAATTGTTGTGGGGAAAATATATGGTCAACCTTGCCTTCTCACAAACAGCATGTTACTCTGTGTGCTTCTCTTCATATGAATCAAATGTAATCTAAATATCCATGAGAGGATGATGACTGTAATGTGGAGGACGTGACCCTCTGTGAGCACAAAGCTTGTAGTTTCTCATTTGATAGAAAATGACTCTTTGAGACTTGCCTCTGCTTGCTTCTTTGTGATTTCTTTCCAAGCTGGAGGAATATCAGCAGGCTTTGCATCGTATGCTGCTGCAAACTCATCATTGAACTTTGCCATTACATATTTCCAGTAGTCTGATGCCTGGAGGCTTGCATCTGGTGGGATATTCCAGTCCGGATACATTTCTTTGTAATACTTGTAAGGATGCCATTCATCATTTGAATCACTGTTGCGAAAAAGTGCACTGTCACTGTTCACAGAGGAAGAACATAAGTCAATTGTGAGTTTTTGTGTCTCTTCCGATCTATTTCGAACCAGACCATTTGGACGATGAAGTGAAGCGAAGTGGTCCATGTGGGCTCTTCCTCCTGCCTCACAGGGCGCTTTGCAGAACGGACACTGTTTACCACATCCAATCAGTATGACGAAAAGCTCGTGGTGAGGATTCACCTGAAGGTTCTGCAGTTTAGTTTGGATGTTTGTTCCCTTAAACTTCTCTCTAAGAGCTTTTGCCATCTCCTTCACACACTCCGTGAGCCTGTGAGCAAACTGTTCCTGGTTGGCATTGTTCAGGATCATGAACACACCAAGAGCATCCTGGGAAATGACCAGTTTGTCACCAAGTTTCTGACAGACAACTTCAACAAATGACTTCAAGTTGCCACACTTTTCTGTTTGAGCTTTCTGGATAGCATTATTTATGCTGTTGACACATGACTGGAGATGGTGTTCCTCGAACATCGTAGAGCCATTTGAGAAGCGTTCCACTATTTTGTTGAGTATCCAATTCTTTACATATTGCTCATAGGAGCAGATAAAGCTCTGGTACTTTTTAAAGTCATCCTCTAAGAGCAGATCCAGTAAAACTGAATACTGGAAGGACATTCTTGTGCTGAACTGCTCACTTGTCCTCATTTCACCAATGATATCAGGACCCAGGAAACGGTTGACAAAGCCTTCGACTGCAGGCTTCAAGCATCGGTCTGTGAATTCTTCTGCTTTCTTCTGGCACTGGTCTACATGATGGAACACATCTTTGAAATTAGAACAAAACGTTTCTTTGTTTTCTTTCAGACGTCTGTAGGGATCATTCTCATGGATGAAATCTTGATGCATTTTCTGAAACCTTCTGGCTGCGTCTCCACAGATGTGCTGTTTCAGAGAGACTTCAAAAGTGATGTCAACTTCCTGATTGTTTTGCAGCTTCTCATCAATCATGTTTAGAATCTCCTCGATGTAGGTATTATGGTAATTACTCTTTCTTTGCATTTTGTCAGTCATCATCTCTGAGCAATCTGTAATGATGCTGTCAGCTGTTTGTTGTACACCCTTTGTGTGACTTTGAGCACTGAATCGGTCTTTACATCGCTTGAACATTCCTTCAGCTGTATATTTAAAAGGCAACCGTCCACACTCTTTCAGGGTTTTGTTACTCAACAAATCATTCACTTGACTTCCCTTTTGTTTTAGATTTGTTCTCAGGCAGTGAGACACACTGGTGAAAATGTCCTCAACCTTCAATTCTGAACAGGATAGGTGATTCACTGTTTGAGTCCACATCTTGTCAAATTCTTTGTCCAGCTTTTCCTCTTTCATCTTGATGTTTTTCTTCCTACATTCTTCAATCAATGCACAAACTTTGTTCTCTAATTCCTTTGTGTGGTTCTCCTTGATTCTATCAAGTTCTGTCATCCCCTGTCTGATGTCAGCTGCTGCTGTGAGTTGATTAAACACAGACCTTTCCATTTCTCCTCGAAGGCTCTTTGCACTGTTTGCAAACTCCTGTCTGTATCCTTCAACAAGATCGACACGACTCTCTGTTTCCTTGAAGTACAGTTCCAGATTTCCAAGAAGCTTTGTCTCCCATTTAGACAGCTCTATCAAAGCTTCGCTTTTCAATAGCATGAGAAGTTCTCTCATGTCAGATTTGTTGGATTTATCAGCAGGTGTACCGAAGTTGGAGATTCTTGTTACAGCTTGTGTAACCCATGCGTACATTTCTTTTTTGAATTCCCATTCCCATTTGTTGAATTCTGTGCACAGCCTCATGAATGCATCAGCCACGAGACTGTTTCTGAAACTGAAGATGAAGCTTTCATGTTTTACTGCAGTCCACAGGCTCTTCATCCACTCAGTAAAGTCCAAGATATTATTAGCTGATGATCCACAACTTCCCAAAATGTGGATTATGTTCTTCTTGAGCTCATAAACAGTCTCGCTGTAGCCTGCATTGACTGGTGCCATTGGTGGGTTTCCATTCCAGAGTCCAGGAATGTACCAGCTTCCAGTGTCTGGACTGTACTCCATCACATCAGTGAAGCTCGAGTACTTTTCTTTCTTTTCCATTTTGGCTGCTGCCTGGGTCATCTCGTTTAACTGCTGCAGGAGCAGTTTCCTGTCTCGCATGTTCTTGTCATGGCCTGAAACATCGGACACATTCTGGTGAACAAACTGACATTTGGGCTTTTTTCCCACCTCTTTCATCCTGAGGAAAGCGTGTACAACTATCTGTAGGATGTCCTTAATTTCTGTTGAATTCTCCATTGCAATATTGATGATGGTGATATCACTCAGCCCCACAACAAGTGTTGCAAGCTCATTGTCGTGCTCGTGGCTATTGTCCAGTTGTGCGAGCTCTGGTGACTTTAAGCCCTCAGTGTCAATGATCACTATGAAGTCACAGTTGAGGTCTTTTCTGACATCTTCATTGATTTGAATCAGCAACATAAAGGCACCTCGAGTGCATCGACCACTGCTGACTGCAAACTGCACTCCAAACATGGTGTTGAGGAGAGTGGACTTTCCTGTGCTCTGAACTCCAAGAACTGTGACTACCAGGATCTTGTTCTTAGGAGACACCAAGTCATTGAGCTGAGAGAGAACGTCACTCACCCATCTGAGAGGTATGTTGGATGCTTCTCCATCTACAAGCTCAAGTGGAAATCCAGCAAGCATTAATTCTGCACATAGCTTGGGGAGATGCTGTAGTTGTTGACGTGCTGGGTCTGTTTCAGGAAGGGAAAGGGAAGCTTCATAGATCTGGCCCATTTCACGGAAGAAGTGTTCAGTCCCTAATGAGCTGTTGGAAAGTTGTTCCTCAATCTCCTTGATCGCCTTTTTGTTCTCAGAGTTTCTGCATTTTTCTTTGTACTGCTCCCTGAGGTCAAAGAGTTTTTCCCGAGACACGTTATCGAGGTTCATTCGCATCCATTTCAGGAAATAGCACCTCTCTATCCCTGGGCTTGATATTGCATTGATGAAACATGTCATTGCCTTCGACATGTCATAGGAGTTCTGTTTTCTCCGAAGTTCTTTTTTCTGTAGATGAAGTCTGCTTTTGTACTCTTCTATATTTTCAGACTTAACTTTCCGAAGTCGCAATTCTTCCTTCTCTAAGCGAGTGAGGTCTTTCCATATTTGTCCTTGCAAGGGAAGCTGAGCTTCTTTGTATTCAAGAATGTCTTTAATTTCTGCAGTGATGGCATCTGCATTTTTCTTCGCATTCTGGCAGTGTGGAGAGTCTTCATCAACACAGATTCCATGTTCATGGGCAACGTCAGCCATCTTCTCAATTCCCCTCTTCACCTTTGTGTTTTCAAATGCATTGCTGACTTTTTCCCGCAAATCTTTGACAAAGTTTGCATCATTTATGTGCTTATCTTTCAGAAGGATGTTGCTCTTGGTTAAGCTCAACTTGGTTGCTACCTTTTTTACAGCATCTGATTTGAAATCTTTGCTTTGACGGTTACCCACCAAGAAGATCTGTGCCTTGTGTTGTTGGTTGGTTAGCAGCTCACACTCAGAGTCCAAAGCATCAAAGAACACAAAAACTGCTGCCGATGTCTGACACAAGAAAGAAAATTGTGTTTCAAATGAAGCAATGTCCCCACGAAGGTTAGCTACAGCAACTGGCTCGCTGAAGACGTCCATGTTTTTGTTCCCACAAGGAAGGTACCAAGTCATTTCAACCAATCCATTGGATATTCTCCTTGGACTGTCACCACCCTCCATGTTACGGTGAACAAAGGTGTCATGGTTCTGCTGAGAGTTGCTCA
Source organism: Trematomus bernacchii (assembly GCF_902827165.1). Lineage (NCBI taxonomy): Eukaryota > Metazoa > Chordata > Actinopteri > Perciformes > Nototheniidae > Trematomus > Trematomus bernacchii. Next base: position 37,272 of record NW_022988176.1, read on the forward strand.
GAAGCTTATTAAGGATCTCTGACTTGGACAAGGAGCACTCACCCAGTCTCACAAAAGATATCATTGGAAGTTCAGAGACAACAATTCTCTCTTCAATAAATCCCTTGGATTCTACAAGGGACCGAGGTCTGTACTTTTTAACAATGTCTCTCATGGCCCAAAGCATGAGTGTGCACTGCTTTGTGTCACAGTTGGGAAGCAACAGAGGCACGGAAAACTGACACATGGACATTTTGAGGGCCATTTCCTGCTGTACAAAACCATCAGAGCACAGGAAGAGAGCAGTGATTATGTCAAGGGGATTCAGTGTTTCACCTGAATGTGTTTTTTCGTCTAAGTCATCAAGACCATCTGTGTGATCCTCACAGTTGGACTTGTGTGCAGGTGTATATTTCACATTCCTAGCTGTCACATTAACCATCATTAGTTTCTTCAGAAAATACCATGGAAGATCCGAATTACACTTGGCAGGTTCATCTGTAAAGGTCTTCTGGTCAATCCTCAGAAGTGTGCTTAGGGACAGCTTCTCTCTGTAGTGGTGGTCCAACCCCAGTTCCTCCAAAACCCTCTCTAGCTGCTTCTCTGTAGAAAATAAAAACAATACATATAAAAGCCTTAATTGATTATTAAACATTCATAAGCATGGATCAACATTTATTATAACATTTTTCCTTTCCTATAGTTTATTAAACTACAACTATGATGGGCAGTCAATTATTAAACAGCTGGTCTAATAGATGGATCCAGATCCTTCAACCACACTAGAATCAAATTAAGAGATATACAAATCTAATTGGCAGATTGCAATGGAATTGTCAGTGAAAGGATTTGATAGAAGGGATTGAGACATCATTTGCATCAAATTACAGCAGGTTTATACAAATGCAATACACTGTTTGACATTGGCAGTGATAGGTGAACATTGAAAGAAACTATCGTTCATGTCTGTCATGATCAATCATATCCAAGATATATATTATGCATGGTTTAAGGAAACATCCACTTGAAAAGGAAAACATATACACTTGTTTTCAATGTTACTGTGTAATGATCATTTTATGTAAAAGCACATTTTTTTATAAATGTCTCAGCATTTAATTGTTATAAGGTCTCAATACTTTAATATATATATATATAAAATATAATATTTTGTTGCCATTTATTGGTTGTCTTTTTTACCTGCTATGCCACTTTTGCTGTAACACTGTACATTTCCCCGCAGTGGGACTAATAAAGGAATTCTGATTTTGATTCTGATAAGTACGCATACAGAAAATGTGTGAGCCAGATTAGCAGTAAGCATCATGTGTGCTATACTGGCAGTAATATATCTATGACAGCTTCATTAACATGAAGAAAGGCTGTTGCTGAGAAAGATACATTTGCTTGAAAAACAAGAAGCTAACCTTGAAGCAATAAAAACAAATCTTAGAGTGCTAATGGAAAAGCTTGAGCTTCAAACTGATACAATAACAACCATGGAAGCCCTGGAGTATGGTGGAGGATGATAATATATTTGCTGTGGTGGAGCAATACTGTACTGGTCAACCAGATGAAAATGCTGATGTTCATAATGAAGAGGAACAAGAAAAAAAACATAAAGCCAAACTCCAGCCAAGTCACAATCAAATAGCAAAGAAAGAGTGACTCGATTTAAGTAATGCGGCACCAAATCAAAATGACTGAAATGCTGACAAAGGAGCAACGCTTAACATTACATCCATCCAGAGAAATACCTATCTTTAAAGAATATAAATTAGAGTACCTTCCATTTATTGAGATGTTTGTCCAAGCTAAAGACTTGGTGAGAAGGTTTCAATAAATGAATTCTAAAAAGGACGAGAAAGCCAAGAGATTGCTCGAAGAGAACTATGGAAATGAACTCTTTTGCAGCAGCTTGTTTGGAGAAAGGTCAAATTGGAATGCCATTAACAGTGAAGATAGAAAAGCACTGCTCAATTATACTATTTTTCTTTAAGGATATTTTAACTCAATGGAAAATATTGATACCTTCCTTTAAACTCAGAGAAAAGTGTAGAACTGCAAATTCATAGATTCAAACAAAATGAAAAATTCAATGTTTCTAGTTTTGGTTGATTTCATCAAAAGACATGCACTGATGGTTTTAAAGAAATTAGTTTTGCAACAGTGAGTGCAGGTGCACGCATAGAAATGCAAAAGAGCAAAACATGTCAGATTTCCAAAAGACAGAGTTACGCCAGAGCTACCACCATACATGTCAGAGTCAATGACTTTGGCCAACTTGACAACACTTGATGATGAAAGCCCTTCAACAGTTATGTGCGTGTACAAATGATCAACAGCCGACACACATAACTACAGTGCCAAATGTTCCAAATGACTTTGAACCTCTATCACTCGACCACTTGCTCCAGCTCAAGGTCAAACCAATGTTACCACCAGGTTAAATCCATCTGCAATATTCAGAGCCAAAACACTGTTGGCAGCAAGTGAAATGCATAACGGAGTTCTGGAGCAGATGGATCTACGACTTTGCAAGAAAGACCAGAATGGAATTGCATTCAAAGAAAACCATATACCTGGACATACATGTATTGATCATAAACTGAAATGCACTTCATTGATCCTGGTTAATGGCAAAAGTTCTGGAGACACCACCCAGATCAAGAGGTCTGATTCTTTTTATGACAGAAACAAACATGCTGGAAAGACCAGTAAGCTAAGTTATCTCTCTGGTGCCAGTCTCAGAATAAGGCAAATTAACATTCACAATTAGAATGTAGTTTTCAAAGGCTGAACCTTTTGTATCCGGCTCCTTTTTTGTTTTGTTAACTTTTATTAAAGATTCCCATTACAATTTGTTTTGTGCAGAATGCCAAAATAATATTTTCACCCGGTGGCGACCTCTAGAGTCAATTAAAAAGAAAGACTACAATTCCCTAGCACAAGCTTATTGAGATACTCATTTATGGGCTGATGTGGCAGAGTTCTAAACCGCTCAATTATTTAACGTTATCATCTTACAGTAAGTACATCTTTTAGTTTTGTTTTGCCTCTTTTGTTTTAATAGTAAACCATGCAATAACGATTATATTTGACTGACCTTTGGGGGCAGATGGTGCAGTTGGCTTTCTTAATGTTCCATCAGCTTTCTCAAATTCACCAGCAGGTGGCTCAGGATGCAGAGGCTCTGACTCCCTGCTGAGCTGAGTGCTGGGCTCTGAGGAAAAAAACAGAAAGCTTTCAGTAAAACTTAAAAAATGAATGTTCCATGAATGTTTGTCAGCATTTTAAAGTGCTGTTTGACTGACAAGGAAAGGCCAAAAAAAAAGCCATATATATTTATCCAAAAGATCCAGAAACAGGTGGCATTGATTACATTTTCAGATTTACCTGTGAAGACAGATAGCGAGGTTGCTTCGCTTTGATTTCCATTGTCTGCAATCTTTTTGAAACTGATGGTACACTCAGTCCCGTGAATCAGTGCCTTAACCGTGACAGTTTCTGCGTTATCAACAGTCAAACTGCCGCTGTTTGTTTCACAGCCTGAGTAATCTAACTGTAGTCTACACACAGCTACTTTCCCTGGTGGAGGAACATCTGTCATAAGACAAGAAAAGTACATCTCAGTATCTTTACATATCACTGCGTATATATTTATAACATTAGGTCAGTTATTGACAGTCACACTTACGGTCAGACTGTGGTGCTGCTGGAGTGTTCTTTCCTTCCTCACAGCACGGGTCAGGAGAGGGATCTGTTTCTTCATGATGTTCCTTGGTAATTGAGAACATTACAGTATGTTTGCATTCTATTTTGAACGAGTCATACTATATTAACAATTGTTGGTTAAATAACCTTAAAGAGGTGGATAGAGACATTTCTTTGTATCAGAATACAGCAGGTTGATGAAAATGTTCTTTGCACTGAGATTGGACATTGGCATTATTCATAGGTGATCATTTAATAAAAATCAGAATGGGTGCTGTCATGATCAATCATATTACTTAGAACCACATATCCTGTGACGCTCACAGGGGAGGGCAGGAAACTGTATAAATACTTATGCTTCAGACCTATGAGGGGTCAGCTATTCTAACCTTAATTTAACTATTACGCATTTCACTATACTTTTTACCAGTGCTGAAAGAAGTACTCAGTAAATATTAATACAAAAGTGTATATTTACCAGTAAGTAAAATAGTGTACAATAGTGTGTACCAGAACACTGTAGCTCTTCACTTTATAGAAAAGTATCTCTCAGTATCTCCACAGCAGGTATATATTTATTACATTAAATCAGTTATTAACAGTCACACTTACGTTCGGACTCTGGTGCTGCTGGAGTGTTCTTTCCTTCCTCACAGCACGGGTCAGGGAAGGAATCTGATACTCCATGATGTTCCTAGGTAATTAGGAAGAATATGTTGAATTTTTGAATTCTAATCCAATACATGAATCATGCCATATTCACAATACTTAAATATATGACAATATTTCTCTTGTAATTGTATTGTAATTTAATTATTTACCTCCACATCAGGGTTATCCATTGCAGAAACACTCTCAGCCATCCCACAAGATTCTTCAAACAGCGTCTCACTGAAAGTGTTAGAAAAGAACTGTGTTACAACATCTAATCTAATGTAGATTCTACACCAGGCACATGCAGAGGATGAGAGGGGACGGGGCTCAAATGCATAAAAGGGCACATAAGGAAGTCCCTCCCTTTCCGGTGGACCTCCATGGGACCTTCTTTAGGAAAAATTATGTATTGAAGTCAATTATATGAGAGTAACACCTACGTCACTTCCGGGCGAAAATGGCGGCCCGGCCCACTTTTGGGGGAAAACAACGCTGTCATTTGAATGGCGGTCAATACAAATTCTGAAGTTTTTGCCAATCCGATCAGAGATGTATTAAAACCGTGGATTTTTGGATCTTCAAAGAGCCCGATTACGATGGCCAGTCAGGCAAACAATTACATTAAATCATTTGAAATCGACGATCGGGCTCGATATATGGTTAAATTCAAATCAGTAGGCGAGGCCGTAATTTCGCCAGCTGTTACTTTCATGAGCGAGGCGGAAAATAATTGTTTTATCATGCCAAAAAGCTGCTGTGTCGTTTATTGCACCTCAAACATGAAAACAAATCCAGAGTTACGTTTTTCTGTACTTCCTCTAAGAAAAAAGGACAGTAAAAGAAGAGCTCTGTGGCTTCAGGCTTGATCGCCATTCAAATGACAGTGTTGTTTCCCCCAAAAGTGGGCGGGGCCGTAATTTTCGCCCTGAAGTGACGTAGATGTTACTCTCATCTAAGGACATCGATCGCCTACTGCTATATTTAACCATATATCGAGCCCTATCTTCGATTTCCAATGATTTAATGTAATTGTTTGTAATCGGGCTCTTTGAAGATCCAAAAATCCACGGTTTTCTTACATTTCTGATCGGATTGGCAAAAACTTCAGAATTTGAATTGATCGCCATTCAAATGACAGCTTTGTTTTCCCCCAAAAGTGGGCGGAGCCGTCATGTGTTACTCTCATATATGGCGAGAGAAAAATTATCTTTCGATCCCGTTTGAATTGTGCCACGAAGTACACATAGTTTGTCAATTTAAAAGATAATTTTGCAAGTAAAAAAAAAAATGTTTTGCCGTAAAACTTTTTTTTGTGTGAAACCGCTCAATGAACTACATCTCTGGTTTGCACAACACAGTGACTTGCTGCTGACCTGATCGACTTTATTCTGAACATGAGTGCTGGGCTCTGAGGGGAAACACAGAAAGCTTTCAGTAAAACTTAAAAAAGTAATGTTCCACCAATGTTTGTCAGCATTTTAAAGCATTTTAAAGTTTTAAAGTTTGACTGACAAGGAAAGGCAAAAAAATATATAGCCATATATAATTATCCAAAAGATCCAGAAACAGGTGTGATTGATTACATTTTCAGATTTACCTGTGAAGACAGATATCGAGATTGCTTCGCTTTGATTTCCATTGTCTGCAATCTTTGTGAATCTGATGGTAGGCTACACTCAGTCCTATGAATCAGTGCCAGTGACAGTTTCTGCGTTATCAACAGTCAAACTGCGGCTGTTTGTTTCACAGGAGTAATCTAACTGTAGTCTAAACCCAGCTACTTTCCCTGGTGGAGGAATCTTTACATATCACGCGTATATATTTATAACATTAGGTCAGTTATTGACAGTCACACTTACGGTCGGACTGTGGTGCTGCTGGAGTGTTCTTTCCTTCCTCACAGCACGGGTCAGGAGAGGGATCTGTTTCTTCATGATGTTCCTTGGTAAGTGAGAACATTACAGTATGTTTACATTCTGTTTTGAATGAGTCATACTATATTAACAATAGCTTATGTGACATGTATTTGTAAATGTATTGTCATTTAACGGTTTACCTCCTTATCAGTGTACTCCATTTTTGATACACCCTCAGCAATCCCACACCGTTCAGATTATCCAAACAGCTTCCCACTGAAAGTAATAGGAAATAACCAGAGGTGTAAGAAGTAGATCTTTTACGTAAGTAAAAGTACCATTACTACAATGTAAAAATCCTCTGTAACAAGTAAAAGTCCTTTATTCAAAATGTTACCCTAGTAAAATTACAAAAGACATCAAAAGATACTTCAAGTACAATACGTGAAAGTATACTCATTGTGCAGTAAGGCCCAGTAATAATGAATTTATTAATGTCAATTAATGTCAATGTTGCACTTGGTAGAGGTTGGGTTGATTTTGTATATCTTGATATATACTGCTGGGTGCCTATCATATAATAATACATGATGGTTTATTAGTTTATTTTGTATTCTGTATTATTATTCAACGTCTGCAGAGCAGCTAGTAACTAAAACTGTGAAATACATATTGTTGAGTAAAAAGTTACAAATTGCCTCCAAAATGAAGTGAAGTAAAGTATATAGTAGCACAAAGTGAAATACTCAAGTGAAGTACAGGTACCTCATATACATACTCAAGTACAGTACTTGAAAACCATTCAACACAACACCTGAACACCACAGATCAAACAGCATGTGAACTCTGCAGCCTGATAGATTACTGAAACTGATGAGTTATGCTTCTGTTTGAGACCATGTGAAGCCATCATTTAAAAAGTATTTCAATGAAAGACAAAGAAATGCTTTCCTACCTTTTGTAGATGAACCATGGTAACACGTAAATCTGTTCTTGTATCCAGAGCTTTCATCTGCAGTGTATAGTAGTATAAAGCACTGCAAGTACACAGCCCTGCCCTTCTCTGCCAATGCAAGTGCCTATGAGAGGTGTCTCCTTTTATACTGCCTTGGGAAGCCACTTTGCATTTTATTTCCTTGAAAAAGAAACGTATTGTTTGGTATCCTCCCTTTCTGAATAATTATTTTCAGTCAACCCGCTCTTGGTCATGATTGTGAAAACAGCTTCTCTCTGAAAACAACAAGAGAGCTTTAATCTCAAGATTCAAAATTCAAAGGTTTATTGTCCTAACAACCTAACAAACTACGGTGTAATTATGTAATGTATGAAAAACTTAGATCACAAGTTCCTCAACAGTGCAATTTTTAAGATATACCATTTTTTTTAATAAAAAACAACAATCAAAAATAAATATAGTGCAAGCTCAGGTGTAAAATATTCTTATGGCCTGTGGGATGAAACTGTCCCTTAGTCTGGTGGTTTTAGTCCGGATGCTGCGGTACCGCCTGCCAGACAGACGGCAGCAGACAGAACAGTTTGTTGCTGGGGTGATGGGGGTCTTTGATACTCCTGTGGCCTTTTTTGACTCTTATAGACTGTACTGCTATTCATATTCCAATAAGATAAAATACCATGTGTCTTAGTACTAGTCTGCTTTCGTTTTTGTTGTGTGCAGACTTTATTGTTGGGTATATCTTACAAAGCCAAACAGCGCCCCTGTAGCAAACGCCTTTCAGCCATTATCAGGTATCTGTTATGAGGAACTGACAGCAGTATTAAAATGGGTTTCTGAGAATGATTCCGTTAACAAATACATATTAACATCAGATGTTCAACAGAGCAAGGAAATTGTTGTCTCCTTCATTACAAAACAATTGGCTTGCACAACACCATCTTACCTAGTTTTTTTAAGTGTGCAAATGAAAAAATGTAATTGCAATGTCATTTTCTGTAAAGGTCTTGAAAGAAGTGGAAAGAAACTCTATTTTGCATCTGAAAAAAGCAAGTTAATGAACATGATCCTAATTCTGTGACATGGCATTATTAACAGGTGAACATTTAAGGAAACTAAAAAGGGTGTTGTCACGACCATATTATGCTTTGAGGAGATCTTGCATAAATTAAAGCTAAGGGGATTTCCAACCTCAGATTAAATATCATTTATTTCCTGTTGAAACCTGATGTAACCAGTTCTCAGGAACGTTATTCAAAACCACATACTATGTGAAACAACAGGAGAGGGGTGAACACTTTTTAAATGTGCTTAAGACACATTTGAAGTCCCTTCTTTTATGCTACTCTGTTGCACAAGCACAATTACGCAATTTCATTATTCTTGGTACCTTGGAACCATTGTAAAAAAGGAATTGGCATTGATAAAGACCAATACATGCTAGAATCCTTTCTTATAACCTTCTCCTCCTCCTTTCTACCCAACTGACTAAGTAACTAACACTCTTACAACAGGATATTTTCTACCAGAGAGGGTGCTTAACCTACTCCTAGGCCTCTCATAACAGTTGAGGGTGAGATATAGAGCAACCCCGTGTACTTAGGCTGATGTGAACTGGTTCCCCTGTGGGAGCTACGTTACTCTGCAGGCCAGTTCATTCCCTAATTCTTGTGATGGTGCCACGACTAAATATCTAGGCCTAATAAAGGATATCGGTATTCACCTTGGTGGAAGGACAAATCGACAAAGGCTTTCGTGACTCACTTACTTTTCCTTCCTGTGCTTACCATGTGTATTTGCTGAGACTGTTCCTTACATCAAATCAGAAGACTTGTCTCAACTTCACTTGCTTCCTTCTGTTCCTGGAAGCAAAGCCAGTTCACCATAGTTTGGAGCTTTTGAAGTGCCAACCATGGTACAGATAGGGAATGGATGGTGAAGCAGGGTCAGCAGAACCATTCAGATAGAATGGGTCGGATTACTTGTGTTTTTTGGAAGGGGCCTGCCCTCCAATCAGGATTCACAGTGCTTCATTCTGTACATTGACCTACTGCTATCAATGCACTTTGAATACAGATTATTTTGTTTGTCTAATTTAAGACCATAAATTATTGTAGCGAATATGGTCTTCTAGTCTAAGCGAGTCTGGTTATGAATGAAAGGCAGTCATTGATGTACAGTAAGGGGTAAGGTTATGTGAAGTCTTGTCAATCATTAAAAGCACTTTAAAATCAATTCTGTAAGACACCGGTAACCAGTACAGTGATGCCAGCAGAGGGGAAATGTGATCTCTGTTTTGTTTGTTATATCCTGACTGCAGCATTCGGAATTAATTACAATTATTTAAAAGATGTTTTAAGAGGGACAAGTAAAAAGAGAATTGCTATAGTCCAAGCCGCTAGAAATCAAAGCATGTAAAACCATGTCAGCAGCATTCTGCGTGGCAACTGCTCTAATCCTGGCAATGTTTCTCAGTTGGAAACATTTCGTTTTTGAAACCTTGTTAAAATGGATTAAAAAATGAAGATCACAGTCTAACATGACCCCCAGATTTGTCTGAAGGGGGGTTTGACTGAACAGTATTTGAACTGCAGCCACCAGCGCTTCATTCTTTACCTTAACCTACTGCTACCGAGGCACTGTGAATACAGCATTTGTTGTCCGTCTAACTTAAGACCATAAGTTAATGTAGCGAATATTGTCTCACTTCAATCTTACATTCTCACAGAGAACTCTGGGCCAGTAAACAACCTGCCGAGACTCAAGGAGGACACTAATCGGCAACTGGCCAATATATGGTCCAGACTATATCCTGCCCTCTTAAAGGCCAGTATCACATGATCAGGATGACCTCAGAGGACACAACAGCACAATTCAAAACGATTGCAAGCTTGTTTTGACATGCATAGTTTGATGCAGGAACTACAGCTGCTGGGTAATCAGGTTTCTGTCTTCTGCAAGACAAACTTCCTTGTATTCAAGGAAGGATTCTTCAGGTTTGGCATCCGCATTCTTGGCAGTCTCACACGCTAAAGGAACTTCATCAAGCCAGAGGCATGTGCAATAAAAGCCATCTCTGAGTTCCCATCACATTGCTGACATTCTTTTAAACAAATCGTTCACATGGTCTGCATCAACCGTGCAATGATTGTATTTGACTTACTTGTGTGTGGAGCTGTTGCAGTTTGCCTGTTTTTTTATTAAAGTGCATTACACTTGATCTTTCTTTCCAAAGTTGTGCAAAAACAGACACTTAGTAATAATAATAATAATAATAATAATAATGGGTTCCATTTATAAAGCACTTCATATTCGAATTCAAATCCCGAAGTGCTACAGGCAGTGAGCAGGAACAGTATAAATAGACATGACACAACACGGTAGAATTAATAAAAAGCAATAAAAAAAATAAATAAATAAAAATAAAGATAAAAAGGATGGTAAAAGGGTCTAGGCAAAGGCTCTTTTGAAAAGATGGGTTTTGAGGCCTTTTTTAAAAGCCTCCACGCTCTGTGGTGCTCTCATGTGGTCGGGGAGAGCGTTCCACAGACTGGGGGCAGCCGAGCAGAAGACCCGGTCTCCCATGGTACGGAGCTTAGTCCTGGGGGGTTTGAGCAGATAGGAGTTGCTGGAGCGGGTGGTCCGCAAGGAGGTATGGGTGGTGAGGAGTTCCTTGAGGTAGGGAGGGGCAGTTCCATGGACACACTGGTGGGTGAGGACGGAGACCTTGAATTCTATCCTCAGTTCTACGGGTAGCCAGTGTAGTGCTTTAAGGATGGGGGTGATGTGGTCATATTTGCGCACCCTCATCAGGATCCTAGCAGCGCTGTTCTGTATGTACTGGAGCTTCTGGATGCTTTTGTTAGGGATCCCGATGAGGAGTGCATTGCAGTAGTCCAGCCTGGAGGAGACAAAGGCGTGGACCAGCTTTTCGGCGTCGGACAGAGTGAGTGTGGGGCGGAGTTTGGCGATGTTCCTGAGGTGATAGAAGGAGTTCTTGCACAGCTGTTTAATGTGGGCCTCAAAGGTGAGATGGGCGTCCATTTTAACACCCAGGTTGGTGACTATTGAGGAGAGGGTAATGTCCTGGCCGGAGAAGGTGGTGGTGATGGTGGATGACTGAACCTGGTGTGGGGTGCCAACTATAATGGCTTCGGTCTTGGAGCTGTTGAGTTTCAGGAAGTTTTGCTTCATCCACGCCTGTATCTCCTCCAGGCAGGCAGTGAGTGTGGGTGAAGGCAGGGCTGCAGAGGAGGTAGGGTTGATCCTGAGGTACAGTTGGGTATCATCAGCGTAACAGTGGAATGATACTCCATGTCAGCTGATGATAGAGCCATGGGGGAGCATGTAGAGTGTGAAGAGGGTGGGGCCGAGAACTGATCCTTGAGGGACACCACAGGTGACGTTGTGGGTACCCGACTCTGCCTCGCCCAAGGAGACGTACTCTGTTCTCCCGGTGAGGTAAGATCTGAACCAGTCAAGGGGAGAGTCAGAGAGTCCGATGGTGGAGTGCAGACGATGGAGGAGGATGCCGTGATCGACGGTGTTGAAAGCTGCAGTGAGATCGAGGAGGATGAGGAGAGAGGGAGAGCCAGCATCAGCCGTCATCAGCAGGTCGTTGGTGACCCTGACCAGGGCAGTTTCTGTGCTGTGGCCTGAGCGGAAACCAGACTGGAACTTCTCAAAGAGGCTGTTGGAGTTTAGGTGGTCCTGGAGCTGAGCAGCAACTAGGTTTTCCAGCACCTTCGACAGAAAAGGAAGGTTGGAGATGGGTCTGTAGTTGGCCAGGACTCCCGGGTCAAGGGAGGGTTTTTTGAGACGAGGTTTGATGACAGCGGTTTTTAGGGCAGAGGGGACATGGCCAGCCTGGAGAGAGAGGTTTGCGATCTTAGTGATCATGGGGCTCATGGTACAGATGTAAGATTTCACAATAGCTGACGGAAGGGGGTCCAGGACACAGGTGGAGGGCTTCATCCTCCTAACGATGCCCTCAACCTCTCGCTGAGAGACGTCCGTGAAACAGCGAAGAGGTTGGGTTGTCCCAGGCTGTGGGTCAGCAGTTGGAACTGGAGGTGTAGAGGGGCTAGAGAGGAGGGAGCGGATGGTGTCAACTTTGTTGGTGAAGAAGGCGGCGAAGTCGCTACACTGCTTCTCAGTGGAGTCGGAGTGTAAAGGACTTTGGGGTTTGAGGAGATGGTTAATGGTGGAGAAGAGTTGCTTGGAGTTTCCAGAACTGTTGTTGATGAGGGAGGAGTAGTACTGGGACCGTGCATCTCTGAGGGACTGTGCGTAGGCCTTCTGGTGTTCACGATAGGCTAACTGGTGAACAGTGAGTCCTGAGGCCTTGAGCCGCCGCTCAAGAACACGCCCAGCTGTCTTCATTCTCCGCAGCTCGCCGGTGTACCAAGGGGCTGAGCGCGAGAAGGTGACCATCCTGGTTTTGAGGGGGGCGTGCAGATCAAGGAGACGGTTAAGGGAGTGGTTGTAATAAGCAACTGACTCATTTACTGATGAGAAGGTGGCGGATGAGAGATGCTGGAGATCCAGGGTCATGGTGTCCGGGTTGATGTTCCTCAGGTTCCTGAAGCGGATTTGGCGTTTGGGCATGCTGAGTGGGGACTGGAAAAAGAGCTCCATAGAGATGGTCTTGTGGTCAGACACCCCCAGGTCATACACCAGCAGATTGCTGATGGGGGCGGAGTTTATGATGACCAGGTCGAGCATGTGGCCCTTGGCGTGTGTGGGGACATTAACATGCTGTGTCAGATTGAGGCAGTCCAGAAGTAGCAGAAACACAGTGGCAAAGTGGCATGAGGGGGAGTCGACGTGAATATTAAGATCTCCAAGTATGATGATATTGGCAGAGGTTGTGCATAGCGTAGTGAGAAGGTCTTGTATCTCTGGGATGAAAGCTGAGTTGGGTTTGGGTGGCCGGTAGATCAGAAGTATTGTCAGGGCGAAGGGGGGTTTACATTTAAATGCAAGGCATTCAAAAGAGGACAATACAGGCAGGGGCAGGAGTGACAGTTCCAATTCCTTTCGGTAGATGACAGCTAGGCCTCCACCACGACCAGTGCTGCGGGCTTTCTCCAAGTAGCTGTAGCCAGGAGGGCATGCTTCATTGAGGGCGGAATAAACCTCTGGCTGATGCCAGGTTTCCGTGAGGCACATGAAGTCCATTTTCTCATCAGTGATGTGGTCATGAATGAAGGATGCTTTATTACTGAGGGATTGTGTATTCAGAAGTTCTATTTTGGCTTTGGAAGATGTGGTGAATCTCTGTAGGGGCCGGAGTAGGCTGTAATCCACTCCACGTTTTCCAGACTCCTTCGTGTGTGGCGGTCTCGCGATGCTCTCCGTGTATTCATGCAGCGGTCTCGCGATGTTTCTGGCGCGATTTGACCCCGCCATGACCGGGCTCTGATGACGCGTCAGATGTGAGACACGACGGCAGACAGAGTGGATGGATGGAATTTCTGCATCTCCGTGCTGGGAATATACAGTTTGTCTTCTTCTTTGGCTTCGGTGGATATAGCGAGGCCGACGAAGAAGTCCAAGTTGTTTAATGACTGAGGTGCAGGTTGGAGCGTTGGAGTGGTTGAAACTCAGGAGTTGGGGAATAGAAACCTCAACATGTCAACAGGTCGGGCGCCGAAGAAGTTTGGTAGCAGTGCTTAGCAGTGAGGGCTAACAGCAACGAGACAGCCGGGAGGCTATCCCGTTAGTAGACCTCACGTCAGGGAATGAAACAGAGGATTGGGAGTCCGCCTGCTATCACAGTAGTAGCGGGAGAGAGGCAAGCAGTCAGCCGGAGATAGTCGGCGAATTTGGGCGATACAGCAGGTGAGTCCCGACAGCCGCCGGGTCCAAAACCGTCAATAATCACGAGGTTTAAGATATAAAAGCACTTGTTAAACAGACTCAAAGTTTAGCCATATAACTATAGCTTAAAAGCAGATAAAATAGCTTAAAAGCAGATAAAAAACCCTGAGGCGTAGGAGAAGCGGCGAACAAACAAGCGCCAGCGTCCTCTCCCTAGAGAGTGTGTGTCGAGGACTCCGGGTGAGAGGAACAACTTAGCAGCTGAAGCCACTTCCCTAGGTTCTGGTTTCTGAGTGCGTGTTTGTCTGTGTCCATCGTCTCTCGCACAATGTCTCCCTCACTGCAATGAGTCACAATGTAACTCTCCACTTCACCAGCAGGGGGTCCCAATGCAGAGACAGTGTTCCACACCTGATGGTCTGCACAGGAGGCCTTTGTGGGAGCAGTATAAAGGTTTCACTATAACTGAATTTTAAAGTTAGACTGACAGTTAAAATAGTTACAAGACAATTCACATATAATCATGTTATGCACCTGATTTGTCTAAAAGTAATAGCATACTACTTTATAAAATACAGCATACTTCATCTTAAAGGTTGCTTGGGGTCTCCGCTTCACTTTTAGTGCCCAAAGTAAAGACAATAGTACCCCTCAAAAGGGCCACCAAAATGTTGTTGTTCTAGTCTAAGCAAGTCTGGTTAATCATAATTAATAACCTGCATAATTTTTATATATGTTCTATTATTCATTTATTATTAATGATTATATTTGTATAACTTAAATAACATCAAATCACCTCTTGGGGGCACCACGTTGTATACAAGGAAAATGATAGCCAGTGTATGAAGTTGCATTAAATAGTAACAAGAAGTTTACTAGACTGTAAATAAGGATATCTGATTAATACCTGAATAATTACTGTCAACAGGAAGACCATGTTTATAAAAGTAAAAGTTACATTTTTGGATAGTAGAAGTTGGCAGAACTCACTCTTTGACAACATTAAAAAAACAGCGTATATATTCTTTCTTCATTTATTAAGACTACAAATAAAAAACACACAAAAACTAAACTAAGAATTCAGACACAAATGTATTAATTTAAATAAAATAAATATAAACTAAATAATAATAATCATTTTATTTACCAATGAATTGTTTTAAATTCAGTGTCCTTTATCCACACATGCAAATAAACCACTATTAGGAACTGTAAATGATTCATTAATAGTGACAATAATTATTATTAAACCATTATTTTGTAATGTGTAAGTTTATTTCAAACACTTTAATGTGTTCTAGAGTAGGATCTCCTCCTTAATCAAAGATATTTCTATTTACAAAAAATCAAGCAAATGTAAAAGCCTCCTCCCTCCTCTCTCCTCGACTCCTCCGCACGTATTTAAGGAATTATGACGTCCTTCAATGATCGATTTCCGGCTCAAGTTGGGATAAACCTTGTGAGTTTTGAAGTCCTATTTTCCCTGATAAATCAGTAGACAGATATGATTGTGTTGACTGTGTGTGGAGATGTTTTGATGACAGCAGCAATGGACTGCAGAATCAGTCAGTACACTGTGACGGGAGCTTCTATTGGGACAACTTTAGTTAAATTTATTAAGCTGTTGTCAATTGCAGAGAGTTGCTCTTCTTAATTCACTTTCCATGTCTTGAGGCTACGGTTGTGTTTTAAATTGAATTATTTACTTTAAAAAAATGACAGTGCTAAAAGTAAATTAACAATTGTCTTTAATTTTCAGGTCGAATTAGGAAATGTTTACGGTTCCATGTCTTTATGTTTTAATGATAACAATTAGAAAGAGAAATCCTGAGTTTAAAGTAGGTGTTGTTGCAATTCATGTCCACTAGATGTCAGTAGTCTGCTGGAGTCCATGTTCAGAGTGAATAAGGACAGTGTTCAGTAACGGGCCGTCTCCACGGCAGCGTTAAAAAAATCTTGGAGGTGGGCGTATCTGAAGCTTGGGGATTTTTTTGCGATCAACCAATCACATGAATCTCCCGCCCGCGACATACGAAGCCAAAAAGCCCGAAGTAAACTGGATATAAACTCCCCAAACAGGCGAAAACCTACCACTGTCTCTGCCACCTCCCTCCATGCCTGGCTCCTCTGGTTTATATCCCGGTAGGTCTGGTCATAAAGCACCGGGTGATTGATTCGCTACCGCTAATTTCTCCTCCATGTTTTGGAATATGAGGAAATGATCTGCGGTATGTCTCTCCCAGCATACACGCCGTTTGATTGGCTAGAGCTTGAACTGTCAGATTTGCGTACACGGGATTTGATTGGCTGACGCTTCCTCCTCAGCTTCAAAAGTTGAACATTGTTCAACTTTGGATCTTGAAAATCCTGAGAATCTCCGCTCGCCTGCCCACAATGCATTTCGGCGAAAGCGAAAAAAAGTGACGTCACCCCATTCAAAGTGAATGGGCAGAAGCGTTTCAAGATTTTTTAACGCTGCCGTGGAGACGGCCCGTTAGACCATGTGATTGATTTCTTGAAACATAATATAACTGGCTGAATTGATCTTTAACAGTTTAAAAAAATGCTCAGGATTAAATGAGTCATTCATGAGTCAGTCATTTATTTATTATTGTCAACTCCGCTGACCTGAAGATAAAGATAATGAATGACATGGACAGACTTCCCCTTGTTCTGTTTCCATCTATCCTTTCTTTATCCAAATGTAATCATTTGTGTTTTTAATTAGCAAAATATACAGTTATGGGAAAAATCAACACAAAAACACTGGAAAGCAAAACCTGTACACACATCCTTAAAAACATTCTTTACTTTTAGTTTATTGTTAAACGGTATGTAATTTATTTCAGATACACTTTTTGTTATATTCCATGGAATGCTCTTAACATCCCGATAGCAATGAATATATGAAATGCTTTGACAATAAATACATAAAGAAATTAATCTGTGGAAGCCGTAGTACTGTAAAAAGCACGACCAATCATCTGAGCCGGCCTGGCTAAAATAAATCAAATCAAATCAAATCAGGTTTTATTTATATAGCACATTTAAAAGCGATTTTTGGTCGAGCCAAAGTGCTGTACATGTAATAAAAACACATTACTACAATCACAATAAACGACAATAAGTTACAACAGATATATATAAAAAACAAAATTAAAATAAAAACACAAGGAAAAGTCAGGAGTCGTGCTCCGCTCTAACTAGAAAGCCAGAGAGAAGAAGTGTGTTTTTAGAGTGGATTTAAAAACCCCTAGGGTCTGGGCCGACCTCACATGGAGGGGCAGAGTGTTCCAGAGCCTAGGGCCAGCTGCTGCGAAGGCTCGGTGCCCTCTGGTTTTAAGCCTGGTCTTGGGCACTACCAGCAGCAGCTGGTCAGCAGACCTTAAAGCTCTGGCTGGGGTGTAGCGCTCGAGGAGTTCAGCTATATAGGCCGGAGCCAGCCCATTTAGTGCTTTAAAAACAAATAAAAGGATTTTAAAATCAATTCTGAACCGAACTGGAAGCCAGAATAGGGGTGATGTGGTCACGCTTTTTGTGGCCAGTCAGCAAACGTGCAGCTGCATTTTGGACTAGCTGCAGGCGTTTAATTGAGGCCTGGTCCATACCCACATACAGAGCGTTGCAATAGTCCAGTCTCGAGGTTACAAAGGCGTTAATAACCCTTTCTAAGTCATTAAAAGATAAATACGACTTGGTTTTGGCCAATAGTCTTATTTTAAAAAAGCACGATTTGACTACGGTGCTGACCTGCTTGTCGAATTTAAAAGTGCTGGTGAAGGTCACTCCAAGGTTCATGACCGAGGGGAGGATGTTTTTTTTGAGAGACCCCAGAATATCAACCGGAGAGGCTGGAGGTTGCGGTCCAAAAAAGATGACCTCAGTCTTGCTCTCGTTGAGGTTGAGAAAGTTTTTGCTCAGCCAGGATTTTATCTCTGCTAAGCAGTCCATCAGCTGCTGTAGTGAGTGTTTGACATTTGCTTTTAGAGGCAGATATATCTGTACATCGTCGGCGTAGCAGTGGAAGGGAATATTATGTTTTGTGAGAATTGAACCTAGGGGCAGTATGTACAGTAGAAAAAGGATGGGGCCCAGAATCGAGCTTTGGGGAACCCCACAGGTAAGAGGGGCTTTGGCAGAGGAGAAGGCACCTAGCTGTACCGAGAAGCTACGGTCTGTCAGGTAGGACCTGAACCATGCAAGGGCAGAGCCTGTGATGCCAGCGGACTGTTCAAGCCGTGACAGCAGGATGCTATGGTCCACAGTGTCAAAGGCAGCTGTCAGGTCTAACAGCACCAGGACAGCTGGGCTACCTGAGTCGGCGGCTAGGAGCAGATCATTAAAAACTCTTAAAAGGGCTGTTTCAGTGCTGTGCATGGGTTTGAAGCCAGACTGAAACTTTTCATGGATTCCATGCATGGTTAAAAAAGACTGCAGCTGGGCGTAGACTACTCGCTCCAGGGCTTTTGATAAAAAAGGTAGCTGGGAGAGGGGCCTAAAATTTGCGAGAATGGAGGGGTCGAGATTTTTCTTTTTAAGTAGTGGCTTAACCACGGCATGTTTGAAGGCAGCTGGGACACATCCTGAGCTAAGAGAGGTGTTTAAAAGTAATAAAATACTTGCTCCAACTGAATCAAAAACATCTCTGAGAAGGCGAGAGGGAATGCTGTCTGAGGTGCAGTTTGTCGGCCGCAGGTGCTTGACTACATCCGAGAGAGAAGAGAGGGATACAGGCTCAAAGTGGTCGAGGACAGCAGGGCACAGAAAAGGAGCAGGATGGCCTACCTGCCTGTCAGCCTTCCATCGTGCACAAACTTATCTTGTGCCCTCATTGGTCATGTGCGCGTTCGTGTGTGTTGGAGGAGGGGCTCTGTAAGGAAGTCTGAAGGAAGAGGCAGATTTTTTCCGGTTGTGTACTTTCAAATTCTAGCGCACTCGAGCTGGTTTCTCCAAAATTACATACCCCACCTTTAACAGTTGAAATTCAACTTGAAGTTAATCTGAATTTCTCTCACTTTCAGAGACTGAACCTGTGATTAACAGCTGCATCAGACTGGATGTTTGTGGACACACCTAGCCTCAACAAACTGCAGTCAGCCAAACACACACACACGCACACGCACACGCACACGCACACACACACACACACACACACACACACACACACACACACACACACACACACACACACACACACAATTCATTGCGGAGTTGCCCCTGTTGTCTTGTTTTTACATTCTTTGTTGAATTCAGAAACCCAAGACTTTAAATGAAGAAAAATGTTAAATAATGGAATTTAAAAAAAGATGATTATTACAAAAAAGTATATTATGTAAAACTATATAAATAAATGAGGTGATGATATTTCTGTTTCCTTTAGAAGTTATTATACACTATGCTGTGATTCTGATCTGGGAAACATTAAAGACATTCACAGCCAGTCTGCAGATTTGGTCTCTTTATTGAAATAGTAAACAGTGGTCAGTATACATGTTAACAATATAAAGAATGAATTATATTTGTTATTACATAAATATAAAGAATCAGATACTTCACAGAAACAAAAGATTATAATCTCTGAGTAAAAGAAATATCATATGATGCTGAACTTGATTAAAACAAACGTTGTCATGTTTACTTGTTGACAATAGCACTTTTACATTGAATAATCTTTTAATTGTTAATACATGTAAATATGATAATAATATAATATCAGATACTAAGTTGATAAAAAATAAAGTCGTAACAGATTTTGAGCTAAGGAAATGACATATCATACTCGAATAGGAAAGAAAAACAACCTGAAGGATAACCTACATGTTGACATTTAGACTGAAATATCTTTCAACAACAAAATCTAATAGATTATAACCTTCTGGAAAACAATCACATATCATCCTTAACTTGATTCAAACTTGTTGTCATGTTTACATGTTTACATGCTGAATATGAACTAAATTATCCTTTTACTGATTTAAACATGTTAAAATGTGGCATTTGATGCAGCCCAAAACGAAAAGTAACATAATACATTTTGAGTCAATATAATAACAACATAAAAATGTAAATATTTGGAGTTATATACGTATTGGAATAGCACTCAATAAGGTAAGAAGAAAATGCTTGTATGATCTACATGTTGACATTTAGATTGAATTATATTTTAAACATTGAATATGTAAATATTTTTAACTGATGTTTATATGTATTCACAGAAACTAATAAGAATATATTCTAACTCTCTGGGAAACGGTCACATATCAAACTTAACTTGATTACAGCAGACTTTCTGTCATGTTTACATGTTGACTGTACCTCCACTAAAACACAATCATTCATTAACTGATTTAAAAATGTAAATGTGGCTTTTGATGCAGCTCAGAAATGAAAAGACAACAATTCTAAATGTGTCAATAAAAATGTTAATAATAAGAGCCAGATACTTACTGTATTTGAAATAAAAATAAAGACATTGTCTAATCTTCATGTTGACATGAAGACTGAATGATATTTTAAAACATTGAAATTGTTAATGTGTTTATGACAAAAACACAGTAAAACATAAAAGCAAATCTTTTTGCATCAGTTACTTTAAGGAAATAAAAACACTGATACTACAATAACAACCAAAGAAGTAGGATACAAAGTCTGATTTCATCAAACTGAAACGTTTACAAATTCCTTGTAAGTTGTTGTGGGGAAAATATATGGTCAACCTTGCCATCTCACAAACAGCATGTTACTCTGTGTGCTTCTCTTCATATGAATCAAGTGTAATCTAAATATCCATGAGAGGATGATGACTGTAATGAGGAGGACGTGACCCTCTGTGAGCACAAAGCTTGTAGTTTCTCATTTGATATAACATGACTCTTTGAGGCTTGCCTCTGCTTGCTTCTTTGTGATTTGTTTCCAACGTGGAGGAATATCAGCAGGCTTTGCATCGTATGCTGCTGCAAACTCATATTTGAACTTTGCCATTACATATTTCCAGTAGTCTGATGCCTGGAGGCTTGCATCTGGTAGGATTTTCCAGTCTGGATAAATTTGTCTGTAAGACTTGTAAGGATGCCATTCATCCTTTGAAGCACTGCAGTGAAAACGCTTGTCACTGTTCACAGAGGAAGAACATAAGTCAATTGTGAGTTTTTGTGTCTCTTCCGATCTATTTCGACCAAGACCATTTGGACGATGAAGTAAAGTGAAGTGCTCCATGTGGGCTCTTCCTCCTGCATCACAGGGCGCTTCGCAGAACGGACACTGTTTACCACATCCAATCAGTGTGTTGAAAAGCTCGTTCTGAGGATTCACCTGAAGGTTCTGTAGTTTAGTTTTGATGTTTGTTTCCTTAAACTTCTCTCTAAGAGCTTGTGCCATCTCCTTCACACACTCCGTGAGCCTGTGAGCAAACTGTTCCTGGTTGGCATTGTTCAGGATCATGAATTTACCAAGAGCATCCTGGGAAATGACCAGTTTGTCACCAAGCTCCTGACAGACAACTTCAACAAATGACTTCAAGTTGCCACACTTTTCTGTTTGAGCTTTCTGGATAGCATTATTTATGCTGTAGACACATGACTGGAGATGTTGTTCCTCGAACATCGTAGACCCATTTGAGAAGCGTTCCACTATTTTGTTGAGTATCCAATTCTTTACATAATTCTCATAGGAGCAAATAAAGCTCAGGTACTTTTTAAAGTCATCCTCTGAGAGCAGATCCAGTAAAACTGAATACTGGAAGGACATTCTTGTGCTGAACTGCTCACTTGTCCTCATTTCACCAATGATATCAGGACCCAGGGAACGGTTGACAAAGTCTTCGACTGCAGGCTTCAAGCATCGGTCTGTGAATTCTTCTGCTTTCTTCTGGCACTGGACTACATGAGGGAACACATCTTTAAAATCAGAACGAAACGTTTCTTTGTTTTCGTTCAGACATCTGTAGGGATCATTCTCATGGATGAACTCTTCATGCATTTTCTGAAACCTTCTGGCTGCGTCTCCACAGATGTGCAGTTTCAGAGAGACTTCAAAAGTGATGTCAACTTCCTGATTGTTTTGCAGCTTCTCATCAATCACCTTTAGAATCTCCTCGATGTAGGTATCATGGTAATTACTCTTTCTGTGCATTTTGTCAGTCATCATCTCTGAGCAAACTGTAATGATGCTGTCAGCTGTTTGTTGTACAGCCTTTGTGTGACTTTGAGCACTGAATAGGTCTTTATGTCGCTTGAACATTCCTTCAGCTTTATATTTAAAAGGCAACCGTCCACACTCTTTCAGGGTTTTGTTACTCAACAAATCATTCGCTTGACTTCCCTTTTGTTTTAGATTTGTTCTCAGGTGGTGAGACACACTGGTGAAAATGTCCTCAACCTTCAATTTTGAACAGGATAGGTGAGTCACTGTTTGAGTCCACATCTTGTCAAATTCTTTGTCCAGCTCTTCCTCTGTCATCTTGATGTTTTTCTTCCTACATTCTTCAATCAATGCACAAACTTTGCCCTCTAATTCCTTTGTGTGGTTCTTCTTGATTCTATCAAGTTCTGTCATCCCCTGTCTGATGTCAGCTGCTGCTGTGAGTTGATTAAACACAGACCATTCCATTTCTCGTCGAAGGCTCCTTGCACTGTTTGCAAACTCCTGTCTGTATCCTTCAACAAGATATACATGACCCTTTGTTTCCTTGAAGTACTGTTCCAGATTTCCAAGAAGCTTTCTCTCCCATTTAGACAGCTCTATCAAGGCTTCATTTTGCAATAGCATGAGAAGTTCTCTCATGTCAGATATGTTAGATTTATCAGCAGCTGTACCGAAGTTGGAGATTCTTGTTTCAGCTTGTGTAACCCATGCGTACATTTCTTTTTTGAATTCCCATTCCCATTTGTTGAATTCTGTGCTCAGCCTCATGTATGCATCAGCCACGAGACTGTTTCTGAAACTGAAGAGGAGGTTTTCATGTTTTACTGCAGTCCACAGGCTCTTCATCCACTCAGTAAAGTCCAAGATATTATTAGCTGATGATCCACAACTTCCCAAAATGTGGATTATGTTCTTCTTGAGCTCATAGACAGTCTCGCTGTAGCCTGCATTGACTGGTGCCATCGGTGGGTTTCCATTCCAGAGTCCAGGAATGTACCAGCTTCCAGTGTCTGGACTGTACTCCATCACATCAGTGAAGCTCGAGTACTTTTCTTTCTTTTCCATTTTGGCTGCTGCCTGGGTCATCTCGTTTAACTGCTGCAGGAGCAGTTTCCTGTCTCTCAGGCTCTTGTCATGGGCTGAAAATTCTGACACATTCTGGTGAACAAACTGACATTTGGGCTTTTTGCGTACCTCTTTCATCCTGAGGAAAGCGTGTACAACTATCTGTAGGATGTCCTTCATATATGTTGAATTCTCCATTGCAACATTGATGATGGTGATATCACTCAGCCCCACAACAAGTGTTGCAAGCTCATTGTCGTGCTCGTGGCTATTGTCCAGTTGTGCAAGTTCTGGTGACTTTAAGCCCTCAGTGTCAATGATCACCATGAAGTCACAGTTGAGGTCTTTTCTGACATCTTCATTGATTTGAATCAGCAACATAAAGGTACCTCGAGTGCATCGACCACTGCTGACTGCAAACTGCACTCCAAACATGGTGTTGAGGAGAGTGGACTTTCCTGTGTTCTGAACTCCAAGAACTGTGACTACCAGGATCTTGTTCTTAGGAGACACCAAGTCATTGAGCTGAGAGAGAACATCACTCACCCATCTGAGAGGTATGTTGGATGCTTCTCCATCTACAAGCTCAAGTGGAAATCCAGCAAGCATTAATTCTGCACATAGCTTGGGGAGATGCTGTAGTTGTTGACGTGCTGGGTCTGTTTCAGGAAGGGAAAGGGAAGCTTCATAGATCTGGCCCATTTCACGGAAGAAGTGTTCAGTCCCTAATGAGCTGTTGGAAAGTTGTTCCTCAATCTCCTTGATCTCATTTTTGTTCTCAGAGTTTCTGCATTTTTCTTTGTACTGCTCCCTGAGGTCAAAGAGTTTTTCCCGAGACACGTTATCGAGGTTCATTCGCATCCATTTCAGGAAATAGCACCTCTCTATCCCTGGGCTTGATATTGCATTGATGAAACATGTCATTGCCTTTGACAAGTCCTGAGAGTTCTGTTTTCTCCGAAGTTCTATTTTCTGTCGCTGAAGATTGCTTTTGTACTTTTCTATATTTTCAGACCCAACTTCCCGAAGTCGCAATTCTTCCTTCTCTAAGCGAGTGACGTCTTTCCATATGTGTCCTTGCAAGGGAAGCTGAGCTTCTTTGTATTCAAGAATGTCTTGAATTTCTGCAGTGATGGCATCTGCGTTTTCCTTCGCAGTCTGGCAGTCTGGAGAGTCTTCATCAACACAGATTCCATGTTCATGTGCAATGTCAGCCATCTTCTCAATTCCCATCTTCACCTTTGTGTTTTCAAATGCATTGCTGACTTTTTCCCGCAAATCTTTGACAAAGTTTGCATCATTTATGTGCTTATCTTTCAAAAGGATGTTGCTCTTGGTTAAGCTCAACTTGGTTGCTACCTTTTTTACAGCATCTAATTTGAAATCTTTGCTTTGACGGTTGCCCACCAAGAAGATCTGTGCCTTGTGTTGTTGGTTGGTTAGCAGCTCACACTCAGAGTCCAAAGCGTCAAAGAACACAAAAACTGCTGCAGATGTCTGACACAAGAAAGAAAATTGTGTTTCAAATGAAGCAATGTCCCCACGAAGGTTAGCTACAGCAACTGGCTCGCTGAAGACGTCCATGTTTTTGTTCCCACAAGGGAGGTACCAAGTCATTTCAACTAATCCATTGGATATTCTCCTTGGACTGTCACCACCCTCCATGTTACGGTGAACAAAGGTGTCATGGTACTGCTGAGAGTTGCTCAGAAGCTTATTGAGGATCTCTGACTTGGACAAGGAGCACTCACCCAGTCTCACAAAAGATATCATTGGAAGTTCAGAGACAACAATTCTCTCTTCAATAAATCCCTTGGATTCTGAAAGTGACGGAGGTCTGTACTTTTTAACAATGTCTCTCATGGCCCAAAGCATGAGTGTGCACTGCTTTGTGTCACAGTTGGGAAGCAACAGAGGCACGGAAAACTGACACATGGACATTTTGAGGGCCATTTCCTGCTGTACAAAACCATCAGAGCACAGGAAGAGAGCAGTGATTATGTCAAGGGGATTCAGTGTTTCAACTGAAGGTGTTTTTTTGTCTAAATCATCAAGACCATCTGTGTGATCCTCACAGTTGGACTTGTGTGCAGGTGTATATTTCACATTCCTAGCTGTCACATTAACCATCATTAGTTTCTTCAGAAAATACCATGGAAGATCCGAATTACACTTGGCAGGTTCATCTGTAAAGGTCTTCTGGTCAATCCTCAGAAGTGTGCTTAGGGACAGCTTCTCTCTGTAGTGGTGATCCAACCCCAGATCCTCCAAAAACTTCTCTAGCTGCTTCTCTGTAGAAAATAAAAACAATACATATAAAAGCCTTAATTGATTATTAAACATTCATAAGCATGGATCAACATTTATTATAACATTTTTCCTTTCCTATAGTTTATTAAACTACAACTATGATGGGCAGTCAATTATTAAACAGCTGGTCTAATAGATGAATCCAGATCCTTCAACCACACTAGAATCAAATTAAGAGATATACAAATCTAATTGGCAGATTGCAATGGAATTGTCAGTGAAAGGATTTGAAAGAAGAGATTGAGACATCATTTGCATCAAATTACAGCAGGTTTATACAAATGCAATACACTGTTTGACATTGGCAGTGATAGGTGAACATTGAAAGAAACTATCGTTCATGTCTGTCATGATCAATCATATCCAAGATATATATTATGCATGGTTTAAGGAAATATCCACTTGAAAAGGAAAACATATACACTTGTTTGCAATGTTACTGTGCAATAGTCATTTTATGTAAAAGCACATTTTTTTATAAATGTCTCAGCATTTAATTGTTATAAGGTCTCAATACTTTAATATATATATATATAAAATATAATATTTTGTTGCCATTTATTGGTTGTCTTTTTTACCTGCTATGCCACTTTTGCTGTAACACTGTACATTTCCCCGCAGTGGGACTAATAAAGGAATTCTGATTTTGATTCTGATAAGTACGCATACAGAAAATGTGTGAGCCAGATTAGCAGTAAGCATCATGTGTGCTATACTGGCAGTAATATATATATGACAGCTTCATTAACATGAAGAAAGGCTGTTGCTGAGAAAGTTGCATTTGCTTGAAAAACAAGAAGCTAACCTTGAAGCAATAAAAACAAATCTTAGAGTGCTAATGGAAAAGCTTGAGCTTCAAACTGATACAATAACAACCATGGAAGCCCTGGAGTATGGTGGAGGATGATAATATATTTGCTGTGGTGGAGCAATACTGTACTGGTCAACCACATGAAAATGCTGATGTTCATAATGAAGAGGAACAAGAAAAAAAACATAAAGCCAAACTCCAGCCAAGTCACAATCAAATAGCAAAGAAAGAGTGACTCGATTTAAGTAATGCAGCACCAAATCAAAATGACTGAAATGCTGACAAAGGAGCAACGCTTAACATTACATCCATCCAGAGAAATACCCATCTTTAAAGAATATAAATTAGAGTACCTTCCATTTATTGAGATGTTTGTCCAAGCTAAAGACTTGGTGAGAAGGTTTCCATAAATGAATTCTAAAAAGGACGAGAAAGCCAAGAGATTGCTCGAAGAGAACTATGGAAATGAACTCTTTTGCAGCAGCTTGTTTGGAGAAAGGTCAAATTGGAATGCCATTAACAGTGAAGATAGAAAAGCACTGCTCAATTATACTATTTTTCTTTAAATATATTTTAACTCAATGGAAAATATTGATACCTTCCTTTAAACTCAGGGAAAAGTGTAGAACTGCAAATTCATAGATTCAAACAAAATGAAAAATTCAATGTTTCTAGTTTTGGTTGATTTCATCAAAAGACATGCACTGATGGTTTTAAAGAAATTAGTTTTGCAACAGAAAGTGCAGGTGCACACATAGAAATGCAAAAGAGCAAAACATGTCAGATTTCCAAAAGACAGAGTTACGCCAGAGCTACCACCATACATGTCAGAGTCAATGACTTTGGCCAACTTGACAACACTTGATGAAAGCCCTTCAACAGTTATGTGCGTGTACAAATGATCAACAGCCGACACACATAACTACAGTGCCAAATGTTCCAAATGACTTTGAACCTCTATCACTCGACCACTTGCTCCAGCTCAAGGTCAAACCAATGTTACCACCAGGTTAAATCCATCTGCAATATTCAGAGCCAAAACACTGTTGGCAGCAAGTGAAATGCATAACGGAGTTCTGGAGCAGATGGATCTACGACTTTGCAAGAAAGACCAGAATGGAATTGCATTCAAAGAAACCATATACCTGGACATACATGTATTGATCATAAACTGAAATGCACTTCATTGATCCTGGTTAATGGCAAAAGTTCTGGAGACACCACCCAGATCAAGAGGTCTGATTATTTTTATGACCGAAACAAACATGCTGGAAAGACCAGTAAGCTAAGTTATCTCTCTGGTGCCAGTCTCAGAATAAGGCAAATTAACATTCACAATTAGAATGTAGTTTTCAAAGGCTGAACCTTTTGTATCCGGCTCCTTTTTTGTTTTGTTAACTTTTATTAAAGATTCCCAATACAATTTGTTTTGTGCAGAATGCCAAAATAATATTTTCACCCGGTGGCGACCTCTAGAGTCAATTAAAAAGAAAGACTACAATTCCCTAGCACAAGCTTATTGAGATACTCATTTATGGGCTGATGTGGCAGAGTTCTAAACCGCTCAATTATTTAACGTTATCATCTTACAGTTAGCACATCTTTTAGTTTTGTTTTGCCTCTTTTGTTTTTATAGTAAACCATGCAATAACGATTATATTTGACTGACCTTTGGGGGCAGATGGTGCAGTTGGCTTTCTTAATGTTCCATCAGCTTTCTCAAATTCACCAGCAGGTGGCTCAGGATGCAGAGGCTCTGACTCCCTGCTGAGCTGAGTGCTGGGCTCTGAGGAAAAAAACAGAAAGCTTTCAGTAAAACTTAAAAAATGAATGTTCCATGAATGTTTGTCAGCATTTTAAAGTGCTGTTTGACTGACAAGGAAAGGCCAAAAAAAAAGCCATATATATTTATCCAAAAGATCCAGAAACAGGTGGCATTGATTACATTTTCAGATTTACCTGTGAAGACAGATAGCGAGGTTGCTTCGCTTTGATTTCCATTGTCTGCAATCTTTTTGAAACTGATGGTACACTCAGTCCCGCGAATCAGTGCCTTAACTGTGACAGTTTCTGCGTTATCAACAGTCAAACTGCCGCTGTTTGTTTCACAGCCTGAGTAATCTAACTGTAGTCTACACCCAGCTACTTTCCCTGGTGGAGGAACATCTGTCATAAGACAAGGAAAGTACATCTCAGTATCTTTACATATCACTGCGTATATATTTATAACATTAGGTCAGTTATTGACAGTCACACTTACGGTCAGACTGTGGTGCTGCTGGAGTGTTCTTTCCTTCCTCACAGCACGGGTCAGGAGAGGGATCTGTTTCTTCATGATGTTCCTTGGTAAGTGAGAACATTACAGTATGTTTGCATTCTATTTTGAACGAGTCATACTATATTAATAATTGTTAGTTAAATAACCTTAAAGAGGTGGATAGAGACATTTCTTTGTATCAGAATACAGCAGGTTGATGAAAATGTTCTTTGCACTGAGATTGGACATTGGCATTATGCATAGGTGATCATTTAATAAAAATCAGAATGGGTGCTGTCATGATCAATCATATTACTTAGAACCACATATCCTGTGACGCTCACAGGGGAGGGCAGGAAACTGTATAAATACTTATGCTTCAGACCTATGAGGGGTCAGCTATTCTAACCTTAATTTAACTATTACGCATTTCACTATACTTTTTACCAGTGCTGAAAGAAGTACTCAGTAAATATTAATACAAAAGTGTATATTTACCAGTAAGTAAAATAGTGTACAATAGTGTGTACCAGAACACTGTAGCTCTTCACTTTATATAAAAGTACCTCTCAGTATCTCCACAGCAGGTATATATTTATTACATTAAATCAGTTATTAACAGTCACACTTACGTTCGGACTCTGGTGCTGCTGGAGTGTTCTTTCCTTCCTCACAGCACGGGTCAGGGAAGGAATCTGATACTCCATGATGTTCCTAGGTAATTAGGAAGAATATGTTGAATTTTTGAATTCTAATCAATACATGAATCATGCCATATTCACAATACTTAAATATATGACAATATTTCTCTTGTAATTCTATTGTAATTTAATTATTTACCTCCACATCATTGTTATCCATTGCAGAAACACTCTCAGCCATCCCACAAGATTCTTCAAACAGCGTCTCACTGAAAGTGTTAGAAAAGAACTGTGTTACAACATCTAATCTAATGTAGATTCTACACCAGGCACATGCAGAGGATGAGAGGGGACAGGGCTCAAATGCATAAAAGGGCACATAAGGAAGTCCCTCCCTTTCCGGTGGACCTCCATGGGACCTTATTTAGGAAAAATTATGTATTGAAGTCAATAGATGAGAGTAACACCTACGTCACTTCCGGGCGAAAATGACGGCCCGGCCCACTTTTGGGGGAAAACAACGCTGTCATTTGAATGACAGTACAATACAAATTCTGAAGTTTTTGCCAATCCGATCAGAGATGTATTAAAACCGTGGATTTTTGGATCTTCAAAGAGCCCGATTACGATGGCCAGTCAGGCAAACAATTACATTAAATCATTTGAAATCGACGATCGGGCTCGATATATCGTTAAATTCAAATCAGTAGGCGAGGCCGTAATTTCGCCAGCTGTTACTTTCATGAGCGAGGCGGAAAATAATTGTTTTATCATGCCAAAAAGCTGCTGTGTCGTTTATTGCACCTCAAACATGAAAACAAATCCAGAGTTACGTTTTTCTGTACTTCCTCTAAGAAAAAAGGACAGTAAAAGAAGAGCTCTGTGGCTTCAGGCTTGATCGCCATTCAAATTACAGTGTTGTTTCCCCCAAAAGTGGGCGGGGCCGTAATTTTCGCCCTGAAGTGACGTACTGTAGATGTTACTCTCATCTAAGGACATCGATCGCCTACTGCTATATTTAACCATATATCGAGCCCTATCTTCGATTTCCAATGATTTAATGTAATTGTTTGTAATCGGGCTCTTTGAAGATCCAAAAATCCACGGTTTTCTTACATTTCTGATCGGATTGGCAAAAACTTCAGAATTTGAATTGATCGCCATTCAAATGACAGCTTTGTTTTCCCCCAAAAGTGGGCGGAGCCGTCATGTGTTACTCTCATATATGGCGAGAGAAAAATTATCTTTCGATCCCGTTTGAATTGTGCCACGAAGTACACATAGTTTGTCAATTTAAAAGATAATTTTGCAAGTAAAAAAAAAAATGTTTTGCCGTAAACCTTTTTTTTGTGTGAAACCGCTCAATGAACTACATCTCTGGTTTGCACAACACAGTGACTTGCTGCTGACCTGATCGACTTTATTCTGAACATGAGTGCTGGGCTCTGAGGGGAAAAACAGAAAGCTTTCAGTAAAACTTAAAAAAGTAATGTTCCACCAATGTTTGTCAGCATTTTAAAGCATTTTAAAGTTTTAAAGTTTGACTGACAAGGAAAGGCAAAAAAATATATAGCCATATATAATTATCCAAAAGATCCAGAAACAGGTGTGATTGATTACATTTTCAGATTTACCTGTGAAGACAGATATCGAGATTGCTTCGCTTTGATTTCCATTGTCTGCAATCTTTGTGAATCTGATGGTAGGCTACACTCAGTCCTATGAATCAGTGCCAGTGACAGTTTCTGCGTTATCAACAGTCAAACTGCGGCTGTTTGTTTCACAGGAGTAATCTAACTGTAGTCTAAACCCAGCTACTTTCCCTGGTGGAGGAATCTTTACATATCACGCGTATATATTTATAACATTAGGTCAGTTATTGACAGTCACACTTACGGTCGGACTGTGGTGCTGCTGGAGTGTTCTTTCCTTCCTCACAGCACGGGTCAGGAGAGGGATCTGTTTCTTCATGATGTTCCTTGGTAAGTGAGAACATTACAGTATGTTTACATTCTGTTTTGAATGAGTCATACTATATTAACAATAGCTTATGTGACATGTATTTGTAAATGTATTGTCATTTAACGGTTTACCTCCTTATCAGTGTACTCCATTTTTGATACACCCTCAGCAATCCCACACCGTTCAGATTATCCAAACAGCTTCCCACTGAAAGTAATAGGAAATAACCAGAGGTGTAAGAAGTAGATCTTTTACGTAAGTAAAAGTACCATTACTACAATGTAAAAATCCTCTGTAACAAGTAAAAGTCCTTTATTCAAAATGTTACCCTAGTAAAATTACAAAAGACATCAAAAGATACTTCAAGTACAATACGTGAAAGTATACTCATTGTGCAGTAAGGCCCAGTAATAATGAATTTATTAATGTCAATTAATGTCAATGTTGCACTTGGTAGAGGTTGGGTTCATTTTGTATATCTTGATATATACTGCTGGGTGCCTATCATATAATAATACATGATGGTTTATTAGTTTATTTTGTATTCTGTATTATTATTCAACGTCTGCAGAGCAGCTAGTAACTAAAACTGTGAAATACATATTGTTGAGTAAAAAGTTACAAATTGCCTCCAAAATGAAGTGAAGTAAAGTATATAGTAGCACAAAGTGAAATACTCAAGTGAAGTACAGGTACCTCATATACATACTCAAGTACAGTACTTGAAAACCATTCAACACAACACCTGAACACCACAGATCAAACAGCATGTGAACTCTGCAGCCTGATAGATTACTGAAACTGATGAGTTATGCTTCTGTTTGAGACCATGTGAAGCCATAATTTAAAAAGTATTTCAATGAAAGACAAAGAAATGCTTTCCTACCTTTTGTAGATGAACCATGGTAACACGTAAATCTGTTCTTGTATCCAGAGCTTTCATCTGCAGTGTATAGTAGTATAAAGCTCTGCAAGTACACAGCCCTGCCCTTCTCTGCCAATGCAAGTGCCTATGAGAGGTGTCTCCTTTTATACTGCCTTGGGAAGCCACTTTGCATTTTATTTCCTTGAAAAAGAAACGTATTGTTTGGTATCCTCCCTTTCTGAATAATTATTTTCAGTCAACCCGCTCTAGGTCATGATTGTGAAAACAGCTTCTCTCTGAAAACAACAAGAGAGCTTTAATCTCAAGATTCAAAATTCAAAGGTTTATTGTCATAACATCATGTACGTGTATGTATCAAACTACGGTGTAATTATGTAATGTATGAAAAACTTAGATCACAAGTTCCTCAACAGTGCAATTTTTAAGATATACCATTTTTTTTAATAAAAAACAACAATCAAAAATAAATATAGTGCAAGCTCAGGTGTAAAATATTCTTTTGGCCTGTGGGATGAAACTGTCCCTGAGTCTGGAGGTTTTAGTCCGGATGCTGCGGTACCGCCTGCCAGACAGACGGCAGCAGACAGAACAGTTTGTTGCTGGGGTGATGGGGGTCTTTGATACTCCTGTGGCCTTTTTTGACTCTTATAGACTGTACTGCTATTCATATTCCAATAAGATAAAATACCATGTGTCTTAGTACTAGTCTGCTTTCGTTTTTGTTGTGTGCAGACTTTATTGTTGGGTATATCTTACAAAGCCAACCAGCGCCCCTGTAGCAAACGCCTTTCACCCATTATCAGGTATCTGTTATGAGGAACTGACAGCAGTATTAAAATGGGTTTCTGAGAATGATTCCGTTAACAAATACATATTAACATCAGATGTTCAACAGAGCAAGGAAATTGTTGTCTCCTTCATTACAAAACAATTGGCTTGCACAACACCATCTTACCTAGTTTTTTTAAGTGTGCAAATGAAAAAATGTAATTGCAATGTCATTTTCTGTAAAGGTCTTGAAAGAAGTGGAAAGAAACTCTATTTTGCATCTGAAAAAAGCAAGTTAATGAACATGATCCTAATTCTGTGACATGGCATTATTAACAGGTGAACATTTAAGGAAACTAAAAAGGGTGTTGTCACGAGCATATTATGCTTTGAGGAGATCTTGCATAAATTAAAGCTAAGGGGATTTCCAACCTCAGATTAAATAGCATTTATTTCCTGTTGAAACCTGATGTAACCAGTTCTCAGGAACGTTATTCAGAACCACATACTATGTGAAACAACAGGAGAGGGGTGAACACTTTTTAAATGTGCTTTTGACACATTTGAAGTCCCTTCTTTTATGCTACTCCGTTGCACAAGCACAATTACGCAATTTCATTATTCTTGGTACCTTGGAACCATTGTAAAAAAGGAATTGGCATTGATAAAGACCAATACATGCTAGAATTCTTTCTTATAACCTTCTCCTCCTCCTTTCTACCCAACTGACTAAGTAACTAGCACTCTTACAACAGGATATTTTCTACCAGAGAGGGTGCTTCAAGGTTCAAGGTTCTTTATTGTCAATCTGACATAGCTACAGAGTAATTATGCAGTTGAAAATCTTATGTCACAGGCTTCTCCAACAATGCAACATAATAACATAACATAATAACAATAAGAGCAAGAGCAATACAAAAATAATAATAGTTATAAAAATGAAATAAAGTTATGATGTGGAATAGTGCAGTATGAGTCTATATACAAGTTATTGGAATGATATATATATATTAGGTATTAGATACATACTACTGAGTAGCAGTTGAATGTTTGATGTTGTTTCAACAGTTCAATTGTTTAACAGTCTCACTGCCCGCGGGAAGAAACTGTCTCCGAATCTTCTTGTCCTTGCCCGGATGCTGCGGTAACGTCTGCCAGACGGCAACAGAAAGAACAGTTTGTGGCTGGGGTGATGGGGGTCTTTGATAATCCGTAGTGATTTCTTCCTGAGCCGCTGGGAGTAAAGGTCCTCCATGGATGGCAGCTCCGTCCTGGTGATGTGCTGTGCAGTTTTCACCACCCTCTGTAAAGCCTTACGATCGAGGTCGGTGCAGCTGCCGTACCAGGCCGTCATGCTGCCAGTGAGGATACTCTCTATCGTGCACCTGTAGAAGTTGCAGAGTATCCTGGAATCCATTTTGAACCTCCTCAGCCTGCGGAGGAAGAAGAGCCGCTGTCGAGCTTTCTTGGTGATGGTGGTGGTGTGAAGAGACCATGTCAGGTCCTCAGTGATGTGGACCCCAAGGAACCTGAAGCTTTTGACTCTCTCCACCGTAGTCCCATTGATGGCGATGGGGGCGTGTCCCTCTCCCTGCTGCTTCCTGTAATCCACAATCAGCTCCTTTGTTTTGCTGATGTTGAGATGGAGGTTGTTCTCCTGGCACCAAGATGTCAGGTTTTCGACCTCCTCTCTGTATGCCGTCTCGTCATCGTCTGTGATCTGGCCGATGACGGTCGTGTCATCAGCAAACTTCACGATGGTGTTGGAGCTGTGTGTGGCCACGCAGTCGTGGGTGAACAGGGAGTAGAGGAGAGGGCTGAGCACGCAGCCTTGAGGGGCACCGGTGTTAAGAATCAGGGTGGAGGATGTGATGTTTCCCATCCGCACTGCCTGGGGTCTGCCCGTCAGGAAGTTCAGGATCCAGTCGCAGAGGGCGCTGTTGAGCCCGAGGTCTCTGAGCTTGATGGCCAGCTTGGAGGGCACAATGGTGTTGAATGCTGAACTGTAGTCAATGAACAGCATTCTCACATATGTGTTCCTGTTCTTCGGGTCCAGGTGTGAGAGGGCAGTGTGGAGGGTGAGGGCTATGGCGTCGTCTGTGGACCTGTTTGCTCTGTAGGCAAACTGCAGGGGGTCCAGAGATTCAGGGAGGGAGGAGGTGATGAATAATTTGACTAACCGCTCAAAGCACTTCATTATGATGGAGGTGAGTGCTACTGGGCGGTAGTCGTTGGGGCAGGTGATGATTGTCTTTTTGGGGACAGGAATGATGGTGGAGTGTTTAAGACATGTGGGGACTACAGACTGCAGCAGGGACCTGTTGAAGATGTCTGTGAACACCTCTGCCAGCTGAACTGCACACACCCTGAGAACACGGCCAGGGATGCCATCAGGTCCAGGAGCCTTGTGTGGGTTAACCCTTTTAAAGGATTTACACACATCTGCCCTATTTAAAACAAAAGGGCAGTGTAGCTCCTGGTCCCTCTGTACCTCCACAGCCTGGCTGCTCTCAAAGCGTGCAAAAAAACTGTTTAGCTCATCTGGGAGAGATGCGCACGCAGACACTCCCGCAGCACCCCCCGCTGCTCCTTTGTAGTCAGTCATTGTCCTTAGTCCCGCCCACATATTCCTAGTGTTACAGCCTTTGAAGTCAGATTCCACCTTCTCTTTGTACTGTCTCTTTGCATTTTTTATTGCTCTCCGGAGATCATACCTAGACTTCCTGTACTCCTCCAAATCTCCCGCTGTGTGCGCGAGAGTGCGCGCTTTCAGTTTGCCGCGCACCTCACCGTTTACCCAGGGCTTTTGATTTGGGAATGTCCGTACAGAAACCTTCGGTACCACGTCATCGATGCATTTCCCAATGTAGCAGATGACAGTGTCCGTGTGTGTGTTGATGTTATTGTCCTCAAACACACTCCAATCCGTAGATGCAAAGCAATCCTGCAGTGCTGAATCTGACTCCTCGCTCCATCGTTGTACTGTCCTTGTTATCGGTCTGTCCCTTTTAAGTTTCTGCTTGTAAGCAGGCAACAACAGTAGTGAGATATGGTCTGATTTGCCGAAGGGAGGGCGAGGGAGAGCCTTATATCCATTCCGGAAAGGGGAATAAACATGGTCCAGTATGTTTCCCCCGCGCGTCGGGAAGTTGATGTGTTGGTAATATTTTGGCAAAACCTTCTTCATGTTGGCGGTGTTGAAATCTCCGGCCACAACGAACGCCGCATCTGGCCGTGAAGTCTCGGTTTTATCAATAAACCCAAACAGCTGATCGAGTGCCGTGTTGTTGTCGGCGAGTGGCTGCGGCGGGATATACACTGCTGTTATCACAACAGATGTGAATTCCCTCGGCAGATGGAAGGCCCGACATGAGATCATGAGGTGCTCTAGCTGTGCGGAACAGTCCGATGAAATAATCTTCACATCTGAGCACCAGTTGTTGTTAGTCATTACACACACACCGCCTCCCTTACTTTTCCCCGAGTTTGCAGTCCGGTCCTGACGAAAAATAGAGAATCCGTCAGGGACAATAGCGGAGTCCGGGATAGCGGGGTTGAGCCAAGTCTCAGTGAGAATTAACACGTTACAGTTCTTAATGTCCCGTTGAAAAGCAATCCGGCTTCTGAGTTCATCTAGCTTATTTTCAATGGATTGAACATTAGCCAGAAGAATACTCGGAAGAGGGGGCCGATTCTCACGTTTTCTCAGTCTGACCAGCAACCCGGCCCGGCATCCTCGCTTTGTCTTCTTCTTGCGTCTCTCAGGTAGAACAGCAACAGGTAGCCATGGTGAATCTCCATTGTCTGTCGGAGGGTTAATATTGTCCACGAAGTTTCGCAATTGGAAAAGTTCCTCTCTGCTATATTGTATGGCAGAGTAGGTGCGGTCGGCTAGCATGTTGCGAACCATGTTAAAAGTAAAACGGCAAAAGTAAAAGAAATATGTACAAAATACGAAAATGGGCAAAGTTGGAGAGGAGCACAAAGACAATGCGGCCATCTTCACCGGCGCATCTCATAAAACTTAACCTACTCCTGGGCCTCTCATAACAGTTGAGGGTGAGATACTAGAGCAACCCCT
The DNA here is from genome assembly GCF_902827165.1 of Trematomus bernacchii. Lineage (NCBI taxonomy): Eukaryota > Metazoa > Chordata > Actinopteri > Perciformes > Nototheniidae > Trematomus > Trematomus bernacchii. The sequence continues at coordinate 74,172 of NW_022988176.1, forward strand.
ACTAGTGTACTTAGGCTGATGTGAACTGGTTCCCCTGTGGGAGCTACGTTACTCTGCAGGCCAGTTCATTCCCTAATTCTTGTGATGGTGCCACGACTAAATATCTAGGCCTAATAAAGGATATCGGTATTCACCTTGGTGGAAGGACAAATCGACAAAGGCTTTCGTGACTCACTTACTTTTCCTTCCTGTGCTTACCATGTGTATTTGCTGAGACTGTTCCTTACATCAAATCAGAAGACTTGTCTCAACTTCACTTGCTTCCTTCTGTTCCTGGAAGCAAAGCCAGTTCACCATAGTTTGGAGCTTTTGAAGTGCCAACCATGGTACAGATAGGGAATGGATGGTGAAGCAGGGTCAGCAGAACCATTCAGATAGAATGGGTTGGATTACTTGTGTTTTTTGGAAGGGGCCTGCCCTCCAATCAGGATTCACAGTGCTTCATTCTGTACCTTGACCTACTGCTATCAATGCACTTTGAATACAGATTATTTTGTTTGTCTAATTTAAGACCATAAATTAATGTGGCGAATATGGTCTTCTAGTCTAAGCGAGTCTGGTTCTGAATGAAAGGCAGTCATTGATGTACAGTAAGGGGTAAGGTTATGTGAAGTCTTGTCAATCATTAAAAGCACTTTAAAATCAATTCTGTAAGACACCGGTTACCAGTACAGTGATGCCAGCAGAGGGGAAATGTGATCTCTGTTTTGTTTGTTATATCCTGACTGCAGCATTCGGAATTAATTACAATTATTTAAAAGATGTTTTAAGAGGGACAAGTAAAAAGAGAATTGCAATAGTCCAAGCCGCTAGAAATCAAAGCATGTAAAACCATGTCAGCAGCATTCTGAGTGGCAACTGCTCTAATCCTGGCAATGTTTCTCAGTTGGAAACATTTAGTTTTTGAAACCTTGTTAAAATGGATTAAAAAATGAAGATCACAGTCTAAAATGACCCCCAGATGTATCTGAAGGGGGGTTTGACTGAACAGTATTTGAACTGCAGCCACCAGCGCTTCATTCTTTACCTTAACCTACTGCTACCGAGGCACTGTGAATACAGCATTTGTTGTCCGTCTAACTTAAGACCATAAGTTAATGTAGCGAATATTGTCTCACTTCAATCTTACATTCTCACAGAGAACTCTGGGCCAGTAAACAACCTGCCGAGACTCAAGGAGGACACTAATCGGCAACTGACCAATATATGGTCCAGACGTTATCCTGCCCTCTTAAAGGCCAGTATCACATGATCAGGATGACCTCAGAGGACACAACAGCACAATTCAAAACGATTGCAAGCTTGTTTTGACATGCATAGTTTGATGCAGGAACTACAGCTGCTGGGTAATCAGGTTTCTGTCTTCTGCAAGACAAACTTCCTTGTATTCAAGGAAGGATTCTTCAGGTTTGGCATCCGCATTCTTGGCAGTCTCACATGCTAAAGGAACTTTATCAAGCCAGAGGCATATGCAATAAAAGCCATCTCTGAGTTCTCATCACATTGCTGACATTCTCTTACACAAATCGTTCACATGGTCTGCATCAACCGTTCAATGATTGTATTTGACTTACTTGCAGTTCGCCTGTTTTTTATTAAAGTGCATTACACTCAGAGTTGGGTGTAATAATATTACTTTTGTCGGTAACGGAGTAGTGTAACGCGTTACTTTCATAATTCAGTAATCACACTACAGTTACTAACATTGTCCCGACACGCGTTACTTCGTTACTTTGATCAAATCAGTCATAATCACACTGACAGACAAGAGGTGTTTCCGCCACAGGTTTATATGTACGTAATCTACGCGACTTGCGCGTCCACATCTCCACGTGCAGTGCTGCATAAACATGGCTGAGTCAGCGATAACTTTCGAGGGGTGGAGGTATGCCCATTATTTTGAGTTTGTCCGAAGAATAGACAGGAATGTGACGGTGAGGTGCAAACTGTGTCCAGGCCAGAAGCTGTAATCCACTGCTGTAAACACCACGTCAAACCTCAACAAACACCTGCAAAGAACACATGCTAAAGTGAAGCTAATAGCTAAGGACCCCCGAACCCAGAGTGAGGATGTTGTGAGTGCGCTGCCGCCGACTCTGAAGCAGCAAAAATTAGAATTTGGAGGACCGGTAACCAAAGCAGAGATGGACAGGCTTGTAGCATCCTTCATAGAGAAATGTTGCCCATTTGCACAGTGGAATCACCATCGCATCGTTCAGAGATATACTGCGCAAAATACAGATAGCAGGAGACAGAGGACAGCCATAGTCAGAGCTATCTGGATCAGTCTTATGCGACAATGGAAACTGAACTAAAGAGAACATTTGAAACTTTAGCAGTCTGCGTGATCTGCCTGCAGGGAGGGGCGGGCCGGCCCTGCGAGTTAAGTAACGAGTAAAGTAACGAGTAAAGTAACGAGTAAAGTAACAAGTTACTACTTTATGTAGAGAGCAGAGATGGGGTCGTTACTAAAAAAAAGTAATATATTACATATTACATATTACTTTAAAAAAAAGTAATATATTACACTACTTCGTTACTCTCTACATAAAGTAACTCGTTACTTTACTCGTTACTTTACTCGTTACTTTACTCGCAGGGCCGGCCCGCCCCTCCCTACAGGCAGATCACGCAGACTGCTAAAGTTTCAAATATTCTCTTTAGTTCAGTTTCCATTGTCGCATAAGACTGATCCAGATAGCTCTGACCATGGCTGTCCTCTGTCTCCTGCTATCTGTATTTTGCGCAGTATATCTCTGAACGATGCGATGGTGATTCCACTGTGCAAATGGGCAACATTACCTCTACTATGAAGGATGCTACAAGCCTGTCCATCTCTGCTTTGGTTACCGGTCCTCCAAATTCTAATTTGTGCTGCTTCGGAATCGGCGGCGGCGCACTCACAACATCCTCACTCTGGGTTCGGGGGTCCTTAGCTATTAGCTTCACCTTAGCATGTGTTCTTTGCAGGTGTTTGTTGAGGTTTGACGTGGTGTTTGCAGCAGTGGATAACAGCTTCTGGCCTGGACACAGTTTGCACCTCACCGTTACATTCCTGTCTATTCTTCGGACGAACTCAAAATAATGGGCATACCTCCACCCCTCGAAAGTTATCGCTGACTCAGCCATGTTTATGGAGCACTGCACGCGGAGATGTGGACGTGCAAGTCGCGCAGATTACGTACATATAAACCTGCGGCGGAAACCCCTCTTGTCTGTCAGTGTGATTATGACTGATTTTATAAAAGTAACGAAGTAACGCGTGTCGGGGCAATGTTAGTAACTGTAGTGTGATTACTGAATTATAAAAGTAACGCGTTACACTACTCCGTTACCGACAAAAGTAATATTATTACAGTTACTTTGTAACGCGTTACTTTGTAACGCGTTAAAGCCACATTCATGTTTTGTTTAAACTACATGCTATAGTTTTCTGTTTAATCTTCCTAGCCTGCTCAAGGGGTACATAAGATTATTTATTTCATGTAAATAGAGGCATTTTGTACATTCTTCTACAGGATCCATCCTAATCTCTTATCTACAGCATTTATCATAACATTTTAAAGCAAATAGTCAATAAAGACAAACACATTTCTTTGAACAACATTCATTTTCTCAAAAAATAAAACAATATTAACAACCACATCCAGATGAGCTTTTGGTTTTTCCATCATGCACTGAAAAAAAGGGGAAAGTGGGGTTGTTCAATTTGCAAATATGCAGTTAATATGAGACAGAATTTATTCATGTTTCTCATCGAAAAATCAATCAATCATGTAGAACTATTTTAATCTTGAGGGGTGTACGTTCTATAAATCTCAATCATGTTAAGAAATAAGAAAAAAGTTATGTTTATCTCTGCAACTCCGCCCACTGAGCACATACGTCAGCAACACACTAGGCTTGTTTGAGACCCAAGCGGCAAACTCTGGGGAAGAGCCGGGACGCCAATACGGAAGTGCCACAAACTGCAGTTCATATATTGGCCGATAGGCGATGACTGCAGAAAGGAGCAATTTCCATAGACCCCCATGTTAAAATGCCCAATTTCACAGCAGAAAAAAACCGTTTCTAGCCCAGGCTGCAATACATTTTATTATGTATATAGTTAGATTCCACCTTCATGATTATGAATCTGTGAGTGAATTGTTTTCTAACATGACCCTTTTATTTATATTAGGTCTTAAAGTTTTTGCATAAATTAGGGCGTGGTCACATTGAGTGACAGCTCTGTCAAGTGACTGCTGCTGTTAGCTTTTTGTCTCTCTGCTAGCTGCTCCGTCTCCGTGAAGCTACAGGGACTCAGCCTGCTCAGTTCATCCAGGGAACACAACTTGACCCCGGCCGTGTTTGTTTGTTCTTCATGCTTATATATCGGACTATTGTGACTCGCTCTGCGGTTAAAACAGACGGTGCATGAATGCCGTTTTACGGTAAGTGAAATTCGAGTACTTATGTGTTTATGATTTTAATCAGCTACGTAATGAATGTTAAGGCTTGGATTAGCGTGTAAGTGAGTGGTAGCTACATCGGTGCTAACGATGCTAATCGTAGCCTCCAAGTTAACTTAAAACCATAGACCGTATATATAAAGGTTAAAACGAAATAGACAAGTGTTAAGCGTTAAGTGGGATAATACTGGAGAACAAAAGGCTTCTGTTTGAGGTTGATAAAATAAGGTCATCCTTGTAACTTAGAGAGATATTTTATTATGTAGGTAGGAACTGTATGCATCGCTAAGGTTAATTTAAATTGGCTATGCTCGAGTATGTAGACAAGCTAACGTCGAAGTAGTGTATGTGAAATCAACCTCACAATAAGATGTGTGTATATTACAATTATTAATGTCATATTTCAAGATGATTACTTAGATATTACAATATGGTTGGTTGAGCTGGAGTTCATTATTGAGCTTACACGTTAACATCACAGTCATCTGAAGAACGAACCCAAACCTTGTTGTTTTTATTAATTGCATTACCAAATTGGTATCAAATAAACAGTAAGCATTGGTAACACAACTTCCAAAGTTACAGTAAAATAAAAAGGACCCTGACTCGGACAATACACAATCCAACATGTTCAACAGAAGATAATAAGTTATATTGTTTGTACACATGGTACTTTACATATATATCTGTTTGTTTAAAGTGTGCAGGTGATGACAGGCTGGACCAGAGAGTGAGAGACAGAACTGGACTCCTCACAGCAGTGAACTTCAGCACAGGTACAAACAGTGGCTGCTGGTGGAAAATATTTTAGGTGGGGCTGTGGAAATGGTGATCAAACAATACTAGAGGGGTCCGGGGGGATGCTCCCCCGGTAATTTCTTTTGAGAAAAGACCCCTTAAATCATGACTTCTGGTGATGTTAGAGGGGGGAGGGGGAGGGGGGGGAGAAGGACAATTTGAGGCTTAAAAATATGAGAAGACTGATCAATACCTCCATAACTTCAGTGTGGTTAGCTATGAATCTTCCAAAACTTCCAAACACCTTGTCCTGGACATAGTTTCTACAGCATAAACTGTACAGTAGGCCCACACAAACTGCAGAACACCGGGGCTTTGGGAACACTGATTTAATTCCCATTTAACCTGTTAAGGGGCTTTTTTCCCCCGTTTTTTTTCTCACGAAACTGTGTCTCAGGGCTTCTTAAAATGTAATAAACTATTCATGTGTCCTACTCAGAGGAAACGCATCTAACTGATGATATGAACCATGTTTACCGAAACAAAACACAAGTCTCACAAGAAGTGTCTAAATGAGCCCTGAGCGAAAAAATGCTAACGCACTCTAGGTATAAATCAATCGATATACTTATCGGATATGCACAAACAAGCTTACAAGCTGAGATTCCACATATTCTAGAAATATAAGTATCATCACTGAGCAATCAGAACTCGCGACAGGGGACGTAGCTTTAGGTAGCAAAACATGGAGATATGCTCACCTTTTGCAGAATAACAATTCTGATCAAAAACGAGAAAAACGCAGCTGAAGGTTAATCCATAGGTTAATCCAATGTGTCTGTCACTTTGAAAAATGATTGATGATCCATAATTCCATTTTTATGTCAAAAACGGAGTTTTCATTAGCTGCTAAATGGTAGCTTCCAGAGTGTATGACAGCTTCCTGTTTTGTCTCCTTGGATACGAGTCCAAACAACTCACAGACTGCACCGGGCGCTCACGTAGGAGCCCTGTGACCATCATATTTGACGACGCTGATTGGCTGAAATTATGTTTTCGCGGCATAGTTTACACGTTACAGATAGCAACAGTCAGCTGCTAGTGGCTGCTGCTGCACTGGTTGAGGGCTCCTCTCTTAGCGCCCAGACGAGAGAAGGTACACGGGCAAGGCCAGGCAGGAAACATGTGACTTATCAGTAACTTTAGACATCGTAACACAATTTTAAACGAGATTTTATTGTAGATTATACATTTTACTGATACCAATTATATAATATTTACCTTGTTCATTAAAAATAAAAATAAAAATATATATTTTTTTAAAAATATATTTTTTATTTTTTATTTTTATTTTTATTTTTATTTTTTAATATGGGAAGAGGTGGGGCGGCGCCCCTAGCGCCCCTATGGACCGGCCGCCACTGGGTACAAATACTCTTTTTTCATACTGTACAAAGAATCAAGAAAGATACCTTGTACCGCAGAGTTTGCAACGTCACAAATAAATGGGGCCAATCTTCAGTCGGATGTGAATGTGTAATCTAACATTTTCAGTAAGAATAATGGACAAAAGGAGTGCAAATACAAATTCAATTTATTGAAATGTGAACCAAAAGTTAATCAAACATGTTTTAAATAAAAAAGCACATATGGACAGAAGGTGTAAACCTATTAAATGTATAAGTAAACACATTTAGTCAAATAAAGTGACAGACAAGGCCTGTGCAGTTGGTATCAGCTATGCCCAGCATGGGCTCCTCCATCAGGCCTGGTCCTCCTCGCAGAGGAAAGACCCTCAGTCCTCTCCAAACCAACAGACTGGACGTCCATCACACGGAGGTTTCTCCCTGAAGTCTCTGCAGCTCTCTGGACACCACGCTGTCTCAATCCGTCCACACTGAATATGAGTGGGGGAAAATGAAAATAATAAATGCTTTAGACAATAAGAAATATAAAGTTGACTGTTGAGTTGCTCAGTTTTTTTAGATTGTCAATACTATTACTGTATAACTAATATCTCAGGTTAAGAGGCACCTTCAAATAAAGATTGGTCTTTAAATACATTTTGTCTTTGAATTGTTTGTCTAAAGTCAAGGATCTAGAACTGGTACTTATAGTTTTAATGATACAGTCTGGTTATAATGCTGTTTGGAGGAGGCCTCACAGGTAAGAGCACTAACTAGCTATCATCACATGTACCTTAGCTTGACTTAAATGTATTAAACGTATAATTAAGTGATAGCAAAATATAAATAACTAATGTCATGCAAACATATTAATTTGCATGATTCCAGTGTTGCATTTAGCACATTGCATACAAACGTTAAGGGATTTTAAGATTCTGAAGTATTATGCTAAAAACTCAATAACTTAGATTATTATTTATAGTTTTGCTGAATAGTCTCATGTCCGCTTACCTTAGAAACGTAAAATGTGACGGCAGTGTGCAGATGGGGAAGCATGTTAGCTTAGCTTCTTAGCTTGAGCTAGCTCTGTTACTTCCCAGCTGGAGGAAGCAGGTCCCGCCTCGGCTCCGCCTCTTTGCCCTTATTTGGAGCAGGCTGGAGCAGGCGGGAGTTAGACTCAGACGTCACTGTCGAGCCGTTAGTGGCCGACTCCGCCTAAGGGCTTCTCGGCAACTCTGCAGAATCCTATGGGTGACGTCACGGACCCTACGTCCATTTATATATGCAGGGTGTTTCTCAATCGCGAGTACGCTTGCTTGGTAGCACATGTCTGCCGAGCATCTTGCTTCAGAAGCGAGTCAAGAATACTTCCTGGCATTCGGAAAACGAAGTGTGGAACACGCTAGCAAGTGTGCAGGTGTGCGTCATATGAGAGGCCCCGCCTTACATCTTCCGCCACAGATTTGGGGAAATTGGTCCGTGCGCAAAGCATTGTGGGGATTTTAAGACCGCGAAGTCTACTCATGTGCACACTCGATATTTCTCCAAACGGAGTACGCCAGGCTCGGTAGATTTCCAAGTATACTGGAGATTGGAACAGTACTTCGGCGGCACTCGATGACGTAGTATGCTTGAAATAGTGGCTCTGAAGCAGCTTTACTCGCGATTGAGAAACACCCACAGTCTATGTTTGAGACAAGCGAGACCTCCGCAGACCTGCGCAATTGCGATCAACGTCTTGCTAGTGCGTTGCATGATGGTTAGTCATTTGTCCGACTTGCTCTGGAGGCTCGCCTACATGAGACGTTGAAATCTCGCGGGACAAAGACGCCCGCAGACTTGAGAGCGAGGCGCGGCGAGGCGGCGCAGTTTCTCTCCACAGGCTGCGGAAGTATGAGGTGTGATTTGTGCCAAAGAGCAGATAACTAAGCTCACTGAGCGGATAACTAACGTGTCAACGTGCGCCAACGCCTCCATCAATTTTGAATGGGTTGACGTACGATACAGGCGACGTCACGATGTTGTCAGACGTCAGACGTCACGGCGACGTATCATAGGTGCGCTCAAAGTACGCGCTCACGTGGCGGCGGCGTAGCTTTGAAAGTGCTATCTTAGATACGCGTGTTGATAACGTACGTGTACATAAGCGTGTACATAAGCGTGTGAATGACGTGCGTGTGGATAAGCGCGTGAATAACGTACGTCTCGCCTCCGTTAGCATTGTATAGCATTATCCTATATTATATTTTTCGAATGATTCCGCTCCTACAGTAGTTTGGAGAGTGTTACAGGTACACTTTCTCATCGGCACAGTATTGGTATCAGAAGAGAGGGGAATAATAATTAATAATCATTAGTATGAGAATATTTGCTGGTGTTGTACTCGAGACCGGTCTCCAGACCACTTTTTAACGGTATTGGTCTCGGAATCGACTGCATTTGGTTTCGTATTGTCTCTGTATCGGACCTATAGGACTCGAGATTTTATGTCAAGACCGGTTAAGACCAAGGCTGTGGCTGGGGATGTGATGAGGATCGGGAACCGAAATCCGGTTCCGATTTGGAACAAATAACAATTGTCCGGTACGGGGATTAATAAGAGTTGTGTCTAGCAGCTGTCTCTCTCTCTCTGCTCGGGAACAGCTGATCGCTGCACTGCGATCACCTGTCCCTCCCTCCCTCAAGGTGTGTGTGGGTGTGTCTGTGTCTGTGTGTCTCATTCACTGTCCCTCAGGTTGTAGCATGTTTCGATTGCCAGTTTGTGGCTTGTATGTCTTGTGAACGCAACGCTGGCATGATGTGATGTGGCCTGCTGACATGGCCTCTAATAAACACACAGGACTAAAATAATACGTGTTTAATTCAGCCCAGATGCGGTGACTGCAGGCCAAATCCATTAATGCGGCATATATTGAAGGTGTTCAAAGTTGCACCGGTATGAAGCGCAGTGAGAACCACGCACCTGTCAGACCAGACCTTTATATATACAGTCTATTGGCGCGTTTCCACTACACGGCCTCGCTCGGCCCCGCTCGGTATGGCTAGGCCTCGTTAGGACTGGCTCACTTTATGGCGCATTACCATTACAGTTTAGGAACTGGGGCAGTATCTATAGTAACGCAGTGTAGGCGGAGCCGTGACGTGATCTTCAGAGGACCCCAGAAAAACAACACAGCCGTTAGCTGTTAGCACTCAGAGCTCACAGCTCCTCATATATGTTCAGAAACTAGACAAAAGTTAAACAAGTACAAACCACAGACTGCCTGTGTCATGGTGAATACAGTCGCTGCTTTATTTATGTCTCTATAGGCCGTTGTTGTGAGTGTGGACGGTCGGAGCATATACTGCGTTAGCTTAGCCAATCTCCATTTAGAAAACAAGCATTTTAAAAGGTTTTTCCCCTGCCGTCTGTCTGCAGACTTGACAAAGCATTAATTCATGGTTTTTACTAACCGGTATCAGTATGTTGTTACTTCGGCATCATTTTGAAACGTGTATTACAATTAAATCACGGTCAAATATGTCCATCTTGTTGTAGTTGTTGCCCCCTTGCCAGCGACGCTCTCTCTAGTTTAGCATACTCAGCCCGACTCAGCCTCGTTGTCTCTGGCCCTGGACCCACGATTTTATGAGGCCAGAAAAACTGTGAATTAGGACCCGCCGGCCGGTACTAGGCCAAGTGGAAACGCAACCAAAGACGGGCCGCTGACGTCACAGCCCTCTTAAACCGGGCTGCGGGCTGTAGTGGAAACGCGCCATTAGTGTCAGACTGGCGAATGGGCACATTTAAATTTCAGGAGAATAATGAAGATGTGATTGGTTGTTCCACTCTCCGTTTCTCACGAGACCAGCGCGCTGCTGTTTACATTAGTGTGGACTGGACCGACTGAAACTGACGGCAAGGTTCATTATTGTGGAAGGATGGACCCCCATCCTGCAAAAAAAGGCAGCGAAATGTGCTAAAATCACTGATTTATTCAGAACCCCCCGTATGGTATAGAATGACGAAGCAGAAAGTAAGTGAGCAAACATTATGAGCCACATTTCTTTCTATATTGTAGCCTGATGTGCACATCGACTGTCAACAAAACAGTTTCTCAGTCCAATGCTAAGTTAGTGGCAGGCCCTGTGTGACTGGAGACTATAAGGCTACACAAAACCCAAACATGTCCTTAATGTTACTCAAGGCAAATATATGTAATATAACCGTTAGACTGCAGCTAACTGCGGGGCTACAAACCCCTGATACTGTGAGTGAATAACTTGAGATAGTTATGTTGTCTAAAGGGGAGACAATCATTATGGTATTAGGCCATGCAAATACAGGGTCAACTAAGTGATACAATAAGTGTTTCATAATGTATGTTCTTGAATAATGTTATTTCATAAATAGTTGTTAATGTAATGATTACATCTTCTCCTTATTCAGTTCCACTATCAGTTGATGCTGATGGTGATGACCCTGAGGGAGAGATGCAGAGCTCAGTGGACAGAACTGGCAGGTACAGAGGAAACTGTTTCGCTATGACTATGAAAACACTGAACAAAACCAAAGGAAATGTAATGACAACAGTATAAGCAAGCTATGTTCATGTTCTCTCAATAAGTTACTATAGTTATTGATCAGAGTTTAATCCATTTGAGGTCCACCCCCAAATAAAACATGTTCACATGGAAAGGTTCCCAAATACATATGCATACTTTTTTTTAACAATATCCTATGTCCATATGTTTCTATTTAAGTAGTAGATTCAAACTGTAGGGCTATCACTACGGGCAGCAACGTTGTAAATATTGACGATACATCCAGCAAAACGCCCCCAAACAAAACTGGTAGTAGCCTGGCTGGGTGTATAATTCCCGGCCTGACCTATGGTCCCAGTCCGGCCCTGCTGACACATCACACACCCGTACACTACACACATTACTGATTAACTGATATCACAATTGAGTTACTCTCTTTAAATAAATATACTGTAATTGGAAAATAATCATGTGTGGTGTCCTTGTTTTGTCCGTCCTTGAGCCAGGGCTCCTTATTGTTGTATGTAGGTTATTCTTGGTTTTAGAATGAATTCAGTAATGGTGTGTGTGTAACACAAACATAATAAATCATTGGATAGTGTTTCTATATAATAGAAATAAAGTAATGTATTAAGACTCAGTGCGAGTTATTACTTTCTTCCTTTACTTGGCATTCTTAAAAAATACACAGACATTGCAGCACATCGTTTCACGTCTTTGTACTTTCTCAGCATTAAAGTGCAATGTGTTGGCGAACCTTTATTTCCTCCTGACAGCTCACTTAAAGGTATATTCAATTCAATTCAATAGCTTTATTAGCATGACCTCAGTTACATATAGTATTGCCAAAGCTCTGTATAGTTGCAACATCTATACAAAATATATATATATACAATATATATATACTCCCCCTTGTGGCCAAAGGGGGACACAACTCTTGTCTTCAGAAGTATGCTTGAGTGCAGCAAAATGTAGCACAGTGACTATTTTGTCAACATATTTTAGTAAACGGGACATTATAATCTCCACACATTAACTCTATATTTGCCTCTGCCATGGTGCTGAAATGAAATAAAATAAACAATATATAGGGCTTGCCTCTTCTCTGAACTTCTCATTCCAGAATTGGAGGACATTTCATGTCCCCCATATAAAAAATCTAATAATCCATGCCCAAAAAGCTAAGACATGCACTTGTGTTAAATATACTTGTATTGAGACAAGATGCATATAAAGTTGTAGAAAAAGTGGTTTCAAAATATTATTTAAAATATCAAATAGCTCTCGAACACCCCCTAAAATTGCCCTTTTCTCTTGCCCCAGCTTCTTGGTGACCAACTTGCATGCATGTCAAATATAACATTTAAAATAGGGTTTTTATTTACTTTTTTGGTATTATTCTATTGATATATGTGTCTTGTAATGGTAAAATCAATTTGTTAAATCATAAACACATTTTAAATAACAGTAATTTTGCACAGAAGGTGTGTCCCTCAACATGCGCGCAACCCTGTTACCGAAACCTTTTTAGCTTGGCAGAGGAAGTGAAAAAACTGTTTGTCGCATGACACAGTGGAAAGGACATCAGCAAGCCATGTGCTACTACCATGGGTAGACCAAAACTAAGTCCTCTCTTTTATTTGTAATATATTTCCAATCTTGTCACTCTTGAAGGAGTGTGGCACTCATACAAACGCAACCCTGCTACTCAAATTATGAGACTAAAACAAATTAATTTCAAATGTATCTTTCTTTAGTTAAATATCTAAGTGTGTCCATTCCTTGACAATAGCATTCCATTGTGCAGCTAGCATTAATTCCTGAGGTAAAAGCTAAAATTAGCATTGATTTTCAACCCTGTTACTATAATTAGAGTAACAGGGTTAATTCTTCATTGGAAAATATACATTTGATGCCTTAGCTGGGCAAATCACTTTTTTTTGATGGTTTATTATCTGTTTTTCCTAAATACATAACAAAAAATAATCAAATGAAAGGTTCATTTTTCAAAAATGTTGGTGTCTAAATTGTCCTCCAATTCTGGAATGACCCGTATACTGCATCCCTCCAAATCAAATAAACCATAAACAAATACATAAAGTCATGTTCACTGCAGCGATCTATTTCACACACAAAACTATATGAAAACTTGGTGATATACAGTTTTCTCCTGGAGACCAAGGGAAGACAGGCTTCTCCTGTTTTTTCAGCCTTTGTTATCATTTTGATAATTAAAAATATATATTCTTGTCTGTGGTTGTTTTTTGCATTCAGGGCATACAAGAGGTGTAACATTATTTTAATACCAAAACTATATTGAAATAGAGTCTAGCTTGAACAGCAACGTAGCTGTAACATTACTGGGTTATTTGGTGATAACTAAGTAAAGTAACTTCAGACGCAGACGTCACGTAGCTTCTCAGACGAGAGGGGTGGCGACGAGAGTGTCACGTTACTTCTCTCACGGCATAGTTCACGGCATGGTAGACGACGACCGACACGATTGTCTGCTCAGTGAGTTCGCTCTTTGGCACAAATCACACCTCATACAGAAGCGAAATGCTTGATGGGAAACGACTCGCTGGTATCTCGAGCTGAGCGCTCATTGGTGGGTTTTACCCCGTGCTGGTGATGAAACTCTCCATTGGCTCGGCAAAAGTGTGTTGTTTTGTGTCAGTTTTACGTCGCCACTTCCATTCACATTTTTCATCATTGTTCCACAATGTTTATCATCATTAAATTAATATCTATATATTTGTATACTATACTTGCACTGCTTACCGTTGTCATACTTTATATATCTTAGCATATTCATACAACACACTGTTCATACTAGGCTAGGCTACTGTGTATAGTGCAGTGACGTGCGGTGAGGTTCATGGCTGGTGAGGCACTGACTCTTTCAGTCAGATTTACAAATATTATAGCCTATTTTGACCTTAATCGAAATATTCTGTTATTTTCAAAAGCTTTTTTAGTCTGATGCTATGATTAATTTTAAACAGACCGATCAACAAAAGGATACCCAAAATCTAAATATTGGATTGTTCTTTCTAAGTAAGATCCCATTTTAATTACAGTTGTGGTCTTACCTTGACTTGAAGATGAATATAAGTCCATGCTATCCTTCTGGACAACAATCTCTATTACTGTTTTGTAAAAGTCCTCCGTATCTTCCTGTAGTTTCAAAAGTTTTGTTTGTTGTTTGCGGTAGAATAACAGTAGCAACAAGAACCTGTGGGCTCACGTGCGCCCCCTTCAGTGCGGCAGAGGTTATGGCTGCCTCCCCATGTAATTGTTTCATTGCCGTTGTATGATAAGACCAGCAAGCCTAAATATGATATATACGTGAAATAAGTTATTTAGAGACTATGGATGGCGAGGATAAATGTAATAAAGGGATCTACAAACATCACATTGGTGACCTACAGTGAGATGGTAACAGGCATGCGCTTAGGGCCCGCTTTCCAGCCAGTTTCTGTGGGGTGACACATTCTGAATTGAGGCAGAGCTCATCTGTGCCTCCCCTCAGAATGCGTCACCCCACAGTAAATGGCTTGAGCGCGCTCACAAAATAAGTGGCCCCGCTAAATTAGTGCCCGCGCTCCAGCAAGTTACTGTGGGCTTACGTGAGGCAGTGCTCGTGCTTGCCTCACTTCTCATCGCTCCCGTAGCGGAGCTCGGCAAATTTGCTGATTTTGACTATAAAATGCGATTGGAATCATACAGAAATCACATTTACACAAGATCAGTGGAGACATTTTATTATTATTATTATTTAGTTTTTCTTTAATTGTTTTTCCGTTACATTGGAGTATGACAGGTGAGGCTCTGCCTCCCCTGCCTCCACTGACTGCACGTCGCTGGTATAGTGTATTCATACCCCTCACTGTTTATTCATCATTCAATTCATTCTATATTTTATTCTGTAGATTGTGTACATTACTTTTCACTTTACTGCTTTATGCACTCCTGGTTAGAAGCTAAACTGCATTTCGTTGTCTCAGTACCTGTAATCTGTGCAATAACAATAAAGTTGAATCTAATCTTGAGCAGGAACAAATATATTTACTTAGTACATATCTGACATTAACGATTAAACACATTTGTCCATTCTTTATCAATCAATCAATCAATCAATGTTTATTTATATAGCCCAATATCACAAATGTTACATTTGTCTCAGTGGACTTCACAGTTTGTACAGAATATCAGTATGACAATACGACACCCTCTGTCCTTACGTTTCACATCATACAAGGAAAAACTTCCAGAGGAAAAACCCACAGTTTAAAGGGGAAATGGGAGAAACCTCAGGGAGAGCAACAGAGGAGGGATCCCTCTCCCAGGACGGACAGACGTGCAATAGATGCCGTGTGCATTTATAAATGCAAACCAAGTCAAGCCGACTCCGGAGGTGGCGGTATGCACCTTAAAGTTGTTTGAAATACGCCAAAAAACCGAGAGAAGAAGAAGAAGAAGAAGAAGAAGAAGAAGCCGACTCCGAGGTTGCATTTGAATAGTCCATTTAGCTTAGGAACCTTCCTAACGGAGTGAAATGACCCGGAAGTCCCTCAGTGGCAGCCATGATAAGTGCCGTTCGAATTCTCTAAATTAAAAGGAAAGGAGGTTTCAAACTTCCTTTATAACCTCCTTTAGCTTAGGAACCACTGGACCTCCCTAACCGAAAGGAGAAGAGAAAATGCTGCCCCACAATGCCTTGCGGCCGCGGCATTTGCCGTCACCCAACAGTCGGCCGTCCACGGAAACAACCGATTATGAACGAGAAATGATATCATGAAAGTTACGGTGCTTATTAAGCATTTTAAAACGTATGTGGTAAGTTGCCAAAGTGCTTTGTTTTGAACGTTCATCATTATTATAATCAAAAAGAGAAATATGAACGTTAGTTTTGACTGAAATGATCAAATAAAGTCAACATTTCACAGTCTTTACTGAGCTGTGTGGGGTTTGTTCAACTTTTAAAAGATGTTTGAATGGTGATATACACAGTGATAGATGTTAAGGACTAACGGTTATAATAAATACATTTGTATTGATTTTAAGATCTTTTCATACAATCATACGTATTGGGATCATTTGTATTAATGAGGACCGGAGGGAGAGGGTGACGAGCATAAGTTTCACTTTCCTTTTTTATTTCAATTCCAACTTTGGTCATGAAGAATATGTTGTAAAACAACAGCATCAGAGCACGGTGCAGAGTCTCTAGATGAGTTTACAGTAGTCCCTCGTTCTTATTAAACATCCATGTTGTAGTCCGCTGTATAGAAAACTGTAGTTTCCATAGTTTCCCCACAGCAGCAGGCGCACATTTATGACCTCTGCTGGCGCATCATAAACACGTCGGATAGTGAAAGTGCAGTCGGATTCTCTAAAGTACCGCAGTCTCTTCTCCTAAATCCTTTTGAATTCTCCTATCCACTATCCCTTAACCCCGTGACGTTTCACTCCTAGGTCAAGGAAGTTAGAACTTAGGAGCTGTTTTTTTGGAGTATTCGAACGCAACCCGAGCTGTCCGACTTCAGGCGAGCTTTTTGAGACCTCCCCCGGCTGCGATCGGCTATTCTCGTCTACTTTCGAGGCGAGCCGCAGCTCGTCTCAAACAAGCCTATTCTCACTCCATAAACGTCCAGGAGCGACGCTTGGTCAGGGTCCCGTGGCGTGCAGTTGGGACTCTCCTAGGCTCCTTCAGCTTCATAAACAGACGCAAATAGCTTTCAACTGATTGCAATGTATTCCCATCTGCGGCGGGATTTGACGCTCATGGAAGCACGGCATTCGTTTGTGTCGGCGGCTGTTAAAGGCAATGTGAGCGTCCATTCCCATTGGATAACGGAGAATTGTACACCCGGAAGTAAGTATTCCCCTTACTGTCGATTGATTTGACAGTGATATCTCCACTACTCATCAACTCAAAAACACCAGATTATCCTTGTTAATTAAACGACATTGATAGGTTTTAGTGTACAATGCTTTTGAGTGTGCTTGTTTTTCTCTTTGAAAGTCATCACATAACGGCATTGTAATACACGTTTCGGCTGCATTAAATATTACATATCTGCCGTAGTTAACTCTATTTATAGAGCCCTGATGACAAGACTTCTAGACAAACAGGAACAACTGCCGCCAAAACTGAAAACTTGACGTGGATCTTAAATATATAAGCAATTAAACAACATCTTACATTTCTTTTTACACAATACGTCTCCTTGCAGTATCAACACTAATTCGGCTGACTTTTATATTTGATCCAATTGGTAGATAGGCTGTATTTACGCCATAACGGTGCACAGCTGATAGAAAGGGACACCTACTGGTTAAAGCATGTTATTGCATTTTATAATTTTATTATTAGATATTAATAGGAGGATGTGCAAAACAGACAAACTAATAAGGCTTTATTTAAACATTAAAGAATACTTTAGAAAGAAAAAAGCTTTGGGGGTATAGAAGATGAATATGGAGGGATGAAACCCTTTTTGATGGTCACACATCCAGAGCACACAGCACACACAGTGACATTTGTATCTACAGATAAATATTAAGCCTGACAAAGTGCTTAACGTCTAATATATTGCTTTCCTGCAATGTTAACTATGTTTAAGCACTTATTTTAACTGATATTATACATATGCATTATACTCTTATACAGTAAGATGTATGTAGATAGTATAAGAAATGTGCAGAATATAACAATGTAATGGTGGAGGGACACACATATTGATAGATGTCTTGTAATGCACTGTTGAGGAACCTGCGACCCAAGTTTTTCATTCATTGCATAACTGCACCGTAGTTGTGTATAATATGATATGTCAATAAACCTTAGAAAATCTTGAAATCTTGAAAGGGATGTGCAAAATAGTCATTATATACAGTCTTTAATTAACTATTAGTAGAGAATAACGACGAGTAAAGAATATACTTTATAGGGATCCTATTAATATCTAATAATAAAATTATAAAATGCAATAATGTGCTTTAACCAGTAGGTGTCCCTTTCTATCAGCTGTGCACTGTTATGGCGTAAATACAGCCTATCTACCAATTGGATCAAATATAAAAGTCAGCCGAATTAGTGTTGATACTGCAAGGAGACGTATTGTGTGAAAAGAAATGTAAGATGTTGTTTAATTGCTTATATATTTAAGATCCACGTCAAGTTTTCAGTTTTGGCGGCAGTTGTTCCTGTTTGTCTAGAAGTCTTCTCATCAGGGCTCTATAAATAGACAACTACGGCAGATATGTAATATTTAATGCAGCCGAAACGTGTATTACAATGCCGTTATGTGATGACTTTCAAAGAGAAAAGCAAGCACACTCGGAATAATGTATATTTTAATTTTTAAAACCCACAGTTAATATACACACATTCCTTCACATTTCAATTTTAATTTACATTAAAGTATTTCGTGAGGCCTTCTAACATGTTTTTAAATATAACTACGGTTGTAGTTGAAGAGTTTGTAAATTAACATGAACCGGAGCTGTTGCCTGTTGCAATATACAGTCTATGGTTGCTACAGAGGATTGTGGGTAATGTAATGTCTTCGGCCATCCAAAACTCATAGAAAACTACTTGTTTCTCAGAATTGAAGGGGAAAATGTGACAAAAGCATTGTACACTAAAACCTATCAATGTCGTTTAATTAACAAGGATAATCTGGTGTTTTTGAGTTGATGAGTAGTGGAGATATCACTGTCAAATCAATCGACAGTAAGGGGAATATTTACTTCCGGGTGTACAATTCTCCGTTATCCAATGGGAATGGACGCTCGCATTGCCTTTAACAGCCGCCGACACAAACGAATGCCGTGCTTCCATGAGCGTCAAATCCCGCCGCAGATGGGAATACATTGCAATCAGTTGAAAGCTATTTGCGTCTGTTTATGAAGCTCAAGGAGCCTAGGAGCGTCCCAACTGCACGCCTCGGGACCCTGACCAAGCGTCACTCCTGGACGTTTATGGAGTGAGAATGTGTTGGTGTGTATATATAGCTCTGAACGTTCCACTTCCTGCTTGCCCGACCTTACGTTATGGCTGCGCCGCGACAAAAATAGGATTCGATCCTAATTTTAGAGGAGCCCTGCGCCTAGGGGTAACGCGCCGCAGACCGAGGGAACGGGGAGATCCAACCCAGTCTCACATCTAAACGTGTAATAACTACGTTGGTCCACAACTTGGGACGTAGTATTTCTACAAAAACGCCTCTGAAATTGCAGGATCCCTACGTTTTTTTTGACCATTCATTTCCAATGGCTGGCGTCTCTGTCACGTGATCTTCAACTTTCTCTCCGCAGAAATAAAAAAACATGGCCAACCTTCGTTTTATTCTCGGTAGAAAATGCCTATTTAAAGTTAGTTTGGCCATTAAAATGCGTTTTGATGTCATTTGATGCGAGAAATATGAGTTGTTATTTCAGATTATGTGTGCAGTGGATGTACATGATCTTTAGTTTGCTAGTTATTACGAAGAATACTTCAGGAAATTGTGTAAATACAACGTTTTTATTGTTACCAAGGTGGTTGCTAGGGACGCTGCTATCGATATTATGTCTGTTATGTTGTGTAACTGTTTAATGGCGTTATCTTTATTGCTACCTCCTTCCCCGTCAATTTATAGTGTTGGTCCACAGCGCAAACGTATTAGTTTAACAAAATCCGCGGCATAGATACGTTATTTTCCCCTGTGCAATTCTCCAACCCAGTCTCACATCTCACATCTCACATCACATTGTCATAAACACCGGAAACAGACGTATGCAAGATCCTCAGCTCGGTGATTGGACGGTTTAGCCGCAATGCACGTTGGGAAATGGTGTTTATGATCTGAAAACAGGAAGAACTGCCGCCAAAACTGAAAACGTGACGTGGATCATTACAGTGCATTACATTACATTACATGTCACTTGTTAGACGCTTTTATCCGAAGCGACTTACATACTCAATACTGTGGACAATCCCCACAGGAGCAATTTGGGGTGAAGTGTCTTGCCCAGGGACACAACGACATGCTGACTGCAGTGGGGTTTGAACCTGTGCTCCCCTGATCCGAACACCAACGCACTATTCCACTGCACCACACGCCTCCCCGATCATAAATATATCAGCAGTTAAACAACATCTTAGATTTATTTTCACACAATACGTCTCCTTGCAGTATCAACACTAATTCGGCTGACTTTTATATTTTATCCAATTGGTAGATAGGCTGTATTTACACCATAACGGTGCACAGCTGATAGAAAGGGACACCTACTGGTTAAAGCACTTTATTGAATTTTATTATTTGTATTATTAGATATTAATAGGATCCCTATAAAGTATATTCATTACTCGTTATTCTCTCCTAATAGTTAATTAAAGACTGTACAGTATATCATGACTATTTTGCACATCCCTTTCAAGATTTCAAGATTTTCTAAGGTTTATTGACATATCATATTATACACAACTACGGTGTAGTTATGCAATGAATGAAATACTTGGGTCGCAGGTTCCTCAACAGTGCATTACAAGACATCTATCAATATGTGTTTATACCTCCAGCAATGTTAACTACTGTATGTTGAAGCACTTATTTTAACTGATATTATACATATGTATTACTCTTATGAGATGTATGTAGATAGTATAAGAAATGTGCAGAATATGACAGTTTAATGGTGGAGGTATACACACATATTGATAGATGTCTTGTAATGCACTGTTGAGGAACCTGTGACCCAAGTTTTTCATTCATTGCATAACTACACCGTAGTTGTGTATAATATGATATGTCAATAAACCTTAGAAAATCTTGAAATCTTGAAAGGGATGTGCAAAATAGTCATTATATACAGTCTTTAATGTCAATAAACCTTAGAAAATCTTGAAATCTTGAATGGGATGTGCAAAAAAGTCATTATATACAGTCTTTAATTAACTATTAGTAGAGAATAACGACGAGTAAAGAATATACTTTATAGGGATCCTATTAATATCTAATAATAAAATTATAAAATGCAATAATGTGCTTTAACCAGTAGGTGTCCCTTTCTATCAGCTGTGCACTGTTATGGCGTAAATACAGCCTATTTACCAATTGGATCAAATATAAAAGTCAGCCGAATTAGTGTTGATACTGCAAGGAGACGTATTGTGTGAAAAGAAATGTAAGATGTTGTTTAATTGCTTATATATTTAAGATCCACGTCAAGTTTTCAGTTTTGGCGGCAGTTCCTGTTTGTCTAGAAGTCTTGTCATCAGGGCTCTATACATAGAGTTAACTACGGCAGATATGTAATATTTAATGCAGCCGAAACGTGTATTACAATGCCGTTATGTGATGACTTTCAAAGAGAAAAGCAAGCACACTCGAAATAATGTATTATTTAATTGTTTTATACAGTCTATGGTTGCTACAGAGGATTGTGGGTAATGTAATGTCTTCGGCCATCCAAAACTCATAGAAAACGACTTGTTTCTCAGAATTGAAGGGGAAAACGTGACAAAAGCATTGTACACACACTAAAACCTATCAATGTCGTTTAATTAACAAGGATAATCTGGTGTTTTTGAAGAGAAAAGCAAGCACACTCGGAATAATGTATTATTTAATTGTTGTATACAGTCTATGGTTGCGACAGAGGATTGTGGGTAATGTAATGTCTTCGGCCATCCAAAACTCATAGAAAACGACTTGTTTCTCAGAATTGAAGGGGAAAACGTGACAAAAGCATTGTACACACACTAAAACCTATCAATGTCGTTTAATTAACAAGGATAATTTGGTGTTTTTGAGTTGATGAGTAGTGGAGATATCACTGTCAAATCAATCGACAGTAAGGGGAATACTTACTTCCGGGTGTACAATTCTCCGTTATCCAATGGGAATGGATGCTCACATTGCCTTTAACAGCCTCCGACACAAACGAATGCCGTGCTTCCCTAAGCATCAAATACCGACGCCGATGGGAATACATTGCAATCAGTTGAAAGCTCTTTGCGTCCGTTTATGAAGCTGAAGGAGCCTCGGCGCGTCACAACTGGACGCCACGGGACCCTGACCAAGCGTCGCTCCTGGACGCTTAGGGAGTGAGAGTGTGTTGGAGCATCTGATGTTAATGGGTGAAAGGCGTTTGCTACAGGGGCGCTGGTTGGCTTTGTAAGATATACCCAACAATAAAGTCTGCACACAACAAAAACGAAAGCAGACTAGTACTAAGACACATGGTATTTTATCTTATTGGAATATGAATAGCAGTACAGTCTATAAAAGTCAAAAAAGGCCAAAAAGACCCCCATCACCCCAGCAACAAACTGTTCTGTCTGCTGCCGTCTGTCTGGCAGGCGGTACCGCAGCATCAGGACTAAAACCACCAGACTAAGGGACAGTTTCATCCCACAGGCCAAAAGACTATTTTAAACCTGAGCTTGCACTATATTTATTTTTGATTGTTGTTTTTTATTAAAAAAATTGTATATCTTAAAAATTGCACTGTTGAGGAACTTGTGATCTAAGTTTTTCATACATTACATAATTACACCGTAGTTTGAATTTTGAATCTTGAGATTAAAGTTCTCTTGTTGTTTTCAGAGAGAAGCTGTTTTCACAATCATGACCAAGAGCGGGTTGACTGAAAATAATTATTCAGAAAGGGAGGATACCAAACAATACATTTCTTTTTCAAGGAAATAAAATGCAATGTGGCTTCCCAAGGCAGTATAAAAGGAGACACCTCTCATAGGCACTTGCATTGGCAGAGAAGGGCAGGGCTGTGTACTTGCAGAGCTTTATACTACTATACACTGCAGATGAAAGCTCTGGATCAAGCGGCAAACTCTGGGGAAGAGCCGGGACGCCAATACGGAAGTGCCACAAACTGCAGTTCATATATTGGCCGATAGGCGATGACTGCAGAAAGGAGCAATTTCCATAGACCCCCATGTTAAAATGCCCAATTTCACAGCAGAAAAAAAAACGTTTCTAGCCCTGGATGCAATAAATATTATTATGTATATAGTTAGATTCCACCTTCATGATTATGAATCTGTGAGTGAATTGTTTTCTAACATGACCCTTTTATTTATATTAGGTCTTAAAGTTTTTGCATAAATTAGGGCGTGGTCGCATTGAGTGACAGCTCTGTCAAGTGACTGCTGCTGTTAGCTTCTTGTCTCTCTGCTAGCTGCTCCGTCTCCGTGAAGCTACAGGGACTCTCCATGCTCATTTCATCCAGGGAACACAACTTGACCCCGGCCGTGTTTGTTTGTTCTTCATGCTTATATATCGGACTATTGTGACTCGCTCTGCGGTTAAAACAGACGGTGCATGAATGCGGTTTTGCGGTAAGTGAAATTCGAGTACTTTATTTATGTGTTTATGATTTCAATCAGCTACGTAATGAATGTTAAGGCTTGGGTTGGCGTGTAAGCGAGTGGTAGCTACATCGGTGCTAACGATGCTAATCTTAGCCTCCAAGTTAACTTAAAACCATAGACTGTATATATAAAGGTTAAAACGAAATAGACAAGTGTTAAGCGTTAAGTGGGATAATACTGGAGAACAAAAGGCTTCTGTTTGAGGTTGATAAAATAAGGTCATCCTTGTAACTTAGAGAGATATTTTATTATGTAGGTAGGAACTGTATGCATCGCTAAGGTTAATTTAAATTGGCTATGCTCAAGTATGTAGACAAGCTAACGTCGAAGTAATGTATGTGAAATCTACCTCACAATAAGATGTGTGTATATTACAATTATTAATGTCATATTTCAAGATGATTACTTAGATATTACAATATGGTTGGTTGAGCTGGAGTTCATTATTGAGCTTACACGTTAACATCACAGTCATCTGAAGAACGAACCCAAACCTTGTTGTTTTTATTAATTGCATTACCAAATTGGTATCAAATAAACAGTAAGCATTGGTAACACAACTTCCAAAGTTACAGTAAAATAAAAAGGACCCTGACTCGGACAATACACAATCCAACATGTTCAACAGAAGATAATAAGTTATATTGTTTGTACACATGGTTCTTTACATATATATCTGTTTGTTTAAAGTGCCCAGGTTATGCAGACAGGCTGGACCAGAGAGTGAGAGACAGAACTGGACTCCTCACACCAGTGAACTTCAGCACAGGTGCAAATACTCTTTTTTCATACTGTACAAAGAATCAAGAAAGATATTGGTTTAAATAAATGAAGTATTGACTTTAATACACTGCTATACATTCCATTAAACAATACTAAATACTAGATCACCTACACATCAGTGAAGTTGAGGTTTTTTTCCATGCAAAGGGTTACATTTAGATGTTAACAAGCAATATGACTGTCAGCTTTCTAATTTAATGTATTGAAGGCAAATATATTTAACGCATAGTGACAACTGCTATTTATCTCTCAATATTGTCTGTAAAAACGTGGTAAAAGTTATTCTTTCAGTGAGACAACAGAGCAAGCTTGTTTTAATAACAGTTAAATATTATTTTGATAATAAAATATATTTCAATGTTGATGAATTTCATACTGTTCATTCATAATCTGATTGTCTTTGTAGCTCAGGACATTCACTAAGAAACTATTTTTATTGTGAAAACACAGTCAGCTGATCGAATGCACCTATTTCCACATCTACACTCCATCAGCTGATTATTTCTATTTGCCTCACTTCATGAGCTTCACAACATGTACCTTGTACCGCAGAGTTTGCAACGCAAATAAATGGGGCCAATCTTCAGTCAGATGTGAATGTGTAATCTAACATTTTCAGTAAGAATAATGGACAAAAGGAGTGCAAATACAAATTCAATTTATTGAAATGTGAACCAAAAGTTAATCAAACATGTTTTAAATAAAAAGCACATATGGACAGAAGGTGTAAACCTATTAAATGTATAAGTAAACACATTTAGTCAAATAAAGTGACAGACTAGGCCTGATCAGGTGGTATCAGCTATGCATGGGCTCCTCCATCAGGCCTGGTCCTCCTCACAGAGGAAAGACCCTCAGTCCTCTCCGGCCAAACCAACAGACAGGACGTCCATCACACGGAGGTTTCTCTCTGAAGTCTCTGCAGCTCTCTGGACACCACGCTGTCTCAATCCATCCACACTGAATATGAGAGGGGAAAAATGAAAATAATAAATGCTTTAGACCAGTGGTTCTCAACTGGTCAGGCCTCGGGACCCACTTTTTACTTGGTCAATAGATCGCGACCCAACATTTTGAAGCACTCAAATCTATTCGACAAAATATCGTGCTGTAATATATACGCTTTTCAGAATACAATATTAATAAAAGTGAAGTACAGTGCATATATCCCTTCACAGAACTAAAGTATGCTTTTAAAAAAGGTTTAATGAGATGATGGAATCAAAGCTGAACTATATAAAAAGGCACACATGCTGAAAACCCAACCCCAGCAGGGGGGTCTGGGGGGATTATCCCCCAGGAGATTTTTAGAAATACTAACATAAACTACGCATTCTGGTACACTCTGAGAAGAAAATAAATAAATCATACATATTAATATTTTATGCCATTGTTTGTTTTTCACTTAGTTCTGAAAAAAAAAGTTTTACGGCAAAACATTTTTTTTTTACTTGCAAAATTATCTTTTAAATGAACAAACATCTATGTGTACTTCGTGGCACAATTCAAACGGGTAACACATGCGTCACTTCCGGGCAAAAATGACGGCTTTGCCCACTTTTGGGGGAAAACAAAGCTGTCATTTGAACGGCGGTCGATTCAAATTCTGAAGTTTTTGCCAATCCGATCAGAAATGTAAGAAAACAGTGGATTTTTGGATCTTCAAAGAGCCCGATTACAATGGCCAGACAGGCAAACAATTACATTAAATCATTGGAAATCGAAGATAGGGCTCGATATATGGTTAACTATTGCAGTAGGCGATCGATGTCCATAGATGAGAGTAACATCTACGTCACTTCAGGGCGAAAATTACAGCCCCGCCCACTTTTGGGGGAAACAACACTGTCAATTGAATGGCGATCAAGCCTGAAGCCACAGAGCTCTTCTTTTACTGTCCTTTTTTCTTAGAGGAAGTACAGAAAAACGTAACTCTGGATTTGTTTTCATGTTTGAAGTGCAATAAACGACACAGCAGCTTTTTGGCATGATAAAACAATTATTTTCCGCCTCGCTCATGAAAGTAACAGCTGGCGAAATTACGGCCTCGCCTACTGATTTTAATTTAACCATACAGGTATATCGAGCCCGATCGTCGATTTCAAATAATTTAATGTAATTGTTTGCCTGACTGGCCATCGTAATCGGGCTCTTTGAAGATCCAAAAATCCACGGTTTTAATAAATTTCTGATCGGATTGGCAAAAACTTCAGAATTTGTATTGACCGCCATTCAAATGACAGCTTTGTTTTCCCCAAAAAGTGGGCGGGGCCGTAATTTTCACCCGGAAGTGACATAGGTGTTACTCTCATCTATTGACTTCAATACATAATTTTTCCTAAATAAGGTCCCATGGAGGTCCACCGGAAAGGGAGGGACTTCCTTATGTGCCCTTTTATGCATTTGAGCCCCGTCCCCTCTCATCCTCTGCATGTGCCTGGTGTAGAATCTACATTAGATTAGATGCTGTAACACAGTTCTTTTCTAACACTTTCAGTGAGACGCTGTTTGAAGAATCTTGTGGGATGGCTGAGAGTGTTTCTGCAATGGATAACCCTGATGTGGAGGTAAATAATTAAATTACAATACAATTACAAGAGAAATATTGTCATATATTTAAGTATTGTGAATATGGCATGATTCATGTATTGATTAGAATTCAAACATTAAACATATTGTTCTCAATTACCAAGGAACATTATGGAGTATCAGATTCCTTCCCTGACCCGTGCTGTGAGGAAGGAAAGAACACTCCAGCAGCACCAGAGTCCGAACGTAAGTGTGACTGTTAATAACTGATTTAATGTAATAAATATATACCTGCTGTGGAGATACTGAGAGGTACTTTTCTATAAAGTGAAGAGCTACAGTGTTCTGGTACACACTATTGTACACTATTTTACTTACTGGTAAATTCTACACTTTTGTATTAATATTTACTGAGTACTTCTTTCAGCACAGGTAAAAAGTATAATGAAATGCGTAATAGTTAAATTAAGGTTAGAATAGCTGACCTCTCATAGGTCTGAAGCATAAGTATTTATACATTTTCCTGCCCTCCCCTGTGAGCATCACAGGATATGTGGTTCTAAGTAATATGATTGATCATGACAGCACCCATTCTGATTTTTATTAAATGATCACCTATGAATAATGCCAATGTCCAATCTCAGTGCAAAAAACATTTTCATCAACCTGCTGTATTCTGATACAAAGAAATGTCTCTATCCACCTCTTTAAGGTTATTTAACCAACAATTATTAATATAGTATGACTCGTTCAAAATAGAATGCAAACATACTGTAATGTTCTCAATTACCAAGGAACATCAGGAAGAAACAGATCCCTCTCCTGACCCGTGCTGTGAGGAAGGAAAGAACACTCCAGCAGCACCACAGTCCGACCGTAAGTGTGACTGTCAATAACTGATCTAATGTTATAAATATATACGCAGTGATATGTAAAATTACTGAGATGTACTTTTCTTGTCTTATGACAGATGTTCCTCCACCAGGGAAAGTAGCTGGGTGTAGACTACAGTTAGATTACTCTGGCTGTCAAACAAACAGCGGCAGTTTGACTGTTGATAACGCAGAAACTGTCACGGTTAAGGCACTGATTCACGGGACTGAGTGTACCATCAGTTTCAAAAAGATTGCAGACAATGGAAATCAAAGCGAAGCAACCTCGCTATCTGTCTTCACAGGTAAATCTGAAAATGTAATCAATGCCACCTGTTTCTGGATCTTTTCGATAATTATATTTAAATCAGGAGAGACGTTGATGTATGGAATACATATTTATTACCGGGACACATAAATGAATGAATAATGATGCCACAATTATAACAGGAGAATGAAATGGTGTTTGGCGATTAGGCCCCAGTTTGCAGGATAATCATTCAGGAGGGGGATGAACCGCTCCGATGAAACCCCCCGGGGTCTAGACACTGGTGGTGGTGATAAGTAGGTGGGAACGGACTGCAGGGAGAAGGTTTAGCTTGGTCCTGAAGGAGACAGGAGGCGAAAGGGGTGGAGGAGGGTTGCGTTTTTGTCACCTGAAATGACAGCTGACAGAGGGAAGAGCAGATATAAAGGGATTAGCGGGAGCTATGATAGGCTTGTGGGAATGGGGAGAGGAGAGATTGGTTAGCTGGGGAGTGACGCCCCCGATCACTTAATGAGTAAGGAGAGTGTAATGTGGTGACGTGTAATCTGAATGAAGAGCTTGGTCTTCCTGATTGAACTCGCGCTGAGCTTCATATGGCTTTTTTTTTGGCCTTTCCTTGTCAGTCAAACAGCACTTTAAAATGCTGACAAACATTCATGGAACATTCATTTTTTAAGTTTTACTGAAAGCTTTCTGTTTTTCCCCACAGAGCCCAGCACTCCTGTTCAGAATAAAGTCTATCAGCTCAGCAGGGAGTTAGAGCCTCTGCATCCTGAGCCACCTGCTGGTGAATTTGTTGAAGTGGAGAGTGCAACATTGTGCAGTGAGGTTAAAACTCTGCAAGAGAAAGCTGATGGAACATTAAGAAAGCCAACTGCACCATCTGCCCCCAAAGGTCAGTCAAATATAATCGTTATTGCATGGTTTACTATAAAAACAAAAGAGGCAAAACAAAACTAAAAGATGTGCTAACTGTAAGATGATAACGTTAAATAATTGAGCGGTTTAGAACTCTGCCACATCAGCCCATAAATGTGTATCTCAATAAGCTTGTGCTAGGGAATTGTAGTCTTTCTTTTTAATTGACTCTAGAGGTCGCCACTGGGTGAAAATATTATTTTTGCATTCTGCACAAAACAAATTGTAATGGGAAT
Source organism: Trematomus bernacchii (assembly GCF_902827165.1). Taxonomy (NCBI): domain Eukaryota; kingdom Metazoa; phylum Chordata; class Actinopteri; order Perciformes; family Nototheniidae; genus Trematomus; species Trematomus bernacchii. The sequence goes on from NW_022988176.1 coordinate 103,285, forward strand.
CTTTAATAAAAGTTAACAAAACAAAAAAGGAGCCGGATACAAAAGGTTCAGCCTTTGAAAACTACATTCTAATTGTGAATGTTAATTTGCCTTATTCTGAGACTGGCACCAGAGAGATAACTGAGCTTACTGGTCTTTCCAGCATGTTTGTTTCTGTCATAAAATTAATCAGACCTCTTGATCTGGGTGGTGTCTCCAGAACTTTTGCCATTAACCAGGATCAATGAAGTGCATTTGAGTTTATGATCAATACATGTATGTCCAGGTATATGGTTTCTTTGAATGCAATTCCATTCTGGTCTTTCTTGCAAAGTCGTAGATCCATCTGCTCCAGAACTCCGTTATGCATTTCACTTGCTGCCAACAGTGTTTTGGCTCTGAATATTGCAGATGGATTTAACCTGGTGGTAACATTGGTTTGACCTTGAGCTGGAGCAAGTGGTCGAGTGATAGAGGTTCAAAGTCATTTGGAACATTTGGCACTGTAGTTATGTGTGTCGGCTGTTGATCATTTTTACACGAACATAACTGTTGAAGGGCTTTCATCATCAAGTGTTGTCAAGTTGGCCAAAGTCATTGACTCTGATATGTATGGCTCTGGCGTAACTCTGTCTTTTGGAAATCTGACATGTTTTGCTCTTTTGCATTTCTATGAGTGCACCTGAACTCACTGTTGCAAAACTAATTTCTTTAAAACCATCAGTGCATGTCTTTTGATGAAATCAACCAAAACTAGAAACATTGCATTTTTCATTTTGTTTGAATCTATGAATTTGCAGTTCTACACTTTTCCCTGAGTTTAAAGGAAGGTATCAATATTTTCCATTGAGTTACAATATCCTTAAAGCTCCCATGTCATGCTTTTCCGGTTATTACCAGTCCCCTTGTGTGTTATGAAGGTTTTTATGCATGTAAACGGTGTGCAGAGTCAAAACCCTCAAAGTACACCCTGTAGCGAGTAAAACTCTAACACAGAAAATACCTCCCCAAAACGCCTCGTTGGAGATACGTCACTGCCCATTTGAGTCTTCCATTTAGTTCCGGGTACGGCCTGATGTCATGCGGTACCCGGAACGAAATGGACCAATCCCAAAGAGCTATGGCCCCACCCAGCGGCGCTGGCCGCACCCTCTGCCAGCCTAACATTTACTGTTGGAAGCTCTGGTTCAGTTCACAATCAATCCAGTCATGCCACTGCCAAGGACCTGTTTCCTGAAATGTGAGGAGAAATCTGAGCTGTTTGTCCTACCGACGGAAGAACCACGACGAAGTCAGTGGTTGAAATTTCTTTTTAACACTGTTCCTTCAGAGGTTCGAAGAACCGGCATTTCACAGACGAAAGCTTCCAAAACATTGCCCAGTTTGAGGCCGGATATGCACAGCTTGTTTGGACCGTTTGGAGCAGGGGAAGATTCGGGTACACAACCTGTAAGTTTGCGTTGTTATTTGTGTATTTATCAAACAAGGTATCTACCACGACTGGTTAAATGTGTAAACCGGACTCCTAAGTCATTGACATAGTGCTAACTGGGCTAACTAAGTTGCTAGCGTTTCCATATATCAACTCCAATATTAGCAGATCGCCTTACATACATGTTCCTCATAGCTGGATAATGTCTGCATTCACACACAAAATAGTCATAGACCGTATACTCCTGGTGATTTACCGTACAGTCAGTCGCGAAACGTAATTACATTATAGCTGGCGTAGCGTGTATGCTACCGATCTAACCGACGGAGCTAGACCTTAGTTTGGTCGGAAAAACATTTTTGTGATGCTACGTTGCTAGCGTTTAAATATATCAACTACAATGTCAGCAGATGGCCTTACATGTTTGTCATGGCAGGAGAATGTCTGCAGTCACACACACAGAATACTCATACAGTATACTCCGGGTGATTTACCGTACATTGTGACAGTACATGTACATACTGCATGTATAGCTAACGAGGCTAGCTGTATGCTAGCGCAAAACAATGTATTCATGCAAGTTACAATGTATGACCGAACGTAGCAGAATACCCGTATAATATTGCAATTATAAACACGTTATTGCTAGCCTAATATGAACCACTAGCTTTTGTTCATAGTAGTTTTATTACACTCCATTATAGTTGCCGTTCCTCCAAGCTAACGTTCATATCGTGTTAGCTACCAAGGTAAACAAAGCTAGGTTAGCATATTAGCAGGCAAGCTGTTCATTAGATAGATCCACACTCCTACCACAACTACTACTCACGAATCTAAAACAACTAAGTTTCTCTAATATTTTGTGATTTGCATTTGATTTCGTCCAGCCAGATCCTGCCGGACAATACATGACTGGACTACCACACCGATGCATCCTCCTAAAAAGCCCCGGCTGCTATAGGCAAGATGCCGACAACGGGGAGTAATTGACAATATACCGTGTATATATGTATATTTACGTTCATTTTGTACATTTCTAAAAATAAAGTTTAATGGAAATACTTAGTAGGCCTATCCTTTCTTCCCTGAATTATTTGCTCCTATAACATATCATTCATATATAGCAAACCATGATTTGATTTCTCATCAAACAGTAGTAGTTTATAACGGGTAAAAATAATTTACTCTTTGTTATGACCGGCTCGTAGGCCACAACGGAAAGACAAGGAGACATACACGAGTTTACAAAACCACGGCACATTTATTGTGGTAAATGCAGAGATAGGTGGTCAGGGGAGAGGATCGCTAAGCTGCTTGGAGAGAGAGAGGGGCCGCCGTTTGACTCCGGGCAGCTGGCTAGCACCTCGGCTCCGGCCAGGTGTCCGTGATCGCGCTGATTAGCCTCTTCAGCTCCACCCCATCGTAAGACAAAGGCCCTGGGGCCGTCACACTCTTCTATAACAACAGTTGTAGGTACAGTTCGGTTAGTTGGCGTATAAAATATACGGCTGTACCAACGCCATGATAAGACTGATGTTCGGCTGAGAGCAGCCGTTTAGACATGGGCGCAGCCTCTCTGGTGGTTGACTAATCAGAACAGAGTGGCCGAGCTGACCAATCGGAGCACACTAGGCTCACAGGGAGGGGGGGGCAAGAGCTCCAACGAGTCGTTTAGTGGAGAGAGTGAATACTGCTGAATACACATGCTTGACAGAGATGCTGTATGCGAAACCAATGTGAGTTTGGAAAATTGCACAGTATAAATCTATTTTAGTATACCTCAACAATGTAATTATGATCAGTGGAAATGGCCATGACATGGGCCCTTTAAAGAAAAATAGTATAATTGAGCAGTGCTTTTCTATCTTCACTGTTAATGGCATTCCAATTTGACCTTTCTCCAAACAAGCTGCTGCAAAAGAGTTCATTTCCATAGTTCTCTTCGAGCAATCTCTTGGCTTTCTCGTCCTTTTTAGAATTCATTTATGGAAACCTTCTCACCAAGTCTTTAGCTTGGACAAACATCTCAATAAATGGAAGGTACTCTAATTTATATTCTTTAAAGATGGGTATTTCTCTGGATGGATGTAATGTTAAGCGTTGCTCCTTTGTCAGCATTTCAGTCATTTTGATTTGGTGCTGCATTACTTAAATCGAGTCACTCTTTCTTTGCTATTTGAATGTAACTTGGCTGGAGTTTGGCTTTATGTTTTTTTTCTTGTTCCTCTTCATTATGAACATCAGCATTTTCATCTGGTTGACCAGTACAGTATTGCTCCACCACAGCAAATATATTATCATCCTCCACCATACTCCAGGGCTTCCATGGTTGTTATTGTATCAGTTTGAAGCTCAAGCTTTTCCATTACCGCTGTAAGATTTGTTTTTATTGCTTCAAGGTTATCTGTTGTAAAGCAGCAGTGCATAGAGCAACTTTCTCAGCAACAGCCTTTCTTCATGTTAATGAAGCTGTCATAGATATTTGTCATAGATATATTACTGCCAGTATAGCACATATGACGCTTACTGCTAATCTGGCTCACACATTTTCTGTATGCGTACTTATCAGAATCAAAATCAGAATTCCTTTATTCATTTCATTTCATTTCAAACCTTTATTTATCCAGGTTTTAACCCATTGAGATCATTGATCTCTTTTTCAAGGGAGACCTGCTCAAGTAGGTTCCACATGAATCATTAAAAACATTATTAGTCCCACTGCGGGGAAATGTACAGTGTTACATAGCAGGTAAAAAAGGCAACCAATACATGGCAACAAAATATTATATTTTATATATATAGTATTGAGACCTTATAACAATTAAATGCTGAGACATTTATAAAAAAATGTGCTTTTGCATAAAATGACTATTGCACAGTAACATTGCAAACAAGTGTATCTTTTTTCCTTTTCAAGTGGATGTTTCCTTAAACCATGCATAATATATAGCTTGGATATGATTGATCATGACAGACATGAACGATATTTCTTTCAATGTTCACCTATCACTGCCAATGTCAAACAGTGTATTGCATTTTTATAAACCTGCTGTAATTTGATGCAAATGATGTCTCAATCCCTTCTATCAAATCTTTTCACTGACAATTACATTTGTATATCTCTTAATTTGATTCTAGTGTGGTTGAAGGATCTGGATCCATCTATTAGACCAGCTGTTTAATAATTGACTGCCCATCATAGTTGTAGTTTAATAAACTATAGGAAAGGAAAACATTTATAATAAATGTTGATCCATGCTTATGAATGTGTAATAATCAATTAAGGCTTTTATATGTCTTGTTTTTATTTTCTACAGAGAAGCAGCTAGAGAAGTTTTTGGAGGAACTGGGGTTGGATCACCACTGTTAGCAGAGTAAGCATAACTTCATTGCTGTTTAGCATCCAAATAAGCGGAGGAGTAACGAAACATCAGAGACAGTGGCATTTCATTCAACGGGGCCCTCCCATTGGAGGCGTGGCTTTATTTATACCCATCATTGACCTTTAACCTGTTACGCTATTGGCTTCCAGTCATGCACAACAAATAACACAAATTGGTAACATATTTACCTGAATGTTAACACCCCCACTTGATAACACATTTGTGGTCTTTTAACAAATAAAAACATTATAAGGTTCTCTACCTTACAGAAATTGTTACTCACCAAACATAAACTTTGCAAACTTAATCAACTTAAACTTTGGTGCAGGTTTTGTCATAACATCTGCCACCATCTGGTCTGTTGGACAATAAATCAGATTTGTTTTTCCCCCTTCCACAGTTGACCTCAGAAAATGATACTTAATGTCAATATGCTTGCATCTCTGTCTGTTAACAGGATTCTTTGCCAACGCTATTGTGCCCTGGTTGTCTTCGTAAATCGTAGGTAGTGTATATTCACATTTGTCAATGCCCTCTAGTAGTTGTATTAAGTACATACACTCCTGCATAGTAGCTGCTAAAGCCATATACTCGGCTTCACAAGTTGATAAAGCAACAGTTGGCTGCTTTTTGGTTTTCCAAGAAACCAGTGGCCCGCTCTCATTAAGGCTAACACAATAACCTGACATACTACGTCTGTCGGTTAGATCAGCAGCCCAATCTGCATCGCTGTATGCTTGTAAGCCCAGTTTTTCACTCTTACATTTCCGGTAACACAGCTTCCTGTCGATTGTACCTTTCAAATATCTCAGTACATGTGTGACAGTAATCCATTGCTCTTCTGTCGGCTCAGAAAAATACTGGGACAGTTTACTGACAACAAAACTCAAATCAGGCCTCGTGCACACAGCTAGGTAGATCAGGCTACCTACTGCTTCTCTGTACATTCTAACATCCTTCATCGGTACAGCATCATCCAAGTAGTTCAGTTTTTGCTCACAAGGTGTCGCTCTCGGTTTACAATCCTGCATGTTAAACCTTTCAAGTATTTTGTTCACATATTTCTTCTGTGACATCTTTACACATGAATCAGTTTGATCAAAATCAATGCCAAGGAAATGTTTTAGTTTCCCCAAGTCCTTCATCCTGAATTTAGCTGTGAGCATCTCTTTAACAACTTTCAATGCATTGTTATCACTAGCTGCAATGATTATATCATCAACCCATATTATCATTATCACTTTCCAGTTTTCAGTTTCTTTTGTGTAAACACAATGGTCAGCAGGGTTCTGTAGGAACTCATTTTCACTCAGATACTCATGTAGCATTTTGTTCCAATTTCTGCCTGACTGTTTAAGCCCATATAATGACTTTTCTAGCTTGTACACCAACTTTTCACCTTTACTAGATTTGACCTCAAAACCCTCTGGCTGGTCCATGTATATCTCACAGTCTATTGGTGCATGTAGGTAAGCAGTTTTAACATCCATTTGGTGTAAAATCAGATTTTCCTGTGCTGCTTTTTGCATTAACACTCTGGTACTGGTGAGGTTAGCGGTAGGTGAAAATGTCTCATCATAGTTTTCACCCCTCTTCTGACTGTATCCCTTGGCTACATATCGTGCCTTGTATCTTTCGGATCCATCAACATTGGTTTTGATATCGTACACCCATTTATCCCCCACTGCTTTCTCATCTTGAGGTAAGTTGGTCAGGATAAATGTGTCATTCTCTTTTAGTGATTGCATTTCTTCATCCATTGCAATAACCCATTGTTTTGACTCAGATGAAGTTACAGCCTCCCTAAATGTTAAAGGGATATTGCACATTAATCTGTAACAATAGTCAATATTTGTCAGTAGCTGATCCTCACTCTCCTTACCACATACACTGTCACATAAGTAAGCTGGCTTCTTCCTCACTCTTGAAGGATAACGCCTAAGCTCACTCTTGTCTTCTGTCTCTGTTACAACAGGTATAGATACTGGACTTACGTTAGTATCACGTTTGTTTTTGCCAGATTTGTTCTGTACCTCAAAATCATCATCAGAGACGGTTTCTGTTTGTGTTTCTCTTTCTGAATTGGTCTTGGTCACAAACTTCACAAGTCTAGATTTTTGCACTTTTCCACTGTGAGGGAAATATACCATGTAGGCTGGACTATTTTTGTCATATCCAACAAAAATTCCCTCTTCACACCTTGAGTCCAGTTTCTTTTTGTCTTGCTTATAAGCATAGCACACTGACCCAAACTTGTGCATTCTGGAAAGGTTAGGCCGTCTACCTGTCAGCATAAAGTAAGGTGTCTGTTTTGTGCGGTTGTTAAAGCATCTATTCCTTACTACAGCTGCTGTCTGTACTGCATAGGTCCACATACTTTTTGGCATCTCATTTTCTATAAGCATGCACCTGGCCATGTCAAAAAGTGTGCGCCAATTCCTTTCAGCAGTGCCATTTTGATGTGGGGAATACGGTGCTGACTTTTCATGTCTAATCCTATTACTGCATAGTAATGCTTGGTAATGTTTCCCTGTGAACTCTGTGCCATTGTCTGACCTGATACATTTTACTTTCCCGTATGGGGCAGTATCGGCCAGAAATCTCTCTGTTGCTTGCACTGTGTCACTTTTGTTTTTAAGGAAATACACAAACACTGCACTGGAGTAATCATCTGTGAATGATAAAGCATACTTAAAGCCTTCTCTGGATTGCGGATCTATTGGTCCTGCTATATCTGTGTGCACCAACTCTAGAGCTGCTTTGGCTCTTACATCAGGCTCCCTGTTCCTGGTTTGGGTAAACTTCCCTTTAGTGCATACATCACAATGTGGAGGTTTGTTTACCTTACCCTTAACTGACATGCCATTAACAACATTCTGTAACTTCTGAATATCATCATAATTACAGTGTCCCAGGATCTCATGCCATGTCTGTAAATCATAACACCTGTTGCATTGGTCATCACATTCATCATTTACTGTGTTCAAGAAATAAAGTCTGTTCAATTCATAAATGTGAAATGTTGTACCGTCTTTGTGTTGCAGGACGTCTTTGCCCTGCTTGAAGGTTACCGTTGCTCCTTTGGTTGTAGCTGCTTTCACAGAAAAAATGTCTTGGGGGTACGATGGGATGTACAACGCCTTCTTCAGAGTTGTTTTGTGTCTTTTCCCCATGCTGTCCACCATAATAATAACAGCGTCCCCTCTTCCTTCTGCTACACCATTGCACCTGGTACCATCAGCTAATTCCACACAGTGGGACTCAGCCTGGAAGTCGTCATCAAACCTCTTGAACTTTGTTACATCCGTGACGATATGTGAAGTCGCCCCTGTGTCCACCATCAGTCCTCTCTCGGTGATGCTGCGTCCTGGCTGGACCTTGTTGTCCACGTCGTTGACTCGGAAAGCATACTCCTCGCCAGTCGTTTCATCCGAAGCTTTCCGCGCGTCGTCCTCCCGTCGCTGCTTCCGCCTGCAGGCTGCATCCCGATGCGTGTTGCTCTTACAATGACTGCACCACAGCTTACGTTGGCACGTTCCGGCCTTGTGTCCACTCAGGCCGCATCTATAACAAACAATGTCTGCACACTTGGTTCCTTTATCCCATGCTCTTGGTACAGAGGGTCGTCTCGCTCTCAACTGTTCCCGCGCCCTCATGACGTTGTCCTCTGGTGGCGGTGTGCGCATTCGCTCAGTATCCTCATAGCTGCGGAGCTTAGTCTTAAATTCAGCAAAACTTATTATCCTGTCAATTTGCGTGATGTGTATGGCGAATGGTTTAAATGATTCTGGCAGTCCCTTCAAAACCATTGCTACAAGAAGCCCATCACTTAATTTCTCCTCCGCGTTTCTCAAAGCGGTGATGGCGGTCTCTGCACGTATTATATACTCCGTCACACTTTCACTGCTTGACTTTAGGAGTGATGTCAGTTCAGTATATAGGCTGATAATACGTGGTTTACCTGTGCCTGCATAATAGTCTCTTAAAATCTTCAATGCCTGCCGACCATTATCCGCCGCCTCCCTCATTACAAGGGACAAACTTTTGTCATCAAGAAATTGGATAAGCTCTGCATAAGCCTCTTCATTTTTCCTTTCATCGTCCGCCTCTTCATCTTCCTCAATTATGTCCGTAGGACTCCTTAAAATAGTATTCTTCAGTCCCTGTAAGCGAAGATGGCCCAAGAATTTCGTCTCCCACAGTTCATAGTTCTTCTCATCCCCGTCAAACACTAACCGAGACCAGCGGGTACTGGAACCTGCGCCCAACCTGCTCATGGTGTTAGCTTAGCTTGCTAATCCACCACACGTGCTACGTTGCGACTTTCCATCGGTGGACAAACGCCGGAAATACTTATTTGGGTGTCTCTGGGCCCATAACCTGTTAGCAGAGTAAGCATAACTTCATTGCTGTTTAGCATCCAAATAAGCGGAGGAGTAACGAAACATCAGAGACAGTGGCATTTCATTCAACGGGGCCCTCCCATTGGAGGCGTGGCTTTATTTATACCCATCATTGACCTTTAACCTGTTACGCTATTGGCTTCCAGTCATGCACAACAAATAACACAAATTGGTAACATATTTACCTGAATGTTAACAACCACTACAGAGAGAAGCTGTCCCTAAGCACACTTCTGAGGATTGACCAGAAGACCTTTACTGATGAACCTGCTAAATGTAATTCGGATCTTCCATGGTATTTTCTGAAGAAACAAATGATGGTTAATGTGACAGCTAGGAATGTGAAATGTACACCTGCACACGAGTCCAACTGTGAGGATCACACAGATGGTCTTGATGACTTAGACGAAAAAACACATTCAGGTGACAAACTGAATCCCCTTGATATTATAACTGCTCTCTTCCTGTGCTCTGATGGTTTTGTACAGCAGGAAATGGCCCTCAAAATGTCTATGTGTCAGTTTTCCGTGCCTCTGTTGCTTCCTAACTGTGACACAAAGCAGTGCACACTCATGCTTTGGGCCATGAGAGACATTGTTAAAAAATACAGACCTCGGTCCCTTGTAGAATCCAAGGGATTTATTGAAGAGAGAATTGTTGTCTCTGAACTTCCAATGATATCTTTTGTGAGACTGGGTGAGTGCTCTTTGTCCAAGTCAGAGATCCTCAATAAGCTTCTGAGCAACTCTCAGCAGTACCATGACACCTTTGTTCACCGTAACATGGAGGGTGGTGACAGTCCAAGGAGAATATCCTATGGATTGGTGGAAATGACTTGGTACCTTCCTTGTGGGAACAAAAACATGGACGTCTTCAGCGAGCCAGTTGCTGTAGCTAACCTTCGTGGGGACATTGCTTCATCTCAAACACAATTTTCATTCTTTTGTCAGACATCTGCAGCAGTTTTTGTGTTCTTTGATGCTTTGGACTCTGAGTGTGAGCTGCTAACCAACCCACAACACAAGGCACAGATCTTCTTGGTGGGCAACCGTCAAAGCAAGGATTTCAAATGAAATGCTGTAAAAAAGGTAGCAACCAAGTTGAGCTTAACCAAGAGCAACATCCTTCTGAAAGATAAGCACATAAATGATGCAAACTTTGTCGAAGATTTGCGGGCAAAAGTCAGCAATGCATTTGAAAACACAAAGGTGAAGATGGGAATTGAGAAGATGGCTGACGTTGCCCATGAACATGGAATCTCTGTTGATGAAGACTCTCCAGACTGCCAGACTGCGAAGAAAAACGCGCCATCACTGCAGAAATTCAAGACATTCTTAAATACAAAGAAGTTCAGCTTCCCTTGCAAGGACAAATATGGAAAGACCTCACTCGCTTAGAGAAGGAAGAATTGCGACTTCGGAAAGTTGGGTCTGAAAATATAGAAGTGTACAAAAGCAATCTTCATCTAAAGAAAAAAGAACTTCGGAGAAAACAGAACTCTCAGGCCATGTCGAAGGCAATGACATGTTTCATCAATGCAATATCAAGCCCAGGGATAGAGAGGTGCTATTTCCTGAAATGGATGCGAATGAACCTCGATAACGTGTCTCGGGAAAAACTCTTCGACCTCAGGGAGCAGTACAAAGAAAAATGCAGAAACTCTGAGAACAAAAAGGAGATCAAGGAGATTGAGGAACAACTTGCCAACATCTCATTAGGGACTGAACACTTCTTCCGTGAAATGGGCCAGATCTATGAAGCTTCCCTATCCCTTCCTGAAACAGACCCAGCACGTCAACAACTACAGCATCTCCCCAAGCTATGTGCAGGATTAATGCTTGCTGGATTTCCACTTGAGCTTGTAGATGGAGAAGCATCCAACATACCGCTCAGATGGGTGAGTGACGTTCTCTCTCAGCTCAATGACTTGGTGTCTCCTAAGAACAAGATCCTGGTAGTCACAGTTCTTGGAGTTCAGAGCACAGGAAAGTCCACTCTCCTCAACACCATGTTTGGAGTGCAGTTTGCAGTCAGCAGTGGTCGATGCACTCGAGGTGCCTTTATGTTGCTGATTCAAATCAATGAAGATGTCAGAAAAGACCTCAACTGTGACTTCATGGTGATCATATTCACTGAGGGCTTAAAGTCACCAGAGCTCGCACAACTGGACAATAGCCACGAGCACGACAATGAGCTTGCAACACTTGTTGTGGGGCTGAGTGATATCACCATCATCAATATTGCAATGGAGAATTCAACAGAAATGAAGGACATCCTACAGATAGTTGTACACACTTTCCTCAGGATGAAAGAGGTAGGCAAAAAGCCCAAATGTCAGTTTGTTCACCAGAATGTGTCAGATGTTTCAGCCCATGACAAGAACATGCGAGACAGGAAACTGCTCCTGCAACACTTAAACGAGATGACCCAGGCAGCAGCCAAAATGGAAAAGAAAGAAAAGTACTCAAGCTTCACTGATGTGATGGAGTACAGTCCAGACACTGGAAGCTGGTACATTCCTGGACTCTGGAATGGAAACCCACCGATGGCACCAGTCAATGCAGGCTACAGCGAGACTGTCTATGAGCTCAAGAAGAACATAATCCACATTTTGGGAAGTTGTGGATCATCAGCTAATAATATCTTGGAGTTTACTGAGTGGATGAAGAGCCTGTGGACTGCAGTAAAACATGAAAACTTCATCTTCAGTGTCAGAAACAGTCTCGTGGCTGATGCATACATGAGGCTGTGCACAGAATTCAACAAATGGGAATGGGAATTCAAAAAAGAAATGTACACATGGGTTACACAAGCTGAAACAAGAATCTCCAACTTCGGTACACCTGCTGATAAATCCAACAAATCTGACATGAGAGAACTTCTCATGCTATTGAAATTAACTGAATAGAATCAAGGAGAACCACACAAAGGAATTAGAGGGCAAAGTTTGTGCATTGATTGAAGAATGTAGGAAGAAAAACATCAAGATGAAAGAGGAAGAGCTGGACAAAGAATTTGACAAGATGTGGACTAAAACAGTGACTCACCTATCCTGTTCAGAATTGAAGGTTGAGGACATTTTCACCAGTGTGTCTCACTGCCTGAGAACAAATCTAAAACAAAAGGGAAGTCAAGCGAATTATTTGTTGAGTAACAAAACCCTGAAAGAGTGTGGACGGTTGCCTTTTAAATATACAGCTGAAGGAAGGAAGCGATTTAAAGACCGATTCAGTGCTCAAAGTCACACAAAGGCTGTACAACAAACAGCTGACAGCATCATTACAGTTTGCTCAGAGATGATGACTGACAAAATGCAAAGAAAGAGTAATTACCATGTTACCTACATCGAGGAGATTCTAAACATGATTGATGAGAGGCTGCAAAACAATCAGGAATGTGACATCACTTTTGAAGTCTCTCTGAAACTGCACATCTGTGGAGACGCAGCCAGAAGGTTTCAGAAAATGCATGAAGATTTCATCCATGAGAATGACAGACGTCTGAACGAAAACAAAGAAACGTTTCGTTCTAATCTTAAAGATGTGTTCCATCATGTAGACCAGTGCCAGAAGAAAGCAGATGAATTCACAGACCGATGCTTGAAGCCTGCAGTCGAAGACTTTGTCAACCGCTCCCTGGGTCCTGATATCATTGGTGAAATGAGGACAAGTGAGCAGTTCAGCACAAGAATGTCCTTCCAGTATTCAGTTTTACTGGATCTGCTCTCAGAGGATGACTTTAAAAAGTACCAGAGCTTTATTTGCTCCTATGAGAATTATGTAAAGAATTGGATAGTCAACAAAATAGTGGAACGCTTCTCAAATGGCTCTACGATGTTCGAGGAACAACATCTCCAGTCATGTGTCTACAGCATAAATAATGCTATCCAGAAAGCTCAAACAGAAAAGTGTGGCAACTTGAAGTCATTTGTTGACGTTGTCTGTCAGGAGCTTGGTGACAAACTGGTCATTTCCCAGGATGCTCTTGGTGTGTTCATGATCCTGAACAATGCCAACCAGGAACAGTTTGCTCACAGGCTCACGGAGTGTGTGAAGGAGATGGCGCAAGCTCTTAAGGCCCTGACACACCAGGCAGTCACCAGAGAACTCTCCGACACCGACAGATCCATCGACGAGTTCTCCTGCGTATTGGCCGTGTGTCGCACTGAAATACACCGCTTTACTACAGCCAAGCACGTACGAACTGCGCATGCGTGAGTGGCAATAACTCTCCTTACCAGCAGGCGGCGGTAGTGTGTATTCGTCATTCAAAATAGGCAACAACCGGAAGACAGAGAAGAAGAACAGACTGATATACAAACAAATAGCGGGTGCCGTTCCATTTCACTCTCGTCCATCGAAAACATGTTTTAGAATATAAAAATACATGCATGATGAAATGAGCACATAAAGTGCAGACATACTATAAAAGCACAGTTAATAGACCTGCATCTGATGATCGCAGTGTTCTGGCGGGTGTGTAGTTTATTGAGTCAGCAATGTAATAATGGCCACTTCTTGCTAAATTTACGATGAGATGAAAAACCGGACTTGACCAAACAAATCACGGAGCTCTCAGCAGAGGACAGCCGGGGACGCTCCCGCCGATATCAGAGATGTCCCTGCTATGTGTGGGAGGTAAGAGAGGACATTTAAGGGCTATGTTTGATGTCTTTAAGTATCACCTGCTGGTGTTTAGCTGCTGTCTTGTGCCTTAAATCGTTTGTTTACGTCCCTCACTTCCGTTTCGCTTCTCATTTGCTAGCTGAACAGCTGATCAGAGTGGTTTCTTGGCCCGATAGCTTGTGTCCAACACGTTGAATCGGCCGGGTGTCGATCGTGAAAGGCCAAATAAGGCGTGTCACGGCCGAGGGTTCGGGACACACCAAATTGACTTTGGGCGACAAGGAACCCGTTTTCGCCCAACAACGCAAGACGGCCGATATCGGCCTGGTGTGTAGGGGCCTTTAGAGAGAAGTTTAAGGAAACAAACATCCAAACTAAACTACAGAACCTTCTGGTGAATCCTCAGAACGAGCTTTTCAACACACTGATTGGATGTGGTAAACAGTGTCCGTTCTGCGAAGCGCCCTGTGATGCAGGAGTAACAGCCCACACGGAGCACTCCACTTTACTTCATCGACCACAGGGTCTGGTTCGAAATAGATGGGAAGAGACACAAAAACTCGTGATTGACTTATGTTCTTCCTCTGTGAACAGTGACAAGCGTTTTCGCAACAGTGTTTCAAATGGTAAATGGCATCCTTACAAGTCTTACAGACAAATGTATCCGGACTGGAAAATCCCACCAGATGCAAGCCTCCAGGCATCAGACTACTGGAAATATGTAATGGCAAAGTTCAATGATGAGTTTGCAGCAGCATACGATGCAAAGCCTGCTGATATTCCTGCAGCTTGGAAAGAAATCACAAAGAAGCAAGCAGTGGCAAGCCTCAAAGAGGCATTTTCTATCAAATGAGAAACTACAAGCTTTGTGCTCACAGAGGGTCACGTCCTCCTCATTACAGTCATCATCCTCTCATGGATATTTAGATTACACTTGATTCATATGAAGAGAAGCACACAAAGTAACATGCTGTTTGTGAGAAGGCAAGGTTGACCATATATTTTCCCCACAACAACTTACAAGGAATTTGTAAACGTTTCAGTTTGATTAAATCAGACTTTGTATCCTACTTCTTTGGTTGTTATTGTAGTATAAATTAATCAAATTCGATTTGATTGAGTGTTTTTATTTCCTTAAAGTAACTGATGCAAAAATATTTGCTTTTATGTTTTTCTGTGTTTTTGTCATAAACACATTAACAATTTCAATGTTTTAAAATATCATTCAGTCTTCATGTCAACATGAAGATTAGACAATGTCTTTATTTTTATTTCAAATAAGTATCTGGCTCTTATTATTAACATTTTTATTGACACATTTAGAATTGTTGTCTTTTCATTTCTGAGCTGCATCAAAAGCCACATTTAGATTTTTAAATCAGTTAATGAATCATTGTGTTTTAGTGGTGGTACAGTCAACATGTAAACATGACAGAAAGTCTGCTGTAATCAAGTTAAGTTTGATATGTGACCGTTTTCCCAGAGAGGTAGAATATATTCTTATTTAGTTTCAGTGAATACATATACACATCAGTTAAAAATATTTACATATTCAATGTTTAAAATATCATTCAATCTAAATGTCAACATGTAGATCATACAAGCATTTTCTTCTTACCTTATTGAGTGCTATTCCAATACTTATACAACATTTTTATGTTCGTGTTATTATATTGACTCAAAATGTATGTCAACATGTAAACATGACAACAAGTTTGAATCAAGTTAAGGATGATATGTGATCCAGAAGGTTATAATCTATTAGATTTTGTTGTTGAAAGATATTTCAGTCTAAATGTCAACATGTAGGTTATCCTTCCGGTGGTTTTTCTTTCCTATTCGAGTATGATATGTCATTTCCTTAGCTCAAAATCTGTTCAATTCATTCTTTATATTGTTAACATGTATACTGACTACTGTTTACTATTTCAATAAAGAGACCAAATCGGCAGACTGGCTGTTAATGTCTTTAATGTTTCCCAGATCAGAATCACAGCATAGTGTATAATAACTTCTAAAGGAAACAGAAATATCATCACCTTATTTATTTATATAGTTTTACTATACTAAGATACTAATCATCTTTTTTTAAATTCCATTATTTAACATTTGTTTTCATCTCAAGTCTTAGGTTCAAGTTCTTCTGAATTCAACAAAGAATGAAAAAACAAGACAACAGGGGCAACTCTGCAATGAATCGTGTGTGTGTGTGTGTGTGTGTGTGTGTGTGTGTGTGTGTGTGTGTGTGTGTGTGTGTGTGTGTGTGTGTGTGTGTGTGTGTGTGTGTGTGTGTGTGTGTGTGTGTGTGTGTGTGTGTGTGTGTGTGTGTGTGTGTGTGTGTGTGTGTGTGTGTGTGTGTGTGTGTGTGTGTGTGTGTGTGTGGTGTGGTGTGTGTGTGTTTGGTGTGTTTCATCGCAGGTTCAGACTCTGAAAAGTGAGAGAAATTCAGATTAACTTCAAGTTGAATTTCAACTGTTAACAATAAACTAAAAGTAAAGAATGTTTTTAAGGATGTCTGTACATGTTTTGCTTTCCAGTGTTTTTGTGTTGATTTGTCCCATAACTGTATATTTTGCTAATTAAAAAATACAAATGATTACATTTGGATAATGCACATTTGGCTGCATCACGGCCTGGTACTGCAGCTGCACCGCCCTCAATCGTAAGGCTTTACAGAGGGTGGTGAAAACTCAACCCACTCTCTTCAGTCTGCGTACAAATGGCACGACTTTACAAATTGGAAATGCGTGCAACAGATTTTGCGTGCACATGATACGCTAACCATTCCCATTGAGTTCTGAGGCCGAGTTTTGCGTGCATATGATACGCCCAACCCGGTATCACGGCAAGACGTGAACATGTGACGATTTACCATGCTGGGAGACGTGAAGATGTCACGATTTTGTCCCTTCAAACGTGACAGTTACACGGTATTCACTAGCAAGAACCACGCCAAAAACCAGTGTGGTGTTTGTAAGTTTATTGAAGTAACATGTGAATGATATGAGGGGGGTGAAGGGATGTTCTGGGAGGACGAGCTGTGGTCCGTGCAGTGGGAGACTCAGAGTGGGGGTTCCGTCTCCGGCATGATCTGCGTGGGCTTATTACGGGCCCCCAGACGATACCTGGAATTGAATGTTAGTATACGCAGTATATAAATATGCACCGTTTAAATATAAATGGTGATGGGCAGAGGATGTTGGGATGAAGGGATGGAGGGATGAGGGATGTAGGGATGAGGGATGGAGGGATGAGGGATGAGGGATGGAGGGATGAGGGATGAAGGGATGTAGGGATGAGGGATGAAGGGATGTAGGGATGGAGGATGGAGGGATGAGGGATGTAGGGATGAGGGATGTAGGGATGAGGGATGGAGGGATGAGGGATGGAGGGATGAAGGGATGTAGGGATGTTGAGGGGAGGGAGGGATGGATGTATCGCTCGGTGTGAGTCGGAAGGGGAACTGTATGGGTAGAAGGGTGAGGGAGGGTGGGTTGAAAGATGAGACAAGCGGTAGCCGGAAGTTTTTGCCGGATATAAATAGGGGTGGCCGTGGTTCGAGGCGGAGTTTTAGGCGTGGCCATGCTCCTGAACCTATGTTAACAATTTAACCTCATTTCACAAGCAAGAACCACGCCAAAAACCAGTGTGGTGTTTGTAAGTTTATTGAAGTAACATGTGAATGATATGAGGGGGGTGAAGGGATGTTCTGGGAGGACGAGCTGTGGTCCGTGCAGTGGGAGACTCAAAGTGGGGGTTCCGTCTCCGGCATGATCTGCGTGGGCTGATTACGGGCCCCCAAAAGAGTCGGATTAAATGGAACTGAGTTGAGCGTGTGCCTGTCTGAGATCATTGAGATTGTTACGGATGTAAGTATCCCCGAAATGAGCAAGACATTGTGGAAGTGTTTCTGGAACCAGAAACGTGTGGCCATTTTCCCTGTTTCGGTGAGAAAGAGTGGGTGTTGATGCGTTGCGTGTGCAGCGTACCTCGCGCTGAGGTATTTGGTTAGTGGCTCGTATGGGCTAAGATACGAGTTCAGGCGGAAGATGTGGATGGGGAAAGAGATTCCCAGCTGATCTGTTTTACTCCTTCGGAGTGTGAATATGAGAGAGTCGTTTGTGTGGAGGGATATGTCGGATAGGCTGGGGTGGTGGTGAGGGTTGTAGGCGGATGAAGTGGGTGCGAATTCGGAGCATCGCAGGAAGCCGAAGAATGCTAGCAGGAACATGCATTCTAGGGTAAGGTCGACCGTTGGTGATAAGTATCCTGAGCGTAGGGAACGGATGCAGAGGCTGAGAAGGTCGGATGTGAGTGGCAGTCGTTTGGCTGTGATGGAGGGTTCCTGCTTACGTAAGCCTTTGATAAGCATTGTGACGTGGCTATGGGACGTGGAGGGACATGGTTGGCCGCTGGCTATTTTAATGAAGAAGTTAATTCCGGCCAAGTATGTCTGAATGGTGGATGTCCGGCACTTGCGGATGGAATGAGTGTGAGTAATGAAATTGCAGACGGATATGACGTCCAGAGTGGGGAATGGTAGCTGGTATGTGCCGTGATATGCCTTAAAGCAATTCCAGCCGGTGAGATAGGCTGACAAGGTGCTTGGGGCAAGGCTGTTGAGGATGGCTTCCCGTGAAGCGTGTGTGAGTATTTCTAGTTGTGGGTTTAGTTGAATGTGGTGGCTGAAAACGGTGGGACTGGTATGGGATGGAGATCCGCCTCTGGGGCAGAGTTTCTGAATTTCTGAAATTGGAAACGAGACAAAGAGTCAGCGATGCCGTTCTCATGACCTGGGATGTGTGCTGCTTTGAGGATGAACTGGTGTTTGGCAGAGATTAAGGTGAGTCTGCGGAGGAACTGCATGATGGCTAGGGAGATCGGCCTTTGTTAAGGATCTCGACGACTGCGCTGTTATCGGTGTGGATGAGTATGGCTTTCCTAGACCATTCGTGCCCCCAAAGAATGGCAGCTATGATGATGGGATATAGTTCGTGAAGTGCGGATGAAGGAGAAAGCGTCTGTG
Organism: Trematomus bernacchii; assembly: GCF_902827165.1. NCBI lineage: Eukaryota > Metazoa > Chordata > Actinopteri > Perciformes > Nototheniidae > Trematomus > Trematomus bernacchii. The sequence continues at coordinate 122,133 of NW_022988176.1, forward strand.
AATTGAGAGCTGTGAACTCTGGGGGCCAGGTGGATGCGAACCATCTCCCTGCGTAGTAGCCGCCGAAGCCTATGGAGGGGGCTGCGTCAGTGAAGAGTTGGATATCCTCTGGTTTGGTAATGAAGTCGTCATAAAAGAAAGAGATGCCGTTCCACGAGGACAAGAAATCCTGCCAAAGGTGCATTTCCATTTTGCATGCGTCGTCGAGAACTAGTCGATCGTGGATGGAGGGAACTGACTCCGCTCTGTTAAGCAGGTTGGATAAGAAGGGTTTTGCTTGAGGTATTATGCGGATGGCGTAATTTAGGTGGCCGAGGAGGGCTAACAGCTGCCGTTTCGTGCATCTGTCTGCCTGTAAGTAGTTTGACAAGAGGAGAGTGATGCGCTGTACTTTCTCTGAGAGTAGAGAAGCCTGGAAAGACATTGAGTCCAGGGTGATGCCTAGAAACTCGATGGAGGTTTTAGGCCCTGAGGTTTTCTCTTCGGACAGAGGGATGCCAAGGTCTGAAAATGTTTGTATGAGTGTGCTCAGCCCGTGGCGGGGGGGTGAGGATGGTGGAGTGACGATGAGAAAGTCGTCAAGGAGATGGAGCACGTAGGGGAGTCTGTGGTTGTTTGTCAAGATCCAGCACAGAGCTTCTGAAAGGGAATCAAAGATTTTGGGACTGCTTCTGCAGCCGAATGTGAGGCGTACTGAGAAGTAATAGGCTCCCTTCCAGTACACTCCGAAGAAACGCCAGAAGTCTGGGTGAATAGGCAAGATCTTGAATGCACTGGTGATGTCTGCCTTAGAGAGCCTGCTGAGCGGATGAGGGTGATGGCGTGGTCGATGTTTGCGTATTGCATCGAAAAGTCTGGGCTTGGAATGACGCTATTAATGCTCGGGATGGCTGAGCCGTGTGGAGAAGACAGGTCTATTATGAGCCTCTTTTTCCCGGAGTATTTCCGAGTAGCTATGCCTATTGGACTGATGCGGAACACTGGAAAGGGGGGACTGTCGAATGGGCCTATCATGAATCCTTCTTTGACTTCTTTAGCCAGTAAGGTGTCGACGGTGTGAGGTTCTATTAACGCGGACTGAAGGTTGTGGCAGATGTGAGATGTCGCAGTATTGCTATGCCTGGGTGGAACCCGTGGGAGAAGCCGTGGGTGAGAAAGTAAACAAACTGTCTATCTGGATGATTTACTAAGGCTGTAGCTAAGTTGCTTACCCTGACGGGTGTGCTGAGGTGCCGTACTAGTCAATCTGCTGGTGTAGTTGGGTTGTGAGGGCAGGTGCTCCTGGCATGAGCGCCGCCGCAGAAGGAGCAGATGTGCATGAGGCGGCAGCTAGAATGAGAGCAGCCTAAGTCATTGAAGTTGTTACACACCATCCTGCCTCCCTGGTAGAGGATTGGCCTTCCGCGTCTGTCGGCGCCCTTTGAAACGGGGGCGTTGGCTGATGAGCGTTTGTATGCGGCCCTAGGGATGATGGGAGGTGGAGGTGCGGCAGGTGATAGGTGGTTGAAAGTTGAGGCGTTGCCTCTTGATGGAAAGGGGCGTGAGCGCGGTGGCTCGGGTTGTGGGGCGCTGACTGAGCAAGCTGAGGCCGGGTGGGAGGGGGCTCCGCATAATTGGCAAGAGAGGGATGCGCGTGCTGCAGAGATGCGGCAGTAAAGCTCGGAGTCCAGAGCGCCCCAGTATGTTCCCTGATTGAACTGGTTGATGCGGCCGGCGGCTTGGCTAGCGAAGTGGATGTGGTAGGTGTAAAAACCTGAGCCTCCGAAGCGTAAGGCCATGTCGAGCTCTATGCGGAGGTACTCGTCTAACTCGGGTCTGCGTGTGGGGTAGACTGAGCAGATGACATCGCGGTAAAGGGAAAAAGCTAGGGCGAACTCAGCGGGGGTTAAGTCCTTAGACCTCTGAGGTGATGGATTTCGCAGCTGGACTAAACCGAAGTTGGTCTGCATTTCCCTGGGCTGGCGAGTGTCGATGATTGAAGGCTGTAGTAGCTGAGCTAAGTCTACGTAGTTACCTAGGAGAATCTGCTGGCGCAAGACGAGGGACACGGGGGAAGGGCGATAGACTAAGGAGGCTGGCTGGATGGGTGGTGTTGCTGTGGCTAGAGTGTAGCTGGTTGCACAGGGAGGAAAAACCTTTGGGTGTTGGGGAAGGGATGGGGTAGGGATGGGGGAGGGGGAAAGGATAGACCAGTTGGAAAAGAAGGTACTGGGTAAGAGTCGGCTAATGGGTTAGCATGTAGCATGGCCCCTTGGTTTACTGGGTGGGACGCTGTTGCTACGGGGTTAGCTGCTAAAGGAGGAAGGTAAGCAGAAGCTGGGTAGCTGTGGACTGCTGAAGGTAGAGAAGAAGAAGGGATGGAGGGATGAAGGGATGTATGTGCAAGGGGATTTTGTGAAGCCTGTGAGCACAGGGATGAGAGAAAGGTTGACATGAGCTGCGACATGTCAGACACAGAGAGAGCAGGCACAGAGGGCAATACGACCTGGCCCCCGCCAGGGGGTGCTGGTGAGTCGGGCTGTGTCCGTGGAGGAGGACGGAGGCCTGTGAGGTCACGACCCGTGGTGCGCACGCGCCGCGCGGTGGTTGGCTCTGGAGCGGGAAGAGCTGTGTGTCTCGTTGTTCTTGCCGTTGTGCTGCTGTAGGCTTTGTAGAGGTTGAACAGTCTAGCCTTGTTGTCATTTCGGTGAAAGTGGATGCCGTTTTCATTCAGGAAACGTTGAAGTTGAATGACCGTCCACCTCCGTAGTTCGGGCTCCGTAGTTCGGGCTCCGTAGTTCGGGCTCCGTTTCGGAGCGTGGCTCCGTCCGAGAGGCGTGTCGAGTGCGCCGCTGCGAGTGGCCGGGGGCTGCGAGTGAGGCAGGCTGTTGGTGGTGGGGAGATTGGAGCTGGCTGTGCCTGTTGTGGCCCCGGCTGTTTGCCCTCGCTGGTGGAGTAGACGAAGCCTGGGACCTGTCTGGAGTTGGAGGTATCTCGTTGGGGAGCTTGAGTGGGAGCGGTGGCGGCTGGTGTGTGGGACACTGATTGCCGAGCGCACGCGGCTCCGTTCGGATGCTTGGCTTAGATCCGACTGCTGACCCGAGGATGGCGGGTAGCCGATGTCGAAGAGATCTTCATCTGACTCCGGCGAGTTGATCAGCAGTTCGGGATCCATGGTCAGTAGAATTTCTCGTTGTAGCGTTTGCTTGTGTTGAACCGTGACGACGCGCAGCGTGAATCACGGTCTGCCTGTCAGTCTTTGAAAGATGAGACAAGCGGTGGCCGGAAGTTTTTGCCGGATATAAATAGGGGTGGCCGTGGTTCGAGGCGGAGTTTTAGGCGTGGCCATGCTCCTGAACCTATGTTAACAATTTAACCTCATGTGTTAACATGGCCCAAATACCCGGAAATGCCAAGCAAATGCTGTACCACGACGGTCGGTTGTTATTGTCAATATTAATATAATAATGATTTATTTTTTAATAGTCTGTTACGGTTTTGTATTTATGTTTTCATTTTCCACCTTTTGTTTTGAAATGTTTTCCTCCTTGTGTCTTCTCTGTTCCTTCTTCCTGTGTTTGCCTTCCTGTCATTAGTTTCCCTGGTGTGTCTGATTGTCTGATTGTGTTCACCTGTTGCCCTTGTGTTTCTGCCTCTCTTACCCCAGCTGTGTCTTGTCTTGTGATTACCCCTCCCTGTATTTAGTCTTGTCTCTTCCTGTGTTCCCCTGTCGGTTCATTGTTGGTTTTTCCTGTCTTCCTCCATGTCAGTCACGGTTGTCTCTCCTGTCTCCCTCCATGTTGGTCACGGTCAGTTTTTTTGTACAACCCATTTGTTTCATGCCTTGTTTTTGATCAGCTTTTAAAATAAAGCTCGCTTTTTGTTACGAGACCTGTTACCCTTTTTGATAGTCTGCATTTGGGTCCTACCCTTCCACGCCATCCTAACAGAATGAAACCGACCAGCTTTGGACTCAGCAGACTCGGATCGTTTTGCTCTACAGGCAGAATGTCTTGGGTACTCTCTGGAGTACATTTTTTATACCTGGAATGGCGCCTCTTCTAGACGTGGTAGAGAGGCTGCGTTGAAGGAGGCACGTCAGGAGGTTGCTCGCCAGCCCTGGCTTAGGAGCATGTTGCCTGAGTGGCTACAACTTTTCACAAGTAGTCCTGAGGACTTGTCCGAAGCCTCTAACCCTTTCCTGGGGTATGACCAGGCCTGGGGAGGCCCACAGATCCTCCAAAGAATCTCTAGGAGACGCAAGACCAAGATTCCAGCCCGTGCTCCAGTGGTTCCAGCTCCATTCTCTGGCCCTTTTTTGGGATCCCGCCTGGCGTTTGGAGGTCCACGGAGCCTCCAGGGGGCCTCGGAGAAACGCAAGGTCAGGAAGCCAGCTCGTAATCCAGTGCCGGCCCACGCAGCCATGGATCCGTGCACCAGTGCCGGCCCACACAGCCATGCTTCCGTGCTCCATTACCTGGCTCACACAGCCAGGGTCCAGGCTTCTGTTCCGTGCCCAGCAGCCATGGTTCCGGCCCCAGTTCTGGTCCCAACAGCCATGGTTCCGGCTCCAGAGCCGGCCCATACGGCCATGGTCCGGGCCTCTGTTCCGGTCCCGGCAGCCATGGTCCCGACTCCAGTTTCGACTCCAGCACCCCGTCTCCTGTCGGTGGTCCGGCCGACTCCAGCACCTCGTGTCCTATCGGTGGTCCGGCCGACTCCAGCACCTCGTGTCCTGTCGGTGGTCCGGCCGACTCCAGCACCCCGTCTCCTGTCGGTGGTCCGGCCGACTCCAGCACCTCGTGTCCTGTCGGTGGTCCGGCCGACCCCAGCACCTCGTGTCCTGTCGGTGGTCCGGCCGACCCCAGCACCTCGTGTCCTGTCGGTGGTCCGGCCGACTCCAGCACCTCGTGTCCTGTCGGTGGTCCGGCCGACTCCGGCCCCCCGTGTTTTGTCAGTGGTTCGGCCCACTCCAGCCCCTCGTGTTCTGTCGGTGGTCCGGCCGACTCCAGCACCCCGTGTCCTGTTGGCTCTATGGCCGACGCCTACCCCATGTCCTGTGATGTTGGAGGTCCCGCCGACTACTCTCCTGCCGGGGGTCCTGCCAACCCTATGTCCTGTGCTGTTGGAGGTCCCACCGACTACTCTCCTGCCGGGGGTCCTGCCAACCCTATGTCCTGTCCCATTGGGGGTCCCGCCGACTACTCTTCTGCCGGGGGTCCTGCCAACCCTATGTCCTGTGCTGTTGGAGGTCCCGCCGACTACTCTCCTGCCGGGGGTCCTGCCAACCCTATGTCCTGTGCTGTTGGAGGTCCCGCCGACTACTCTCCTGCCGGGGGTCCTGCCAACCCTATGTCCTGTGCTGTTGGAGGTCCCGCCGACTACTCTCCTGCCGGGGGTCCTGCCAACCCTATGTCCTGTCCCATTGGGGGTCCCGCCGACTACTCTTCTGCCGGGGGTCCTGCCAACCCTATGTCCTGTGCTGTTGGAGGTCCCGCCGACTACTCTCCTGCCGGGGGTCTTGCCAACTCCATGTCCTGTCCCATTGGGGGTCCCGCCGACTACTCTTCTGCCGGGGGTCCTGCCAACCCTATGTCCTGTGCCGTTGGAGGTCCCGCCGACTACTCTTCTGCCGGGGGTCCTGCCAACCCTATGTCCTGTGCCGTTGGAGGTTCAGCTGTGGGTCCTGCCAACCCCATGTCCTGTGCCGTTGGCGGTTCAGCTGTGGGTCCTGCCAACCCCATGTCCTGTCCCGTTGGGGGTCCCGCCGACTACTGCTCCGCCAGGTTTCCTGCCAACACCAGATCCTGTCCTGTTGGGGGTCCCGCCGACACCTGCTCCACCAGATTTCCTGCCTACACCATGTCCTGTCCTGTTGGGGGTCCCGCCGACACCTGTCCCGCCGGGGGTCCTGCCAGCTCCGTGTTCTGTTCTGTTGGGGGTCCCGCCGACACCTGTCCCGCCGGGGGTCCTGCCAACTCTGTGTCCTGTCCTGTTGGAGGTCCCGCCAACACCTGTTCCACCGGGGGTCCTGCCAACTCTGTGTCCTGTTCCGTTGGAGGTCCAGTCGACACCAGCCCTTGCTCCATCCGGGGTCCCATTGACACCAGTCCATGTCATGTCCAGGATCCCGTCTACGCCTGTTCCGTCGGCTCCGGTTCCTGTCTGGCCGACAACGGGTCCTGCCCGGCCTCCGGAGCTGTCCCGTCAGCGCCTTCCTGCCTGTCCTCCGGAGTTGTCCCGTCAGCACCTTCCTGCCCGGCCTCCGGAGCTGTCCCGTCAGCGCCTTCCTACCCCTCCTCCGGAGCTGTCCCGTCGACGCCTTCTTGTTCGCCCTCGAGCCCGGCCCCCTGAGTGCCGGGGCCTTCGCCCTCGAGCTCGGCCCCCTGATTTCCCCAGCCGTGGCCTTCGCCCTCGAGCCCGGCCTCCTGACGCTTTCAGCCGCTGCCTTTGCTCTCATGCCCGGCCCCCTGAGTTCGCCCGCTGTGGTCTTCGCCCTTTTTTGAACTCTGCCTTGCCCCCGGGCCGTCCGCCCGAGACCCCCTCCTTGATCTCTGCCTTGCCCCCGGGCCGTCCGCCCGAGACCCCTTCCGGGTCCTCCGCTGTGCCCCTGGGCTGTCAGCCCAAACCCGTCCTCCAGACCCCCTCCACCCACGCTGCTGGAATTTTTTGGACTTTTGGGGGTTTTCTTGGGACGTCTGGAATCCGTCCCTTGAGGGGGGGGTTCTGTTACGGTTTTGTATTTATGTTTTCATTTTCCACCTTTTGTTTTGAAATGTTTTCCTCCTTGTGTCTTCTCTGTTCCTTCTTCCTGTGTTTGCCTTCCTGTCATTAGTTTCCCTGGTGTGTCTGATTGTGTTCACCTGTTGCCCTTGTGTTTCTGCCTCTCTTACCCCAGCTGTGTCTTGTCTTGTGATTACCCCTCCCTGTATTTAGTCTTGTCTCTTCCTGTGTTCCCCTGTCGGTTCATTGTTGGTTTTTCCTGTCTTCCTCCATGTCAGTCACGGTTGTCTCTCCTGTCTCCCTCCATGTTGGTCACGGTCAGTTTTTTGTACAACCCATTTGTTTCATGCCTTGTTTTTGATCAGCTTTTAAAATAAAGCTCGCTTTTTGTTACGAGACCTGTTACCCTTTTTGATAGTCTGCATTTGGGTCCTACCCTTCCACGCCATCCTAACAAGTCACACTCGATTTCGCCGATTTTCTTGTTGCCCCAGCTGGTCGACACCTCTTTTAGCAGAAACAAAGGCTACATTAATGTATTAAATCGATGTTAATCCATGTGTGAGGTTGTGGAATTGATGGACGGGACGTTGTGCGATTGCGTTGTCAGGCAACAACTTGGCTTCATGTTAATTTACAAACTCTTCAACTAGAACCGTAGTTATATTTAAAAACATTTTAGAAGGCCTCACGAAATACTTTAATGTAAATGTAAATTTAAATGTGAAGGACTGTGTGTATAACAAAATACATCAATCATAAACAATACCAGGAACAGACGCAGGCAAGATCCTCAACTCGGTGATTGGATGGTTTAGCCGCAATGCATGTTGGGATATGGTGTTTATGCGATGTGAAATTCAAAAACATTTAAAAAAAAATAAAATATTACTTTATTCCGAGTGTGCTTGCTTTTCTCTTTGAAAGTCATCACATAACGGCATTGTAATACACGGTTCGGCTGCATTAAATATGACATATCTGCCATAGTTCTCTATAGAGCCCTGATGAGAAGACTTCTAGACAAACAAGAACTGCCGCCAAAACTGAAAACGTGACGTGGATCATAAATATATCAGCAGTTAAACAACATCTTAGATTTCTTTTCACACAATACGTCTCCTTGCAGTATCAACACTAATTCGGCTGACTTTTATATTTGATCCAATTGGTAGATAGGCTGTATTTACACCATAACGGTGCACAGCTGATAGAAAGGGACACCTAGTGGTTAAAGCACGTTATTGAATTTTGTTATTTGTATTATTAGATATTAATAAGATCCCTATAAAGTATATTCATTACTCGTTATTCTCTACTAATAGTTAATTAAAGACTGTATATAATGACTATTTTGCACATCCCTTTCAAGATTTCAAGATTTTCTAAGGTTTATTGACATATATTATACACAACTACGGTGTAGTTATGCAATGAATGAAAAACTTGGGTCGCAGGTTCCTCAACAGTGCATTACAAGACATCTATCAATATGTGTGTACTTCCACCATTAAACTGTCATATTCTGCACATTTCTTATACTATCTACATACATCTTATAAGAGTATAATACATATTTATAATATCAGTTAAAATAGGTGCTTAAACATAATTAACATAAATACAATTCAAAAATAATAATACAATTCAATAACATGCTTTAACCACTAGGTGTCCCTTTCTATCAGCTGTGCATGTGCAGCATGTGTGTATGTATATGATATGTCAATAAACCTTTGAAAATCTTGAAATCTTGAAAGGGATGTGCAAAATAGCCATTATACAGTTTTTAATTAACTATTAGTAGAGAATAACGAGTAATGAATATACTTTATAGAGATCTGCAGATAAATGTTTAGTCTTCTCAAGCACCAACTATCAAATATCTCTCCTGATTGTTGGCACTTGACAATCACCTTTCCCTGAATTGTACTCAGGTGCAACTAAAGTCTGCTTTAAGGGTTGTTTATATTTCACATCATTAATCAGAATCTGCAAAGTAACTAAAATAAATGTAGTGGAGTAAAAATACCAGGTTAACCTCTGAATTGTAGTGGAGTAGAATTACAAAGTAACAATGAGCTGTCATATATTAATAATGCCCATTATGGACACAAGTGATTTTCACCCATTTATTAATTACATGTTTTAAATTTGTACACACCAATTTGTTTCCTATCGCCTAAACCTCCAGGGCTGTACAGTTTAATACTGGCAACTTCTAATTGGGGGAAAAACGAAAACGTATTTTAAAACTACAATTCCCAGTAGAGACGTGCCATAAAACATGTTGCGAAACACTATAGAGTGGCGAAGTCACGCCCATCTACTTCCGCCCCATGGGACCTTATTTCGGAAAAATAATGTATTGAAGTCAATGGAGAGAGAAAACGTATCTTTCGATCCCGTTTGAATTGTGCCATGAATTACACATATGATGTTTGTCAATCTTAAAAAATAATTTCCATGTAAAAAAAGTCACAGTTTGTCGTAAAACTGTTGAAATATAAGACTATGAAAAATACGCAACTAGAAAGACTACAAATCCCAGAGTCGCGTAAGTGATGTCACAATTGTACAGATACAGATTTCAGTATTTTGAGGCTCTGAGCCCCATTTCTTTTCCTCACAGACGGCAAAAAGTCTGACATTATACAATTTAAAATAAAAACAATAATCGTGGCTTGATATTGAGTAAGAACACGTTTTTATGAACCGCACAGCTTCCGGTCTTCCAAGACCCGGCCGGACAAAAAGACGTGTTGCAGGCACGAAACGTGGTGTATCATATGCACGCAAAATCGGACTTCTGCGTATCTATTGCATGCATTTCCAATGTGTAAAGTCGTGTCATTTGTACGCAGACTGAAGAGAGTGGGTTGTGAAAACTGCACAGAACATCACCAGATGGAGCTGCCATCCATGGAGGACCTTTACTCCCAGCGCCTCAGGAAGAAAGCCCTCAGGATTATAAAAGACCCCCATCACCCCTGCCACAAACTGTTCTGTCTGCTGCCGTCTGGCAGGCGGTACCCAAGCGGCAAACTCTGGGGAAGAGCCGGGACGCCAATACGGAAGTGCCACAAATTGCAGTTCATATATTGGCCGATAGGCGATGACTGCAGAAAGGAGCAATTTCCATAGACCCCCATGTTAAAATGCCCAATTTTACAGCAGAAAAAAACATGTTTCTACCCCTGGATGCAATACATATTATTATAGAGTTAGATTCTACCTTCATGATTATGAATCTGTGAGTGAATTGTTTTCTAACGCGACCCTTTTATTTATATTAGGTCTTAAAGTGTTTGCATAAATTAGGGCGTGGTCACTTTGATGGACAGGTACGTGCCTCACTGTCAGCTAACAGCAACTTGTCCACTCTGCTAGGCTACAACGTTAGTTAGTTGTATTTACTGTACTTGACCCTTTAGCCGTGTTCGTGGTGATTGTGCCTTTTAGGGAATATTGTTACAAATACCAGACAATTAAAATGTCGTGCTGCGCGCTTGAATGTAGTAACAGAACTTCCAAGAAGTCTAAAATGATCATATTATACATGTTAACCCCGTTAGCAGGTGTTTGTGTGCTTGTTAGCTTAGCTTGTTATGTAGCTTATTAGCCAGCTAAGGACGTAACCCTTTATACATGTATACATATATATATATAGTTTCGTTTATGATTCAGCCTGGCGTCCAGCTCCAGCCGGCGTCCCGGAGCCCCCTGCGGCTCCGTTAGCTCCGGGCGGTGGAGTCCTGCGTTATAACTGGAGATCAAGGAATGCAGCGAAACGCGGACTTGGTTCGCCTGCAGCCCGCTGTAGTATTAGCTAAATAAATGATGTTGAACAAGGCTTATTAAGCTGAACATCGCCACAATTGTTCTGCTATGTATCGGTACTTCTTTTATTTTATTAACGTGATGACAAGCATTAAGAATAACAAAAAATAGCTAATTCTCGAGTGTCTCGTTTGATTATGAATGTAACATTTATATAGGGGAACTACACCGACTCCGCCTACTAAGGGCTTCTCTGCAAGTCTGCAGAATCCTATGGGTGACGTCACGGACACTACGTCCATTTATATAAACAGTCTATGGCAGTACCGCAGCATCAGGACTAAAACCACCAGACTCAGGGACAGTTTCATCCCACAGGCAATAAGACTGTTAAAAACCTGAACTGTTGAAACAACATCCATAACATTCATCTGGCTGCCACTTAGAAATGATTTATCTATTTACCTAATATATCATATTCCAATAACTTGCATATAGACTCTTATTGCACAATTGTACTATTTCACTTTTTTAAACTATTTTTCTTTTTCTTTTTGTATTTTGTATTTACTATTTACTTGCACTATATCAGAGATGGAGTACTCGAGTCCTGGACTCGGACTCGAGTGCCGATTTTCGGGACTCGTGACTCGACTCGGACTCCCGCACTGATTGACGCGACTCGGACTTGGACGTTCTTATTATACATCCATGACTTGGACTCGTGAATTCTCGCGCACCGCTTGTCGCACCATGATGACTCGGACTCGACTTGTACATTGAAGCTCCGACTTGGACTCGGACTCGGACTCGAGCAAGTTTTCTATGGAGTCTGATGTCCTCTATCCTGGCGTGTGCACCGGCTGCGAGGCGAGTTCACGTACTGGGCCCCGCTATTCCAGTCTAAAGATGTCTAGAGACACACCCCGCATCGTGCTGTATGCTTTCACACATTCTGCTTCCACATTGGAAAAGAGCAGCGCAAAATGCTCTATGTGGAAACAATATTGAAGAGAAGGCTCCGTAACACATTACTCTAAACATCGAGTTCAGACATATAGGCTGTCTTGAACACTATCATCAGAGTAACGTGATCTAATCAATACATACAGATTCAGCCGATAACACGAAAGCATATGGCTACTTAACATGCAGAATGACGTCATTTTGCATGCTAAGTAGCCATGTGCTTTCTGGGGCTAAATCTTTATCAGTAAACCGATTTAACCGGTAAAAGTTCCTTCAAAATAAGAGTCCCGATCTTATTACTATCAAAATAAAAGTGCAAAACGAAAACTTTACCATAGGAAAATATTGGCATACAAATATAATCACTTCTCTAAAAGGTAACTCATTTTAAACATAGTTTATTTATATATAATAATATTAATATTAGTAATAAGCTTTATATTTGTATAGCACCTATTACAAGAATTGTAGCCAAACTGGCTTCACAGCAGTTCAATAGACGGATTAGTATAACATGACAGGATAAAAGCAATGTAGAGGAGCAGCTACATTTCAACACATATATCCATGAAGATTAATACATGAAGACTTGTGACTCGGACTTGACTTGGACTCTTCTTAGGTGACTCGGACTTGGACTCGGACTCGAACACAGGTAATGATGACTCGGACTCGGACTTGACTCGGGCACTCCTTGGGTGACTCGAACTTGGACTCGGACTCGAACACAGGTAATGATGACTCGGACTCGGACTCGACTCGGACATTCCTTGGGTGACTCGGACTTGGACTCGGACTCGACTACGACTCTCCCTTGGTGACTCGGACTTGGACTCGGACTCGAAGAGTGGTGACTCGAGAGTGACTTGGACTCGTGAATTGGTGACTTGACTACAACACTGCACTATATTTAGCTGTTTATCTGTTTTATTGTGTTGCACTGTTGGACAAGCCTGTGACCTAAGATTTTCATCGTCATAACTACACTGTAGCTATATTCGTATGACAAATTAAAAAAAACTTGAACCTTGAGAAAGGATAGATGGAAACACAACAAGGGGAAGTCTGTCCATGTAATTCATTATCTTTATCTTCACATGTCTGGTTTCACATATCTGATAAGACATTATTGAGACATACATCCTTTCCATCAAACCAAATTATAGCCAATTTAAAATGTTGTATTAATGGTAAGCTTAATAGAGGTAGGTGAGGTAAAGGTGAGGTCTGTCACGGCCACTTAAACAGCAGATCTGTCAACAACTTATTAATTCTGAACATGGACTCCAGCAGACTACTGACATCTAGTGGACATGAATTGCAACAACACCTACTTTAAACTCAGGATTTCTCTTTTAATTGTTATCTTTAAAACATAAAGACATGGAACCGTAAACATTTCCTAATTGGATCTGAAAATTAAAGGCAATTGTTAATTTACTGTTAGCACTCTCATTTTTTTAAAGTAAATAATTCAATTTAAAACACAACCGTAGCCTCAAGACATGCAAAGTGAATTAAGAAGAGCAACTATCTGCAATTGACAACAACAGCTTAATAAGTTTAACTAAAGTTGTCCCAATAGAAGCTCCCGTCACAGTGTACTGACTGATTCTGCAGTCCATTGCTGCTGTCATCAAACATCTCCACACACAGACAACACAATCATATCTGTCTACTGATTTATCAGGGGAAAATAGGACTTCAAAACTCACAAGGTTTATCCCAATATCCATCCTCAACTTGACCCGGAAATCGATCGTTGAAGGACGTCCTAATTCCTTAAACGTGTGCGGAGGAGTCGAGGAGAGAGGAGGGAGGAGGCTTCCAGAGGAGAGGGCATGGGAGAGGGGCGCGAGGAAACGAGTGCAGGCTATGCGGAGGTATCTAATGTAGCGAGAATGAACGCCATTACGAAGCAAGAAACCCAAATAACACAATGCAACAAGTCTCCTTTCACTGCAGCCACACCACACACATCATCTCTAGCAGAAGCTCCAATATTTACTTAATAAAATGACAAGAAAATATTAAAACATGTAAAGAAAAGTCATTAGAGCCTTTACTCACCAATACGTTTGAAGTCCTATTTGAGTTTTCAGTTCCAATAATAAGTCCTGTTCTAACGCCATTGAGGCTCCCCCAAAAGTTTTAAAAAGCACCGCTGCTTGTAAGTTTCCAGCATTGCTTTTGTGTCTCGCCGCTGCCTTGGTTAGACTCAAGTTTGCAAACTTATAAGGCTCCAAACACGGAGTCCATTAGTTGACAATATTAGGCATTTCCAGCAATAGTTTGCAGTATACTCCTCCGAGGCTGTGAGCCAATGGTACCGCTCGTAAGGCAAGGCAAGGCAAGTTTAATTATATAGCACCTTTCAACACAAGGCAATTCAAAGTGCTTTACAAAAATGAAAGACATTAAGAAAATGGCATTTAAAAACAGTCATTAAAAAGCAAAGATAATAAAATAAACATTAAAAGAAAAAATACATGGATAAAAGTTACAGTGCAGTTTAAGATATGAATAGTTCAATTAAAAGCAGCGGCAAAAAGAAAAGTCTTCAGCCTGGATTTAAAAGTAGTAAGAGATGCAGCGGACCGGCAGGTTTCTGGGAGTTTGTTCCAGATATTTGGAGCATAATAACTGAACGCTGCTTTACCATGTTTAGTTCTGACTCTGGGGACAGAAAGCTGACCAGTCCCTGAAGACCTGAGAGTTCTGGATGGTTCATAATTTAGTAGTAGATCAGAAATGTATTTTGGGCCTAAACCATTCAAAGCTTTATAAACCAGCAGCAATATTTTGTAATCTATTCTTTGACACACAGGAAGCCAGTGTAAAGACTTCAGAACTGGAGTGATGTGATCCACTTTCTTAGTGTTAGTGAGGACTCGAGCAGCAGCTTTCTGAATCAGCTGCAGCTTTCTAATAGATGTTTTAGTAAGACCTATTACAGCAGTCGAGTCTACTCAAGATAAAAGCATGGACAAGTTTTTCCAAATCCTGCTGTGACATTAGACTTTTAATCCTAGATATGTTCTTTAGGTGATAGTAGGATGATTTAGTAACTGTTTTAATGTGAATGTTGAAACTCAGGTCAGAGTCCATGACTACACCTAGATTTCTGGCTTTATCTGTTTTTTTAACATTGCACACTCACTCAAAGAAATGATATGTTAGATTTACTTAATCTAGTTATGTCAACCGGCTGCACGTAACAAGGCTAAGTAAATAGGAAACAGACTAGTAAACTAATATTTACTTCTTGCATTTAAGTAAATCTTACCAAAGCATCTTAATTAAATGCTACATCATACAGTTATGTTGTATTTACTTAACACAGTTATGTTGAATTTACTTAAATTGTTGTTTTTACTTAACACAATTATGTTGTATTTACTTAAAGTTTGCACTGATTTACCTAACACAGTTAGGTTGTAATTACTTAACACAAATTAGTTCCATTTATGTTGTAGGATTGTGTTATTTGCACTTAACATCATTTAATCCAAATTGCTCTATCAATATAACTAATTCAAATGACTCCAACTCAGTAATTTGTATTCCGCTCACTTTATTTTAAATGTTCATTTTACACTTATAACATTGCATTTTGCAAACAACCATCTGAATTGCCACAACAATTCAACAACAAAAAAACACTTAACTCCAACAGCCCATTTGTGGTAGGTGCACATATTAGAATTTTAAAGCTCTTTGCGTAAAAAACCCATGACAGCTGCTGAACTTGACAGTGATGAGAAACAAGAGTGACTCAAGAAGTTAACATGTGGGCTGAAAAGCTACAATAATGACTTATTATCTGAACATTTTATAAAATGCAACTTTACTATGAAGTATGGTGTTTTTATGTCTTTCCAAACACTTAGATGAAACGCATCACATAATATTGCTCAAGCACATAATGTGTTACAGTAGATCTTTGCCTCTGTTATACACATGAACATATGTCTTGAACTTTCAAAAGCAGAAATACAATTGTGAGTGTCTGTGTGTGTGGTGTGTCTCTCTGTGTGTGGTGTGTGTCTGTGTTGTCTCTGTGTGTGTGTGTGTGTGTGTCTGTGTGTGTCTCTGTGTTTGTGGTGTCTCTCTGTGTGTGTATGTGTGGTGTGTCTCTGTGTGTGGTGTGTGTCTGTGTGTGTCTCTGTGTTTGTGGTGTCTCTCTGTGTGTGTGTGTGTGTGTGTGTGTGTGTGTGTGTGTGTGTGTGTGTGTGGTGTGGTGTGGTGTGGTGTGTGTGTGTGTGTGAGAGAATGTACCGAGATGGAAATGAACTGGACGTTATCTCTGTCACAGTATTTTGTCCTTGGGATTACTCTTGTAATCTGTTTTTCAGAACCTGCACCTTGGTTGACAGTCTGTTGCCATCCAACCCCATCAATACTTTTTGAATGAATTCAAATGTATGTTTCAGGTCCTTGGGGTAGCTCAGATTGAGGCTGTAAATCAGTCCAAGCAGTACTGCCCATCCATTTGCCAAGTATTTCAGCTCTCGCAGCACTCCAACACCCTCGATGATGACGCCAACATCCGCAAGTGGTTCCCCGGGTTCTGCTCCTTCGTGTTTCACGAGATAGAGTCCCAATACCATTGGCTCCATTTGGGTTGTTGCAAGTTCAACATCCTAAAGTGGGATTAGAACATAGTATTCATGATTATCAGTATGAGAACCCTGACACACAACATTTTATAATATGAAACAAATGAGCAAATCCTTTTATTGGATCCATTGTAAATAAATACATGTAGTTGTAAATGTACATGAACAATATAACCAAAGTAGCAGCAAATACTTTGAATAAAAAACAAATTCTATTATTTTTATTTAAAGAGGACATATTATGCAAATGTTCAGGTTCAAATTAGTATGTAGTGTCTCTACTTTAAAGAGTCCTCTCCTGCTGATGTTCAGGTGTATATCAGTATGTAGTGTCTCTACTTTAAAGAGTCCTCTCCTGCTGATGTTCAGGTGTATATCAGTATGTAGTGTCTCTACTTTAAAGAGTCCTCTCCTGCTGATGTTCAGGTGTATATCAGTATGTAGTGTCTCTACTTTAAAGAGTCCTCTCCTGCTGATGTTCAGGTGTATATCAGTATGTAGTGTCTCTACTTTAAAGAGTCCTCTCCTGATGATGCTCAGGTGTATATCAGTATGTAGTGTCTCTACTTTAAAGAGTCCTCTCCTGCTGATGCTCAGGTGTATATCAGTATGTAGTGTCTCTACTTTAAAGAGTCCTCTCCTGCTGATGTTCAGGAGTATATCAGTATGTAGTGTCTCTACTTTAAAGAGTCCTCTCCTGCTGATGTTCAGGTGTATATATATATATATATATATATATATATATATATATATATCTGTGTTTGGCTATGTTTCAACTTACCAAATATTCCTTTATGAAGCTCTCGGAACTTTCATTCAAGTAGACGCAGAGCGCTTTAAGGACACAGTCCCGTCGTGTTTCAACTGTGGGATCCTGAGGGACAAACACATTTTCAAAATCTTCACACAAGAATACTGATTATGCTTGTGTGCTGATTTTTGGCAAGTCAAAGAAAGGGGGTCAGAGAGGTTAAAATATATTTATATGAGAGGGACAACAAGAGAGAGAGATAAAGAGAATATGGTGTTGCAGTGCCCAAACTACACAATTTATTACAACTACATACCTTGTCCATGGCTGCCATGATCAGGCCCAAATTGCGTCCTGCTGTTCCCCCCTTCTTTTTGAAAACCTTCATCAACTGAGACGAATGGCGATCCAGTTGAGACATGAAGGTAGGCAGCAGCGGAACGGTGGTGATGCGGGTGAATTCTGCGTTTACCTGCAACACATTGTGATACAGGTTCAAATGTTTTGTTTAAAGCTAATAATATCCATCAAGTGTCATAGCAGAAAGGACAGGACATCTACTGGTGTAAACCAAACAAAGAATTTCAGCTGAGGTTCTTTTCTTATACATGTGCATCTATTAAAATAGCTCTGCACTTAATACAGGTAAAGATTCAACATGACATCTACTTAAATGGGTTTTAAGAGCATTCCATGTTTTGAAAGAGCATGGGCATTCATAGTATGTGCATGGATATGGGTGTCTCTGACCAAAATGGCCGTGTTTTAATTTATAGTGCTTCAGTAATTGGTACCTTGTAGATTGAGTCTCAGTACATTGTTTGCATCTCCACATTTAAAACCTAGAGAAAAAGAGAAATGTGTTAATGATCCAAATGTATTGTAAATAACAACTATTATTGCAGCCATTAACATAATTCAGGGTGTGAGGTGCAGGATATAGCAACCCATTACTGGATCTTAAGCAGTGGTGGAAAAAGTACTCAGATCCTGTACTAAAGTAAAAGTATAAATACTCCATTACTTGCTATAGTCCCAAGTTCAAAATAATACTTAAGGTAAAGTTCCAAAGTGTTATTAGCCAAATATAATAAAGTATCAAAAGAAAAAGTACTTTGTGCAGAAAGCCTTTTGTAAAAGGGTTCCATCATAGAATAAAAATGATTGTTCTTATAATAAAAAATCTACATATATACAAGATTTTTTTCATGTTGTGATTTGTTAATATAGAGCATATTTTGGAAAGAACTGAGTAAATTAGTAGTACATGTATATGAATATAAACATTATCTAAAAAGGTAACTACAAGTGTCAAATAAATGTAGTGTTGTAAAAGTACAATATTTCCCACTGAAATGTAATTGAGTAGAATTACAGAGTAGCAGAACATGGAAATACTTTTCCACGATAAATTACTGTTTAAACACAAGCAGTTGCCACGGCAGGTAAGTGGCAACTGCCACACACATTCGCTTGGCTCGGCACCCAGAGTAACACCCCTTCAGCAGCCGCAGTTGTCTCAGCAAATAGTGGCATCTGCGGCTGAAGTACCTGCCACTATTTAATCTTGCTCTCTCTCTCTGATTATTATAAAGAAACACGTTTTCGGGTGAATTACGTGTCTATTTAAGAGCTGTCTTAATGGAAGATGTGCTTGTTGAGTGTGTTCCTGTACATGCTTTAAATAATTCACACTTTGATATTCCTGGCCGACATAATTAACGTAACGACCAGGCACGGCTCCGGCTGACGCAACAGTACAGTGCACAGATGGGATTTTTATTTCTTCCAAATAAGCTTTACAATTGAACAAAAAAACCTTCCTCAGGGCGTTACACTTGATGAAGTTATTTTTAATAGACTTAGAAGACCTTAACCGACTATGACCTTTTTGGCACTGGAGATGTTTGCAACCAGGCTCTCAAATCTTTAAATCAAGCACATTTTAAAAAAAAAAATTTAAAAAAGGAGGGAAAAAACGTGTCCACTTACTTTTGGTAAGAGCTAACATTACTATTATAACCACATCAAGCTAAAATCATTAAATACATAACGATTGACTTATACAGACAAAGCTTGAAATGTCACCTCTTTTGTGAAATATTCTAACACTTTTAAGTGCAAGGGAACATAATTAAAAAGTGACCGTTAAGCTAGCTGTTAGCTAGCTGTTAGCTAGGCTGCACCGCTTTTCAAATCTATCATCAAAGTATACAGTTGGTAGCAGGGAAATCAAAAATACACATCAACTTTTGTATTTCAGGGACCGTTTGTGTTTAATATATGTTAATATTTAAGAAACTTACCATAACATCGCAGGATGGCACAGGAAAGGGAAAAAATGCGGTTCTGTCATCTCACAGTCACAGGATTCAAATGACACATGTCCCCGGTCTTACAGCGCATGTGCTGAGAAAGTACGGCAAGCACTTTGGGACAATCAGTGCGTTTTAAATAACTTTACCATTTAAATACAACACAACATGGTAATGTAATCCCAAAACTTTGAACTTTTACATAAATGCAATTAAAGTCTCTTGATTTAATTGTAAAAAGTACGGAGCCCCCCTGGTGACATTGGTGAGAAAAATATTAATACGTGGCCACGTATTAATAATGCGTGGCCACGAATTAGTTATTATGTTCCCACGAATTAGTAATGCGTTGCCACACAATAATTATTGAGCTCTGTAATGAGGAAACTGAGGTGGCTGTCCATGTTGATCTTGCTATGAATGAAGGTAATTATACTTTATATGCCTATATAAACATTTCTGGGATGGACTTATGCTGTGAAATCTATGCTTGCAACAGCTTAATGTGATTTAAGAAGCACCATTGTTCGGTGTTGTTTGGTGGTATTGTAGAGCACACGCTCGTGAACTGTTGCCGGCCGCTGGAGCCTCGCTGCGGGGTGATCTGCGTGTAGGGGAAGCCCTGATTAGATGTTGCCGATGCTTTTTTACTTAAAATAACATAGGCCTACTGTAATAATGAAACGGATAGGCTAAGTCAGCCCATATAGAGGCTGTCAATGCTCAAACAATCATTCTAAATATAAGTCAGATCCGTAGTGACTAAGTTGCAACCAACTTCAAATCATACGAGAAGAAGCATCACTAAAATGTGTGGGAACATAAAGTGTATTTTAGAAACACATGTCCTAACATCCTACTTATTAGGTAGTTCCCCGCCCTGACCCCTGATAGGCAATACACTCCATCAGCTGCCATGTAGCCATACCTGAGGCCTCCCATGTCTTCATCTCAGGGGAAAGCCTAACTAACAACACCGCAGTTTATATTAATAAAATTCCTATATACAACCAAAGGTCAAACATTTAATTTAAAGTCGGGGTTTTGATCTGTTGCCCTAACATAATTGTAACACTGCAAAATTGTACATGCCAAAGTGCAGCGAGGTGTATAACAACAACAAATCTAGGTCTGCCACTGGTTGAAACCACCAATTTAGCTCATTATATTCCTCTGGAATTACTTAGTGATTCATTCATGTTTCTGAAAACCTACTAGCATCAAGCTGTAAGTGAAACTTTCAACTGGTTGTGAACAAATACTAAACTGCGTTACCTTGTGCAGATCCCCTTGAGGCAATATGTGGACAAGTGTTTTTCGTTTTATTTGGGTTTAATGACATTTCTGCCTTTACATGTGCCAAAATAGCCTATATGATGGAGAGACAGGAGGACCCCTTGTTGCAGTTTCTGCAAGATCGTGGAACTGGAGAAGAAATCCTGAACAAACTCAAAAACGACAAGGTATTCTTCAGAAAATATTCATGAATATCATCTGCACAATGAAGAATCTACTTCAGCATATACAGTGAAAGAGTAGTACATTATCATGCCATAGCCTACAGTACATAATATGGTCACTATTAATCCTCCCAAGATAGAGATATTAGTCAACTAACTAGATGTACAGTACCGCATAGCGGTACAGAATATGACTGCTGCTAATGTTTCACACCTGTCACACACACACACACACACACACACACACACACACACACACACACACACACACACACACACACACACACACACACACACACATATATACACAGAAACAGTGCATACATATTTGTGTTTTATTTGGCCTGTAACTTTCTTGAAATAGAAAGCAAAAATGTTGGTTTCTCAATTAGGTATAAATATGTAAATTTGCAAAATAATTTACGTAGTTTGTGACCCATGACAATTTTAATATGATCCTGTTAACATGTTGTTACTTTTGTTTACATTTGCAGATTGATTCGTCAGTAATTGCACTGATGTCTGAAGAAGATCTGGCAAAGTACATCCCACATTACGGAGACAGATTGGCAGCTGTAGCCTTCTGCCGCAACAGTCATTGTGGAGATTCAGTAGCATCTAGACGAGGTCAACTGGAAAGAATAAGGGCAAAGTGTTGTGCTCCAGACAGCAAGACAGTTAAAAGACAGCTGAATTGGGATAAATTAAAAGGAAACAAAAATGCAAAGAGACAGGCAAAGAGATTAGAAATTGGGTGGATGAATTTCAGTGAAGACGACAATGCTTTCAAACAGGTGCGAACTGTAAAAGGCGGTGGGACCCGGCATGTCTGCGTGGACAGGCAGACAAAACTCCGAGAAATCCAAGAAATGGCTGAGTCCCTTTTTTTCCCAAATGGTCTCTGCAAGTCTCTAAAACTGACAGACCATGTCCGCAGGATCCGTGACTTTGCACAAAACGAGATTGACCCAGATTGTACAGTTGAGGATCTGTATGAAAAAAACAAAGTTAAATTACTCAGATTGTACCTTTGCACCAAGAGAGATGTTCAAGAGGCGAACAGCTTTACTGATTCTTCACCAGGAACACCCTCAGACGTCATAAGAAACCCTTCACAGGATGTCAAACAAAGTCAAGTATCAGAACCAGAAGTCATAATCGACTTATCTTCAATGTCGGACGCAGATGTGATAAACCTCTTAATTCCACATGCAGAGCTACTGACGTATGAAGAATCATCAAATGTGGAGTTCATCAGTGACAACAATGAGGAAGGAAGAAGACAAGACCAAGGAACTCTAGAAATGACAACAGAAATATTTAGGATTGAGGAAGAAGAAGACCAAGGTACAGTACAGGAGTATCACATGCTTTGCCTGAAGCCCATGATGCAGCAATGCAGCGCAACACCTACACTGATGATGAAGTAACCGTTGGCCCGTCATTTAGTCATTCTGTTGATCTGGATGATACTTTGCCTTGGGAGGGATCAAAGCCAAAGGTCATTATTGTGGTGCGTAGGGGGAACTGCCTTGCTGACCTCCTAGCAGCCTTTATTGACCCTGATATGATGAACAGAGATGTGCACATTAAAAGGAAGCTTCCTAATGGAGAGCTGGAAGAAGGTGAAGGCTCAGGTGTGCTACGTGACTGCCTAACAGAATTCTGGGGGGAATTCTATAGTAAATGCACATTAGGTACCAATGTTAAGACACCCTACCTTAGGCATGAGTATCAAGTTCAAGAATGGCAAGCCATCGCTAGGATCCTTGTGACTGGCTGGACAAAGGTCAGATATTTCCCACTGCTTCTCTCACTTCCGTTCTTGGAAGAATGTCTGTATGAAACCAATTATAGCAGTGTGACAGAGAGCTTCTTGCAGTATGTCTCGACACAAGAGAGGGAAATTCTTGAGCTGGCTTTAAAATCATTTAACTCTGTTGAGAAAGATGACCTACTGGATGTGTTAGATGCACATGACTGCCACCTGCTTGCCACTGAAGGTAACATTGCTGGACTAGTGTCACAGTTGGGTCACAAGAGCCTAATCCAGACACCAATGTTTGTAATTGACTGTTGGAAGCCAATCTTAAAAACCTTGGCAGATACTTTGTATCCACAGAGGCTTGTTGAAATAGTGGAAGAACGAATCCCAACTCCAAAGCGTGTAAAAGACCTTCTGGAATATCCAAAAGAGATGACAGCCCCTCAAAACACTGTGGCAAGGCATTTGCGGAAGTACATCGGTGAATCTAACAACACCACTCTGAAGGCTTTCCTCCGGTTCTGCACAGGGGCTGATATGCTGTTGGGACACAGCATCACAGTTCAATTTATAGAGACTTCCACATTCCAGTGTCGACCCCAGGCACATACATGTGGGTGCTATCTGATGTTACCAGTCAACTACCAAAACTACCCAGACCTCCGTAATGACTTTGATCTTATTCTAAGAAGCTCAGTCTGGGTAATGGACATCATCTAAGTCACGAGCCTAAGAGCACATGCACACAATGGCTAGGTCGGATGTGCTAATGTGCTTTTAATTTATTTTATATTCATTTTAGTTATATCTTACCCAGTATCTGAAAAAGCTGAGTGACTTTGTTATCTGACAATTGCTATGGACCCACACAACAGACTTGTAACCTTAGTCTTTCCAGTTTTCCACATTGCCATTATTATGTGGGGTCACAAATGGCTTGTTAAAGCATTTTTGAAATGTTATCAGAATTATAGTTGAAACTACTAAATTCACTTTAGTCAAATCAGTCTTAACAATTATCTACCTAATTCACTTAAGGTAAATCAGACTGTCAGATACAATGTTTGATATGTTTTCTGTTACACTTAATATGCATACCAGTATGAAAATTGGTTAGTTAAGGTTTATCTGCATCATCCTTGGTGAGAAATGTTGGTAAGTAGGCATTAGGTTAAGCTTGTTTCTGCTTTATAATGGGCCTACCACTATTCAAATACCAATTCATTTTGATAATGTCAACATGAATAAACAGTTTAAGAATATCATGTTGTTTGTATTTATCTCATGCATTGCAGGCCGACACTATAGTTGCTGGTATACTTTAAACAGAGATTTGTCACATTGTTACCTGCAGCCCAAACCTTAGCAAACATAAATATGAATGAAACCAAAACTTGAACAAAATAATTACCACATTTTATTGTACATGTGCATCCATGAAGCCACTGAAAATACATGGGAAATGTTGTACCACTAAGGTGACATTTAACAGCGGTGTTATATGTTAATTAATTACTAGTTGCTAAAAAATGGAATTAAATACATTGAATAAATACCTAATGTATAGACATGGTTAACCACAAGAGCTTTTGAAAGCTCAATCTCATACACATATGCTGCTGGATAGGCATACATGTTAACTCAATATAGGATAAGATATTGACACTATCATTGATTAATAAAAAATGTACAGTGCTTGTAACTGAGAAAAACGCCAACAGGAACAGTAAGGAAGCACAATTAATAAACAAAAGTGGTAATACTATTCGATTCAATGGTAATGAATTAAGCTGTCATATTTGCGAATTGATCAGGCAACTCAGTTAAAGATGAGGGAGCGAAGAGCCTCACGGATTGTCAAATAAAAATCTTGAGCTTGTGGTATGTTTGTGGGGAAAGTAAGGCCTGACTCTAACATGATCATATTACAGAGGTCAAATACGTCTTCGTCGCAAGGGATGGTTGAAAGGAACTTGCATGTCTGTTTACAGGCACCGAGGTTGCTGTGTGGAACAACACAATCCTCAGAGCCCCACAGCTGTGGCACAGTATACATCACGTCAGGGATGCCACTTGGTACATTGCAATTCTTTGTTGGCCGGATTCTATGGGTATTCCACACTGCCTTGATCTTGTCCAGGTGTTCCTGTTAAAAAAATTAGAAAGGTCAAGAGTTTCAAACAGATATAAATGAGTTTAAGTTTCAATGAGATTATGTTTTTATTGACTAGTGAGCATAGACTGTATATAAAGCTAGTGAGTGATTGCAAAACATTTTAACCGCAATGTGGCCTTCCACAGAGCATACAATGTGTCAAGATAAAGCCCCTTGTACCTGCAGGGTCATGCCTATATTCACATGGTCTTTTGTTCCCAGGGTCCTATGTTCCTAGCTCTATAGCACATAATGGGAACCTGAAACAGATGTTCCCCAGCTCTATGATCACTGAATATGACATACATGGGCTATTATCGTGAAGCCTTCTTTGAAAAGAAAATGATATTCAATATGTTAACCAAACTAATTAACCCAACCAGTTGCCTCACAGCAAACATCTCAGGTGTATTCATTCCGTTTTGTCTGTCTCTGCTTGGATAAGTGACTAGATTTTTGCAGTGACAGTACTTTCCCTCAACTTGAAGATAAAGATAATTAAGCCATTAAGATGCAGACATTTAACTGAGCTACGAACATGTTTATTGTCTGAATTTAAGTCCATATTTTAAACACAGATGCAAACAAATAGGTGGAAGATACTGTCATAGGGCTTTTAAAAAATCCCAGAAGCATCTTTGTGGGGGAAAAAATGTTTTAAAGTGGGGATAGTTCACATATAGGCTAAGCCACAGGATTTCTTCAAACTCACCTGAATAACGTTCCGAAAACTCAGCTGTACAAGAGATTTGTCCAGGAAGTCACCAACAAACAGACCTTCGTCTTTCATTTCGCCCAAGAATTGTATCCAGTACTCCATTCCTTCCTTGCGCAGGATCCCCCACCAACTCTCAATTCTCTGATTTGAAGTACTGGTTCCAGCAATATAGCTCCTATCACCTGATCTGTTGTCATTGTCATGGCGACGGAGGAAGGTTTGGATGTCTCGTACAACCACATTTTCAGTTCCCAGATCTGTCCGGATGATCTGAGGACAACCACCAGTCTGCTCCACAGCCTCTACAAAGTAGCCTCCTATGACATGTGGGTCATTGCTTGTGTATGCCGCTTTCAACCAGATGATTTTTCGGGAAAACCCATCTATGCATCCATTTATGCAAATGCCATAGGGCTTTAATTTGTCATAGGAATCAACGTGCCAAATGTAGTTTGGCCCTTGCGCAAAATACCGTCTGCGGATTAGTCTCCGGGCTCGACGCATAGCTGAGAAGTTTGGATCCAGATTTGCAAGGATTAAACGAACATCTTCCTTTTTTGCATTGATCCCACTTTGCAGGCATTTTGCATGCATCCACCTGTAGCCATGAAGTCTCCCCGGTCCTTCTAGCTCCTGCTTAATGAAGTCGACGACTTGCCCAATGTCCGCATATTGTTTACGTTTCAAACCGTGCATTTTCAGCAGCCGAATCAAGTGCCTTTTGCTAATGATGACACTGTGCTTAACTGCAAGGGATTGCAGAATATCATTATAATTCATACCCAAATGAAAATAAAATGAAATCAAATCAAAATGATCCATGCTTCGCGATAATAGCCGTATAGCCTACGGTACAGAGCTAGTGTTGTCACTCAGTCATCAGTTTCAGACTATCTAGATTTAGTTATTGCGTGGCCACGTAATAATTAATTCGTGGCCACGCATTAATAATGCGTGGGAACATAATAACTAATTCGTGGCCACGCATTATTAACTCGTGGGAACATAATAACTAATTCGTGGCCACGCATTATTAACTCGTGGCCACGCATTATTAATTAGTGGCCACGCATTATTAATACGTGGCCACGTATTAATATTTTTCTCACCAATGTCACCAGGGGGGCTCCGTAAAAAAGTGCATTTACTTAGTAGTTTTAATATAAAAAAAGCAATTAATGCAAACAACATCCATATTTCATTTCTAAGAGTGCTGAAGCTCAGCGCTCATCTTTATACGTTCTGCCTTGGCTCCAAAAACCTGCTTCAAACTGAGCTGAAACTCAGAGAGCTGGTCTCATTAAACACACTCAAAGCAACTTTAAATGACCTTGAATCTGTGTCTGTAAATGCTTTGGCTAAACTTGGTGTATGACTGTGTTGTGATTGTGTGCTTTTTAATTGTCTGTAACTGTAAAACTGTCTGAAACTGTGCTGTTACCATTCTTGGGCCAGGACTCTCTTGAAAAAGAGATGTTTAATCTCAATGAGACCTATCCTGGTTAAATAAAGGTAAAATTAAAATTAAATACATTACAAAACTTCAGAGATTACCAGAGGTGGAGTTATTGGGTTTGAGTCATGGCAGTGTGTGCTGATTAGAAATGATTAATGGAGGCAATTGCTTTATTCAATGGTTACTAACATAAAGACATTCTTAAAATGTTGGGGAAAGAATGTGTCATGCATACATTTCTTACGCAACACACTTTTAATTGACAGCCTGTGCATATCCCTGCCGACCTGGTGGACCAACTGGAGCGACTGGCGCTGGTGGATTTGGTGGACCAAACAGGGACTGGCCTGTTTGGAGAAAGCCATCAGATTTGCAGATCAGCTTCATGCTGTTGACACTTCAGGGGTGGAACCAATGGATTCAGTTCTGGAGGACAGGTAAGGTTCAACCAGTTATGAAAACAAGTATATTTGTATGTTGGCCTCCTCATCCCAGCTATATCAAATGAGCCCCAACTGTAGCACAGTTTTAAACTGAGCCGATTGCATGAATATTGTTATGTCTCATCCATGCTCATTCAGGTCATTAAACCTTAGGGAGGATGCAGTGACGGAAGGGGACTGTGCTGAAGAACTGCTTCAGCTCTCCAAACACACCGTTGAGGAATATTTTGTGGCACCACCAGGTGAGAAAAAAACCTGAATACATGTATTTTTAAGCAATAGAGGGGATTGAATCATTGGTTTTAAAGGTCACCTATTATGCAAAATCCACGTTTTCATGTCTTTTATACATAAACATGTGTCCCCTCTGTGTAAAGAGATTCTTAAAGTTTCAGGAAAAAAGATTCTCTCACTTTTTGTCCTGATCCATATAAAAACCTGTCTGAAAATGAGCTGATCAGATTTTGGCCACTTTGGCTTGTGTAACCATTAGCCAATAACCAACCAAGGTAACCCCCCCCCCCCCACCTTATCACCTGAATCTCCTCCTAGAGCACCATTGTGTTCTTTTTAACCAAATATCTCTCAGAGGGGCGTGGGGAGTGGCTCCTTATTTCTCAAGTAACAGACAGAGAATCAGCACTTTTGAAACAGGGCTGAAACAGAGGGGATTATGGGATGCTACAATGATCTGTTTGGTATTCAGAGACATGTTTTGTATATATCTGAGACCTATAATATATTGATGAAAAAGAGTATAATAGGGGACCTTTAAATAATTAAGAGTATATGGGAATGAAATTGAACAAGCCCTCATTGGTTGCTGATGTACTTCTGCCTCTCTACACTTGCCTGCACTATATGCTCTTCCCATACATTTGTACTACTGGCTCCCACGTCCTGAGCGTGCGCCCGCATGACACAGTGAGCGCTCTGAAAATACTCATCCAGCAGAAACTAGGGTTTTCATGTGAGTCCCAGAAGCTGGTCTTTGAGAACGGCTGCAGCACAACTCTCAACAACGACTCTGCGACCCTCGAGTCCTACGGCCTGCACTCCGGGGCCAGGGTGAACCTGCTGGTGACCACACCAGCCATAATCCAGGTGTTCCTCAAAAACGACAAGGGGGTAAGCAGCACGTATGACATCAAACCGGATGAGACGGTGAGCCACTTCAAGAGCAGGGTGGAGGAGAGAGAGCGGGTCCCGGTGAGCCAGCAGAGTCTCGTCCACGAGGGCAAAGTGATGAACGAGGGGAAACTCTCCGACTACAACGTCCGAGCGCATAGCACCATCTCCCTGAACCTGCGCCTGAGAGGAGGCTGTGGACACTGGAGATTCCTTTATTTCATCTTAAAATGAAGATCATTTAGCTTGTATTTTATTTATTTAAATTTAAATTGCACTCATTAATACATTCCTCGATTAGAAATCATTCCAAAAAGAAAACTTTCTTTGTTTTGGCTTTACAAATATGTTATAAACACATCTTCATGTTATAGTTTTAATTATGAGCAAATTGGTTCCACTGCATGTTTTTAAAGCTCGGATAAGTGCAATGATACTTGATACTGCTGGTACTTGTCAATGTCGCTAGGTATGTAAATGTAGTCCTGTAAATATGATGTCCTTTATTGTTTTCTGTTGTTTTATGTTTCATGTTGTAACATACTTGCTGCCATGTTGGGCAGGTCTCCCTTGAAAAAGAGATCGATGATCTCAATGGGACCACCTGGTTAAATAAAGGTTTGAATGAATGACACTTCAAAATCTGACTACATCAAATGTACACTGTTAAAAAATAATAAAGATTTTAATCTTGCATGTCTGTTCTCATTTCCTGTTCTTTGCTGAATCTTCAGCTCAGGGTTGAGCTGCACTCTGTACAGACCACAACCATACGAAGTAACCAGAAAGGCACACTTTAGCATTGGATTAAAATTGACATTATGATCAAAATCATAATCAATGTTCACTACAGTATCACATTTCTGTAAGCAGTGCTCTGTAAAAAAAACACTTACATGTATTATGTTGTCATTACAAATGTACTAACATACCAAAGCAGTATGTTATAAAGGCTTAAACTCATTGTACAGGTTTCTTAGGTGTATCCAAATAACTGTATGTGAGAATTAGTGTCCATCTTAGAAACAGGTCAAAAGGTAGTAGAGGAAACAGCCCAATGTTAAAGCCACAGCTTCCGGTTCAGTGAGGTTAGCTCGGGAAGCTTTATTTCCTCACAGATGCAAGGTAGGCGTACCAAAATAAGGCGACCATGTTGGCAAACAGCACTCGGAACTGAAAGCAAAAACAGAGACAGGAAGGGAAGGGGGAAACCATTACAAGTGATTCATCTTTTGTTTGATGACAGGATGCCAATGAATGAAGGGCATACCTCAACAGGCACAAAGTTGATATTGACGAACTGAAAGGGAGTCCACACTTTACAGTTCATTTTCAAGGCAGTCCAGTAACTTCCTCTCATCTTGCTTTCAAAGTCTCTCCATCCTTTTGCCTGGGAAAAAGATGGGATGGTCATTTAATTTATTTTTCATTTGTCTATATGACAACTATATAGCATGTATTTACTACACAATTAACATGAAGACACTGGACCAAATACTGTGGTCAAAATGTAGGTTGAAGCATTGCATGAGTGTTTTAATCATATGTTAAAAGGGGCAGTTTGCCATTTTAAGATATCAGATTAGTAATGGGAAAAGAACTGCGTGCATAGCAATGATCTGTTTTGCATAGCAGAGGTATGTTGTATAGAAAAACAGACAGAAGAATGCAGTTGACAATCAGAATCAAGTATTCACAAATCTGTTCACTAATAAATATAATTTTATCTGAGATAATGATCGGTTTGGCCATGTTTTATCAAATTTAGCAAGAGAAGAACAGGTGGGTTCAATGTCAGTTTTGCATGAGTCTGGAGCACAGGTTTTCAATAAAAGGCGGGTTTGATCCGGATCTAGGAAGGTCATTTCAGGGGCTTTTAAAATCTCTGATTTTTAAAACTGTAAAGACCTTTAATAGGCAGTTCTATTAAACCTGTATAATGCAAACAAATTTGAACAAAAAAACTGTTGTGACTAACTGGGTTATTGAAAATATGCTTTCATGTTGCATGACAGGAAGTGTATCCTCCATTTTTTTTACTTCAACCATACTAAAACCAATTGCTCCCTCTGCTGCTGCAATTGTGTAGTTCCCACAACTTAAATAATAATACAGACTAAAACGTTTTTTTACACCACTTAAAATTCAGGCCTCACACCCTCCCTGTAAAGCTCAGGTGATCAGAGCCTTAAGGCACATGATGATTCACAGATTAGATCATGTGTTGACAGGTCTGTTTAGTTTTTAAAAGGAAAGGGAGAATCCTTTCATCAGATAAAATCTATATAACACGTCAGAGTCTATTTTTAGCCACACACAGTAAACCTAAAACAAACAAAACGAAAAGATAGAAAATATTTTTTATTACCAAAGTTAAACAACACTTGAATAAAAAAAAAACAGGACGCATGACAATCACTGTCACCATGTCTCTTTTTCTTCCTGGGTACAGTGACGTGACCATACCCAAATGGACCAATCCGTGGAGCTCCTCACACACACACACTCTCTCAGCGGCGAAACTGTGACACGCTGGGGGGGGGGTGCTAGTGGAGCCTCGTAGCCGCAAAACTGTTGCGCGCTTACGGCCCCTACACACGGCGTCATGCATTGACGCTTCAACGCTTCTGCCCATTCATGGGGTGGTCACGATTCGCCGAACTGCATTCTGGGAGCAAAGCGTAGCTTTTCTCGCGGTGCTCGCTGCAAAAGTAGAGCAATGTTCTACTTTTGAAGCTGAGGCGGAGGTGTCAGCCAATCAAATCCCGCGTATGCAAATCTGCCAGTACAAGCGCTAGCCAATCAAACCGCGTGTATGCTGAGAGAGCCAGACCGCAGTTCATTTCCTCATATGCCAAAAAATGGAGGAGAAAATAATCGTAGCGGTTGGGAATCACCCGGTGCTTTCAGTCCCTGTTCACCTACCAGGATACAAACCGGAGGAGCCAGGCATGGAGGGAGGTGGCAGAGACAGTGGGTGTAACTGGTAGGTTTTCGCCTGTTTGGGGAGTTTATATCCAGTGTACTTCGTTTGAATGGACAGCAGGCATAGACAGTATATTTAGCCACCATGCAATGTTGCATAAAATAGCACCATAGACATTAATTAAAAATCGCTTTTTAGACATTAATGTCTATGGTGAGATTCATACACGGGAGCCTTTTTAAAGCCTTTTTACCCCGCTGCAAACAGAAACCCCCCCCCCCTTCCCATCACAAACTTTACACAGACCCCCCCTTCCAATTATCAACTCCTGTCTTGTTTCCGCAAACTCTTGTGTCCTGCAGCAGCTACAAGTTTTGCAAGCCCCCGTTCGTTTAGTACCTAAAATAATAGACATCGCTTTTTCCAGCTGACAAACCCGACTTTCTGGTCACTTCTTCAATTTTCCAGCCCTTGGGGAGAGACACGGGAGATTCATGTGATTGGTTGTTGCTCGCATTGCTCGCGTAAACTCCCCAAGCTCAAGACACGCCCACCGCCAAGCGGCAACGCACGCCGCCGTGTGTAGGCTGCGTTACCCCTAGATTCCACCGGGTCCGTCTGCGCCGCGTTGCGGTTTTGGTCCGGCCTCCTCCGGCGTCATACCCTACCAGGCGCGTTTCAGAATAGAGATGGCAAATCCTGATCCTTTTACGGACTCAGGGTCTTCTGAGTCAGTCATTGAAGAGATCCGGATCATACGAGTCATTTGAGTCATATGAGTCAGCATCACCAAGACCGTAGAAATCCTATCGGTGAAACCGAAAAGTTGTTGCATTTCACGAGCATATTATTATTCCATATATTTTGAATATATATATATATATTTGTATATATATATATATATAATATCTGCATGTATATTTTCTATTTCGACATGTATATTTTATATTTTATATTTTATTTTATTTTTCTTTCTATTCTTGTATATTTTGTAGTTTTGTTTTATTGTAAAATGCCTTTTATGCTGCTGTAACAACAACAATTTCCCAATTTGGGATCAATAAAGTACTATCTATCTATCTATCTATTAAACTGACGTTATATTAACCTCCGCGACACTTTTTTGCTTTAATAAAAAATGTTGATCACAAAAAAAAGGGTTATTTTGCGATTTGGCGAATCTGAGTCTGCTGTTGACTCGTGCATGAGGACGAGTCTGCTGGATCTCTGGATCTGCTGCTATATACGGCTCCGAGTCCGCACGAGTCTGCTCTGCTGTGTGTTGCACAGTAAGTCAGGATTTGCGAATCTGAGTCTGCTGTTGACTCGTGCATGACGACGAGTCTGCTGGATCTCTGGATCTGCTGCTATACGGTTACGGCTCCGAGTCCGCACGAGTCTGCTCTGCTGTGTGTTGCACAGCGAGTCAGGATTTGCGAATCTGCGAATCTGCGAATCTGCGAGTCTGCTGTTGACTCGTGCATAATATAGCGCGGGAGCCGGGTGCTGGAGGAGGGGCTTTGCTCGTGCACATGACGAGTATGGATCGCTGGATCTGCTATGCTATTACGGTTAGGAGCCGTCGGCTCCTCTGAGTCCCCACGAGTCTGCAGGAAGTTTCACTGATCCGCGTCCCCTCCCCTGAGCCAAACGATAACTTCTGGCAGGCAGCTATCCTGTATACTTGCTAAAGGGTAGGCAGATGGACTGGGGTATGTTGTAATGTGATTTTACATGTTATAAAGAGAGTAGCGAGTGACGCAATTTATAGTTTTAATTTGTACGTCACACCAAGTGTGGGACTCAAGGACTCGGGTTAATGGAGAGGGGAGACTCGTCACGACCAGCTCATTTCTAGGATCCGGGTTAATGATCCGGATGAATCAGGACTCGCCCATCTCTATTTCAGAAGCATTTCAGAAGCGGAGCGTCTTGCCTGCCGGCTCGCAGTTTTTGTTGATATGGGCATATTTCCTGGACAGGCTACTTTGTACAGACAAAGTTAATAATAACTGTAATATTCCAGTTATAAACGACTTGAATCAAAGATGTGTTGCTGTATTTTAGTGGTAAAAAAATGCATTCATCATCATAATTATTCTATATATATAATTTACACAGTGCCTGTAAACCGGAGGAGAACGCTGGCATTTCTCCTACTACTTGAAAGACTACGGAGGGATAGGGTCTGCAAAATTAGTTTGTGTGCGTGTATATATAGCTCTGAACGTTCCACTTCCTGCCTGCCCGACCTTACATTACGGCTGCGCCGTGACAAAAATAGGATTCGATCCCTGGAGCCCTGCGCCGAGCCGCTTCTGGGACGCTTCTGAGCCGTAACGCGCCGCGTGTGGTGGAATAGCACCCATTGACTAGAGTGGCCGCGATCGCCGTGAGCACCGCGGCGCAGCCGTAACGCGCCCGTAACGCGCCCGTAACGCGCCCGTAACGCGCCGCAGACGGACCCGGTGGAATCTAGGGGTTACACTGTAGGTGCGCCGCGTTTGGGGGTGGGGGTGCGGGTGCTAGTGGAGCCTCGCCGATGGGGGCAAGGGTGTAACTTTGGTTTGAGAAGTGGGGGGGACACACAACAGGGGGTTCTCCGCAATTAAACATTGTTCTCGATTTAATTCCATTTCCTGCCTTTCTACAAATATATATTAGGGACTAAGCAAGATGACGTGACGTGATTCAAGATGGCGCCTGTGTCGGCTCGCCGCTCGCTAAGCTCTCTAACTTTAGCTGTCCTGTTTTTGTTTTATGTTTGTCAGAATGTCTCTGCTCTGCTAGTTTATGATCGCCAAGCTCTCCTCCACCTCAGACCCTCACTGGAGTTGATATTGCTGCCCAAACCGACATCTGGCAACCATAAATCGTCTCCCCCCCCCTCTACTGTCGGATATCCCCACCTACCTGCGCAGGTTGCCCTGCATCCTGCCTCGCCGAAAGCGCTTTCGACGACGGGGAAAGCGTGGTGGTGCACTGGTCCATCTGAAGGCATACCTGACGGCTTCTTCCGTGAATTATCCACGCCTCGGATGTCACGGCCCTCCTGCTGCACGCCAAGTGAGGGATCGGTGGATTCGCCCCGTTTTTCCGGAGCTCCGGACTCTGAGGGGCCCGCTGGCAGCTCCTCCTGCCCGACTGACTGCTCCCAGCCCGCGCGGCGTTCAACATGCACATCTTCGTCAGCTGAGACGCACTACACCTTCGGCTAGCCCGGAGCGAAAACTTTGCATGGCTTTGCTAAATGCTAGGTCGATAGCAAACAAAACGTTCCTGCTAAAGGACTTCTTCACCTCTCGTAAACTGGATTTTATGTTCCTGACGGAGACCTGGGTCCACGCTGGCGAGTATACACCGTTCTCTGAACTTCTTCCTCCTGACTGTACATTCTTCAGCTCCCCCCGTGCCACTGGCCATGGTGGGGGCATAGCATCAGTGTTTAGAGCTAACCTCCAATGCCGAATGCTTCACCCTGTATCTAGCTATGCCAGCTTTGAGTTGCAGCTCTTTGAACTGAACCCGGCCTCGCCTATACTCTGCGCAGTCGTGTATCGTCCGCCAAAGTGTAATAAGGATTTCATAAATGACTTTTCTGACTTTCTGTCCGGGATCATGGTGAAATATGATCGTGTTTTGATTTCCGGAGACTTCAATGTCCATGTGTGTTGCGAGTCCAAACCTCTGGTTAGGGACTTTTTAAATCTCCTTGATTCCTTTGGTCTCGTTCAGTCCGTGGCTGGCCCAACACACGAAAAAGGTCACACTTTGGACTTAGTATTATCGTTTGGACTGTCTGTATCTGTGGATGAAATATGTGCAGCAACGCGTATCTCAGACCATTTACCGGTTCTGTTTACAACCACCATCCCTTCCGCAGGAGTCGAATCACGTGCCCCGCCGCGTCGTCTGCGTTCGATTAACCCCTTGACTGCCTCACAGTTCTCTGATGCTTTTAATGCTTCTCCGATCTGTAAATTAGATGTGAACTGTGCTTTTAATGCTGATGAGCTTATCTCCATGTTTGATTCGACATGTACACTAATACTGGATTCTGTTGCTCCTTTTACGCTTAGACGCGCCAAAGTTCTATCAGAGCCGTGGCTCAATGACTGTACTCGTGATCTTAGACGCGCTTGCAGGCGTGCAGAGAGAAAATGGAAAAAGGATAAACTCCATGTCTCCCTAGAAATCCTTCGTGCTTGCCTTTCCGACTACCAGACGGCAGTCAAAGCAGCCAAAACAGAGCACATTTCTCTGTTAATCTCCAAAAACAGCCATAAACCTCAGGTTCTTTTTAATGTCCTCAACTCTATCATTAATCCCTGTGATGTTTCTTCTATTGTCCCATCGACTACTCTCTGTGATAAGTTTCTTAAATTTTTTATTGAAAAGGTATCTGCTCTTAGGCTAGCCCACACTAGTGCTACCCCAGATCCTGCTCCTTTTCTGTGCCCTGCTGTCCTCGACCACTTTGACCCTGTATCCCTCTCTTCTCTCTCGGATGTAGTCAAGCACCTGCGGCCGACAAACTGCACCTCAGACAGCATTCCCTCTCGCCTTCTCAGAGATGTTTTAGAATCAGTTGGAGCAAGTATTTTATTACTTTTAAACACCTCTCTTACCTCAGGATGTGTCCCAGCTGCCTTCAAACACGCCGTGGTTAAGCCACTCCTTAAAAAGAAAAATCTCGACCCCTCCATTCTCGCAAATTTTAGGCCCATCTCCCAGCTGCCTTTTTTATCAAAAGCCCTGGAGCGAGTAGTCTACGCCCAGCTGCAGTCTTTTTTAACCACGCATGGAATCCATGAAAAGTTTCAGTCTGGCTTTAAACCCATGCACAGCACTGAAACAGCCCTTTTAAGAGTTTTTAATGATCTGCTCCTAGCCGCCGACTCAGGCAGCCCAGCTGTCTTGGTGCTGTTAGACCTGACAGCTGCCTTTGACACTGTGGACCATAGCATCCTGTTGTCACGGCTTGAACAGTCCGCTGGCATCACAGGCTCCGCCCTTGCATGGTTCAGGTCCTACCTGACAGACCGTAGCTTCTCGGTACAGCTAGGTGCCTTCTCCTCTGCCAAAGCCCCTCTTACCTGTGGGGTTCCCCAAGGCTCGATTCTGGGCCCCATCCTTTTCCTACTGTACATACTGCCCCTAGGTTCAATACTCACAAAACATAACATTCCCTTCCACTGCTACGCCGACGATGTACAGATATATCTGCCTCTAAAAGCAAATGTCACACACTCACTACAGCAGCTGATGGACTGCTTAACAGAGATAAAATCCTGGCTGAGCAAAAACTTCCTCAACCTCAACGAGAGCAAGACTGAGGTCATCTTTTTTGGACCGCAACCTCCAGCCTCTCCGGTTGATATTCTGGGCTCTCTCAAAAAAAACATCCTCCCCTCGGTCATGAACCTTGGAGTGACATTCACCAGCACTTTTAAATTTGACAAGCAGGTTAGCACCGTAGTAAAATCCTGCTTTTTTAAAATAAGACTATTGGCCAAAACCAAGTCGTATTTATCTTTTAAAGACTTGGAAAGGGTTATCAACGCCTTTGTAACCTCGAGACTGGACTATTGTAACGCTCTGTATGTGGGTATGGACCAGGCCTCAATTAAACGCTTACAGCTAGTCCAAAACGCGGCTGCACGTTTACTGACTGGTCACAAAAAGCGCGACCACATCACCCCTATTCTGGCCTCATTACACTGGCTTCCAGTTCGGTTCAGAATTGATTTTAAAGTCCTTTTATTTGTTTTTAAAGCCCTAAATGGGCTGGCTCCGGCCTATATAACTGAACTGCTCCAGCGCTACACCCCAGCCAGAGCTTTAAGGTCTGCTGACCAGCTGCTGCTGGTAGTGCCCAAGACCAGGCTAAAAACCAGAGGGCACCGAGCCTTTGCAGCAGCTGGCCCCAGGCTCTGGAACACTTTGCCCCTCCATGTGAGGTCGGCCCAGACCCTAGGGGTTTTTAAATCCACATTAAAAACACACTTCTTCTCTCTGGCCTTCTAATTAGAGCGGAGCATGACTCCTGACTTTTCCGTGTGTTTTATATCTGTTATAGTTATATCTGTTGTAATTTATTGTTGTTTATTGTGTTTTGTAGTAATGTGTTTTTTATTACATGTACAGCACTTTGGCTCGACCAAAAATCGCTTTTAAAATGTGCTTTATAAATAAAACCTGATTTGATTTGATTTGATGGTGTTAACTAATCCAAGAAAAACGTGTGTATATAATGAGTGCGCACATTTATCTAGTATCCTATCCATGTGAACCTGTTTTATTTGTGATGACCTCACATCCTATAGGGGGGTCCGGGGGCATGCACCCCCGGGAAGATGTTTTTCTTTAAATTTAAGTTAAAGGCATCAATCTGGTGCACAAATTAAGAGATTTATGGATACAGCTCTCAACACTCATATGAAACAGAACTGTATATATTTCAATACTCCAAAAACCATTAGAATACGCTCACAACCAATAACAAATCATTGATATACTCCTCTCTCCTATCTTTATCTTACCTAGTCTGCATTCTTTCTTTTTATTTATGCATATTTGAATCACTCCCCTTTTAAACTGTGTTTTTTATTTTTTACTGACATTGGAATTATTTGTTAACTTATTTTGAACAACTATATTAAATAGATGGAAATATTTGTTTACATAGACTGTAAAAAATGGCTGTGAAATCCACAGTTATTTACAGTGTTGGTGTACAGTAAATTACTGTATACCATTTTAGAGTATAATACCGTGTTTCCAACCAGAAATTACAGCAACTCTGGAGTTACTGTAGAAATAGCAGTAGTAACGTCCCAACTGTATAAAATCACAGTAACCAACAATGTACTGTATAAAATCACAGTAACCAACAATGTACTGTAGATAATCACAGTAACCAACAATGTACTGTAGATAATCACAGTAACCAACAATGTACTGTAGATAATCACAGTAACCAACAATGTACTGTAGATAATCACAGTAACCAACAATGTACTGTAGATAATCACAGTAACCAACAATGTACTGTAGATGATCACAGTAACCAACAATGTACTGTAGATAATCACAGTAACCAACAATGTACTGTAGAAGATCACAGTAATCAAAAAAGAAAGAACCAACCGAAAAACCCCATTTCTAGAATAGCTAAAATATGTAAAATATCTTAAATAAACCAACATATTTTTCTTAATATACATAATCTTGATGCAGTGTAATTACTAGTTTGGCTATACTAGATATTGTATATACTTAGTAGATATATATTTTTAATACCGTATGTCTTTGCAAACCGGAAGAACTACAAATGTGATGCTGATTCATACAAAGAATGTGTCTTGGCATTGCACCTTAAAAACGCAACACAGAGGAATACAAATAGACAAAAGTAAGGTAATAATCATCAATTTTATTATTATTGTGGCGGCTCAATTCCCAGTCCAGTTTGAGTCGCAGAGAGGCTAAGTTTGGCTATAGGCTGTGACGCGTTTTCAAAGAGAACGTCCACATCGAAGTAATATAGTCTGACAATATTTAATAAACAAAAACTAACGACAAACTATAGGGACAAAAACGGTCAACAGAATAAAATAGGCTTGTTTGAGATGAGCTGCGGCTCGCCTCCAAAGTAGACGAGAATAGCCGATTGCAGCTGGGGGAGGTCTCAAAAAGCTCGCCTGAAGTCGGACAGCTCGGAGTCGGCTTGACTCGGTTTGCAATGGCGGAAATTGCGTTGGCTTTCTTCGTTGCAGATGAAGTGGATGCAATAGAAATCCCACAATTATTATATCACTACAAATGAATGACTCAAGTGTCTGTTCATTTTAAAACAAATCAATACAAGGGGGGTTGAATCCTACATGTAAAAGACAGAACCACTTATTACTTTTCAAAACTACTTCCGTCAGTGGTCTTGACCAGTTTGCATTTATAAAGAATGCACAAATGTGTTTAATCGTTAATGTCAGATATGTACTAAGTAAATACATTTGTTCCTGCTCAAGATTAGATTCAACTTTATTGTTATTGCACATATTACAGGTACTGAGATAACGAAATGCAGTTTAGCTTCTAACCCGGAGTGCAAAAAGCAGTAAAGTGAAAAGTAATGTACACAATAAAATATAGAATTAATTGAATGATGAATAAACTGTGAGGGGTATGAACAACAGGACACAGGAATTGGTTTAACCTGTTAAGCCCTGAGCCTGTTTTTCAGGTCTCAGGCTCGAAAATGACATTCCCAGAACAAATGACCATATCTTCCCTTCTAAAAGGGTTAAATTAATAATCTTTTTTCTCAAAGTAATGATAAACCTGTGAGTTGGATGTAGAAAAGTCAGAATCAATATAGATGTTTTTTATTTTAAAGAAAATTCAGATTTTACATAGTAAAAAACTGTAAATTATAGTGTCCGTCCAAATATTATTTTTTACTTATAGTGAAAACTACCCTTGGATGATGGTAAGGTAGACTAAAAGCTTTAGGAATCCAAAGTACAACATATAATAAGTACCCCTGTATATGATGCAAAACAAGTGACATTTGACCTTTTTAGAGAGATTTAGCAACAAAAAAACACTTCTGGGGTCATTTGGGTGGATTTTCCATATCTCTGGCCCCCCTTGCTCGATTTTGATGGTTGACACCTCTTTCTGACCGTTAGAGCCAATAGAATCGAGGGGGGAGTCCCCCACACACACTCATTGTGAAACAAAAAGGTGGGGGCTTTGCACATGTAATTTTGCATTAGAGTGAAGCTACACTCTAGCTCTGATATCTAGAAACGGAAAAACATGGATTATCAATCTCATTGCTCATGGATTATCAGAAATCATTTCAAAGGGACACAGACACATTGGATTAACCTATGGATTAACTTCAGCAGCGTTATTATCATTTTAATGCCATTGAAGACCACTTTGGAGAGACTACAGAGCCAAGGTAACCTTGTTAGCATTTTTAGCTACCTAGCGTCAAATGTTTTGATGTCTGTTTTTGCTTATAACGTCGCGATTTCCACCAGAGAATCGCCCACTTTCAACCTGAGCCGAGGTCTAATGGACTAGAAAGAGCCATATACAGATATTAATTAACATTATTGACCATTTTTGCACAGCCTTTCACTTTGTGGTATTTAGCCGGATAATTAAAGGTCTACTCGATAAGTGAATCACATTTTTTTCTGAAAATAAAAGCAATTCATTTCCCACACTTAAAAACAAGTCACGCAGGAAATCATTATTTGTGCAGCTAACGACATCAGTTTCATGCTTAGAGGAAAAAACGGAAAACATTTCTTTATGTTCTGTCAATTATTATAATAGTAACACAAATGTTGCTTATGAGCGTAAATCCTGAGCCACACGCAGCTCTCTGGTAAATTAGGAAAGATACCATTTTCACATCATGTCCACCTGACCTATTTTAATGTGTTTCAGCTAAATCACCTTCACTGTAGAGGGCAGGGACCTGCTGGTGCCCTGCAGATTAGACTTCCTAATGAATGCTTGGGTTATAAAGAAGAAAACCCCCACTACAGAACCACACACCTTTCTCTGGTATGCACTGCAAGGCACACACCTTCATATTTCAAACGATGCTCCAAGCGAATTTAGGGTATTTTATTCCATACTTTCGATACAGTTGATTTAAGCATTTAAGGTATTAAAGGAGAATTTACAGCACTAAGTATAATGGTGCTTGTAAAAATGTTAAACTGCAGGTTCAGTGGAGGGAATAGCAATCCTTACTGACATTACTTACATGTATCATTGGCCAATTCTGAATTATAACGTTCACACACAGTTTTCTTTCCAGTGTATCTGAACTAATCGCAGCGACATCTGAGGTTCAGAAAGGTTGCAAAATAAAAAACACGACAGACAACTTCACTTTAGGCATCCTACACTCTGACTTCTCTTCAGAGGACACAAGAGAGAATAGATAAAGAAGTATATCTTTATTTCCATCTTTATCAGTGATTCTGCAGAGTGTAAAGTGGGGGAAAGCAAGATACGGTAATAAGGGTTTTAACAGTTTTTGGGTCACACATGGGCCATATTGCACTGCAATATTCCGATACAGAAAAAATACTGTACGTACATTTGATATATTTTAGTAGAAGAATACTCAACCTTCTAACCTGTTAAGCACCGCCCCCCGATA
The DNA here is from genome assembly GCF_902827165.1 of Trematomus bernacchii. Classification (NCBI taxonomy): domain Eukaryota; kingdom Metazoa; phylum Chordata; class Actinopteri; order Perciformes; family Nototheniidae; genus Trematomus; species Trematomus bernacchii. The sequence continues at coordinate 163,515 of NW_022988176.1, forward strand.
CCGGGGGAAAAACGCGTCATCTGAGGAAACAGTGTCTGAGGGCATCTTAATATTTAATAAACTATGAATGTACATATATCCATGTAACGGGAAAAACTCATCTAACTGATCATTTTTATTTATTTTTCAAAATAAAACCCACAATGCTAACGCTGAGCCTCTGAATTAGCAACGAGCGAAAAATGCTAACAGATTACTGCACCGAAATTCACTCACAAAACCTTATTATTTATCTTTTCTGCACATCCAACACATCGTTTCACATCGTGAGATGACATAGAATCGAAGGGTACATACATTATCACTCAATTATACGAACTCGCGACTTTATAAACAAAAACAGACATCAAAACATGTGGCGCTAGGTAGCTAAAAACGCTAACATGGCTTACCTGTGTCCTAGTCTGGTCAAAAGTGGTCTTCAATGGCATTAAAACGATAAAAACGCTGCTGAAGTTAATCCATAGGTTAATCCAATGTGTCTGTGTCCCTTTGAAATGATTTCTGATAATCCAAAAGCAATAAACCTGCTTTTCCGTTTCCAGATATCAGAGCTAGAGTATAGGTTCGCTCTGATGCAAAACTGCATGCGCGAAGCCCCCACCTTTTTGTTTTACAATGTGTGTGAGTGGGGAGATTCCCCTTCGATTCTATTGGCTCTAACGGTCAGAAAGAGATTTCATTCGTCAAAATCGACAAACGGGGGCCAGAGATATGGAAAAACCCCCATTTCCACCCAAATCACCTCAGAGGTGGAGTTTCTTTTGCTAAACCTCTCTAAAAAGGTCAAATGTCACTTGTTTTGCATCAATCTTGATACAGGGTACTTATTATATGTTGTAATTTGGATTCCTAAAGCTGTTAGTCTACCATACCATCATCCAAGGGTAGTAAAAAAGAATTTTTGGAAGGACACTATAATTTACAGTTTTTTACATTACATTACATTACATTACATTACATTACATTACATTGCATTTAGCTGACCCTAACCCTTTTATCCAAAGCAACTTACAATAAGTACATTCGACCAGGAAGATACAAACTTGAAGAAAACAGAATCATATAAGTACATCAGGTTTCATAGAGCCAAAACATTTCAAGTGCTACTCAACTGGCTTTAGATAAGCCAGTCCTTTATTAGTATATAAGTGCTCTGTTAGCAGTTCTTTGTTTGTTAGTTTTACTATGTTCAATCTGAATTTTCTTTAAAATAAAAAACATCTATATTGATTCTGACTTGTGTACATCCAACTCACAGGTTTATCATTACTTTGAGAAAAAATATTATTAATTTTCCCCTTTTAGAAGTGTAGTTATGGTCATTTGTTCTGGAAATGTCATTTTCGAACCTGAGACCTGAACAACAGGGATGGGGTTCAACAGGTTAACCATTATCTGAAGTCTGCTGCTGTTTTGACCATTTGCATAGGAGTTACAACATCGTGCTTTATGGCGAGGGATGCGTTTCCATGGAAACGGCATACGGTGAGATCTCAGATTTGGCGTAGAGCTGTTGAGGCATGGACCGGTGATATACCGGTGAAGATTGGGGGACGATTGGACCGTGCCCATTGGAGTTACAGCGACATCGTGTTTTATAGCGAGGGATACGTTGCCATAGTAACACCACATTACGTAACACCAGATTTGATGTAGAGCTGTTCAGGGCCACAGTGTTAACCATCATGTGATGTTTGGTGGCGTTCTGAGCATGTCAGTTGGAGTTATGACATCATCATGTCATATCTCCAACACACAGGTGTTTGTGTTTGAGCTAACGACGTTATGAAACACCTGTGCTTGAGCCCAGAGATCAAAGGTTTCCATGGTGATCTGAATGAGAGATAAACCTCTTACATGTGAACGTTTGGTTGAAGAACCGTAACAGATATCGGTGAAATTTCAACGCGTGAAGCATGTCAAGGACCCTGAGCTTCTGAAGTGTGCTTTTTGTGTACTTTGGGGTCAATGATGTGGCCTTTTTGGCAGATTAACTAAAGATGTGCGGCTGCTGTGAGGAAAGATCAGGCTGAATTTACAATAGGCCTTAATGGAGACATGTTGAACGTTTTTGTCCCTTCATGCCCTCAAGAGGCATTTTGTTTGATTTTTTTGCTTCATTTTTTATAATTTTTCAAGCTAAGAGATGTTTTCCTACGTTTTTCATAAAAAATGATGTCCAAGGAGTGTAGGGTTTGGGAATTATGGCAGGTTTAAAAAAATATATATGAAGGCACATTTCAAGCTCTCCTCCACTCTAGCTGTGACATCACGCACTCTAGCCTTAACGAGCTGCGCAATACACACTAATGTTCAAATCTGAAGAAAGCCTCTTTACCAAGGTCTGAACAATGTTTAATATTTCCTACTAAACTATAGCTTGGAATTTGAGGTGAATGCAACCGATAACCCTCATTTGTCCCTGGTCAAGAGGCATAAACTAAAGGGACATTTACTAGAATACAATGAATATGAAGGAATTGCCACAATTCTTTAATTTAACACCATTAATCCGAATATAATGGATGTGACACCACTTCCAATACTACAAGACATAACAACAACTGGCCCACAGTGTAAAGTCAGGTCTCAACTTTATTTAATATTTTGCTCAAGAACAGAGTGAACATATACAGATGTTGAAGTGTTACAGGAATCTGATATTGCTTCATCTTTATAACCATCAGCAATATTTCCAACAAAATGGTGTTAACAGTGACTCTCAAACAAAACAAGTTTTACATTTTTTTTTTCATGAGCTATGAGTTCTGCACAAAGAAGGAAATAAACAAATGCTGAACAAAGCAATAGGATATTCCCAACATAATCAAAATGATACATTTAACAAAACAGATATTCTTTGTCTTTTACTTAACCTGTTCCACTCTGAGCCTGTTTTTCAGATCTCAGGCTCGAAAATGACATTCCCAGAACAAATGACCATATCTTCCCTTCTAAAAGGGTTAAATTAATAATCTTTGTTCTCAAAGTAATGATAAACCTGTGAGTTGGATGTAGAAGTGTCAGAATCAATATAAATGTTTTTTATTTTAAAGAAAATTCAGATTTTACATAGTAAAAAACTGTAAATTATAGTGTCCGTCCAAAAATTATTTTTTTCAGATAGTGAAAACTACCCTTGGATGATGGGTTAGTAGACTAAAAGCTTTAGGAATCCAAAGTACAACATGTAATAAGTACCCTGTATCAAGATTGATGCAAAACAAGTGAAATTTGACCTTTTTAGAGAGATTTAGCCAAAAACCCCCACTTTTGGGGTCATTTGGGTGGATTTGACCTATCTCTGGCCCCCCTTGGTCGATTTGGTTGGTTGACATACCCTTGTGACCGTTAGAGCCAATAGAATCGAAGGGGGAGGCCCACTCACACACACGTTGTAAAGAAAAAATGTGGGCGCTTCGCGTGTGGAAAACGAAACCAAAGTGGAGGAATGTCTCCTTCTGGAGTTTGGAAACTAAAACGCAGTTGTATTGCTTATGGATTATCAGAAATAATTTCAAAGAAGGCACAGACACATAGGATGAACCTATGGATTAACTGCAGCATCGTTTTTTTATCGTTTTAATGCCATTGAAGACCACTTTTGACCAAGGTAAGCCATATTTACGTTTGTTAGCTACTTAGCTCCACATGTGATGATGTACGCTTTCGTTTATAGCGTCGCGAATGTTTATCACTGAGTGTTGAGGTTTTTTACACAGATTCAGTGTCTCCAGGACACCAAAAACGAGTGGTTGGCTGTGCATCTAGGATAAGTAATAAGGGAGTTATGAGTGAGTTTAAGTGCCTTTGTAGGTTCCGTTTTTTCGATCGAGGCTAATTCAGAGGCTGAGTGCTAGCATTGTGGGTTTTTTTTGAAAAAAAAAATTAAAAAGATCAGTTAGCTGAGTTTCTTCCCGTTACATGGATATAACACATTCATAGTTTTATTCAATATTAAGATTCCTTAGACGTTGTTTCCTGCAAATTACGCGTTTATCCGCCCGGTACCGGGGGGATGGTGTGAAACAGGTTAAACTATGATTTCATATTTCATCATTATAATGTTGATAAAGCATGTCTAATCTTGTCCTAAACAGAAAAACCCACCCCGCACCGGTTTCATAAGAAAAAAGACTCCTCTTGTATTCTCTAAATATAACTCGCTTTAAAATACTGTTTAAAAAAAAGACAAAGCAAAAGCAATTGGCACTTGAAGTACCTTTTGTCCTAAAATAATGAACATAAATTCAACAAAATAAGCAACTATTTTTTCCCCCATTATGTTTATATGTGTTGTATTTCAACATAAGTTTTGACAGAGCAATTGCCGTGTATATAATGCTTGAGTATATGTTACTACAATAGAAAGTTCCAATAAAGACATATTGTTCAACTGTTCGTAAAGCAGCGGCTTTAAACAGTTTGAGAAAAGGATGAAATCAACATTTACTGATAAACAAAAGTCACTTTTTTATATCGTAATTCTTTCTGGTCCCTCTGGGTTTGAATGCATTTTTTATTCTGTGTGGCACGTTAAAGTTAAAATGGGATGTTAGGTTGCCATTTAAAACTTTAGACCGACCAAGAAGCTAAGAGTTCTTCATCATTGCCTTAGTGGGAGAAGTTGGGAGAAGTTGGGAAAAGTTGACCTCTCAGGTGTTCAACAGGTTTACCCGCTTCATACCAGACAATTACTGTACACAAAGTTAATGAATGGGAACTCTAACCAGAATACAGTGAAGACCGCTCCCCAGAATATACTTAATCATAAAAGCTACATTGTTTAAAGCAATAATAAAACAGTCCCCTGTCCCTCTAGGTTTGAATGCATTTTTCATTTTGTGAAGCAAGTTAACGTCAAAATGTGATTTTAGGACGCAATTTTAAACTTTAGGCAGACCATGAATGGCCGACTGTGTGTAGATGTGTGTGAACGTTAGGCTACTGAGCAGGTGTTTGACAGCCTCTGCCTCTATGAATGTGTGTGAACTGCCAATGTAAAAGCGCTTTGATGGGTCGTAAAGACTGGAAAGGCGCTGTATAAATCCAGTTCATTTACAATTCAACTGGACACAGGTAGGCATAGTTGGAAGTATGATAAGCCCAGAGGCCTGGAACAAGAGGCCCAGTGAATGTGGTGTGAAAGGTGGTCAGGTGACTCAGTGTGTTAAGGTGACTCAGTGTGTTAGAGGAGACTCTGTAGAAGGACAAAGTGCCAGCAGGCCAGTCCAGATACACCCCGAATCTACTGAATAAACCAGAGGGATTTGGTACTTTCCACACCCTCTCATTGGCATGGTATGCCTTAAGAGAGTGGTCTAAGAACCACAAATCTCTGCCAAAACACCATGTTTTTGAATTACAGCCGAACTTGCTCGCATGTCCGTCATTTCTGTCAGCTCCCTTGTATGCAACAGCAGCATAAACAGACTGCCAGCCACTGGTACTCCACTCTACCTCCCAGTAATGGCACCCAGTTAACTCCTCTTTGCACAACACCTGTGAGTACTCAAACCTCTCTGGGTTAGAAGGATAATTCTGCCATGGTCCACATGTTGCCTTTTTGTTTCCGTCAGACAGAGTGAGATAGCCGTTGGCAGTGTTTGGGTCCAGGTTGAGATCACAGGCATCTGATGGAGAAAACATAACAAAATATCTTATCAGTAACTTTGATGGTCAAACTGCATGATAATTCATGTTTTTAACTAAAAAAAGCATGACTTACACCAGATCAGATCTCTCTTGTCTGTGATGGTCTCCACAGAAGAAGGCTTTTGAGGATGAAAGTCTTTATTGACATGCTTGCCTTTCTTGTAGTGATGGATGCTTGCTCCTTTGTAGATGGGATCGGTTTTGGCCGTTATGAGGAAACGGAATTTGCTGTTGTGCTTCAGCGCGTTGGAAGCACCCTGGAAAAATGTGGCTTTTTCTCTCATTGTTTTAAGAACTTCTTTGGAGTAGTACCACTTGTCTTCATGGGTACTTCCTAACTTGGTTGATTTAAAGTAGTCAGCCATCTCATCAAGGTAGCTATCACCCCTTGACATGGAGGTGAAAACAAAGCACAGAACATCCTCTACGCCTGGAGCAAGGACCTCTTTGTCCACCTCGGTCTGGTTCTGGACGATCTTTACTCCCTCCATGGTGTCGACACAGGACCCGATGATGTTGATTTCTATCTCTTTGTGATCCAGCCACTTGTTTAGTTCTTCATGGCTGAATGGTGACTTGTGCCTGTCTTCAAAGACTTTTTCCAGTGAGCTCTCATCTTCCTTTCCTGCTCGGATGGAGGGAAGTATCTTTGCCATGGCTTGCTGGATGTTGGTTTTATAATAACCACACAGTTTTTGGAAAGTGCTTAGGTCTTTTCGGATCTTTGGGAAGTCCTCTCCCTCTTTGTCGTCCAGAGAATTGTTGCTTCTCATTTCTACTTCCTTTAAATCTTCCAGAGCATCTTGGGCTTTCCTCACTAGTCCAATACTGATCCCTGTCATCAGCTCAGGAGCTTTGGGATCGAAACTCTTCAGTGGCATCAGCCAGACCTTCACTGGGACCGAATTCTCCCCATTTTTTCCCAGTAGCTGTGGAAGGTCTACATAGCGCTGTACCGCCGCACAAAATGTTGCTGGGTTGCTTTTAAGAATGAAGTCTCCGTAGAATTTGCAGGAGAATTTCTCAGTCAGGGCTTTCTCTTCATGAGTCAGCTTGATGTCAACCTTCCCCTTAACATCAAAAAAAGGAATCTTCTTTATCAAAGCTTGCATGCTGCCCTCTATCTTCTGAACCTGAGTGGCTTCTAACTTCTCACTATCAAACACAAAGAAAGCATTTGCCCCATACAGGATGCCTGTGACTACATGTGTGGCCAAGCCCTTCTCAATAATCTTCATCTGTTCGGCGCCCAGGGTAACTTGATCAATTGACAACTGCTTGAAGTTGGTGGTAGCTTTGTACTGCAAAGTCACTCTGCTCTGATTCTTGAATTGTTTCTGATCCTTCAGATATTTGGCAGATCCGCCAACTTCTATCAGTCCACTCATGAAACTGGCCTGCAGAGAAGCTTCAATATCCATCATGGTGGACTTTGATTCAATGGTGTCACATTTAGAAATCGCAAAATTACTGTACTGCTGAGGGGTTTCAGTTGTTTTTAGAGTTTCAGCATTCCCTAATTTGAGACCTAAATAAACATAAACAAAGACATAATTAAACATGAAAGAACAAGTTTTTCGGATCAGTTCAGGGCAAAAACTTTTGTTTATATAAATTCACATAAAACATATATTTTCAAAGTTTTTCAGGTTGCAGCTTCATATCCTGTGAGAGGTTTTAATAAGCAAAGTTTGTGTGTGTGAAATAAATTCAGACTTCTGAGAAAGAATTCAGAGTCTTTATTTGAGTTCTAAGATTAAAGTTATTCTAAGAAAAATATTTTATTTTTTATTAGAATTCTAAATTTAAGCTCAGTATTCTAAAACTAAAGATTTCTTGAAAAAAAAATGTTCGTAATAAGATTAAAGTTATTCTGAGAAAAATCAGAAAATCTCAGTAACTGACTTTTTTCTTAAAATTCTTGGTTTAATCACAGAACCCAAAAAAAACTCACTTATGGTCAGATCTTCTGAGAAAAAAGAGACCTCTTCAGAGTATGGAGGAGATCTTACCAAAAGTGATATTTCTTTTTTGTTGTGAGTTTAAAGATGTACTAAATGTACTTATATACTAATGTATAAAAAGTACTATTAGAATTGTCACTTTTTTATTAAAATCCTGAATTAACTGGTGCAGCCCTAATCCTCTCAAGCATTCTTTAAATTAAGAAAAAAATATTTTAAAAAAAGTTCAAGATTCTGATCTTTTATTCTAACTTTGGTCAGATGTTAAACATTTTCAAATATAGCCCTAATTCTCGTTTGTTCTGGAGTCAGTCAGAAAGGCATACTTGTCCCTGGGCAGGCAATATTTAAAAACACAGATTTAAGATAAAATGCATAGAAAATACAATCAATGGACAAAAGCAGTGAAAAATATCCAGATATACACAGGTGCCCGACAAAGAGACAAAAGAAACATCTCTCACAACACACTCAATTTAAAATGGCATTACAACAAAATAATATTAGGCCTGGTGAATTGTTGTTGTAGACTGACTATGATGAAAGCTTTATGACAATGTGAAGTCTTACCTGGGACCAGTTCATCACTCCGAGCATCATAGAGCATCCCTAGGGTGAAAGCTCGTCCCAGAGCAGCAACGTTCATGAGATCTGAGGTCATTTCTACAACCTGTTGAGAAGAAACAGCACAGAATTCAGAACCTGATTCAAACGTCTGTTAAGGAGTAGGAGATTTGAGAGTTAATAACACTTGGAGTCTGACTGTCAACTTTGCTTAGTAATGCAGTATTTCCCTACAGACACTAATCAAGCAGCTGTAGTTTTTATTATAAATCTGTGTTTGTCTGTTAGTCCTCACCTGGTGAAGTTGTGTAGAGCAGCAGAGTTGTGTGAGAGTCTTCTGACTTCCAGCAGGAGCTTCAAGTCTGATGAAATGTGGTGTTGTGAGGTGACTTATATACTGTCAGATACTCTCCTCACCTGACATCCTATCACACATCTAAACACATCTGTCAAAACAGTTCTTAGTGTGACAGGCCTTGGCAAGATAACACCTTCCTGATGTGATAAACAGAAAAACAAAAAGTCCCTTGTACCTAGGAATGCAGAGACACTTCCCTGACACTGATTGATAGTCTTTTCTGTCGACTTCTTACCCCTAGATTCCACCGGGTCCGTCTGCGGTGCGTTACGGGCGCGTTACGGCTTCGCCGCGGTGCTCACGGCTATCGCGGCCACTCTAGTCAATGGGTGTTATTCCACCACACGCGGCGCGTTACGGCTCAGAAGCGGCCCATAAGCGGCTCGGCGCAGGGCTCCTCTAAAATTAGGATCGAATCCTATTTTTGTCGCGGCGCAGCCGTAACGTAAGGTCGGGCAGGCAGGAAGTGGAACTTTCAGAGCATATATAGCATATATATAGATATATACACACACACAAACTAATTTTGCAGACCCTATCCCTCCGTAGTCTTTCAAGTAGGAGGAGAAATGCCAGCGTTCTCCTCCGGTTTACAGGCACTGTGTAAATTATATATATAGAATAATTATGATGATGAATGCATTTTTTTACCACTAAAATACAGCAACACGTCTTTGATTCATGTCGTTTATAACTGGAATATTACAGTTATTATTAACTTTGTCTGTACAAAGTAGCCTGTCCAGGAAATATGCCCAAATCAACAAAAACTGCGAGCCGGCAGGCAAGACGCTCCGCTTCTGAAATGCTTCTGAAACGCACCTGGTAGGGTATGACGCCGGAGGAGGCCGGACCAAAACCGCAACGCGGCGCAGACGGACCCGGTGGAATCTAGGGGTTACATAACATGCTTACAGAAATGACCTTATTTAAAGGTGACATGTGTCCAAGCCATCTGCTCCAAAGAAATACGGGGAAAGCTCTGTTAATAGTTCCATACATACAATCATTTATATATACAAACCCCAATTCAACGAAGTTGGGACATTGTGTAAAACAGAAAAAAAACAGAATACAATGATTTGAAAAGAAAAAAAGAAAAAAATATATTTTAAGATGTTTTGATATTCACTCTTTGAATTTGAAGCCTGCAACACCTTGACTGTACGTTCGTGTGAATGTCAGTGGGCAACATTAGCATGTCATTTTTTTACATTCATTAACGCTGTGGTTCTAGATACGGTGAACCCCCTACAGATGAGTGGACGTCATGCTGAACAAGCTTTTCTCACCATAGGCAGCTAGCCAAAATAAAACCTTTTATCCCCAGACAGCAGTTTGAGACAGTAATCCACGCCTTCGTCACCACTCGGCTGGTGTGACGAAGGTAACTTCGTCACTGTGGACTGACGGCTTCGGGCCTGGTAACTCAGCACTTTAGTGAACAGTTTGCACTTTATTAGCGTGATTGCACAGTACAGTTTGGCATTACATATTTGCACATTTTACATAATTTATACTAATTATTGAGGTAGTATTTATTAACTGATTGGACCGTGTTGATTGGAATGTCGTCTGGCCGGTACTGGTCGGGCCCTCGGCTCCGCCTGAGAAGATGGGGGAGTTGGCGAGAGCGCAGAGAGTATTTGTGCTGGGGTAGAAATGACAGCGGTTGAGAGTAATCAGGGTGCAAATAATATGTTGAGGGTGTATGGGTCATGACTAGAGATGTCCCGATCCGATCACGTGATCGGGGATCGGAGCCGATCACGTGATTTTCAAAAGATCGGAATTGGGAGAAAAAAATCGGGGATCGGAATCTTTTTTCTTTTTTTTTTTTAATCAAATATTTTTTTTATTTTATTTAATGTTACAAAACAAAAATGACCATGTTCACATCTTAAAGTCATCCTGAGGCCTTAGTTTTGGTTTAAAATTACACAACATCATGTATGTGTTGCTTCTTTTGGGCTTGTTTTCATAGACCTGGTTGCTTATTTCTCTCAAATCTGGCAACAGAGTGGGCAGGGCGCAGTGTCTAATAGTAGCAGTAAGCTAACGAGAGGCTACGTTCAGCTGGTGACTCGGGACAGAGAAAATGTCAGGAGTTTGGAAGTATTATAAAATTGAAAGCGAAGGCAGTGTAACAGCCAGATGCAATGTTTGCAAGGCGGAGGTTCCGCGTGGTGGAAAGAACAGAGCTACGTTCAACACGACCAATCTAATACGCCACCTGAGAAACAAACACCAACAACAACACAACGAGTACACAGCGGCCATTCAGGTAACGGCACTGAAACAACCAACACTTTCAGTGTGGATGACCAGCCGTTATCTGTGGTGGAGAACGTGGGGTTTAAGGGACAACTTGAATGCTTTTCTCCTTTTTTTTCTCTTAATGCATTGCATAAAGATTGGATCGGGAAAAATCGGTATCGGCAGATTGTCAAAATCAAATGATCGGAATCGGATCGGGAGCAAAAAAAGGTGATCGGGACATCCCTAGTCATGACGTTGGGTTGCATTGATTGTACGAGTTGCCACTGTGTGGAGTTGACATGTCACTCCCCCATGTCTGTTGCTGCTGATTGTGTGCACCTGGTGCCCTGTGTTGTCTCCTCCCCCCTCACCTGTGTTTAATTGCTCCACCCTCACCTGTGTCTTGTTGATTAATTAGTGTGTGTGTATTTAGGCTCTGTGTTTCCTGTTTGTAATGTGGTGTGAGATCCTTGTGGCTGGTGACTGTGCTCACGGGAACAGCAAGATTGAGGCTGTGTCCTGTGACCGAATTTAATAAATGCCCACACCGGGTTATATTTTTGGACGTTCTGCCTCTGCCTCCTTGCTTGGTCGGGCCGCTCAACGGTCAGTCTCACAGCTGGATTACTGTAACTCTCTTTACATGGGGGTTAGTGGGTCCTTTCTTGCTCATCTGCAGCTGGTGCAAAATGCAGCAGCAAGGCTTTTAACTGGCACATAGAAATATGACCACATTTTCACAATTTTGGCTTCGCTCCATTGGCTGCCAATACATCATAGGATTCATTTTAAAATAGTTGTATTTACTTTTAAATCCCTCAATGGCATGACCCCATCTTTCTGAGCTGCTACACCCTTACACGCCCAACCGCCCTCTCAGGTCAGCGGATCAACTGCTCCTGAATGTGCCCAGAACCAGGTCTAAGCTCAGAGGGGACCATTGCTTCTCTCTAGCAGCTCCCACACTGTGGAACGATCTGCCCATGCACATCAGACAGGCCGCCACACTGCCTGCTTTTAAATCGCTTCTGAAAACCCACCTCTTCTCCTTAGCGTATTGACATCTTTTAGATTGTTGCTTTTATTGCATTTAAAATTGTCTATTGTTTGTACTTGTACTTGTTTTATGGCGTGTGAGCTGAGCTGTGTGATTTTTTGTATGTTTGTTTTTTTATTTGACTGTACAGACCAATACTTTGGTCTGTATTGTATTGTATGCTGGCCCTGGCACTTCACTCTACACCTGAATCTGAAATAGCAGAAAACTGGTTGACATGTTATTTCTGGATTACAGTTACATTTCAACACAATCAAGCCAATGAAGCTGATTGTGAAGCTGGCAGGCCTTTCAGACATACCATGGGTGGTAAGAATCAGAATTAGGTGCTATTTATCACTGCTTCCCCATGCCAAGTATGGCACAATGCACTATACGCACCTGGATGGTGCTCTCAATAAGAACACAACAAGTTAGATGTGGAATACTGGACACTTCTCAAAAACGATATGGTTGCTAGCTAGTTAACAGCTAGTAGTAGATCGGAGCAGAGCAGGTATGTCAGATCCGAGCCAAGGCCACGCAATCGATATCCACACTCTGCAATTTCTTATAATGCAACTCTGATGAATTAATTAATGTTTGTTGGAGACTCAAATGTATTAAACTTGACCAACCAATGTGTGAATTTACTAAATTAACGTGTTCCCTCATTTTTTATCTCAACATTAAATTAAAAAGGCATTAAAGTAAAGATCAAAAACAAACTCAAGGAACAAGGAAGGAGGAAGTGAACAAAAACAGAAAACAAAGAAGGGCCTTTCCCTTCTGATGCTGACACAAGGTCATTTAAATGGTTTCCTCAGACGCCAGGTGTGCGTTGTTAGGAATGCAGCATACCTGCAGAGCTGCTGCAGAGGGAGGGAGGCAGAAACACATTCAGCTGGAACAAAGACATTCAGACCATTTCTGGGAAACAAATACATACTTTTTTTTTTCTGAGTAACTTCTCAAACTGCAGATCATCAAAGAAGATATTTTACAGATCAGCATTCATACATTTTACACAAATAACTTAATTATACAATGAATGTAGCGTTTGTAACCCCATCCCACTATTGCAACTGTAATATCAGATAAAGCATATTTCATAAATGTTAGTAATCTCACAGTATTTTTTATTTATTATTTATTTATTTAGGGTTATTTCACTTTATTTATTAGTTTCTTAGCGAAATCTACTAAAACAAAGTACTTCATTATCTAGTGTTCAGCTTTTATCCACAAAAATGTATCTTTCAGTAACTTTCTGAGAGAATTAAGCATTAATCTGTCAAATGTTCAAAACGGCCTGAAATAGCCTCAAAATCACAATCTGCCATTAGAGTCACATTCTTAAAGGTAGGGTAGGTAAGTTTGAGAAACCGTCTCGAGATCGCTAAAATTTGAAAATACACAACCGGAGAAAATCTGCCACTTCCTTATAGAGCCCCTCCTCCAACACACACGAACGCGCACATGACCAATGAGGGCACGAGATAAGTTTGTGCACAGATGGAAGGCTGACAGGCAGGTAGGCCATCCAGTTATTTTAGCCGGGCCGGCTAAAATGATTGGTCGTGCTTTTTACAGTATTACGGCTTCCACAGATGACATTTTTTTATGGATTTTTTGTCAAAGCACTTAAGATATTCATTGCTATCGGGATGTTAAGAGCATTCCATGGAATACAACAAAAAGTGTATCTCGAGCCCGTTTCTCAAACTTACCTACCCAACCTTTAACAAAAATCTACTAACACAAAGTACTTTATTTTCTAGTTTTCATCTTTTATGCACAAAAGAGTATATTTCAGTATCTTTCAGTAACTTTTTGAGAGAATTAAGAATAAATCTGTCAAATGTTCAAAACGGCCTGAAATAGCCTCAAAATAACAATCTGCCATTAAGAGTCACATTCTTAACGAAATCTACTAAAACAAAGTACTTCATTATCTAGTGTTCAGCTTTTATCCACAAAAGTGTATCTTTCAGTAACTTTCTGAGATAATTAAGCATTAATCTGTCAAATGTTCAAAACGGCATTTTTTCACTGAAATAGCGTCAAAATCGCAAACTGCCATTAATGATCCGGCCCTCAACAGCTCTACGTCAATTATGGGGTTTCATATATGCCGTTTCCATGGCCATAAAACTCCTATGAAAATGGTCAAAACACCAGACTTCAGATGGTGGTTAATGGTCCAGCCCTCAACATGTGTGCCATTAGTGAGTTTTCCTCAAAAGCTGTTCAAAAAGTGCTCAAACTTCACATGTGTGCTAACAGTCCAGCCGTGAAGACATCTACGTGACAGTTTTGAGATTTCTTCAAATGCTGTTGCCTTGGCAACATAACGCTCGCTATGAAACTAGGTTTTCTCATAACTTCAGTGAAAATGCTCCAAACGGCCCAAAACTTCACAGGTTTGGGAACGATGCAGCCATCAACACATCTAAGCGTATTATGGGGTGTCATCAAATACCGTTGCCATGGCGACAGATCATTCGTCATCAAGTTAGTTAAAAAGTTTGCAGTTCAAATATTCTGCTGCTTTTCCAAGCCTTTTTACTTTCTTTTCTTCTCTTATCACACATTCAAGCCCCCAGTGTTTATGTATCATTTCAATTTCAATTCTTCACTTTCTTCTTACACATTACATTTCAGCATAGCAGTTCAGCGTCATCTCTTCAGCATAAAGCATTCCCACTAGCAATTTCTTCAGGAATTGCATTCTCTAGTTTTAGAACATTCTACAACAGATGGAGACCAAGCAGTTTCAATGTGATGTAGTTTTCTCTGTATGAATACTTGAGGTTGGCCATCATGTATGGACAGCTTTATCACAGAAACATTATCTTTATGGCTGCATTGTTTTTTACTGTGAGAAAGTCTTGCTAGAAAGCCTTATAGTTTGGGGTTGGCTGACCAGGCCTTGATATTAGCACACAATGCATTTGAGAAGGAAGTGTTTAAAACATTCTGTGCCAGCAGCAGAAGGGAAAGACCTAGATCTGTTTTTTGTATCTTTATTTACATCCTCCTTCCTTCCTTGAATTTCTTTTTGCCATGATCCTCTGTAGCAGCTCTGCAGGTATGCTGTTTTGCTAAACAAGGTGCAACTGTCGTCTGAAGGAAGTGTTTAAACTATTTTGTGCCAGCAGCAAAATAACTAGGTCCTTCTTTGTTTTCTGTAATGTAGCAAATTTACGAAGGCACAGGGTTATTCACATCATGTTGTTGTCACAGAAAATATAAACTAAATATATAGCTTAAAAAAGGAATAAATAAAGTGAAATAACCCTTTGGTTAGCCTTAGTAAAAAAATACTGTGAGATTACTTACATTTATGAAATGTGCTTTATCTGATATTACAGTTGCAATAGTGGGGTGGGGCTACAAATGCTACATTCATTTTATAATTAAGTTAATTGTGTAAAATGTATGAATTCTGATCTGTAAAATATCTTCTTTGATGATCTGCAGTTTGAGAAGTTACTCAGAAAAAAAAAGATTTATGCATTTGTTTCACAGAAACGGTCTGAATGTCTTTTGTTCCAGCTGGATGTGTTTCTGCCTCCCTCCCTCCTAACAACGCACACCTGGAGTCTGAGGAAACCATTTAAATTACCTTGTGTCATCATCAGAAGGGAAAGGCCCTTCTTTATTTCTGGCTTTGTTCACTTCCTCCTTCCTTGTTCCTTGAGTTTGTTTTTTACCTTTCATTGAATGTTTTTATACAAATTAGGTTAATCAGAGGTTAACTAGATTAACCATCTACAGGTTGGTTGGTCAAGTTTAATACATTAGAGTCTCCAACAAACATGAATTAATTGATCAGAGTTGCATTATAAGAAATTGCAGAGTGTGGATATCGATTGCATGGCCTTGGATCGGATCTGACATACCTGCTCTGCTCCGATCTACTACTAGCTGTTAACTAGCTAGCAACCATATTGTTTTTGAGAAGTGTCCAGTGTTCCACATCTAACTTGTTGTGTTCTTATTGAGAACACCATCCAGGTGCGTATAGTGCATTGTGCCATACTTGGCATGGGGAAGCCAGAGGTGGGAGTAAGTCCTACATGTGCAAGTCATGAGCAAGTCTCAAGTCTTGACCTACAAGTATCAAGCAAGTCCCAAGTCACTGTGGTGAGAGTCAAGCAAGTCAAGTCAAGTCATTGCTCAGGTCAAGCAAGTCAAGTCAAGTCATACGAAATTCTGATGAATAAGCCCAGTTTCCGCATTTAAATCAGTTAAAAGACAGTGGTTATGAAAATGGATCTAACCCACACTATGATCTTCATTACATACACAGTTAATCATTTGAAATCTAATTTAGACCGATGACAATCATATTAGATTCATATTAACCCTAGAACTGCAGACAATATAGCTAGGACTCAATCAAAAAGTCTGTTCAAAAAGGTAGAATTCCAGGTAAGAAAATCGTATATGGCATTTGCAATTACACATATTTAATTTAAATTTCTGTTAACACTAGAACCGCCAACAGCGTCAGCACCTACATAGATATCATTTTCAAATCATTTAATTTGTTCCTCTTCATAATTTCCTTATAAACTAAGTAGGACGATTTAAAACTCACTTAATTGGGTTAATTTAGAAATTGCTTCAGTTTATCATCATAACAGATCAAAAAGTTCAGATTCATTTTACAATAAATCAAGGAATGATGCACTTCTACAAACAAAAACAACATAATTAAAACATTTAAACAAACTACTAAAAGTAGATGAACTACATTATTCAACAGTTTACAGTAACTTCTGATAATAACACAGGGGAAATAAACGAGGCATCTCTTTTCCTCTCTCTCTCTCCCTCTCCTGACAGCCCGTCAGTATCGGGGTTAGTCAAAATGAATCCCTCGGCGGTTCTAGTGTTCATTTACGTTTTGTCTTCTCTTTGCAATGCTTAATCGATTTGAAACCAAGTCGAACGTAGCTTAAACTTAACGTTAGCTTTCTAGCTAACACAACACATTCACGCACCTTTCTCTGTGGGTTTTTTTGTAGTGACGAATGAAGTTGGATGTTTTGGTGGTCGTGTCACTGATCTTTATGCTGCAGACCCTGCATACCGCTGTTCTCTTCTTATTAGTGTCATCCACAACATAATCCTTGAATCCAAACTTCACTATTTTTGGAGTAACACTAGCCGCTGCCATGTTAACTGACACTCCTGCCGTCTAGTGGGTTGCCAGGTTTGTGCGCATGGCGCTATAATCACCCAATCACGTTTCTCGAAAAAACTAAACGTAATATCTCAATACAAAAACAAACGCAAATATTTAATTTTAAACAGTCAAGTCCTTTCAAGTCATCTGTCTCAAGCTTAAGTCAAGTCTCAAGTCATGAATACCAAGTCAAAGTCAAGTCAAGTCTTTTATCAATGTTAGTCAAGCAAGTCTCAAGTCAAAAAATATGCGACTCGAGTCTGACTCGAGTCAAGTCATGTGACTCGAGTCCCCACCTCTGGGGGAAGCAGTGATAAATAGCACCTAATTCTGATTATTACCACCCATGGTATGTCTGAAAGGCCTGCCAGCTTCACAATCAGCTTCATTGGCTTGATTGTGTTGAAATTGAATTAGAGCTGGTTCAAAGCCTGGAATGGATGAACTTTTAAAGCTCCCATGTCATGCTTTTCCGGTTATTACCCGCCCCCTTGTGTGTTATGAAGGTTTTTATGCATGTAAACGGTGTGCAGAGTCAAAACCCTCAAAGTACACCCTGTAGCGAGTAAAACTCTAACACAGAAAATACCTCCCCAAAACGCCTCGTTGGAGATACGTCACTGCCCATTTGAGTCTTCCATTTAGTTCCGGGTACCGCCTGATGTCATGCGGTACCCGGAACGAAATGGACCAATCCCGAAGAGCTATGGCCACACCAGCAGCGTCGTGTTCCTCCTCCAGAGGTTCGAAGAACCGGCATTTCACAGACGAAAGCTTCCAAAACATTGCCCAGTTTGAGGCCGGATATGCACAGCTTGTTTGGACCGTTTGGAGCAGGGGAAGATCTGGGTATACAACCTGTAAGTTTGCATTGTTATTTGTGTATTTATCAAACAAGACTGTTTAAATGTGTAAACTGTGTTGGACTGCTAAGCCATTGACACAGTGCTAACTAAGTTGCTAGAGTTTCCATATATCAACTCTAATATCAGCAGATGGCCTTGCATACATGTATCTCATAGCAGGAGAATGTCTGCATTCACACACAAAATACCTATTGACAGTATACTCCGGGTGATTTGCCGGTCAGTCGCGAAACGTAATTACATTATAGCTGGCGTAGCGATCTAACACACGGAGCTAGAGCTAGTTTCGGTCAGAAAAACATTTTTGTGATGCTACGTTGCTAGCGTTTAAATATATCAACTACAATGTCAGCAGATGGCCTTACATGTTTGTCATGGCAGGAGAATGTCTGCAGTCACACACACGGAATACTCATACAGTATACTGTACTGTGATTTACCGTACATTGTGACCGTACATATACTGCATGTAGCTAACGAGGCTAGCTGTATGCTAGCGCAAAACAATGTATTCATGCAAGTTACATTGTATGACCGAACGTAGCAGAATACCCGTATACGATTGCAATTATAAACACGTTATTGCTAGCCTAATATGAACCACTAGCTTTTGTTCATAGTAGTTTTATTACACTGCATTATAGTTGCCTTTCCTCCAAGCTAACGTTCATATCGTGTTAGCTACCAAGGTAAACAAAGCTAGGTTAGCATATTAGCAGGCAAGCTGTTCATTACACAACTACTACTAACGAATCTAAAACAACTAAGTTTCTCTAATATTTTGTGATTTGCATTTGATTTCGTCCAGCCAGATCCTGGCGGACAATCCATGACGGGGAAGGGATTCTACTACTACTGAGGGTGCTAAAAGGCACCGCACCGCACCGACTGTGCGCAGGCAAGATGCGAGGAGGAGGAATGGATGATATACCGTGTATATATGTATATTTATGTTCATTTTGTACATTTCTAAAAATAAAGTTTAATGGAAATACTTAGTAGGCCTATCCTTTCTTCCCTGAATTCATATATAGCAAACCATGATTTGATTTCTCATCAAACAGTAGTAGTTTATAACGGGTAAAAATAACTTACTCTTTGTTATGAGAGTAGCTCGTAGGCCACAACGGAAAGACAAGGAGACATACACGAGTTTACAAAACCACGGCACATTTATTGTAGTAAATGCAGAGACAGGTGGTCGAGGGGAGAGGGTCGCTCAGTTCGTCCTTCTGCAGCCGCTTTGGAGAGAGACTCCGGGCCGCTGGGATTAATAGCACCGGCTACGGAGGTGTCCGTGATCGCGCTGATTACCCTCTTCAGCTCCACCCCACCGTAAGACAAAGGCCCTGGGGCCGTCACACTCTTCTATAACAACAGTTAAAAATATATATGTATATAAAATATACCGCTGTACCGACGCCATGATAAGACTGATGTTACGCTGAGAGCAGCCGGGAAAAGCACTGACATGGGCGCAGCCTCTCTGGTGGTTGACTAATCAGAACGAGTGGCCGAGCTGACCAATCGGAGCACACTAGGCTCACAGGGGGGGGGGGGGCAAGAGCTCCAACGAGTCGTTTAGTGGAGAAAGTGAATACTGCTGAATACACATGCTTGACAGAGATGCTGTATGCGAAACCAATGTGAGTTTGGAAAATTGCACAGTATAAATCTATTTTAGTATACCTCAACAATGTAATTATGATCAGTGGAAATGGCCATGACATGGGCCCTTTAACACAACGTCCCAACTTCATTGGAATTGGGGTTTGTATATATAAATGATTGTATGTATGGAACTATTCATTTCTCTGTAGTTCTTTGGAGCAGATGGCTTGGACACATTTCACCTTTAAATAAGGTCATTTCTGTAAGCATGTTATGTAAGAAGTTAGCAGAAAAGACTATCAATCAGTGTCAGGGAAGTGTCTCTGCATTCCTAGGTACAAGGGACTTTTTGTTTTTCTGTTTATCACATCAGGAAGGTGTTATCTTGTCAAGGCCTGTCACACTAAGAACTGTTTTGACAGATGTGTTTATATGTGTGATAGGAGGTCAGGTGAGGAGAGTATCTGACAGTATATAAGTCACCTCACAACACCACATTTCATCAGACTTGAAGCTCCTGCTGGAAGTCAGAAGACTCTCACACAACTCTGCTGCTCTACACAACTTCACCAGGTGAGGACTAACAGACAAACACAGATTTATAATAAAAACTACAGCTGCTTGATTAGTGTCTGTAGGGAAATACTACATTACTAAGCACAGTTGACAATCAGACTCCAAATGTTATTAACTCTCAACACTCCTACTCCTTAACAGACGTTTAAATCAGTTACTGAAGTCTGTGTTGTTTCTTCTCAACAGGTTAGAGAAATGGCCACAGATAAAATGACCGTTGCTGCTCTGGGACGATCTTTCACCCTAGGGATGCTCTATGATGCTTGGAGTGATGAACTGGTCCCAGGTAAGACTTCACATATGGCGCGTTTCCACTACAGCGCGGAGCACGGTTTAAGAGGGCTGTGACGTCAGCGGCCCGTCTTTGGTTGCGTTTCCACTTGGCCTAGTACCGGCCGGCGGGTCCTAATTCACAGTTTTTCTGGCCTCATAAAATCGTGGGTCTAGGGCCAGAGACAACGAGGCTGAGTCGGGCTGAGTATGCTAAACTAGAGAGAGCATCGCTGGCAAGGGGGCTACAACTACAACAAGATGGACATATTTGACCGTGATTTAATTGTAATACACGTTTCAAAATGATGCCGAAGTAACAACATACTGATACCGGTTAGTAAAAACCATGAATTAATGCTTTGTCAAGTCTGCAGACAGACGGCAGGCGAAAAACCTTTTAAAATGCGTGTTTTCTAAATGGAGATTGGCTAAGCTAACGCAGCATATGCTCCGACCGTCCACACTCACAACAACGGCCTATACAGACATAAATAAAGCAGCGACTGTATTCGCCATGACACAGGCAGTCTGTGGTTTGTACTTGTTTAACTTTTGTCTAGTTTCTGAACATATATGAGGAACTGTGAGCTCTGAGTGCTAACAGCTAACGGCTGTGTTGTTTTTCTGGGGTCCTCTGAAGATCACGTCACGGCTCCGCCTACACTGCGTTACTATAGATACTGCCCCAGTTCCTAAACTGTAATGGAAATGCGCCATAAAGTGAGCCAGTCCTAACGAGGCCTAGCCATACCGAGCGAGGCCGAGCGAGGCCGTGTAGTGGAAACGCGCCATTAGTCACAAAGCTTTCATCATAGTAACTCTACAACAACAATTCACCAGGCCTGACATTATTTTGTTGTCATGCCATTGTAAATTGAGGATCTTAGGAGAGTTGTTTCTTTTGTCTCTTTGTCGTGCATCTGGGTATACAGATGTAGCACGTCATTTCGCACGCCCCTACCCATGTGGGTCCGTGATCTGCACGGGGCCGGCCCTCGCTGAAAGGAAAACACCCCGC
Source organism: Trematomus bernacchii (assembly GCF_902827165.1). Lineage (NCBI taxonomy): Eukaryota > Metazoa > Chordata > Actinopteri > Perciformes > Nototheniidae > Trematomus > Trematomus bernacchii. Next base: position 184,895 of record NW_022988176.1, read on the forward strand.
ATTACTTGATATGCCCCCTTGATAAATACATTTAATTATAATGAAACCAGCTGCAATGGATCATGGATCCACCAGGGGGAGGAGTGATTAAAAAGCTGCCACACTGGAACTCATGTGGAATAAAAAATAAACAGCTGATAGATCTACAGTACAGGTATCTGATATAGCGGATATTTGTTAAGATCCATATGTCACGGATAGGATCACATTCTGTGCTAAATAAGAGACATGTAATCATTTACAAAACATCACCATGTTTTGATTTAACAAAAAAATGTTGTTTAATCCACGTTGGCGTAAATACAAAACCATCGCTATGTTTTTTCATCAGGAAATGCAGACCGGCTCATAGATTTTTAATCATCATCCTCACGATCATTTAGTGTATCATATGTTCGCCGAATTTACATGAAAGTACTAATAAATGTAGTTTAATCCACGTGAGTTTACAACTACAAAAATAATCAGTTTGTTTTTATATCACATCCGACGGGAGGAAATGCAGCACGGCTCTCACTACCGATTTTTAATCATATTTTAATCATCATCTTCACCACGATCATTTATGTTTATGTTCGCTGAATTGACATGAAAGCACTGACAAATATGAATATACTGTAGTCAACTTCATTAAAACGTTATTAACTTGCCCCAACTCAGTAATTCACTAAAAATAGGTTTATTTTTAATGAAGCCTCGTTATCTCACCATGGGCAAACGGGCTATAATATTATACTATTGTTAATAGTTTACTGTATTATTATTGTTTAATATTACTGCTATAACAATCACACATTGAGTTCATTGTTGTGCAATGTTAAAATCAGACCATTTTTTTTTTTTAAATAGTAGACGGCAATAGAAACGGCAGCTTCAGGTGATCAGCTGTGTGTTTACACACCTAATGGCCCATCAGTAGCTGTCAGACCGGACCATGGCTGTAAAGGAGTGTCTAGTTCCCCCCCCCCCCCCCCTCGACACATCTGATCCTTTGTTTTTGTCCATGTCTGTAAGCTGGTGTGGTGGCTTTATCTGAAAACTGACAGCATAATTGCATTTATGGTCCGGGACACACATTTATTTAGATATGTTTTAAACAAGTTTAAATAAAAGGCTGGAGTGTTTCTTGCTCTGCCAAACTGTAGATTCCCCACAGCAGCAGACGCACATTCATGACGTCCGCTGGCACATCATCAATACGTCGATAGTGTAAGTGCAGTCGGATTCTCAAAGCACTGCAGTCTCTTCTCCTAAATCCTTTTGAATTCTCCTATCCACTATTCATGAACCCTGAAACGGTGTGACAAAGCCCCCCATCCCCCCTCTGTTAACAAGAGATACTGTAGTAGCCTATGTTGCGGACTCTTTGTTTAAAACTAATTGCCCATCGGAATGTGTGGAGGAAGTCTCCCAAGGGAGATGGGACATTTCTTACATGCAGGGCAGCATTGCCGGTCTGAAAGGGTCTCTGGAAATATGAAACATTTAATTAAAGTTTTAAAAACAGTGACAGGTTAAAATCAGAGGTGGAAGAAGTATTCCGATTATATACCTAGGTAAAAAGATGTGTTAGCCATGTGTATCATCTTGAATCATTATGTTATTAGTATTAAATACATATAATTTGTACAATTTATATTTAGAAATACTCCGTTGTAATTATTGATGCATAAATGTGTTAATGTATGAGTTGATTTACTTCGATCTACTGTACTGTGTAAAAAGACCACAACAATATTACAAAAAATATACTGCATAAAGCAAACTATTGTAAAGGTAAAAGTATGAGCATAAAAAATAAAGAAGTGTAAACATTTACATTATTATTATGATTATTTAATATATAAAGACTATATATTATTGAATTACAATTAAGATAATAAGATTAGATAAACTTTATTTGATCTAAAATATTGATGTTTTTTCGTTATAGTAGCCTGTGAAAACCATAACAAATAAGTGATTAAATGCTCTTCAGCAAACACAACTGCAGAGCTGCAAACATTGCAAAACAGACTAAGTTCTACTACTGTATTTGTGAATGAAGCGCCATCTCATGGTTAAATCCTGTAATTGAACAAATGGGGAAATTTGGCAACGCCCTCTAGCAATTTGGCAACGCCCCCAGTCACTGGAATCCGCTGGGTTTTTGGTTGGAATCCGCTGGGTGGAGTCCTACCTGGAGTGCTACATCTGTATCTGGATATGTTTTCACTGCTTTTGTCCGTTGATTGTATTTTCTATGCATTTTATCTTAAATCTGTGTTTTTAAATATTGCCTGCCCAGGGACAAGTATGCCTTTCTGACTGACTCTAGAACAAACGAGAATTAGGGCTATATTTGAAAATGTTTAACATCTGACCAAAGTTAGAACTTTTTTTTATTTTTGTATTTCTTAATTTAAAGAATGCTTGAGAGGATTAGGGCTACACCAGTTTACAGTCAGGATTTTAATAAAAAAGTAACAATTCTAATAGTTGTATTTTTCGCAGAAGATCTTTAAACTCAGAACAAAAAAGAAATATCGCTTTAGGTTAGATCTCCTCCATACTTTAAGGAGGTCTCTTCAGGATTAAGATTTTTTTCTCAGAATTCTAAATTTAAAGAATGCTAGAGTACGTTGAGATCTGACCAAAAGTGAGGTTGTTTTGGGTTCTGTGATTAAACCAAGAATTTTAACAAAAAAGTCAGTTACTGAGATTTTCGGATTTTTCTCTGAATAACTTTAATCTCAGCACGAAAAACAAATCCTCCGTACTCTGGAATTCTTTAGTTTTAGAATACTGAGCTTAAATTCAGAATTATAATATAAAATAAAAAAATTATTTTCTATTTCTTAGAATAACTTTAATCTTAGAACTCAAATAAAAACTCTGTATTCTTTCTCAGAAGTCTGAATTTATTTCACAGACACAAACTTTGCTTATTAAAACCTCTCACAGGATATGAAGCTGCAACCTGAAAAACTTTGAAATTATATATTTTATGTGAATATTGCCCTAAGTGTTTGCCCTGAACTGATCCGAAAAACTTGTGCTTTCATGTTTAATTATGTCTTTGTTTATGTTTATTTAGGTGTCAAATTATGGAATGCTGAAACTCTAAAAACAACTGAAACCCCTCAGCAGTACAGTAATTTTGCGATTTCTAAATCTGACACCATTGAATCAAAGTCCACCATGATGGATATTGAAGCTTCTCTGCAGGCCAGTTTCATGAGTGGACTGATAGAAGTTGGAGGATCTGCCAAATATCTGAATGATGAGCAGAAATTCAAGAATCAGAGCAGAGTGACCTTTCAGTACAAAGCTACCACCAACTTCAAGGAGTTGTCAATTGATAATTTGACCCTGGACACCAAACAGATGAAGATTATTGAGAAGGGCTTGGCCACACATGTAGTCACAGGCATCCTGTATGGGGCAAATGCTTTCTTTGTGTTTGACAGTGAGAAGTTAGAAGCCACTCAGGTTCAGAAGATAGAAGGCAGCATGCAAGCTGTGATAAAGAAGATTCCTAAATTTGATGTTAAGGGGAAGGTTGACATCAATCTAACTGATGAAGAGAAAGAACTGACTGAGAAATTCTCCTGCAAATTCTGGGGAGACTTCATTCTTAAAAGCAACCCAGCAACATTTTGTGCAGCAGTACAGCGCTATGTAGACCTTCCACAGCTACTGGGAAAAAATGGAGAGCATTCGGTCCCAGTGAAGGTCTGGCTGATGCCACTGAAGAGTTTTGATCCCAAAGCTCCTGAGCTGAAGACAGGGATCAGCATTGGACTAATGAGGACAGCCCAAGATGCTCTGGAAGATTTAAAGGAAGTAGAAATGAGAAGCAATGATTCTCTGGACGACAAAGTGGGAGAGGACTTCCCACAGATCAGAAAATACCTAAGCACTTTCCAAAAACTGTGTGGTTATTATAAAACCAACATCCAGCAAGCCATGGCAGAGAAACTTCCCTCCATCCGAGCAGGAAAGGAAGATGAGAGCTCACTGGAAAAAGTATTTGAAGACAGGCACAAGTCACCATTCAGCCATGAAGAACTAAACAAGTGGCTGGATCACAAAGAGAGAGAAATCAACGTCATCGGGTCCTGTGTCGACACCATGGACGGAGTAAAGATCGTCCAGAACCAGACCGAGGTGGACAAAGAGGTCCTTGCTCCAGGTGTAGAGGATGTTCTGTGCTTTGTTTTCACCTCCATGCCAAAGGGTGATAGCTACCTTGATGAGATGGCTGACTACTTTAAATCAACCAACTTAGAAAGTAGCCATGAGGAGGAGTGGTACTACTCCAAAGAAGTTCTTAAAACAATGAGAGAAAAAGCCACATTTTTCCAGGGTGCTTCCAAAGCGCTGAAGAACAACAGCCAATTTCGTTTCCTCATAACGGCCAAAACCAATGACAACTACAAAGGAGCAAGCATCCATCACTACAAGAAAGGCCAGCTGGTCACTGAAGACTTTCATCCTCAAAAGCCTTCTTCTGTGGAGACCATCACAGACAAGAGAGATCTGATCTGGTGTAAGTTGTGCTTTTATGAGTTAAATATATGAATTATCATGCAGTTTGATCATCAAAGTTACTGATAAGATATTTTGTTATGTTTTCTCCATCAGATGCCTGTGATCTCAACCTGGACCCAAACACTGCCAACTACAATCTCATTCTGTCACAAGGAAACAAAAAGGCAACAAATGGAGCAGCGCAGGCCTATCATCCTAACCTAGAGAGGTATGGATGGTGCCCACAGGTGTTGTGCAAAGAGGAGTTATCTGGGTGCCATTACTGGGAGGTAGAGTGGAGTAGTAGTGGCTGGCAGTCTGTTTATGCTGCTGTTGCATACAAGGGAGCTGACAGAAATGACGGAAATGGGAGTCATTTTGGCAATAATTCAAAGACCTGGTGTTTTGGCAAAAATATGTGGTACTTCCAACAGTCTCTTAGGGCATTCCATGCCAATGAGAGGGTGTGCAATGTACCTTATCCCTCTGGTGACTTCAGTAGATTCGGGGTGTATCTGGATCATCCTGCTGGCACTTTGTCCTTCTACAGAGTCTCCGCCAACACACTGACTCACCTGTACACCTTTCGCACCACATTCACTGATCCTCTTCTCCCAGGCCTCTGGGCTTGTCATAAGTCCAACTATGCCTACCTGTGTCCAGTTGAATGGTAAATTATCTGGATTTATCCAGCGCCTTTCCAGTCTTTACGACCCATCAAAGCGCTTTTACATTGGCACCCATTCACACACATTCATAGAGGCAGAGGCTGTCAAAGACCTGCTCAGTAGCATAACGTTCACACACATCGACACACAGTCGGCCATTCTTGGTCTGCATAAAGTTTAAAATGGCAACCTAACATCCCATTTTAACTTTAACGTGCTATTCAAAATCAAAAATGCAGTCAAACCCAGAGGGACGGGGAAAATGTTTTATTATTGCTTTCTACAATTTAGCTTTTTTATTAAAGGGGACCTATCATGCAAAATGCACTTTTGTACGTCTTTTATACATGAATATGTGTCCCCGGTGTGTCAGGGAACTCACCAAGTGTCAGAAAACACAACCCTCTCTCTTTTCCTCCATACCCAAATCTCTAAAAACGGGCTGCAACAGATCTGATACAGACTGATACAGACGTTAATTTTTCTGACGTCAGAAAAGGGGTGCTCCGCCTATATGGGCAACTCTCCACCTATCAGGAGGAGACAGCCACAGCCATTGCCTGGAGACCCTGTAGTACATATGTCAGGCCTGTAGGTGGCGCTGTAGTCTGCCGCAAAAGCAGCGAAGAAGACTTCTCACAGAATCAGCCCTTGCAAAAACAGGGCAAAAAAACGAGCAAATAGAGCGAAATGAGGCATGGCTAAAATGCATGATCTGTTTGGTATTTTGAAAAAAAAACTTGACAGACATGTTTTATATAGGTATGGCCCTACAATATATTATTCAAATATAGCATGATAGGTCCACTTTAAGTATTCTGGGGAGTGGGGTTCAATGTATTCTGCTTTATGAACAGTTGAACAATATTTCTTTATTGGAACTTTCTATTGTAGTAACAACTCAAGCATTATATATCCGGCAATGGCTCTGTCAAAACTTATGTTGAAATACAACACATATAAACATAATGGGGGAAAAAATAGTTGCTTATTTTGTTGAATTTATGTTCATTATTTTAGGAGAAAAAAGGTACTTCAAGTGCCAATTGCTTTTGCTTTGTCTTTTTTTAAACAGTATTTTAAAGCGAGTTATATTTAGAGAATACAAGAGGAGTCTTTTTTCTTATGAAACCGGTGCGGGGTGGGTTTTTCTGTTTAGGACAAGATTAGACATGCTTTATCAACATTATAATGATGAAATATCAAATCATAGTTTAAGTAAAAGACAAGGAATATCTGTTTTGTTAAATGTATCATTTTGATTATGTTGGGAATATCCTATCGCTTATTTCAGCATTTGTTTATTTTCTTCTTTGTGCAGAACTCATAACTCGTGAACAAAAAAGAAGTAAAACTTGTTTTGTTTGAGAGTCACTGTTAGCACCATTTTGTTGGAAATATTGCTGATGGTTATAAAGATGAAGCAATATCAGATTCCTGTAACACTTCAACATCTGTATATGTTCACTCTGTTCTTGAGCAAAATAGTGAATAAAGTTGAGACCTGACTTTACACTGTGGGCCAGTTGTTGTTATGTCTTGTAGTCTTGGAAGTGTTGTCATATCCATTATTTTCTGATTAATGGTGTTTAATTAAAGAATTGTGGTGAAAAGGAATCTAACTTAGATACAACCAATGTTAACCCAGCTAGCGGGGAACGTTCTCACAACTTTGGCTAACGTTACCTACAGGTTCTGATAATGTTTTAAAGAAACGTTTTAATCTGATGTTCAAAGAACCTTTTTAGGATGTTTATTATTTTAAATAATGTTCCTATAAGGTTTAAGGTTAACTAAGACATAACGTTTTAACTGCAACATTCAGAGGATGTTTTGAGGATGTTATTAAGGCCTGAGATGACAGAACGTTTTTTTATAAAACGTTCCTTTAATGTGATATGTTAACAAAGGTGGAACGTTTTGCCTGCAACATTCTAAGGATGTGTTTTGGACGTTGTTGGGGTAACACATTAAAGATGTTCTTTATAAAACGTTCCCTCAATGTTACATGATAACAAATGAAGAACATTCTCCAAGAAACATTCTGAAAATGTTTTCAGGATGTTATTCTTTTTTTATTAAACGTTCCTGTGATGGCAAATATTAACACGGTCATGGTCAACCTCAGATTTATTTCTAGTGCGCTTTAAAAAACAAACTTGTTGCATTTGTTTGAAAAGGATGTTTAAACCTGTTAAGCCCTGAGCCTGTTTTTCAGGTCTCAGGCTCAAAAATGACATTCCCAGAACAAATGACCATATCTTCCCTTCTAAAAGGGTTAAATTAATAATCTTTTTTCTCAAAGTAATGATAAACCTGTGAGTTGGATGTAGAAAAGTCAGAATCAATATAGATGTTTTTTATTTTAAAGAAAATTCAGATTTTATATAGTAAAAAACTGTAAATTATAGTGTCTGTCCAAAAATTATTTTTTATTTATAGTGAAAACTACCCTTGGATGATGGTAAGGTAGACTAAAAGCTTTAGGAATCCAAAGTACAACATATAATAAGTACCCTGTATCAAGATTGATGCAAAACAAGTGGCATTTGACCTTTTTAGAGAGATTTAGCAAAAATAAACCACTTCTGGGGTCATTTGGGTGGATTTTCCATATCTCTGGCCCCCCTTGCTCGATTTTGATGGTTGACACCTCTTTCTGACCAGAGCCAATATAATCGAAGAGGGAGTCCCCCACACACACTCATTGTGAAAAAAAAAGGTGGAGGCTTCGCGCATGCAGTTTTGCATCAGAGCGAACCTATCTCTAGCTCTGACATCTGGAAACGGAAAAGCAGTTTTATTGCTTATGGATTATCAGAAATCATTTCAAAGGGACACAGACACATTGGATTAACCTATGGATTAACTTCAGCAGCGTTTTTATCGTTTTAATGCCATTGAAGACCACTTTGGAGAGACTACAGAGCAATGGTGAAAATGTTAGCATTTTTAGCTACCTAGCGTCACCTGTTTTGATGTCTGTTTTTGTTTATAACGTCGCAAATTCATATAATTCAGTGATAATGAGGGTACCCATCGATTCTGTGTCACCTCACAATGTGAATCGATGTCATGGATGTGGAGAAGAGATAAATAATAAGGTTTTGTGAGTGATTTTCGGTGCAGTAATCTGTTAGCATTTTTTGCTCGTTGCTAATTCAGAGGCTCAGTGTTAGCATTGTGGGTTTTCTTTTGAAAAAAAAAAAATGATCAGTTGGATGAGTTTCTTCCCGTTACATGGATATAAAACATTCATAGTTTATTAAATGAACATGCCCTCAGACACTGTTTCCTGCAAGATGTTGCGGCAGTGCCCCGGTACCGGGTTCTCTCAGGCTTAACAGGTTAAAAAGAAATCTGATGGCACCATATTTTCCTTTTGGAAAAAACAAACAAGCACGTAATTCATGATAAGTTGTAAGCAGATATTGCATGTTTGCGGTGGCATGTGTGAGTTCCCAGCTAGAAATGTTTGTTACCATTCGTTGTTCTAGGAATGTTTTCAGCGGGACGTTTTATTTTGGTTCCCAGAATGTTCTTCTGAAAGTAAGGGTTACGACCCACCCGCTGTGAAATGAACTTATTTTCCATATTTGCCATACACTTGTGTTTACGGAAGTTGAGATATTGGCAGATTCGGATTTCACGGATCAATAACTCATGAACAAGACGTTGTTCAGACACAAATTATGTCTCCTAAGCAGAGATGGGGTCGTAAAAAAAAGTAATATATTACATATTACTTTAAAAAAAAGTAATATATTACACTACTTCGTTACTCTCTACATAAAGTAACTCGTTACTTTACTCGTTACTTTACTCGTTACTTTACTCGCAGGGCTGGCCAGCCCCTCCCTGCAGGCAGATCACGCAGACTGCTAAAGTTTCAAATGTTCTCTTTAGTTCAGTTTCCATTGTCGCATAAGACTGATCCAGATAGCTCTGACCATGGCTGTCCTCTGTCTCCTGCTATCTGTATTTTGCGCAGTATATCTCTGAACGATGCGATGGTGATTCCACTGTGCAAATGGGCAACATTACCTCTACTATGAAGGATGCTACAAGCCTGTCCATCTCTGCTTTGGTCCTCCAAATTCTTGCGGCGGCGCACTCACAACATCCTCACTCTGGGTTCGGGGGTCCTTAGCTATTAGCTTCACCTTAGCATGTGTTCTTTGCAGGTGTTTGTTGAGGTTTGACGTGGTGTTTACAGCAGTGGATAACAGCTTCTGGCCTGGACACAGTTTGCACCTCACCGTCACATTCCTGTCTATTCTTCGGACGAACTCAAAATAATGGGCATACCTCCACCCCTCGAAAGTTATCGCTGACTCAGCCATGTTTATGCAGCACTGCACGCGGAGATGTGGACGTGCAAGTCGCGCAGATTACGTACATATAAACCTGCGGCGGAAACCCCTCTTGTCTGTCAGTGTGATTATGACTGATTTTATAAAAGTAACGAAGTAACGCGTGTCGGGGCAATGTTAGTAACTGTAGTGTGATTACTGAATTATAAAAGTAACGCGTTACACTACTCCGTTACCGACAAAAGAAATATTATTACACCCAACTCTGCTCCTAAGTACCATGGTAAGTGAAGAAACACACTCCTCAATGTCAGTTTCAGTGTTTTAATGACAAAGATGACGACACCCTGAAACAGAGTAATACAGCGAGGTAAGCTGACAAAGTATTACATACATGCATGTCATCATTAACACAACACAAATATATGCTACGACACCACGTATATATACACCAACAATAGTGGGAACAGTCTTACATGTGTGAGTGGATGAACGTCTCGACACGAGGCGGAGTGAATGAACAATGTTTGAACTAAAATGGCTGCTCAGTACTACCGGGTCAGAGCACGGCATATCCTGTGCGACAGCAGTGACACGCTGCCCTCTAGTGGCCGGCGATAAACTCTTCATCCCCCCCAGACCGGAAAGCTATAGGCTGGAATAGATTAACGGTCTAAATCCCGTATCCAGCTGCCGGACTCGGGCTCGTAGCGTGCCGGCGGCTTCCTCACGCGGCCCGGCCGAGTGAGCTGGGGCAGCGCCGGCGGCGACTGCGGCATCGGGAGCGGTGCGCCCAGGAAGGCACCCGTAGGAACGGAGAGGTCAGAGGACGCCTCATCAGCAAGCGCCGGTGGGGAAGCGCCCATAGCCGAGTCGCGGGGACCATCAGCCGGCCGCTGAGAAAGCCCCTGGGGCATCGCCCAGCCCGGGCGGATAGGTGGGGGCTGATGTCCCAGGGCAGCGGGCGGCGGCGACGGCGTGGCCGACTGCTCATGGGCGCAGGGTGTGGCCGGCGTGTAGGCACGGAGGAACCGCCGGTTGCGCAGTGTCAGACGTCCCGAACCGTCAACCCTGATCCGATACTGGTCATGGTCCAGCGACTCCACCACGATCCCTGACCTGTCCCATTTGCGGGGGCTCGGGCCTTGCTGGTTCTGGAGGAATACCCTTTCGCCGAGTGCCAATGGGCGGAGCGGTCTTGAGTGAGTCCCCAGAGACTCGGTGGTACGGGACATACGGGTCCGAAGGGCGTCCTCCTTCGCCGCCCATGCCTCACGCCATAGCGGGCGGATATGCGGGTTCGAGAACTTCTCGAGGCGGTTCACGAAGGAGAGCGAGCCACGAAGGGGGCGGCCGAAGATGATCTGCGCCGGCGACAGAGTTCCCGTTAGAATATTTTTTTGCCGGTCAACATGTCCGTTAAAGTTGAAATCTTCCGGACAAAATTAGATAAGTGCCGGTTAAAGGTCTTCTTTGTTATTTATTGAGCTTTAAAACAAATTGATATGATTCGACATTAAACAAACTAATTATAGTAGATTAACTACATTATTCAAAAGTGTACAGTAATTTACAAAAACGCGGGAATAATAAACGGAGCGCTCTCTCCTTCTCCTGACAGCCCGTCAGTATCATGCAGCTCGCGGATCCAGTAATGAGTGACCCGACAGTAAAACTAAACATATCTATAACTAGTTTAGGTAGTTTGAGAGGTAATTAAAATAGCTACGTGTGATTTTCTAACCTGAAGTGTGTTTTGCTCTGCTCGCCGCTGCAGGGGATCATGCAGAGCTGCGTGTCGACTCGTCAGCAGCAGCCGATCTCTCTCTCCTGTCAGATTAGACTTTACTCGCATTTATGTCCATATCGATCAGATCTAGCTAGTTCTAGCTAATGATATGACTACCTGCTTGTTAAAAGACACCTAAACAATAAGCGTCGCTATGCAACCGGATGAGGCCACAAAGTATAGCGCAGCATTATGCATTTGTTTACATGCCCACCGGAACCCCGAGGCATTACCAACAGATCAACGCACAATCAACCCATACAGGACATCTCTTTCTCCACATTAAGTGTTAGACATTAGAATTGACAATTTTTGTCTGTCACATACTCTTTTGTCTGTCACATACTATTCTTGTCTGTCACATAAGTGGCGCAACTGATGCGGTATTGCGCTAAGGGAAAATTATTTTGACCGGACATTTTGACCGGAGAGATTTAGATTTGCCGGACTTCAGCATATTTTACCGGTCATTGTCCGGTAATTACCGGCTAACGGGAACTCTGGCCGGCGAGAGGTTGCAGTCGGGGTCAGGCGTGTTCCGCAACTGCAGCATAGCACGCAGGAAGCGGTCCTGATCAAGGCTGCCCGACGGGCCGGTGTTGGACATCAGGAGGCGCTTAGCAGTCTTAACCGCAACTTCCGCCCTCCCATTCGACTGCGGAAAGCTAACGGAGGACACACGGTGTTTGACGTGCCATAAGCGGAGGAAGTCCTCAGTGTGGCTCGCCTTGAATTCCGGACCACCGTCGCTCGAGAGCTCCTCCGGTACGCCGAAGGTAGCGAAGAACGAGCGGAGGTGTTGGACCAGGCCAGCTGAGCCCGCCAGGGCAGTACCCGCCGTAGAACTCAGGACCTCTACCCAGCCCGAAAGCCGATCCCCGACAACTAGGTAGTGGCGGCCCCCATAGTCGAAGAAGTCAGCAAACACCGCCTCGAATGGCGTGGACGGGGGTGGTGACGGAAGGGGGGGTGTAGCCGCCTGTGACGGAGCATTGCGGTTGCAGTCTGCACACCCGTCCCTGGTGGCCTGAATGTCCCCGGACATCCCGGGCCAGTAAACTATGGCTCGGGCATGCTGCCCCATCACTGAGGTCCCCTGGTGAGCGGCATGGAGATGCCGAAGGACTCTCCCACGGAGGGATGGGGGGACCACGACGCGGTCCCGATAGAGCAGGACGCCGTCCTGTGCGTAGACGGACTCACAGACCGATGACAGACTCGCCAGGGCAGGGTCGTTAACGTCAATCCCACCCTCCTGCTCGATGAGTTGGAGGAGGTGGCCGAGGCATCCGTCAGCCGCTGTCTCCCGTGCGAGGAGGGGCCAAGAGACGGCTCCGAGCTCCCGTGCGTCGTCGCGGATGGAGGCCATGAGTGCTGACTCCACGGCGTCAGGCCCGCTCGGCAGCCCCAGTGAGAGGCCGTTCGCTGAGCCCGAGGGGGAAGGATGCCTTGACGTGGCATCAGCGGCATAGTTGCTCTTGCCAGGCAGATGCACAATGTCGAAGCGCCATGGGAGGGTGCGCTGCTTGAGTCTAAACAGACGCGAGTTTGTTATCTCATCCAGCATACGGTCACCAAAGATCTTCACCAATGGCTTATGGTCGGTGACCACGACGAGGTTGTCGGACCCCTGCGTGAAGTACCGTGTCTGTTCCAGACCCCAGGCCACAGCTAGGGCCTCTCCCTCGACGGCCGCATAGCGCTGCTCCGCAGGGGACAGGAAACGCGAACCCGCGAGGGTGATCCTCCATCCTCCTGGACAGCAGTCCGGTATGCCCGAGGCACAGTGACAATGTTGCTGGAGCAGGAAGTAGCCAATGCCACGCATGGACCAGTCAGGGCGGAGGCAGGTACGCTTCTGCATGTCGTAGATCTCCACGCCCTCGCGGATGGCCTCCATTATGGCTTGCTTGGACGTCTGGAAGGCCTCCTCCAGAACGGGGGACCATAGGAACACACAGCGCGGGCTGAGGAACGGCTTAAATGGGGCCATCGTGTCACGCAGCTGGGCGTAGTTAGCCACCTGGTTGACGAGGCCAAACCAACTCCTGATGTCCGTCGTGGAGCCTGGGGTGGGGAAGTCCCGGATGGCGTCCAAGTATTTCGGGAGCGGTTCGATGGTAGATTCCGACACCCTGAAGCCGGCGAAGTCAACGCACCTCTCCGCGAACTGAAGCTTGTCCGGGTTCAACACGATGCCCGACCGGCCGACACGCGTCAGGAAGTCGATGGTCCTCCACCAGTGTTGCTCCAGGTCGGTGTCATAGTGGATGGTGTCATCCACACAACGTTCCTTGCGTTCATAGTCCGAAAGGACGGCGTCAAACTGACGGTTGTAGCCATCCCCTGATGACAGGAAACCCTGTGGTGCCCTGGTGTAGCGCCAACGGCCGAAGGGCGTGATGAAGGTAGTGAGGTGGCGATCCGACTCACGCAGGGGGACGCTGTGGTAGCCGTTCCAGGCATCCGTGACGGTCTTCCAGGTGCCCTTCGGGACGCGGCGTGCAAGGTGGAACGGGGACTCAGTGGCGAAGGTCTCACGTTGGCAGAACTTGTTGAGGGGGGAGAGGTCCACGGTCCTGCGGGGGGAACCGTCGTGCTTCCGAGTGACTACCATGCGATGGCACCACGCCACTGGCTCGCCGTATGGTACGCGTTCAATGACCCCGAGGGCTTCGTCCCGCAGGAGGTCATCGTGGACCCTCCGCTGCCAGTGTAGAGGCACTGTAGCCGCGGTGTGGCATGCCTTAGGCGTAGCTGCGGGGTCCACGTGCATCTCGATAGGTGGCCCCTCCATGCATGGTAGTGCCCGATGGGGGCAAGTATTGAATGTCGACGAGGCATATCTCCCGAGCAGCCAACTTTTCATCCGGCTGTTGTTCTCTGGCGTACAAGGGAACGGCAGAGCTGCGGGGCGCGCCGGGGGGACCGTGCGCTGAGGACATGAGCACTGGGCGTCCTGGGGGTCACCTGGCCCCACGCAGCCGCCGTTGGTTGACCTCGTCGCATTGACGGATAAGGGCTGGTCTGGCGTGTCAGCCGTGTCAGGGCCACACCCGTCCTGGGGCCCCCCTGCAATCTCGTCCGACGGGAAGCCCACGGGCAAGAGGCCGAGGTTGAGCAACGACTCGTAGGATAGGTACATGGCCCGGACTGAGCTGCTCACGTATACCATGGAACGGCAGGATGTAACACGCCCCCCGCTGCAGGTCGTCGAGAGCCTGGCGAAGAACGCTCCCTCGATGGCTATAGGGGAGCGGTTGGCGGCCGACAGGCTGAGGCTGACGGGTCGCAAGTCGTCCCGCGCGAAACCGCAGGCCAGGAACTCCTCCAGAGACCAAAGGTCCGACTGCGCGCCAGTGTCCGCGATGGCGGATATCCGAGCTCCGTCGGCCGAGCCCCGGTTGCTGGTGCCATCCCTCAGCCCGACTGGCGAGTCCATCGAGATGGTGATCAATGCTCGGGGGTGGTCTCTCATCCTGGCTCGTCTCCATTCGCCTTTGGAGAAGATGTGGTGCTCGAGTCTGATAGGTGCAGGCTTGTTGAGACAGCCGTGCGACGTAGGGGCGCGGCGTCGGCGATGGCTCCCGTAACGTCGGCCAGGGCGGGCTCCAGCTCGCACCGACGAGACCTGGGAGACCAGCTCCGACCCCATGGCGGCATGTTGACTGTCGGATGACGGCTGTGGACGCCTCTGTCGTCGGCGGGCCCTGTAGCAGCCGATGCACACCAGGTGAGGCTTCGGATTCCACCCGCGAGGCCCCTCCGTGAAGACGTTGAAGACGCTCTTACATTCCGGGCACGAGGCACGTTTAGCCCCGGCCGCAGGGCTCGGGGCGGGGCTCGTCTGTGGAGTCGTCTGCAGGCGCCGGAATGACGACATGGCTGATAGGGAGGACGACGGGAGAGCGTTACGGGCCATCTCTTTGTTCTCGACGAGTGCAATTACATCGTTAACTGGCTTGACCAGGACATCAGATGTCCCCAGCGTCTCGCGGCGTATGTCCGAGTCATAGATGCCATTGAGCAGAACATCACGGATAATGTGGTCGGTATAGTCCACGTCTTTACCACACTCGCATACCGCATTATATGCGCATGTCTCTGCTTTACCCCGCACTCTGGCAGCGAATGCGCGGAATGTCTCGTCGCGTTCCTGGCGTAACTGGAGTAGCTCGGTGCGCAGGACGCATGTAGCGACTGGGATGACAGCTAGGGAACGCATGACGGCGATCAGATCTGGCAAGGGTCCGGAAGCGGCGTCGGGGACGGCTTTCAACAGGCTGTCTCCAAGTACAGGCCCAGCGCACTGAAACAGCTGGAATGGGGCCTGGGCATTCCCTATGCCTGAGCCGGCGCGGAATACATTCCAACGGCGGATGAACACGTTCCATTCCTCTATCGATACGCCCACATCAACTTTGGGCCGATCGAGTCTCGGGCCGTGAGGGGCTGGGGCCTGGGCTGGCGCGGCCATGACAGGCGCTGCGTGCTGGTGGCTAAATCCATGAATCGTCAATAGGGCAATGACGAGTGCTTCAGATACGTCTTCGGATTTGAACTCGCAGCTGGGGGCAGGGCATCCAACAACGACCATGGTGTCGTCATGAAGAAACACACTCCTCAATGTCAGTTTCAGTGTTTTAATGACAAAGATGACGACACCCTGAAACAGAGTAATACAGCGAGGTAAGCTGACAAAGTATTACATACATGCATGTCATCATTAACACAACACAAATATATGCTACGACACCACGTATATATACACCAACAATAGTGGGAACAGTCTTACATGTGTGAGTGGATGAACGTCTCGACACGAGGCGGAGTGAATGAACAATGTTTGAACTAAAATGGCTGCTCAGTACTACCGGGTCAGAGCACGGCATATCCTGTGCGACAGCAGTGACACGCTGCCCTCTAGTGGCCGGCAATAAACTCTTCAGTAGGGTTGACAACGAACTACAATCACATTTTGATCAAAAAAAGCCAATACGTGCCGTCCTCCAAGTTGGACACATTACATTGGTCTCTATCTGCAGCCAGAGAATAAACGAGTGCTCAGGGACCGTCTGCAAAGTGCAACTCCGAAAAAAGAGAATACAATAATATTCAATCACTTCACTATTATACAGTATATTACTACCAAACTCACTACACACATCAATAGTCTCCTGTTGCTCATACTACAGCAAGGAGTTTGGAAAAATATGGTTTTCAATAATTTTGGTGAATATTTATAATGTAAAATCTTCAATAAATATGGCATCATCTTCAATAACCGTACTATTATACAGTATATTTCTACCAAACTCACTACACTATATATTGTACTTGATTGTACTTGTGGTAGTAGTCCAAGTAGTACTCTGTCCAGCAGTACTACTTTCACTGAGAACTTATGGCTAATAATCATTTTATCTCTCATCAAATATAGCAAATACATGAATTATTGTACTAGGGAGGGGAGTTTGACAGAGTATTACCCAAAAAGTACACGATAAAAGTACTTTATTGTACTTGTGGTAGTAGTCCAAGTAGTACTGAGTCCAACAGTACCACTTTCACTGAGAACTTATGGCAAAAAATCATTTTATCTCTCATCAAAGATGGCAGAAAACATACATTATTGTACTCTGGAGGGGAGTTTGACAGGGTATTACTCAAAAAGTACACGATAAAAGTACTTGATTGTACTTGTGGTAGTAGTCCAAGTAGTACTCTGTCCAGCAGTACCAGTTTCACTGAGAACTTATGGCAAAAAATCATTTTATCCCTCATCAAACATAGCAAATACATGAATTATTGTACTCGGGAGGGGAGTTTGATAGAGTATTACTAAAAAGGTACACAGTAAAAGTACTTGATTGTACTTGTGGTAGTAGTCTAACAAGTACTGAGTCCAACAGTACCAATTTTATTAAGAACTTATGGTAAAATATGCATTATTTTATTCGTGTACTAGCGTCAGTGCCGCTTCTCGGCGATTACCGTAAAGACGCTATTAATCGCGCACTCAAAAATGAAGAGCTGCTCATTTGACCAAGCCAATTTGAGAGACGGCTGAGTTGACCGCAGTGTTTAAGCCGCGAGCTGCCTAATAACCGACAGGCTATATGAGGCAGCCGCTTACCCCTAGATTCCACCGGGTCCGTCTGTGCCGCGTTACGGCTGCGCCGCGGTTTTGGTCCGGCCTCCTCCGGCGTCATACCCTACCAGGCCCGTTTCAGAAGCATTTCAGAAGCGGAGCGTCTTGCCTGCCGGCTCGCAGTTTTTGTTGATTTGGGCATATTTCCTGGACAGGCTACTTTGTACAGACAAAGTTAATAATAACTGTAATATTCCAGTTATAAACGACATGAATCAAAGATGTGTTGCTGTATTTTAGTGGTAAAAAAATGCATTCATCATCATAATTATTCTATATATATAATTTACACAGTGCCTGTAAACCGGAGGAGAACGCTGGCATTTCTCCTCCTACTTGAAAGACTACGGAGGGATAGGGTCTGCAAAATTAGTTTGTGTGTGTGTACAACGGAGGCCTTTGTGGGAGCAATATAAAGGTTTCACTATAACTGAATTTTAAAGTTAGACTGACAGTTAAAATAGTTACAAGACAATTCACATATAATCATGTTATGCACCTGATTTGTCTAAAAGCAATAGCATACTACTTTATAAAATACAGCATACTTCATCTTCAGTGGCGACTGGTCATTAGGGGCACAGCCCCACCTAGTGTCAGCAGAAAGTATTACAAATAATGATTACAAAAATGCAAAAAAATAAATAAAAAAATATATAAAATATATTTTAAGATCATGTTTAATCATCTGATTCGTCTGTACATTGCTGTTTTAGTCTGTGTTCTTCTAATTAGTGTGTCTACAGTCACAGTGTGTGCCTATTGAGCTGTTTAGAGCCATGTGGGACAAAACCTGATTATGCCCCTTCCTCTCGCTGTGAAGTCAACGGTGACTGTAAAAACTTCACTGCGCATGCTCAGAGTATTTTGTAATGAAATGTGTGTGGCAAAAAAATAATGACCAGAGGGGCACGGAGCTACCATCCCCACCATACGTCATCTCAAATCATTCAGAGCTGATTGGCTGTAAGTACGTGTGCCGCGAAAAGTGTGGTGTGTGAAGAGGAGACGAGAGAGCTGCAGTGGCGCATCCTAAAACCAGGAAGTAAGCACAAAAAAGCAATGAGATTTCTCCAGAGGATTTTAGAAAATAGCTCGAAATAAGATCTGTGGGAAACGTACCTGTTAGATAAATGCACGTTTTGATTAGCCGGATAACATCCACATGTCTACCCTACTTTTATAATTTTTTTTATCATAAATCTATGGATTAGATTTATGATAGACTTTTGAAACTACAAGAACATAAGGAGGACTTTTACAAAAAAGTAATAGAAATGTTTGTCCAGAAGGATAGGAAAATGGACTTCATCTTCAAGTCAAGGTAAGACCGCCATTTTATTGAAAATGGGATCTTACTAAGAGAGAATAATTCAATATTTAAATGATAAAATTACATTTTTTGGGTATCCTTTTGTTGAACTGTCTGTTTAAAATTAATCGAAGCATCAGACAAAAAAAGCTTTTGAAAATAATATTATATTTTGGTTTAGGTCAAAATATAATATTTGTAAACCTGAAGAGTCAGTGCCAGTGCCTCAGCAGCCATGAACCTCACTGCACGTCACTGCAGAAGCTTATATATAGACATCTAAGTTTTTTGTGCCCCACCACTTTTGTACATATAAAAACGCCACTGTTCATCTTAAAGGTTGCTTGGGGTCTCCGCTTCACTTTTAGTGCCCAAAGTAAAGACAATAGTACCCCTCAAAAAGGGCCACCAAAATGTTGTTGTTCTAGTCTAAGCAAGTCTGGTTAATCATAATTGATAACCTGCAGAATTTTTATATATGTTCTATTATTTATTTATTATTAATTATTATATTTGTATAACTTAAATAACATCAAATCACCTCTTGGGGGCACCACGTTGTATACAAGGAAAATTATAGCCAGTGTATGAAGTTGCATTAAATAGTAACAAGAAGTTTACTAGACTGTAAATAAGGATATCTGATTAATACCTGAATAATTACTGTCAACAGGAAGACCATGTTTATAGCTAGTAAAAGTAAAAGTTACATTTTTGGATAGTAGAAGTTGGCAGAACTCACTCTTTGACAACATTAAAAAAACAGCGTATATATTCTTTCTTCATTTATTAAAGGTAGGGTAGGTAAGTTTGAGAAACCGGCTCGAGATACACTTTTAGTTATATTCCATGGAATGCTCTTAACATCCCGATAGCAATGAATATCTTAAGTGCTTTGACAAAAAATCCATAAAAAAATGTCATCTGTGGAAGCCGTAATACTGTAAAAAGCACGACCAATCATTTTAGCCGGCCCGGCTAAAATAACTGGATGGCCTACCTGCCTGTCAGCCTTCCATCTGTGCACAAACTTATCTCGTTCCCTCATTGGTCATGTGGGCGTTCGTGTGTGTTGGAGGAGGGGCTCTATAAGGAAGTGGCAGATTTTCTCCGGTTGTGTATTTTCAAATTCTAGCGATCTCGAGCCGGTTTCTCAAACTTACCTACCCTACCTTTAAGACTACAAATAAAAAACACACAAAAACTAAACTAAGAAATCCGACACAAATGTATTAATTTAAATAAAATAAATATAAACTAAATAATAATAATAATTTTATTTACCAATGAATTGTTTTAAATTCAGTGTCCTTTATCCACTCATGCAAATAAACCACTATTAGGAACTGTAAATGATTCATTAATAGTGACAATAATTATTACCAAACCATTATTTTTTAATGTGTAAGTTTATTTCAAACACTTTAATGTGTTCTAGAGGATCTCCTCCTTAATCGAAGATATTTCTGTTTACAAAAAATCAAGCAAATGTAAAAGCCTCCTCCCTCCTCTCTCCTCGACTCCTCCGCACGCATTTAAGGAATCATGACGTCCTTCAACGATCGATTTCCGGCTCAAGTTGAGGATGGATATTGGGATAAACCTTGTGAGTTTTGAAGTCCTATCTTTCCCTGATAAATCAGTAGACAGATATCGAGATATGATTGTGTTGTCTGTGTCGGATGGCGCTAGTTGGCGCAGGACCGTCTGCTCCAGAGATGGGCGAGTCCTGATTCATCCGGATCATTAACCCGGATCCTAGAAATGAGCTGGTCGTGACGAGTCTCCCCTCTCCATTAACCCGAGTCCTTGAGTCCCACACTTGGTGTGACGTACAAATTAAAACTATAAATTGCGTCACTCACTACTCTCTTTATAACATGTAAAATCACATTACAACGTACCCCAGTCCATCTACCTACCCTTTAGCAAGTATACAGGATAGCTGCCCGCCAGAAGTTATCGTTTGGCTCAGGGGAGGGGACGCGGATCAGTGAAACTTCCTGCAGACTCGTGGGGACTCAGAGGAGCCGACGGCTCCTAACCGTAATAGCATAGCAGATCCAGCGATCCATACTCGTCATGTGCACGAGCATAGCCCCTCCTCCAGCACCCGGCTCCCACACGAGTCAACAGCAGACTCGCAGATTCGCAGATTCGCAGATTCGCAAATCCTGACTAGCTGCAACACACAGCAGAGCAGACTCGTGCGGACTTGGAGCCGTAACCATATAGCAGCAGATCCAGAGATCCAGCAGACTCGTCGTCATGTACTGTACGAGTCAACAGCAGACTCAGATTCGCAAATCCTGACTCGCTGTGCAACACACAGCAGAGCAGACTCGTGCGGACTCGGAGCCGTAACCATATAGCAGCAGATCCAGAGATCCAGCAGACTCGTCGTCATGTACGAGTCAACAGCAGACTCAGATTCGCAAATCCTGACTCGCTGTGCAACACACAGCAGAGCAGACTCGTGCGGACTCGGAGCCGTATATAGCAGCAGATCCAGAGATCCAGCAGACTCGTCCTCATGCACGAGTCAACAGCAGACTCAGATTCGCCAAATCGCAAAATAACCCTTTTTTTTGTGATCAACATTTTTTATTAAAGCAAAATACACTGTGTAGCGGAGGTTAATATAACGTCAGTTTAATAGATAGATAGATAGATAGTACTTTATTGATCCCAAATTGGGAAATTGTTGTTACAGCAGCATAAAAGGCATTTTACAATAAAACAAAACTACAAAATATACAAGAATAGAAAGAAAAATAAAATAAAATATAAAATATAAAATATACATGTCGAAATAGAAAATATACATGCAGATATTATATATATATATATATATACAAATATATATATATATATTCAAAATATATGGAATAATAATATGCTCGTGAAATGCATCAACTTTTCGGTTTCACCGATAGGATTTCTACGGTCTTGGTGATGCTGACTCATATGACTCAAATGACTCGTATGATCCGGATCTCTTCAATGACTGACTCAGAAGACCCCGAGTCCGTAAAAGGATCCGGATTTGCCATCTCTAGTCTGCTCAAGCTCCAATCTATCACCCAATCATGATACTCGCTGTCCATTGTATTGGACCTAAACCAATCACGACGCGAGTTCACAATGGACGGAGCCAATCACGTCACGGCATCACAATGGACAGAGCCACTCACGGCACGGCTTGTCCCCGAACCCGCCCCCCTCACGCTTTTGGTTGACAGTGGACAAGTCGCGAGGCGCATCAGAGGTATTCAGAGTAAGTAACAACACTACATGTTTCTATTTTCCCGTTTACAGTCATAAAACCTATTTTTACAACCGTCGTTTTGGCGTCAACTTTTACATTACGGTATACAGTCGGCAACTTCAGTCTGCATAAAGGTAGCAAGCCAGCATTGCTAATGCTATCGTGTCTAGGTTAAATACACGTTATTATATTAATCAATGTCAACAGCCATGTGTGATACATCCGATTGACAACAGTAATTTAAATAAGTTGTTAAACGACTCTTGTATGAATGGGCATGTTGTAATTAGTAACTACACTTCTGTGAGCAGTGGTACATTAGTCATACAGCATATATACTGTATACACAGAGGTGGGAAGTAACTAAGAACATTTACTCAAGTACTGTACTTAAGTAGAATTTTGAGATACTTGTACTTCACTTGAGTGTTTCCATATTTTTCTACTGTGTACTTCTACTCCACTCCAATTCAGAGGTAAATGGTGTACTTTTACTCCACTACATGTGTTTAATAGCTTACCTTTAGTTACTTTCCAGATTTGGTTAAGATGCCTATTGGTTACTGGTGGCGTTTTATGAGTTTATGTTTATCAGTTTATTTGGTCATATAGACACCTAAAGTATATCATATATTATATGACATAAATATCTTTATGTGAGATAAGGGATCGTTGCTCAGTATGATATGATAAAGTGTGTTATATGCTCCAGGAAGGATACAGTATATTGTTGAATATATATTAAAGATAGCTATATACTGTATATAACATTACATTAATTGTAATTTAATATACATACATCAATCATTTATGGATAAAAGGATAACTTCACCGTTTATGAACATGATGTGTTTATACATGATTATATGTGTAGATAACCTGTATAAATAATGGTTAACATGGTATCAGTGTTGTTCGCTTTGCAGTGTAGTTCTCTCTAACACTTGCATTGTTATTTTACTTAAAAGTTTAGATGATCACTAAACCTATAAGCCATAAAGAAATGGGAGATGCAGAATGGACGGGCTTTGGCCTTCAGGAGGGATAAACCCGCTCCAAGGAAACGGAAGTGACGTGACCTCTGTCAGAAGGTAAAGTATAGAAACATATGTACCTATTACTTATTATTCACAAATGATAAGTAATTACTGAACATTTACAATTGACTGGTGCAAACATTATCAATCAAATGATTTACACTGAGTGACTCACTCCAGACTAAAACATAATGATGATAGTTTCAGATTAAGAAATGCCTCATGCATACATTTTATATCACACCCCCAGTAGTTACCCCCAGAGCCCAGCCTCCTCCCAAGCAGTCTCTGGGTGCTGTCCATGTACGGCAGGGATATCCTCTCCCACATGGACCATATCAAGGCCAGCATCACCTCCACATTTGGTTCCATCTTAAAGATGGACTCAACCAAAAAGGTCAAATATAACGTGACTGTGTATTTGATTTCCATGTTTGTTAAACTCTCTTATAAACAACAACATTAAAAACTAGTTTTTATTATAAATGTGTTCGGTTATAAAACTGCTATAGATCATTTCTAATAAATGCCTCAACTTCGCTGTTGTCACATTCCAGATCACAAAGCATCAAAGCAAGGTGGAGCAGCTGTTCCCTGCTCCACCCTCTGGCCCTCAGGTGGAGATGTAGCTGTTCCCTGCTCCACCCTCAGGTCCTCAGGTGGTGATGTAGCTGTTCCCACCCTCTGGCCCTCAGGTGGAGATGTAGCTCTTCCCTGCTCCACCCTCTGGCCCTCAGGTGGAGATGTAGCTCTTCCCTGCTCCACCCTCTGGCCCTCAGATGGAGATGTAGCTCTTCCCTGCTCCACCCTCAGGTCCTCAGGTGGTGATGTAGCTGTTCCCACCCTCTGGCCCTCAGGTGGAGATGTAGCTCTTCCCTGCTCCACCCTCTGGCCCTCAGGTGGAGATGTAGCTCTTCCCTGCTCCACCCTCAGGTCCACAGGTGGTGTTGCAGCTCTTCCCTGCTCCACCTTTGGGCTCCATGATATTTACACCAGTGAGCTCACAGGTTCCTGTCCTGGTCGCTGCTCCACAGGCTCTGAATGCCAGCCTCTCTCTGCTTTTTCTGCTCCTAGTCCTGCTCCTAGTCCTGCTCCTAGTCCTGCTCCTAGTCCTGCTCCTAGTCCTGCTCCTGCTCCATACAGCCACAAACTGACCCGCAAAGTACTGCCCAACACGTGTGAAGGTGTGGGAGGTTTGGGACAGCGGACACTGGACACAGCCAGTACAGGGAGTAGTGAACTACATTGTGCCAAACGAGCAGTGGTTGGCGGACATAACAAAATGTATATCCCCCCCACCAGAGGCATGGACACTGATTTATGTATATAGTTCGGTGTATAGTTTGATATTTATTTATATATATGATATGTATATATTTTATTAAGTTTATGATAATGTTTATTTGATGTTAAAACTCATTTAGAGTGTTATTTTGTTATACTGCACCTTACTTACTTTTAAGGGTTGTTTTACATTTTATTAAGTTGAACTACTTTAAAATAAAGGTTTGGTTCTATCAAGTACGTGACTGTCCAATAATTGAGTGGAGTGCTATGTTTAGAATTTCTATAGGTTTTCTCTTTGTTTGTTAAAAGACAGACATTATAACACCAATAGCTTCTTAGTTCATATTAAATGTAATGGTTACATTTCATTATTTTATCCACAGCACACAAACCATGAGCTTCAATACAGGTCCATATTGGTTACTTCAAAACTATCCCTGATAAAGAAAATAATAATAATTGTATGTAATAAACTTGAAAGAAGTAGATACGTTTTACTTAATATTTATTAGAAATATATAATATTGAATAGAAATGTGTTAATAGTTAACTGCATAACACAAGTCAACAAACGCATACTTTGTTGGTCTTTATTAAAGTACTTCTGTATATAAATACTTTTACATGCTGCAGAAGGGAAACAGGGAGCAAGAGAATAGTTTTTTTCTCCTCTTTTTCTCTTTTTCCTCTCTTTTTCCCTCTTTTTTCCTCCTTTTTCTTCTTCCCCCTTCTTCCCCCTTCTTCTCCTTTCTCCCCCCCACTTGCAAGACTATTGTTCCCCAGCTTTGGCGCAGTGGATAGTGTGTTGGTGTTGGGATCAGGGGGTCACAGGTTCAAACCCCACTGCAGTCAGCATGTCGTTGTGTCCCTGGGCAAGACACTTCACCCCAAATTGCTCCTGTGGGGATTGCCCACAGTATTAAGTATGTAAGTCGCTTTGGATAAAAGCGTCTAACAAGTAACATGTAATGTTATGTCTGTGTGTGGAGATGTTTAATGACAGCAGCAATGGACTGTAGAATCAGTCAGTACACTGTGATGGCAGCTTCTATTGGGACAACTTTAGTTAAATTTATTAAGCTGTTGTTGCAGGTAGTTGCTCTTCTTACAGTTTTTCTTGATTGCTAACACACATTTTTTTTTTAATTGCTCAGTTTCTCAGAACACTAAACACAATTCACAAAACCACACACCCAAAGTGCAAAACACCTAATTTCTCCTGCTAAATGAAGAACTGCACTCAAGTCTAAGTGTCCTGATTACAGAGGCAACAGTTAATCGGCTTAGATTAGGCTGAACCCTCTGTCCAGCCTCTCTCATCGTCAAACCATGGTTGATTTCATTTCATTAGAGAGTATTCTTCTTTGTCCACGTCCTCTCCCTCCAGCTCTACAGTACCTCTCATTCTTCCTCCTCTCACTCTCACCCACCTCTTCCTCCTCCTCTCACTCTCAGCCCAGCTCTTACTCTTCCTCTTCCTCTTGCTCTTGCTTCCATGCTGGCTTCTAGGAGGAGATTCATGTGATAAGGGGGAGGGGGGGGGGAATGTATGCATGACACATTCTTCCCACAATCTTTTAAGAATGTCTTTAACTGTTAGTAACCATTGAATAAAGTAATTGCCTCCATTAATCATTTCTAATCAGCACGCACTGCCATGACTCAAGCCCAATAACTCCACCTCTGGTAATCTCTGAAGTTTTGTAATGCTGACAATATTGTGAGATGTTGTCCCTCAAAACTAAAGCCACACCTAAATATTATTTTCATAATCAATTAATCCACTGATTATCTTGTGGATTTATTATGTTCTCTGTAAAATGTCAGAGCTCACCTTTAGGAAATCTTCTGTCTCAGATTTTGGAGGCAAGAAAAAGATCAAGAGTGGAGCCCCGGTCGGTGAGATCGATATGCAACCTTTGGGTGAGACCTTATATGGAAACAAAATTGAGGGTTGATGTCTTAAATAACAGGAAAATACATGTAATGGTTTGTGATTGTGAGCTAAAATGCATCACCAATTGTGGGAAAATTACCTGTCCTCTATGTTCCTGTGTATTTCAGGTTTTTTATCACATGTCCAGTGAGCCATATCTTCTACCAGCTGATGGAGGTGTGGATGCCCACAACAGAACCGCTCTGCATAGTCAAACGTTTGCTACTGGGTCGGCTTATTTTTGCCCCTGGCTTTCTGCTGATTTTCTACTTTGTTATGAACATCCTGGAGGTAGGTCATCTCAGAAACTGTCCCCCTTACCCTCAGATTAAAGGAGCTCTGTAGTGATTTGAAATGCTCCGGCATTACGTTGTGGGAACTACACAATTGCAGCAGCAGAGGGAGCAATTGGTTTTAGTATGGTTGAAGTAAAAAAATGGAGGATACACTTCCTGTCATGCAACGTGAAAGCATATTTTCAATAGCCCAGTTAGTCACAACAGTTTTTTTGATTAAATGTGTTTGCATTATACAGGTTTAATAGAACTTCCTATTAAAGGTCTTTACAGTTTTAAAAAGCCCCTGAAATGACCTTCCTAGATCTGGATCAAACCCGTCTTTTATTGAAAACCTGTGCTCCAGACTCATGCAGAACTGACATTGAACCCACCTGTTCTTCTCTTGCTAAATTTGATAAAACATGGCCAAACCGATCATTATCTCAGATAAAATTATATTTATTAGTGAACAGATTTGTGAATACTTGATTCTGATTGTCAACTGCATTCTTCTGTCTGTTTTTCGATACAACAGACCTCTGCTATGCAAAAAAGATCATTGCTATGCTCGCAGTTCTCTTTCCCATTACTAATCTGATATCTTAAAATGGCAAACTGCCCCTTTTAACATATGATTAAAACACTCATGCAATGCTTCATCCTACATTTTGACCACAGTATTTGTTCCAGTGTCTTCATGTTAATTGTGTAGTAAACACATGCTATATCGTTTTCATATAGACAAATGAAAAATAAATTAAACGACCATCCCATCTTTTTCCCAGGCAAAAGGATGGAGAGAGTTTGAAAGCAAGATGAGAGGAAGTTACTGGACTGCCTTGAAAATGAACTGGAAAGTGTGGACTCCCTTTCAGTTCGTCAATATCAACTTTGTGCCTGTCGAGGTATGCCCTTCATTCATTGGCATCCTGTCATCAAACAAAAGATGAATCACTTGTAATGGTTTCCCCCTTCCCTTCCCTTCCTGTCTCTGTTTTTGCTTTCACTTCCGAGTGCTGTTTGCCAACATGGTCGCCTTATTTTGGTACGCCTACCTTGCATCTGTGAGGAAATAAAGCTTCCCGACCTAACCTCACTGAAGCTGTGGCTTTAACATCGGGCTGTTTCCTCTACTACCTTTTGACCTGTTTCTAAGATGGACACTAATTCTCACATACAGTTATTTGGATACACCTAAGAAACCTGTACAATGAATTTAAGCCTTTATAACATACTGCTTTGGTATGTTAGTACATTTGTAATGACAACATAATACATGTAAGTGTTTTTTTTTACAGAGCACTGCTTACAGAAATGTGATACTGTAGTGAACATTGATTATGATTTTGATCATAATGTCAATTTGAATCCAATGCTAAAGTGTGCCTTTCTGGTTACTTCGTATGGTTGTGGTCTGTACAGAGTGCAGCTCAACCCTGAGCTGAAGATTCAGTAAAGAACAGGAAAAGGACGAAGGGCAGGAGGTTAAGAGCATCTGCACAGCAGGAGTCAGCAGTTTGACATCACTGTTATCAGGAGGCGGCAGACACAAGGATGGTGCTCCATGCTATACATCTTGCAGAGTCATATTCCCGGATCATTGTGAGGTCTGATGACACAGATGTGGAAGTACTGCTCATATATTATGCAAGCAAATACATGTTTGGTTCATCTCTAGTGTACATGCATGCAGGCCATGGAATGAGAGAGAGATATGTCGCCATCAACACCATATGTGAGAAAATTGGAAAAGACATGTCTAACTGTCTAACTGTCTACCAGCATGTCATGCACTCACTGGCTGTGGCACAACCATAGACTGTATATATAAATGGACGTAGGGTCCGTGACGTCACCCATAGGATTCTGCAGAGTTGCCGAGAAGCCCTTAGTAGGCGGAGTCGGCCACTAACGGCTCGACAGTGGCGTCAGAGTTCCACTCCCGCCTGCTCCAAATAAGGGCAAAGAGGCGGAGCCGAGGCGGGACCTGCTGCCTCCGGGCTGGAAGTTACAGAGCTAGCTCAAGCTACCAAGCTAAGCTAACATGCTCACTATCTGCACACTGCCGTCGCATTTTACGTTTCTAATGCTGCGTTCACACCGGACGCGATGCGATGTTTGGGGGCGGCGCGATTACATGTAAAGTCAATGCAGAGACGCGGACAGACGCGAATTCGCTCTGACGGCACGCATGAAGCGGTGGATGCGGTGCGAATCACGCGATTGAGGCGATTGAACGGTGCCGCGTTAAACGCGAGAGTTCAATTTTTTCAACTCGAGCGTCAAATTCACATGACGCGTTCTCGCGGAAGCCAATCAGCGTTGGGATTCCCTCTGACGTCCCTCTGACGTCCTGCTGTTGATCAGTTGAATTAAGATGGAAGAGAAAATCGTTGTTGCTTACCGGAGACATATTGACAGGCGCTCCGCAGCTGAGAGGGAACGCCTGTAGTTTGTGTCCATCCGGGAAATCCTGACACCAACCCGAGCCAGAAGATCATCAAACTGGACACAGGTCATCCTAAAATACCGCTGGAAACGGCAGTCATCCAGGCGCAGTTCCTTGATCAAACAATGATATTCACCAAACTGTGTGCGACGCTTGATTATATTGTGAACCCAGACAGAGCGGCGTTTGTTGCTACGTTTGTAGGACTTCCACAGAAGATACAAAGCAGCAATAGTTGTTGTATCCTCCATAGTCAACGACAGAAATAATCAAAACGATCTTGCATGGAAGTGTAAACAACCTCAACTGTCCGTCAACGGCGCGGCGCGTCAACGGTATGTCTGTTTTGAATGACGCGATAAAACAAACTGCAAGCCGCGGTGAAACTGCAAGCCGCGGTGAAACTTGAGCGATTGGAGCAAAGCGAATATTCGCATCGCGTCCGGTGTGAACGCAGCATAAGGTAAGCGGACATGAGACTATTCAGCAAAACTCGTTTTTAGCATAATACTTCAGAATCTTAAAATCCCTTAACGTTTGTATGCAATTGTGCTAAATTAAACACTGGAATCAAGCAAATATTAATATGTTTGCATGACATTAGTTATTTATATTTTGCCATCACTTAATTATACGTTTAATACATTTAAGTTAAGCTAAGGTGCATGTGATGATAGCTAGTTAGTGCTCTTACCTGTGAGGCCTCCTCCAAACAGCATTATAACCAGACTGTATCATTAAAACTACAAGTACCAGTTCTAGGTCCTTGACTTTAGACAAACAATTCAAAAGACAAAATGCATTAAGACCAATCTTTATTTGAAGGTGGCTCTTAACCTGAGATATTAGTTATACAGTAATAGTATTGACAATCTAAAAAAACTGAGCAACTCAACAGTCAACTTTATATTTCTTATAGTCTAAAGCATTTATTATTTTCATTTTTCCCCTCTCATATTCAGTGTGGATGGATTGAGACAGCGTGGTGTCCAGAGAGCTGCAGAGACTTCAGGGAGAAACCTCCGTGTGATGGACGTCCTGTCTGTTGGTTTGGCCGGAGAGGACTGAGGGTCTTTCCTCTGTGAGGAGGATCAGACCTGATGGAGGAGCCCATGCATAGCTGATACCACCTGATCAGGCCTAGTCTGTCACTTTATTTGACTAAATGTGTTTACTTATACATTTAATAGGTTTACACCTTCTGTCCATATGTGCTTTTTATTTAAAACATGTTTGATTAACTTTTGGTTCACATTTCAATAAATTGAATTTGTATTTGCACTCCTTTTGTCCATTATTCTTACTGAAAATGTTAGATTACACATTCACATCTGACTGAAGATTGGCCCCATTTATTTGCGTTGCAAACTCTGCGGTACAAGGTACATGTTGTGAAGCTCATAAAGTGAGGTAAATAGAAATACGCAGCTGATGGAGTGTAGATGTGGAAATAGGTGCATTCGATCAGCTGACTGTGTTTTCACAATAAAAATAGTTTCTTAGTGAATGTCCCGTACTGCTCTTAACATCAGCTTTTAATTTTCCTCTTGGATGTTCTTCTTGACCCTCAGAGAAAGAGGAGATGCTGAGTCGTGTCTTTCAGGCATGTCCTTTCCTAACAACAAAATTACAGGAAACATAAAACATATTATTGCAGAACAAGTGTGTTATTTATGAAAGAGGTGTGTTTGTGTTTTTAGGGGCTGTAGATATAATTATTTTGTAATTGTAATGTTTTTTTTTATTTCAACAGTGAGCTACAAAGACAATCAGATTATGAATGAACAGTATGAAATTCATCAACATTGAAATATATTTTATTATCAAAATAATATTTAACTGTTATTAAAACAAGCTTGCTCTGTTGTCTCACTGAAAGAATCACGTTTTTACAGAAAATATTGAGAGATAAATAGCAGTTGTCACTATGCGTTAAATATCTTTGCCTTCAATACATTAAATTAGAAAGCTGACAGTCATATTGCTTGTTAACATCTAAATGTAACCCTTTGCATGGAAAAAACCCTCAACTTCACTGATGTGTAGGTGATCTAGTATTTAGTATTGTTTAATGTAATGTATAGCAGTGTATTAAAGTCAATACTTCATTTATTTAAACCAATATCTTTCTTGATTCTTTGTACAGTATGAAAAAAGAGTATTTGTACCTGTGCTGAAGTTCACTGCTGTGAGGAGTCCAGTTCTGTCTCTCACTCTCTGGTCCAGCCTGTCTGCATAACCTGGGCACTTTAAACAAACAGATATATATGTAAAGTACCATGTGTACAAACAATATAACTTATTATCTTCTGTTGAACATGTTGGATTGTGTATTGTCCGAGTCAGGGTCCTTTTTATTTTACTGTAACTTTGGAAGTTGTGTTACCAATGCTTACTATTTATTTGATACCAATTTGGTAATGCAATTAATAAAAACAACAAGGTTTGGGTTCGTTCTTCAGATGACTGTGACGTTAACGTGTAAGCTCAATAATGAACTCCAGCTCAACCAACCATATTGTAATATCTAAGTAATCATCTTGAAATATGACATTAATAATTGTAATATACACACATCTTATTGTGAGGTTGATTTCACATACACTACTTCGACTTTAGCTTGTTTACATACTTGAGCATAGCCAATTTAAATTAACCTTAGCGATGCATACAGTTCCTACCTACATAATAAAATATCTCTCTAAGTTACAAGGATGACCTTATTTTATCAACCTCAAACAGAAGCCGTTTGTTCTACAGTATTATCCCACTTAACGCTTAACACTTGTCTATTTCGTTTTAACCTTTATATATACAGTCTATGGTTTTAAGTTAACTTGGAGGCTAAGATTAGCATCGTTAGCACCGATGTAGCTACCACTCGCTTACACGCTAACCCAAGCCTTAACATTCATTACGTAGCTGATTGAAATCATAAACACATAAATAAAGTACTCGAATTTCACTTACCGCAAAACCGCATTCATGCACCGTCTGTTTTAACCGCAGAGCGAGTCACAATAGTCCGATATATAAGCATGAAGAACAAACAAACACGGCCGGGGTCAAGTTGTGTTCCCTGGATGAACTGAGCATGGAGAGTCCCTGTAGCTTCACGGAGACGGAGCAGCTAGCAGAGAGACAAGAAGCTAACAGCAGCAGTCACTAGACAGAGCTGTCACTCAATGCGACCACGCCCTAATTTATGCAAAAACTTTAAGACCTAATATAAATAAAAGGGTAATGTTAGAAAACAATTCACTCACAGATTCATAATCATGATGGTGGAATCTAACTATATACATAATAATATTTATTGCATCCAGGGCTAGAAACGTTTTTTTTCTGCTGTGAAATTGGGCATTTTAACATGGGGGTCTATGGAAATTGCTCCTTTCTGCAGTCATCGCCTATCGGCCAATATATGAACTGCAGTTTGTGGCACTTCCGTATTGGCGTCCCGGCTCTTCCCCAGAGTTTGCCGCTTGGGCACAACAAGTAGTTTGTACAGAATAGGAAAGACAACAGCATTCACCAAACTCAAGACCCATCTCAGCGAGCTCAAAGATCTGGCCCATTTTGGACTCTCTGCCAGCTTGGAAGGTCTGAAGAGAATTTGCGCTTCTGCTATATGGAAAAAAGGAAAATGGACTGATGTGCACAAACTTGGATGAACTGAGGTTCATAATTGCATCAACAACAGATGCAGCCTCTGCAAATCTGCCGCCAACAGAGGATGCATTTCAACAACATGTACAAAGAGCAATGTTTCAGACAGCGATATGGTGTCACAGCCCGAACCCAAACCCTTGTTATGGAGTCCTATTGGCAAGGGGTGGATTGTCAGAGATGGGGCCATTCAACCAGTGCTATTTACAAAAACCCCAGCACCTACAGAAGTGAGAGACATTACTCACTTGTATTGCAAAGATGCAAAGTGTGGAGAGAGTGGAAAGTGCCAGTGCCTCTCTGTTGGCCTTCCCTGTACTTCCCCTGCACCTGCTGTGCAGAATGTCAAAATGTGTCCCCTAACGTTTCTGAGGAACCTGACATTATATTCTAGTATCTATATACTTGACCTCTCACATAATTATTTGATGATTTGTATACTGTACTTTGAATTAAGGTTCCAGTTTCAATAAAACCTGTACTATTTACACCTATGTTTTAGAGGCTTGCAATTTAGAACTAATACACTTTATTTGATTGGGTTACTCTTATTCAGACTATTTGGTGATGTAGTTCAGCCACCTGGTATTTCCCTCTCCAAATATGATGACCATCAGAGTGAGCATTCTTAACTTATAGGCTATTATGCCACTTATCCCCAAGCCCCCAGGAAGTGCGCCGGACTCTGATGAAAATATTCGTGCTGGCCAAACGGCGGTACTACACTTCCTTTTGGTTGCCAGGCCCGGA
Source organism: Trematomus bernacchii (assembly GCF_902827165.1). Taxonomy (NCBI): domain Eukaryota; kingdom Metazoa; phylum Chordata; class Actinopteri; order Perciformes; family Nototheniidae; genus Trematomus; species Trematomus bernacchii. The sequence goes on from NW_022988176.1 coordinate 218,314, forward strand.
AACACTTTTTCCCATTGACTTACATGGGGAAAGAGTGGTCTGTAAATCGTTGGATAATTTTTTTTAAACTAAATAAACTACCCAGTATGAACACTTGTATAGCCCTTATTAAAAACATTCGTTCCTAAAGTTGTAAAAATGTGCTAATAACGTTATTCTGTGAGTTATTGCCCTCTGCATTATGAACGCGCATCTAACCCACGGGACCGCGCCGCCCGGCACGTTCATGTTACGTGTTCAGCACTACATGCGTTTATCTTTACCCATGGATGCACAATAAGAACGGACCCATATCGCCTTACTGCCAGCCCACGGAGCTGTAACAATGGATATATTGCACATGTTTGCTGTAATTCATCATTTGTAAAATATTATACTACATGGGCTGTATGATTAAATCTTGTACCGTAAATGTTGTATTAAATAAAGTTAATATTACCGACGTAGATTAACGTCCCTGTAGCTTCTTATTGCACTAAGAAGCTTATTGCACTGTGTACAGTGGCGGCCGGTCCATAGGGGCGCTAGGGGCGCCGCCCCACCTCTTCCCATATTGAAAAAAAAAATAATAAAAATAATTAATAATTAAAATTAAAATAAAAAAAAAAATATGTTTAAAAAAATATATATGTTTTTATTTTTATTTTTAATGAACAAGGTAAATATTATATAATTGGTATCAGTAAAATGTATAATCTACAATAAAATCTCGTTTAAAATTGTGTTACGATGTCTAAAGTTACTGATAAGTCACATGTTTCCTGCCTGGCCTTGCCCATGCACCTTCTCTCGTCTGGGCGCTAAGAGAGGAGCCTTCAACCAGTGCAGCAGCAGCCACCAGCAGCTGACTGTTGCTATCTGTAACGTGTAAACTATGCCGCGAAAATATAATTTCAGCCAATCAGCGTCGTCAAAGATGACGGTCACCGGGCGCCAATGTCAGCGCCCAGTGCAGTCTGTGAGTAGTTTGGACAGTGACTCGTATCCGGTTGACGCAGTAGTTGATGAGGATGGCTTCGTGTGCAGGTGGAGTCTCCGGACCTCGGTCCCCGGCTAATTCTGTTCAAGAGCTGATCTCCAATCCTTTCGAAAGGAGAAGTTTGGCAGATAAATTGTTGCTTAAAGACCTTGCACCGGACCAACCCGATTTGAATATATCGCAGCAATCTCGTGAAAAAGACAACATTTATACACGAGGCTTCACAAGTAGCTGGTACACAAGAAAGGCTTGGCTAGCTGGATGCAAACAGGTAAATGCTGTCTTTTGTTTCCCATGCTTGGATATCACTTTATATGTAGAGAGGAGGTTTCCCATGGTTGTTAGAAGTTTATTAATAAGTGGGCATTTATCACAGAAGTGATTGTTCTGTCTCCACGTTTGTTGCATTGTCTGTGATGTATTTTCCAACGGTTATAGCTCCTGTTCTGTCCCAGCAACACTACACGGTTTGCAGCTCCACCACATTTTTGGTTTATCTTCGGTGTCGCTTAAAATCTGCTTCCCATCGGACTAAAACCTCCACGTAATCTGAAGACAGATACTTGAAGTTATTTAAACCTTTTGCAAACTTTATGTTCTTTCTTGCTCTAGCCTTGCCAGTTACATTGTACATAACACATATATTATCATTATGCTAACTGGTTGTTCGTGTTAGACGATGTAGCTTTTTCATTTCTGAGTTATTGCTATATGTAAATAAGCCTGTTTGTAAATAATCCTCAGAGAAACAAAGAAAAAACACAATTTATGACATTTTGTGCTGTGGTTATTTTTTTTAAATTGCATTTATTCACAGTTCAGTTTGAAATGCTGTAGTGACTTGTATTGAACCACTTAAATATTTATAATTAATGCTACTGAAAAGATGCTATTAATTTTATATCTCACATGCAGTTCACTGTAAAGCTACTTGGTGAAGGTGTTGGTTCATAAAACATGAACAGTTTTAAGAAAGAAAAAAACAGACCAGTTCTGAGAACACAAATTCCTGGTAAAGTAGTAGATGTTCAGGTTGATAAATAATATTTTCCACACTGAAGATTATGGAGGTATTGATCAGTCTTCTCATATTTTTAAGCCTCGATTTCTCCTTTCCCCCCCCCTCTAACATCACCAGAAGTCATCATTTAAGGGGTCATTTCTCGAAAAAAAAATTCGGGGGGAAACCCCCCGGACCCCCCGGGTAGGTCACTTACGGTACGTCAAGAGCCCCACCAAAAAAAAGACCACCGGCCGCCACTGACTGTGTATATATATATACATATAATTGCAATAATTCTTTCATGCTAAATGAAGCTCTGTTGCTTGGATATCACTAGATCCTGTTACAGCATAATATAAAAGTACATAACGATTGATGTGTAAATTAGCATAATTACTAGCTAACCGCTAGCTGCTAACTGCCGCCTCGTTAATATCAAATCTATCATAACAAACATTACCATGCTGTCATGAACGTGCGGTGCTGTTACGTGTACGCAAATTGACGTGCTTGATGTGAACGAGCATTTTGGGGGGCATGGTTAAAGTTGCGCATGCGCTATGAGCGCACATACGGGTACTTCTCAGGCATGCCGGGTAATCTGTGACGTTTCGCTCTCTCAAAAGTTGGGCCATTTTATCATCATGCGCGAATGAGCAACTCTCATAGGAATGACTGAGGCCCCGCCTCCCACGCTGTATCCAGTTCTTATTATACATCCATGCTTATCCCCCATTCAGAATTTGACTGTATCAGAGAAGAGGTAGGCCTATGTCTAAAGAAATCTCACTTGCAATAGAACTGTACCAGATATTTCCATACAACTACTGGTTAGTGTTCAATAACACCCTAGACAATTCAGTGATGGTATATGTTTTAGGGATTTCTGTTTTTCTGATAAATGAGAGAAAAGTGATGGAGTCCTATGTTCCTATCACCAAAAAGTACAATTTCCATCTAAACTAAAGCTAAGTTTACAGGACTATAATTCAGTATTGTTTTAGTTAAATAATTGTCTGACTATTTGGTGATGTAGGACAGCCACCTGGTTCATACCTCAGCAAATCTGAAGAGGAAAAGAGTGGTCATTCTCAAGTTATGGGCTTTTTTGTCACCTTTCCCATATTCGGCCTGGTCTAATTTGGCTATTTTTCAGGGATTTGGGTAGTTCTAAAGAACAACCCAACATTTTTTTTTTCCTCCAAAATAAAATGTGACAACAATCAATTTCATTAATGGGAGACCCTAAAGATAAGAAAAATCATTGTTGTGTTTTGTTCTACCTCGGGTAGGGGTATCTCGAAAACTAAAGCCTTTTTTGAGGACTTGCTGCTAGACCAGGGGTGGGCAATTATTTTTTCCATGGGGCCACATGAGAAACTGAAAATATTGTGGAGGGCCGGGCCAAAAGGCTGAACTCAATTCTGCATAATATTAATTGTATTTCTTTATAAAAAGCAGTAAATAGCATTGTTTTGACAAGCTGGTAAGAGTATATGTTATAGTTAAGCAATGAAAAAGTGAGGTTGCCTTACAAAAAAATGTCATTTATTAAATCAAATTTCCCAAAACAATGGTAAACAAAATGAACGTTTTTCACCATTTGTGACTCATATTAGTGAACATTTTCAGTCACATTCACTCAAACACATTTTGAGTTTCATTTACTGTTGGAAAGAGGTTCTTAGCATTCTAAAGACATCACAATATTGTCTTTGTACTCCAAATATTAAGCAAGATACAACATATTGAACTGTCACTAAACATCACTGAACTGTGATTTTGAGAAAAAGGCTTCCAAAGAAAGTGTCCCAGTTCACTGCTAGTTGGTGCCTTTACATGCCAACATTTGTAGTCTAACCACCTCATTTGGTGTTTTTAAGTTCTCTTTTCTTGTTCAGTGAGAGAAATCTAGTCTCTGCTGGGCTTTAACGAGTGCATCAAAGTCAGGTTGAATGTCTGAGGTGGAGATGCGAAGCACAGCTGACAGATGATCATCAGTGAGAGAGGATCTATACCTGGATTTCGTAAACTTCATAATTGAAAATGTTTGTTCACATATGTATGCGTGTCCATGCACTCGTTTACCTCCGTGAACAGATCGCTCCCTGTCGTCGTCCCTTTCATCGACCGCATTGCTGCCAGCTCCTCCGTAATCTTGAAGTCCGGTGTTATCCCGCGGACGAATACGAGTAACTGGGCTGTGTCGCGGACATCACAGCTCTCGTCCAAAGCCAAGGAGAAAAAGTCGTAACTTGCCACTTCACGTTGCAGCTGAAGCTCCAGATTCCCCGCAATGTCCTCGATCCTTCTAGTCACGGTTCGCCTGGACAGCGGGACTTGCTCAAATGCGGCTTTTTTTTCAGGGCATATTAGTGCTGCAGAGTCCACCAAGCACTCTTTGACAAACTCCCCCTCCGAGAACGGCTTACTGTTTTTAGCAATTTTGTGGGATATCACAAAGCTGGTCATGGTTGCTGCATCACTGGATGTGTGAAGCTTGGTAAAAAAGCCTTGCTGCTTTTGCAGCTTAGCTAGCAAAGCTTCCGATGTCCGCGCCCTTTCAGCGTCAGTCAAGTTTTTATATTTCTCCGCGTGTTTCGTCTCGTAATGTCGACTCACATTGTACTCCTTAAACACGGCGATCTGCTCCCCGCAAACTAAACACACGGTTTTACCTCCGACTTCAGTAAATAAATACTTAGCAGTCCAATTTTTGTTGAAAACCCTGCATTCAGCATCTACCTTTCTTTTTTTAGCGGACATTTTTTTGAGGGCTAAAGTCGTCTTGTGACAAGGATCCAATAATGTGCACGTCTTGATATACGTATTGCGTCATTATGCACGTGAATAAAAAACAACTTCAAAATAAAAGCAATGCAGCTTTAGTCCATGCATGAGGTAAAGTTAGAAAATATGTTTATTTTGTAATTTCCAATTAGCCTTACACGGGCCGGTCAGAGTCAACCAAAGGGCCGTATGTGGCCCGGGGGCCGTACGATGCCCAGGTCTGTGCTAGACTAAATAGACTGGCAACAACAATGCGCCCAAGCTGCTCCTCCTTAAGAGAGATAGCAGCAATACCCAAGGCCGTAGACCTATGCCATGGGAAAAGAGACAGTAAAGAGAGAAAACGATGAACTGTGTCGAAGGTTGAATACCTAAGCAAATTATTCCCAACAATGACAACATAATACATGTAAGTGGGTTTTTTTACAGAGCACTGCTTACAGAAATGTGATACTGTAGTGAACATTGATTATGATTTTGATCATAATGTCAATTTTAATCCAATGCTAAAGTGTGCCTTTCTGGTTACTTCGTATGGTTGTCTGTACAGAGTGCAGCTCAACCCTGAGCTGAAGATTCAGCAAAGAACAGGAAATGAGAACAGACATGCAAGATTAAAATCTTTATTATTATTTTTTAACAGTGTACATTTGATGTCGTCAGATTTTGAAGTGTCATAATAAAATTATAACATGAAGACGTGTTTATAACATATTTGTTAAGCCAAAACAAAGAAAGTTTTCTTTTTGGAATGATTTCTAATCGAGGAATGTATTAATGAGTGCAATTTAAATTTAAATAAATAAAAATATAAGCTAAATGATCTTCATTTTAAGATGAAATAAAGGAATGTCCAGAAGTTTATATTAACTGGAAGTGTCCTCAGCCTCCTCTCAGGCGCAGGTTCAGGAAGATGGTGCTATTCGCTCGGACGTTGTAGTCGGAGAGTTTCCCCTCGTTCATCACTTTGCCCTCGTGGACGAGACTCTGTTGGCTCACCGCGACCTCCTCGCTGGCCTCCACCTTGCTCTTGAAGTGGCTCACCGTCTCATCCGGTTTGATGTCATATGTGGAGCTTACCCCCTTCTCGTTTTTGAGGAACACCTGGATTTGGGTCGGCGGGGTAGGCGGGGTCGGCAGAGTCATCGGGGTCACCAGCAGGTTTACCCTGGCCCCGGAGTGCAGGCCGTAGGACTCGAGGGTTGCAGAGTCGTCGTTGGGAGTTGTGTTGGAGCCGTTCTCAAATACCAGCTTCTGGGTCTCACATGCAATCGCTAGTTTCTGCTAGATGAGTATTTTCAGAGAGCTCACTGTGTCATGCGGGTGCACCCTCAGGGTGTAGCGTTCCCCATTCAGCAGACTGATGGTTAGATCCATGATGAAAGTGGCCTGAAAGATAGGTAAATACATTTAGAGGTGGAAGAAAAACTTAGAGTGTTTACTTAATTAAAAGTAGAAGTACCAGAGTGTGGGAATACTCTTTTACAAGTAAAAGTTGTGCATTCAAAATGTTACTCAAGTAAAAGTACAAAAGTATTAGCATAAAAATATACTTAACCCTTAGATGCATAAGTGGGTCTTTTTGGACCCGGTGAGGTGGTTTTCTTGAAGTATCTTTGTAATTACATTTTTTTATCATTTCATATTCGAGCTATTCCTCAAAAAACATGTTTTGGATATCATGCCATTCACATTTTAAATTTACATTTTATACATTTTAAGAAATTGTAGTTTTTGTATTACTACCCCAAGCTTCCATAAGTGGGTCTTTTTGGACCCGGTGAGGTGGTTTTCTTGAAGTATCTTTGTAATTAAAAAAATGTATCATTTCATATTCCAGCTATTCCTCAAAAAACATGTTTTGGATATCATGCCATTCACATTTTTAATTTACATTTTAAGAAATTGTAGTTTTTGTATTAGTACCCCAAGCTTCCATAAGTGGGTCAAAACTGACCCGCATGCATTTTCTATGGAATCCTATGGGAAAACGTTTTTTTTTCAAAATGTAAAAGACATTTCTAAAATTATAAATAGTGAAAAATTAAATATAAAATATTTCTAGTGTGAACCAAAATATAATACTAAAGAGATTTTTCTTAACCAAAATGACAAAAATTGCATAAACACATATTATTCTAATACGGGTCCTTTTAGACCCACTTATGGAAGAGTGTAGGGTCCAGTCACTCGTGCATCTAAGGGTTAAAGTAAAAGTACATATTATGCAGATTGGCCTATTTCAGAAAAATACAAGTTACATGTTATGATTATTGTTTTTGATTGATACATTAAAGTGTTATCAAAGCTGGTAAAGGTGCAGCCTATTAAATAAAAGTGAATGCTCTAGAGCAGGGGTCGGCAACAGGCGGACCGCGGTCCGGATCCGGACCCAGACGCCGACCTATACGGACCCGGACCTATAATCAATACATTAATAGAGAAGGGTCTAGCTGCGGCCGCGGCCAGTACACGACACTACACGACACGCCCACTACACGACACGCCCACCTGACACGACACTACGGTGGCTGAGAGACATTACCATACATGGCAGATTAAAAGCGAATTAACGACACTGACGCTGATGCAAGGATATTTAAAGAGACATGAGGTTCAGAGAACAGACAAACAATATGGCGCACCGAGTACAGGTAATTAACGTATTGTGGTTTTAGATATAATTACATACTATTTAGGTTCTCGTTTGTTTGTCGATGTGGCTGTTTAGCGCAGTGTAATTGTGTTTATTTAGCTAATTTGTATTTTAAATATTAAATGTAAAGGAATGGAATACATATAAATATATATATATCTTAGCTCTTAGCTTGACATGCTCGACGTTCAGTTAGCATATATGCTAACTGAACATGCTCGTTCAGTTAGCATGTCAAGCTAAGAGCTAAGATATATGTATATATTTTAGCTTGACAGATGGAACAATGCATGTACTCGCATTTTTACAAGAATCTGATTTTAAATATTCATTGAAGGTGTCTTTCACATTTGAATGTTTTAAAAAAAAAACATGTATTAGCTGCTATACTGACATGCACATATGTATAATTATATTATTATTTTAAGTGTGGTTTAAAGTTAAATGATATATAGTTATTGGGTAGAGCCAAGTAACCCAGGTGGATGCAATCAGGCCTCTGTTTTTAGATGGGGTTTGTGGCCATGCTGTAGGCCTGACATTTAAACCATAGACCGTATATATAAAGATTTAAACTAGCTGAAGGGCTTTCTGTTCGAACCACAGTGACATCTAGAGGTTGTTTTGTGCATAACATGTCAACCAAAAAGGTAGAGCTGGCTGAATCAGATGGAGTTAAACTTTTTTTTTTTTTCAACAAGATATCAAGACACAAAATGTGCTCTACCAAATGGTGGCGCTGGCAGTTAAAGGGTTACCTTCTGAAAGTGAGGAAGTATGACCAGCTTTGTCCCATAGGATTATACAGGCCAGTCCATTGCTGCTTGTTTAAGGAGTTAACTATTTCCAATATTAAAGTCACTGAAATTGTATTCTATTTTATTCACCTATAGACAAACAACACAACACTCCGTGATGGAGCACGCCCAGAGCTCAACAAATTGGACTCGGACACCTTCCAGTGTCCATTTTGTGAAAGGACCGGGTCATACCCTGGTCTGATGGCTCATTTGCAGAGCCACCAGAGGGCACTTGTGAAATATGGAGGTAAGTACATCTATAATTCTATATGATCATTGTATACTTCATCACATTACATTACATGTTACTTGTTAGATGTGTTTAATGCCTCACACATTATGGATACATGTGTTATTTCTGTGCCCCAGGACATCCTTGGTGTAAATTCATTTTGAATTATAAATTGAACATTAAAAATTAGATTTATATTCAGGTTATGAAGTGTTAATAATGCTGGAAAAATATCCTTATTTGGGGTAGGCACAATATGAGCATAATCACACATTCAATCTGCAAAAAATCAGTTTATAGGCAAAAATATTATTGTTGGTGACATGATTATTTATTGCTCTCGCACAAACACCTTGTTTCAAATTGCATATTTACAAGAAATTCATGTTGGTTTGTTTCTAGAATCCTCTAAACCACTTTCTGTCTCTTTTTTTTAGGTTATAATGTTTATAAATGCCATCTCAAATGTGTGGCCAGCAGCCATTATCACTGTGGCTTTTGCCCAAGAATCATTGGGAGAAAGGAGATGTTTATTAGTCACTTTAAAAACTGCTGCACTGAACATCCAACTACGTTGGCGGCGGCCCCAGCAACCACAACGACTCCTCCAGTGATGGCCCCGACGGCCGCTCCAGTGATGGCCCCGACGGCCGCTCCAGTGATGGCCCCGACGGCCGCTCCAGTGATGGCCCCGACGGCCGCTCCAGTGATGGCCCAGACGGCCGCTCCAGTGATGGCTCCGACGGCCGCTCCAGTGATGGCTCCGGCTGCTGCAGCAACATGGCACAATATTTCCACAGCCCCCAACATTTTGATGTCAAAGCGCAAAACCACAACATGTTGTTTTTGTAGCCTACAACTAAAAAGGAACATTTTTCACATGATGTTCTGTTCAATAAATGTTCATTGAGGAAAACGGTATCAGTGTCTTATTGTATATTCATCACAGTGAATGCAGTGCATGCTGAACTTGCCGGACCATATACTGTAGTTGAAAGTACACAATGAAACACTGGCTTGCTTGTATCAAATCAATACAATTCCCACATGCCCTACCCCGGAACCTGCGGTCTTCAGACTCTGGCCCCCCGCACCAACCTGCGATCCTTCGGGGACAGAGCCTTCAGTATGGCAGCCCCCACTCTCTGGAACGCTCTCCCTGCGGAGATCTGCAACATCCCCACGCTTGACGCCTTCAAAAGGGCCCTCAAGTCTGCCAAGGTCTTTGGCCCCAAATCTATTTGTGTTGTCTGTCTAACTGTTCATCTAACTGCCTTTTGTTATGTTTGTTTCTACTCCTGTTCTTTTTAAAGCGACCTTGGGTCTCATGAAAGGCGCTATATAAATCCAAGTTATTATTAATACATCATTGGAACGGTAAGAATCTCAGCTACAACACTGACTAAAGCCTTCCCATCTCCAGTATGCCTACATGACAAGCATTTTTATAATATACAGTAAACATATCTTTGACTTATTAGAGAAGAGACAATCATCAAGCCAGATACCAAGGTATTTACAACAGACAACCACTTCAATTACTTTTCCTTTATGTTATTGTTATTTGGTTTTTATTAGTGCTTTTGTCGTTTTGAAGGAAATTAAAATACTGTATTGAGTTGGTTTCTTCTGTTTTGGAAGCCTTGTATATCTTTTTGGTCTTGTTAGAAATACCCCATGGTAAAACAGTGTTCTAGCAGCAGTTAAAGAAGCTTAGTTTGCTGTCTTAGACTGCCAGTTGTATTAAGATGGTTTGTTCACAATTTACACATAAAACCTAAATGTTCATCTGTTTATTGTTCTTCTTCCTTTATATTCAAAGCATGTTGATTGTCTATTGGCTATATCTTGACATTATGTTAATTTGATCATACTTGCCATACATTTATTTTAATTTATGCGATTCCTTCAAAGGTTTTGTAATAGACCCCTAGTACTTTTAATTTATAAAGTAATAATAATACATGTGAATGATTGAGCTCATTAGTGGCCTGACTGGCCCTCCTAATTTGTTCCTTAATGACCCCATGATGTGATAATGTATATCTTAAAACCTTTAACAACTATATTTAGATGTTCACAAATATCTACATTTATGTATAAAATACATGTGTAGCAGTTAGACAAACATAATCAATAGATCATCTCATTAATACCTATTTTATATATTAAAAAAAAAGTTGACTAAACCACCGTTTGTTGACAAAATGATTTGGGTTGAAAGTTATACTGTTGTGTCTCAAACGGATAGACTAGGTTATTAATTTATTTGCCTAATAGTTGCTTAAAATGCTACAATAACATTTGCAATTCGTTTTTAATCTGCCATGTACGATCTCAATAATAATAAGTGTCGTCAATTCGCTTTTAATCTGCCATGTACGGTAATGTCTCTCAGCCACCGTAGTGTCGTGTCAGGTGGGCGTGTCGTGTAGTGGGCGTATCGTGTAGTGTCGTGTACTGTCCGTGGCCGCCCAAGCCCCCAGGAAGTGCGCCGGACTCTGATGAAAATATTCGTGCTGGCCAAACGGCGGTACTACACTTCCTTTTGGTTGCCAGGCCCGGAAACACTTTTTCCCATTGACTTACATGGGGAAAGAGTGGTCTGTAACTCGTTGGATAATTTTTTTTAAACTAAATAAACTACCCAGTATGAACACTTGTATAGCCCTTATTAAAAACATTCGTTCCTCAAGTTGTAAACATGTGCTAATAACGTTATTCTGAGAGTTATTTCCCTCTGTATTATGAACGCGCATCTAACCCACGGGACCGCGCCGCCCGGCACGTTCATGTGATGTGACGTGTTCAGCACCACATGCGTTTATCTTTACCTTATATATACAGTCTATGATCTTTACCCATGGATAAGAACGGACCCATATCGCCTTACTGCCAGCCCACGGAGCTGTAATAATGGATATATTGCACATGTTTGCTGTAATTCATCATTTGTAAAATATTATACTACATGGGCTGTATGATGTAAATCTTGTATTAAATAAAGTTAATATTACCGACGTAGATTAACGTCCCTGTAGCTTCTTATTGCACTTGCAATATACCATTAAAGGAGTTGAACGTTGCTGTTTGCTATTACTATAATACCACGCAGGGATAAACCAGAGTTTACAACCTTTGCATGTGGGCACAACACGTTTTGACCCAGATTAATTAGCTATACCATGATATCGCCCGAGGAAGTCGTCATACTTATACATATATAAATAAAGATATATGTGTCAAAGCTCTAATCAAATTAACAGTTGTATTAATTATACTTGTATATGTATATATATATATATGTATATAGCCTGTGTTTTATATTTATACACACAAATGAACAACCTTGTGTGTGTCAAATAACAAGTTGTATTGTAGTGTTTATTTTAGTGTTGTGTTATGCTTATCCACATTTTGATTTCAGAGCACAGGAGAATGCTGGGCACAACATAAAGCTCAAAAGTGAAGCTGGCAATGCTGAACAAAACCATCTAGTTATAATATTTATTCAGCTGAAAAAGTCAAAGCTCTACGAAAATGTAATTAAAAATACATAAGCATTTTCAGGTAGAAAATCAGCATTTATATAGAAATTCACAAAAATAAGAAATATATACCTCTTATGGCTGGCATTGTAGAACTAGGTGAAAAAAATAGTGACAACAATAAAGTAAAGTTTGGCTGCAGCTCGGTGATTGGCTGCTGGAGAATGAGGTGAATGTAATAGGTTAAAGAGAACGCCTGTGATGAGCTGATTATAAGCAGCTGCGGAGTGAATGTATACATACCCAGTCTTACTCTTGAGTTACCCACTCTTACTCTTGAGTTGTTTTACTCATCTTCCCCAGCCTCACCAGCCTCACCCAGCTGTGGTGTGTCTGTTCTCTTTCTTCTCAATTTTGGATGTGGCCCAGGAGGAAGCGCAGCCACTTCAAGACACTGGTACGGGCCTACGTGCTGACGACACGACCGTCATCGGCCAGATCACAGACGGCGACGAGACGGCGTACAGAGAGGAGGTCGAAAACCTGACATCTTGGTGCCAGGATAACAACCTCCATCTCAACGTCAGCAAAACCAAGGAGCTGATTGTGGACTACAGGAAGCAGCAGGGAGAGGGACACGCCCCCATCGCCATCAATGGGACTACGGTGGAGAGAGTCAGCAGCTTCAGGTTCCTCTGTGTCCATCACGGACACGGCTGCATCACGGCCTGGTACGGCAGCTGCACCGCCCTTAATCGTAAGGCTTTACAGAGGGTGGTGAAAACTGCACAGAACATCACCAGGACGGAGCTGCCATCCATGGAGGAGCTTTACTCCCAGCGGCTCAGGAAGAAAGCCCTCAGTTTATGTTAATGTTAGAAATGTTTTGGCACATTTGTTCCTATTCTGCTAATGGTATATTGCAGGATATTTAAGTTTCCCATGTACTTTTTAAATTAATAATAGTATGTTCATCTTGATGTTTAACTTGTAATATTGTAATCATCTTAGTTAGAAATGCTGTTTCCACCCCAACCTCTGCTGCTGAATGATTTTATATATTGTTACTGAATGCGCTTGTCTTTGATATTATAATGATTACACCAGAAAGTCACTCTTTGTGAGATTTATTTTTTCACATTTTTCCCAGCCACAAGATGATTTCATTCATTGGAGGCCTCAAAGCTGGGTGAAGGTATTGATGCACGGATCAATGCAATCCTTTACAACAGCATTCCACTATGGTTGGGGATGTCTGTTAAAAAAAGGAGAAATAATCTTAAACAAAACAAGTGTCGCAATATAGGGAAACAAACTGTGACAAAAACATATCAATTAGTTCAGAATCAGAATACATTTACATTATTACAGCAGAAAAGAGCCAAAGACAGCCTAATGTTACTTAAAGTATGCATACAAAAAGTATTAAAGATTAAAAACAAGAAATTATAATAAAAACAGTTACACATTTTACAAAATACACATCCTGTAAGTTTGGAGGATTTAGCAGCCAGGTATATTACAGTTTTAGCGGCATATATATATATATACACATGGTTGGTATTTAACAACAAGGGGTGTTGTACTGTGTGATATAGGTATTTATGGAAACATTTTACACCTTTCCTTCAAGTATTATACGTTTTAGTTACTTGTTGGGTACTTAACATGAATAATCACAGTTACTATCCTTTTACTCCATCACATTTCAAAGAGAAATAGGCTATTGTTATTTTAACTCCACCACAGTAATCCATCATCAGCTTTACTTTTTAGATAAAGATTTAAATCACAATTGATCATAACTCAAAATACATATATTTTTATATATTACCAAGTGGTTTCATGTAGGCTACAACCCACACAAGTTTCATGCTAAATGAAGCTCTGTTGCTTGGATATCACTAGATCCTGTTACATCAGCGTAATATAAAAGTACATAACGACTGATGTGTAAATTAGCATAATTACTAGCTAGCCGCTCGCTGCTAACTGCCGCCTCGTCGTTAATATGAAATCCATCATAACAACCCATTACCATGCTGTCATGAACGCGCGGTGCTGTTACGTGTACGCAAATTGACGTGCTTGATGTGAACGAGCATTTTGGGGGGCATGGTTAAAGTTGCGCATGCGCTATGAGCGCACATACGGGTACTTCTCAGGCATGCCGGGTAATCTGTGACGTTTCGCTCTCTCAAAAGTTGGGCCATTTTGTCATCATGCGCGATTGAGCAACTCTCATAGGAATGAATGAGGCCCCGCCTCCCAGGCTGTATCCAGTTCTTATTATACATCCATGGTGGCCGCAGCTAGACCATATTGCATTAATAGGGGATTTCAATTTTGACGGGGCGATTCTATTTTAACCGCCGCCGACAGGGGGCGAAAGAGACGAGTGAGCGATACAGGGAGAGAAACACAGAAGAAGAGACGAGTGAGCGATACAGGGAGAGAAACACAGAAGAAGAGACGAGAGAGCGGCAGAGAGAAGCGGAGAGGAAAGTGAGTGAAGAGAATAATTAGCGATACAGGGAGAGAAGCGGTGAATGTGAATACATTTTGGAATACTTTTTGGAATTATTGGTGGAAAAGTTTCCTCATAAAATGTAATATTCATTACCAGCAGAACTGTGTGCACACTGCACAGCGCTGCAGCATGTCTGTGAGGCCCCGCGCCCGCACGCAGATCAGAGAGAGAGATCTCTTTTAAAATATATAGAAACGGAGATGGTTCGATAAAATGTGCAAGATAACGTTTATGTAGCATTTCTTTATTGTCGAAATGATGACATTTCATAACGGGATCAAATCAAAGTGAATGGCCTGCTGCTGCTGAATGCATGGGGCAAGTGACTGGAAACAGTTTTAAAAGTTATTACGTCGTTTCAGATAATAAATAATAATAGTAATTCATTCTATTTAGGGGCGCCTTTCAAAGCACCCAAGGACACCTGACAATTCATAACATATTCTAAGGAAAGGTTTAAGAGAGTACAAATAATGCAGTCCTGGTGATGTTTTTTATGTGGGGTGCAGATGAGAGGGAGCTGTCCAGAATGACCCAAAGATGTTGTGTTTGAGTTGTGCTCTTGATAAGCCATTAAAACAGTAAAATAAGTGTCTCCTGTTCACCAAAACATACCCATCTGTTATGGAAAAATAAAGTATTCTAAAAGTAATCTGAATACGTTACTTTTTTAAGACACGTAACTCTAACTGTATTCGGATTACTTTCAGAGCCATGTATTCAGTAACCGATTACATTTACAAAGTAACCCTCCCAACCCTGATTAAAAGTGCCAAAACGCCACTATGAGACAAAACACAAAGTGTTTGACCAAACATTCCCTCTCAAGTCAGAACTGAGGTCACAAAAAATAAGCAGTCTCAGAGCCCAATATGATCAGTCCACCAGGATCAAAATTAAAACTAAATATCGTTCCAGGGCAGGCTAACCGAGGCTAACCAATGAGCACCTGCATGTGTGTATGAGAATGGCCCTGACACCATTTCAGCCCAGATTTAAACTCCTGGCAGGACAAGCTCAAGCTCAATTCTCGCACTGAATTAAAGAAAAGTGAGTGAGGGACTGCAATATAAGAGGGAAAGAAAGAGAAACTTTAAAACTGTTCAATTGTTATGATGTGTATGTTCTATAATCGTCTGAAACTGTTAAGTCATGATGTGAAACGATTAACAAAGCTATTTTATTTATTTCTCTATTTTATTTTTAAATGCAGCCCGAGAGGAACATTACACATATCCACAGTATTTACTGTATATCTGTATAGTTCAATGTTCATTGACAATAAATATTGTTGTTTTTGAATTGTACTTTCTTTATCTGATTGGCAGTCAGTTGTTGATTACATGCAGACGTTGATACAGCTACAGGCTACTTCAATATATATCACACTAATTCATAAAGCAAGTTAGATATTTTGATGTTCCGGACCTTTGCATGGGGACATTTTCTCTAACTGGACCTCGTTGAATTTTAGTTGAATACCCCTGCTCTAGAGTAACTGGTGAATTTAATCCAGGTGTAACTAAAATCTTATTTAAGTGTTGATTATATTTCACACCATTAATGCAAATCTGCGAGGTAACTAAATGTAATAAATAAATGCAGTCGAGTAAAAGTACACTATTTACCTTTGAACTTTCTTCAAAGCAAAACATTTAACCCTTGTGTTGTGTTCGAAAGCTGTTAACGTTCATGGTGTTCGTGGGTCAATTTTGACCCATGATTTATCTCAGTCCAAAACACTCAAAATAATGACTATCATCCAATATTGTTTTAACTACATCATAACTAACTTATTATGCATTCATAACCGTACGATCCTGTTTTATTTTATGGTCCCAAAACACATTGCACCACATATTTAAAGTGGACCTATCATGCTATATTTAAATGATATATTGTAGGGCCATACCTATATAAGGTATATTTATACGTTTCTGTTTTCAAAATACCAAACAGATCATGCATTTTAGCCATGCCTCATTTCGCTCTATGTGCTGTTTGCTGTCTACGGGGCTGATTCTGTGAGCTGCAGCTGACCACGCCCCCCTGCAGGAGAGGGGAGCCGTGCTCTGATCAAGTCAAGAGGGGGAGAAAAAAAGATCTCCGTCCTCCGTGTTTTATTATAGGCCTATAGAGTCGTTATTCATTTGTTTTAAAGCTCAATAAATAACAAATGCGGCTTTCACACCAGCGCTTTTCCCTTTCTAGCTCCTAGCGAGAGCTTTTCTGGTTCAGCTCAGGTTTCCCTTTTCAGCTCCCGCTCTGTTCACACCGCCCAGCTGCCGCTGCTGCGTCATGACGTCACAGTTTACGTCGCTGATTTTCTCCCACAACAACAACGGGCCGGGGACTGCGTCGGGCCGATGATCGTGTTGCTTTTAATCATACGAAGCCAGATTAAATTAAATAACGACTTCTCCAACCTTATACTTTTCTCCAGAGTGCCGTGGTTCATTGTTTATTAATGTGTTTCAGCTGCATTTACCGACCGCTGCAGTGCTGGCTGCTCTTCCACGGAAGTTTATTCTCCCGTTAGCTCCGGGTTAGCTCACACGGCTCTAAAGTATTCACTGTCTGACTGTCACACAAGCAGCTGATACATATCCCCAGTTCCCCTTAAGTGAATGTGTGTCAGTCTGAATTGACGCTGTTTGGCATCACAACGCTGTTATGAAAGTTTCTCTGGTATAATATGGGTGATGTTAGCATAGCAACCGAAGCTAAACTGACTACTTGCTAAGCCGTTTTCTACAGGCACATTTTACCGGCGTATTTTTCATTATGATTCTACTTGTGATAGTCGGACATGACAACCTGTACAGCCCATGTATTAATTCCATCCAATAGCTGCTATAATAACAAACAAAACGTCTGCCTGCTCTCCACAATGATCAATAACAGCGAACGGATGGTCAAAGTAAGGTTTCCTGCACGCCTCGATGTAAGAGAGACGTAAGCGACGCCGCGTCATAGCTCCGAAGCTCTTGCCTCTGGACCGACAATTTTTTGGAGCTGGAAGTGAACCGCATTCCGGAGCTATGACGCGCCGCCGCTGCGGTGTGAACAGGAAAAACCGGCGCTTTTCCAGTTCCAGCTCCGAGCAGGAGCTGGAAAAGCGCCGGTGTGAAAGGGGCAAAAGAAGACCTTTGACTGGCACTTTTCTAATTTTGTCCGGAAGATTTAAACTTTAACGGACATCTTGACCGGCGAAAGAAACTGAAACTGAAACTCTGCCGCACGGTCCCCTCGTTCCTTGGAAGAGGTGGAGAGGTGGGTGTTTGTCATCTGCTGGTGGACTAACCGGAGAGAATTACAGTGCTTGCCTCGACGGGGAGGGATTGCATTGAATTAAAGCAGCGGGAGCAAACGCTTGCCTCGGGGAGGGAGAAAAAAAGCCACAGCGATGGTAACTATGGGCGGGAAGTCTTCTTCGCTGCTTTTGTGGCAGACTACAGCGCCACTTACAGGCCTGGCATATGTACTACAGCGTCTCCAGCGCTTTCGAGCGGCAATGGCCGGCCGTGGCCCAACCCCACATTCCCCTGATAGGTGGAGAGTTGGCCCAATAGCCGTAGCGCCACTTCTGTGACGTAATAGAAGTGTTAAAATCTGGATCAGTTTTTATCAGATCCGTTGCAGCCCCTTTTTTAGAGATTTGGGTATGGAGGAAAATAGAGAGGGTTGTGTTTTCTGACACTTGGTGAGTTCCCTGGAACACCGGGGACACATATTCATGTATAAAAGACGTACAAAAGTGCACTTTGCATGATAGGTCCCCTTTAAGTAAAACATGTGATTAAATTCACTCATTATATTCCCTATAGTGAAAAAAGTGGATAATTATGTTATCTGAATATATTGGCTAATATTAGAATACAATTTCCCCCCAAAAAGTTTTTACAACTTTATATTATTAACTACAGGAACCTCTGTGGTGTTACGGGTACAAATTGACCAATATAGATTCATGCTAGAAAAAGGTAAAAAAAACAAGCTTTTGTTGGTCAACGTTGTTCATGCCACGCCCCCACAAGATGAAGTGTGTGTGTGTGTGTGTGTGTGTGTGTGTGTGTGTGTGTGTGTGTGTGTGTGTGTGTGTGTGTGTGTCTGTGTCTGTCTGAGTCTGAGTGTGAGTGTGTGTGTGTGTGTGTGTGTGTGTGTGTGAATGTGTGCGTGCATGTGTGAGTTCAGGTTCAAGTTTATAGGGAGACCAGGGACAGTTGCAACACGGGTCGGTTGTAACACCTTCAATATCTCCAATCACAAACAAGCTAGAGTGATGACACTCACTCTGCACATGTGCAGTTAGATGGTAAGATCGCTGAGAAAAAAGTGTGTTTCTGAGGTAAAATATTAACAAAAATTATATGATGTATTTTTTGGATACTGTCTTGAGTTCAAATGTCTAGGAATCCAAACTAGTATTATTAGAATCAATACAAAGTGAGCTACAAATATAACTAGCTAAATATGGGTCAAGCTAGCAATCAGGCAGGTTCACAGGGGGTGAAAGCAAGACTGGTGGTCCTGGGACGGTTGTAACATGGCACATTTACAATGATGGCTCATTTGCTTGAATATTCAATTGTTAATTCAAGCATACAGTTGTATTGTTGATTGGTGTGCATTGTCCCTGTAAAAATAAACAGAATAAAATACTGAAGTGTGTGTGTGTGTGTTTACAGTATGCCAAATGTCAGAAAGAGGAAGACAGACATGGAGTATGGGCTCAGAACAGTCTCATAATACACACATGCACACAGAAGGATTCACACTTGTATTTCATGATCCGCAAAAGGATTCACACTTGTATTTCCGGATTCACACTTGTGTTTTTCAATGCACACACAAATGTGTTCCGTTTCATATACATGTAAATAAAATCCAAATACAGAAAAAGGTTTTACATATGTATTTTTGATCCTCACATATTTGTTTTCCGTTTAAATCCCCTGAACCTGCAAACACAAACCGCTTTCTGTGCATGGATCGCTGTGCATTCGTGTGTGGGTTTTTTGAGACTCCCCTGACGGTCACCCGATTCGTACTTGTAATTTTTTCTATCTATAGCCAATCAGATGTCTCCTCAATTCTAAGCCAATCACATGAGCGCGCCCCCACGAGGGTAGATTTCTTGCGTTCATGTCACTTCATATACGCATTTTGCGTAGTCCGGAGCAGGGTTTCCGCGGACAGAATTTAATTTTACCGGACAAATTTGAAACTTACCGGTCATGTTTCAATAATAATAATAATAAGAATTGTGTAGCAGCGTTTCCGTTAGGTAATTACCGGACTATGACCGGATAATAACACGGGAGTAAGGATCATCTCTTTTCCTCTCTCCCTCCCTCTCTCCTGACAGCCCGTCAGTTTCTCATGCAGCTCGCTAAAACTTCACTCGCGTTTATGTCCATATCGATCAGATCCAGCTCTCCTGAACGGCCTTTATAGAGAGCACCGATCAAACTATTAAGAGTGAATATCGGCCGATAATGACCGGCGGGGCTCCCCCCGTTGACAGTTCACTGTCTAGCACTGGCTTCGTAGTGCACTGATCGATTAGGCTAAGCTAACCTGTAGCTGCTCCCTCCACACTCACAACAACTTCATACAGACATAAATAAAGCAGCTGTATTCGCCATACAGGAAACACACATTTAAAACGGTTTTGCCTGCCGTTTTTGTGTACACAAGCATTCATTTATGGTTCGGAAAGTGGCACTGTACCTTAATAATATAAAGGCTTGTATTTGCGTGCATTTCCTGCTCGGAAAGTGGCAATGTACTGAGAGTGGAGGTGTCCTGAGATTAGCGCCTGCAGGCAGAGACCTGTCAGCTCCGGACAGCGCAAAATGCGTACATGAAGCACTACGTCATGAACGCAAGAAATCTACCCTCGTGGGGGCGCGCTCATGTGATTGGCTTAGAATTGAGGAGACATCTGATTGGCTATAGATAGAAAAAATTACAAGTACGAATCGGGTCACCGTCAGGGGAGTCTCAAAAAACCCACACACGAATGCACAGCGATCCATGCACAGAAAGCGGTTTGTGTTTGCAGGTGCAGAGGTTTTAAACGGAAAACAAATATGTGAGGATCAAAAATACATATGTAAAACTTTTTTCTGTATTTGGATTTTATTTACATGTATATGAAACGGAACACATTTGTGTGTGCATTGAAAAACACAAGTGTGGATCCGGAAATACAAGTGTGAATCCTTCTGTGTGCATGTGTGTATTATGAGACTGTTCTGAGCCCATAGGGGAGTGCCACTTGCTCTGCTGCAGAGGGCCTCAAATGAAGTTGAGAAGGGTGAATCATTCAGGGAAGTGGCAAAGTCCCTGGATATATGCCTGTACCGGTTCCATTAATTTCTGCAAAAAAAAAAAAAACCCAACAAGAAGCAGAAGACGCAGGACTCATCTGATGAAGATGAGGCCCAATACTGCATTGTGTGCCTGGAGAGCTACTCCAGGTCCAAGGAGATCTGGCTGCAGTGTTGCTCCTGTAAAGCCTGGGCATACAAGGACTGCACAGATGGAAGTACCTTTTACACCTGCCGCAACTGTGAATCTGATTAATTCTGGTGTTCTGTTTTAAGTTCTGTTCAAGTTCTGTTCATTGTTCATTGTTTGTTGGAGGATGTGTGAAACCCCATTAAAATCTTGTTGCCTTAGAATGTGACAGCTTTCCCTATTTTTTGTCATGTAGTGTGAAAAAAGGTAACCGTTATTAACATGTTACAACCGTGCCTGGCATGTGCTACAACTGTCCCTGCACACAAGGACAGTTGTAACAGTTGAGTTTTAAAAAAAAAAATACATTTTCCAACCTGTACTTATTTCATAAAAACATCTTAAATACATTGTTTCAGTAGATGACATATTGATAATGTATAATATAGCAAAATGGCTATCCTATTGTAAATGTTTTTTTACTTATTGGGGAAAGCCCAAAAAGTGTTGCAACTGTCCCTGGTCTCCGCTTACAGATGGAGCGTCTTATTTTGGACAGTTTAAAACGCGAGGGTCGTGATTGGTTCGTGCACTGTCCGTGATGGCCGGCCGGCCCCCAGTCTGACTTAATACCGCCCCCGTGATAAATAAATTTAATTATTGTGAAGCCAGCTGCAATGGATCATTGATCCACCAGGGGGTGCAGTGGGGTTCATGTGTGGAGTCTTGTACAGTATGTCTGGTACTAATGTATAGCGGATCTTTGTTAAGATCCATATGTCACGGATAGGATCATAGTCTGTGCTAAATAAGACATGTAATCATTTACAAAACATCACCATGTTGTTATTTAACAAAATAATGTTGTTTAGTCGAAAAAAACGAACGAGCCGGCTCTCCCGATTTTTAATCCTAATTTAATCATCATCATTGTTTATGTTCGCCGAATTGACATGAAATCACTGACAAATATGAATATTCTGTATTCAACTTCATTGAAACGATCAGGATGGGTGTTATTTTTCCCGTGTATTACATGGCCACATTCTCAACAAAGTTACGTAACGAAACATTCTGTATTCCTTGCTTACTTCCTTAAACCTTTTCTCCTCCTTATCTCTTTCATGACTTTTTATTTACAGTTGACTGTATTCAACTTCATTAAAATGTTATTAACGTGCCTAAACTCAGTAATTCACAAAAAATTACTGATCCCTCCGCGTCGCGTCGCGGAGGGATCTTGATCCCTGGGTGTTATTTTTCCCCATAATGACGCTGCAAATTATCCCGCTTATTACATGGCCACATTCTCAACAAAGTAACGACATGACTCCCAATATTAATTAAAATGCTTTTATGGATTTACAAAATATTTTTATTGATTTAAAAAATAGTTGTATGTATTGATTTAAATTTACATGCATCCGCTAAGAAAAATATTCCGTTGTTACCGTTTTTTAAACAGTCAGAATGAAACGGCAGCTCTCAGCTGTGTGTTTACACTCCTAATGGCCCATCACAGCTCTCCCCCCCCCCCCCCCCCCCCCCCCCCCCCGATCTTTCTTTTCCAACAGTTAAGTTAACTGTAGGTTACTCTGAGTGACAAGCTTACAGTTAGTGAAGTAACACTTTTTTTTTGTGAGTCACAACCTCGCTGTTTCATTCTAACATAACGCTCCAAATACGACTGTTTCCACTCGGACTTCAATACAGCAACACCATTGTTTGGTTTCCATGGTAGCGTGTCTCTTTAGTAGCGTGCACTCCTTTCCTTTCCTTTAAAACGAATTGGCCATCGGAATGTGTGTGTCCCAACCCCCCCCCCTGTGATATCTCTTCTCCAGCAGCCTGTAGGTTTGTGTTCGCATATTTATGCTGTCGCAGTTCCTCTTGTTTCTATCGCGCATTGCCGGTATGAAAGGGTCTGTGCCGGAAATATCAAGATAACACGGCAGGGTCCGTTACAGTTTGTTTTCATCTGATTTCAAATAAACAAAGTCTTGGCTTTCAGAATATTAAACTTGTTTCGGCAAATTTAGATGATAAATACAACTATGGAGCTTGTAACGGCATAATTACTAATAATTTTAATTTATAAAATAGCACTTTACCCCTGCTTACACCTATATGCCATTTTATATGCTGTGAGCTGATTATCGAGCCTTCATTGTAAGAGCCGCGGGTACACTGTGTATGTGCGTACTCCACTGTAGCGCCCGGTACATTAATGGGAAACCCTAGTTTGTACTTGTTCAATACATTTGTAACACTGTACACATGGACGTTTATTTTTTCGGTTCACCAAAAAAAAAAAATCTCACTCCAAGCTGAACTCAAATGTTGGCAGCCCTGCGTTCACCATCCCCCACCCGCCTACTGTATGTTGCTTTTTGACATGTAAATGGGTAACTACCCCCCTCTGAGTGAATACCTGTTGTACCTGTCCGGGGCTAAGCCCATAGGACGATGCTCTGATGTCATCACCCTCGCACATTTGTCATATGTTTACAAAAAACGATGTTAACACTTTCTCGTTCTTAATATATGCTATATTTAGGGTCGATATGTGTTGAATTTACTTTAAAATAGCAGATCACTGTGATTCGGCTTAGTGAACGTGTGTCTCTTCTCCGCGGCTCCTCCGTGCAGAGAGGCCCCCCCCCCGTTGACAATTCACGAGCGTCTCTCCCCCCCCCCCCCGTCGCACCTTCTAACAGAACCCCCCCCCCCACATATCAAATCCCAATTTAACTGCTCTGGAGCAGAAATGAAAGAGTTTTAAAATGTTTACGTTTTGGTAAGTTTTTAGGGAAATGTTGTAATATTGCAACGTTGGCCTTAGGTGGGAGCAGAATTTCTGTATTTCTACTCACATTGTCTGAATAAATATATTGAACAACTAAGGGTTCATTTGCAGGATTGATTGCTTACTTAGCCCTATATCAGTATATAGCATGAATAATAATCACACATCACTCATATTTGTTATGAATAATCATTTATCAAATAGTAAGTTGCTTTGGATAAAAGCGTCAGCTAAATGCAATTTATGAAAGCCTCACTCAGGATTTTTTTAACAAGTGTTTTTCGACAATGTCAATTTCACTTTCCACTATGTCCACCGTTGTTTTTCACAACCAATGGCAGAACTTTATTGAGGCCTGTAATTAGTCAACTACAGGTCTCTTGGGTCAGTCTTTTCTTCCAAAAAGCTTGTGAAAAGATGTTAAGTTAACAGGTATTCACTCAGAGGGGGGGTCGGTGATTTATTGCTCTTGGGGCATTAAAAACAAGATTTTAACTTTAGTTTTTTATATAATATCTGCATTTTCTCTTGTGAAAAACTAAGTCTTAGTTTGGCCATAGTTATTTAATATATAGCGCCATCTCCTGGTTAAACCCTGAAATTGGAGAATAGTGGGAGGGCTTAACATTCCTGGATACTGGTCTTTGGCAGGTCTTAGGCAGGTAACTGGCTGGCAGTAGGCAGGAAGCTGTATGCTGGCGTCCGAAATAAGATGCCCCATCTGTACATATTATTTGAGTAAGGTCGGGTTCCCGTGGGGGGAGGGGGGCAGAGGGAGGGGAGACCAGGTGCATGTTGCGAGACATTCAGACTTGGCTAAAATTGGCTAAAATTGTCAAAATCAGGTTTGTGTTTATATCTGCTGTTGTGGATGATATCATGAAGCCTTGTTCAGATAAAAAAAACTAGAGCGTAGTTATTATATAATTTTAACTTGAAACGGGTCACGGGAGACCCGAACACAACATATACATAACTACAAGTCCCTCATTAAAAAAAAGTACAGTGAAATATAGCCTACTATAGCCTACTTTACATGACTGAATACATTAATACAAATAAGTCCACTAGAAAAAAAAAAGTTTGCCCCAGAGAATAAAGTATCACGGTACATTTCATGACAGTGCTGAAAACTTCGTACCTTGATAAAACTAGAAAAATCCTCCAGAAATCTTCGCTCTTCTTTAGACAGTGACAGGAACCGATGCTCGGAGCAGCTGACGCAGGCTTCTTCTCTCCTCTGTTTACAGTCTGCCCAGCTGATCGAGCCCGCCCCCTCGCTTAATATTCGTTTTCCCTTCCATGCCTCAATCATTTTCGGTTTCTATTATCCAAAAATGACCTGCAGTGTTTTGGACATTGTAAAATGCACGAGGGCGTAGTCCCGGTCTTTTTCCTTGACGTGAAGTTTTTTTCTGTAATTGAATAAACTGACGACTCATGATAAACTCAAAGTGACTCTTTAGTATTTTTATTTCATAGGTTTAATCCGGGGGTGTCAAAACTACGGCCCGCGGACCATTTTGAATCGGCCCTCAGCAAATTAAAAAAGTATAATGGAACATGGACAAGTGGTTTTATTAACACAGTAGTATTCATGTGTTAATAAGACCACTTTTCAAATAAATTCAGTCAATTAAAGTTGGAAACATTTTCTGGCATATTTTATTGGATAAGAAAAAAGCTCTATGACTTATTTACATAACAAGCTTGAAATACACCCTTCCTATTTCTCCTTATTAGGAAATCTGAGGCTTCTGTTTGAAGGGATGAGCTGCTAACACTCACAAGCATAATTTACCTACATTTGATTGATTTTGCTAACTTATAACTGAACTTATGAGGCAATATACCTCTAGTGAGAGGCCCAGCCCTTCGTATATTTTTCTGCATGTGGCCCTCGGTGAAAGAAGTTTGGAGACCCCTGGTTTAAAGGGGACCTATCATGCAAAATGCACTTTTGTACATCTTTTATACATGAATATGTGTCCCCGGTGTTCCAGGGAACTCACCAAGTGTCAGAAAACACAACCCTCTCTATTTTCCTCCATACCCAAATCTCTAAAAAAGGGGCTGCAACGGATCTGATACAGACTGATCCAGATTTGAACACTTTACTGACGTCAGTCATTTCATTTCAAACCTTTATTTAACCAGATTGGTCCCATTGAGATCATAGATCTCTTTTTCAAGGGAGACCTGCAGCACCCATGCTGGGGTTGGGCCACGGCCGGCCATTGCCGCTCGAAAGCGCTGGAGACGCTGTAGTACATATGCCAGGCCTGTAAGTGGCGCTGTAGTCTGCCACAAAAGCAGCGAAGAAGACTTCCCGCCCATAGTTACCATGGTTACCCTTCTGTTTATTCTCCGCTGTGGCTTTTTTTCTCCCTCCCCGAGGCAAGCGCTTGCTCCCGCTGCTTTAATTCAATGCAATCCCTCCCCGTCGAGGCAAGCACTGTAATTCTCTCCGGTTAGTCCACCAGCAGATGACAAACACCCACCTCTCCGCCTCTTCCAAGGAACGAGGGGACCGTGCGGCAGAGTTTCAGTTTCAGTTTCTTTCGCCGGTCAAGATGGCCGTTAAAGTTTAAATCTTCCAGACAAAATTAGAAAAGTGCCGGTCATAGGTCTTCTTTGTTATTTATTGAGCTTTAAAACAAATGAATAACGACTCTATATAATAATAGGCTATAATAAAACACGGAAGACGGAGATCTATTTTTCTCCCCCTCTTCTGACAGCCTAGCAGCTGTTCAGAGCGTGCTCCCCTCTCCTGCAGGGGGGCGTGGTCAGCTGCAGCTCACAGAATCAGCCCCCTGCAAAAACAGGGCTGGAGAACAGCAAATAGAGCGAAATGAGGCATGGCTTAAAATCATGATCTGTTTGGTATTTTGAAAACAGAAACGTATAAATATACCTTATATAGGTATGGCCCTACAATATATCATTTAAATATAACATGATAGGTGTCCTTTAAACCATAACAATAACAGTGCTGAACTAAGAATAGACTGTACAGTCAACCCAAAAAGTGAACGCGATAACTGTAGGAAGTTTTTCTAAGATAAATTGCATGAAATTAAAGCAGATTATTTTGTGTAATTATTGCATCAGAGATGAGTTTTGCTGGTATTTTTGGAAACTGTTAATAACATTTTTTTTTCTGTATGGTGTATTTGTTTTAACAATTGGAAATAATAAATAGGCTCTTCTCTTTTACTACACATTCAGGGTTTCCTTCTCCCTTACGCTTTGACATTGTTCTGTTATCTCTTTGGTTTTTCTAACTTTATACTTTACTAATGCAGGACGACTGTTCAGCATAGAGGGAAAACTCTGTTCATTAGGTCTTTACTTGGCCCTCCTCCTGTGATAATTAGTTTTTATCTTAATGCCGGAGCATCTCAAATCACTATACAGATCTCCTTTAATCTGATGGTAAGGGGGACAGTTTCTGAGATGACCTACCTCCAGGATGTTCATAACAAAGTAGAACATCAGCAGAAAGCCAGGGGCAAAAATAAGCCGATCCAGTAGCAGACGTTTGACTATGAAGAGTGGGTCTGTCGTGGGCATCCACACCTCCATCAGCTGGTAGAAGATATGGCTCACTGGACATGTGATAAAAAACCTGAAATACACAGGAACATAGAGGACAGGTAATTTTCCCACAATTGGTGATGCATTTCAGCTCACAATCACAAACCATTACATGTATTTTCCTGTTATTTAGCACATCAACCCTCAATTTTGTTTCCATATAAGGTCTCACCCAAAGGTTGCATATCGTGCAGTCGCAGACGGGTCGATCTCACCGACCGGGGCTCCACTCTTGATCTTTTTTCTTGCCTCCAAAATCTGAGACAGAAGATGTCCTAAAGGTGAGCTCTGACATTTTATAGAGAACATAATAAATCTACAAGATAATCAGTGGATGAATTGATTATGAAAATAATATTTAGGTGTGGCTTTAGTTTTGAGGGACAAAATCTCACAATATTGTCAGCATTACAAAACTTCAGAGATTACCAGAGGTATTCAATGGTTACTAACAGTTAAATACATTCTTAAAATGTTGTGGAAAGAATGTGTCATGCATACATTTCTTACGCAACACACTTTTAATTGACAGCCTATGCATATCCCTGCCGACCTGGTGGACCAACTGGAGCGACTGGCGCTGGTGGATTTCCGCACCAAACAGGGACTGGCCTGTTTGGAGAAAGCCATCAGATTTGCAGATCAGCTTCATGCTGTTGACACTTCAGGGGTGGAACCAATGGATTCAGTTCTGGAGGACAGGTAAGGTTCAACCAGTTATGAAAACAAGTGTATTTGTATGTTGGCCTCCTCATCCCTGCTATATCAAATGAGCCCCAACTGCAGCACAGTTTTAAACTGAGCCGATTGCATAAATATAGTTTCATCCATTCAGGTCATTAAACCTTAGGGAGGATGCAGTGACGGAAGGGGACTGTGCTGAAGAACTGCTTCAGCTCTCCAAACACACTGTTGAAGAATATTTTGTGGCACCACCAGGTGAGAATAAACCTGATTACATGTATTTGTAAACATTAGAGCGGATTGTATCATTGGTTTTAAATAATTAAGAGTATATGGGAATGAAATTGAACAAGGCCTCATTGGTTGCTGATGTATTTCTGCCTCTCTACACTTGCCTGCACTATATGCTCTTCCCATACATTTGTACTACTGGCTTCTCTATGGTTGAATAACTAATCAGAGTTTAAAGAATATATTAATATGGACTTGTGCAATATCCAAATCTCACAAGACACAATATTTTATAAGGTTAAATGTGTGTAAAGATACAATTTTCTATCAGGCAGTCTTGTGATTCACAAACCAGATTCTAAAGACTTAAAGGTCCCATGTCATGGCCATTTCTACTGATCATAATTCCATTGTTGAGGTATACTAGAATAGATTTATATTGTGCAATTTTCCAAACTCACATTGGTTTCTCATACAGCATCTCTGTATAGTATGTGCATTCACTCTCTGTCCTAAACGGCTTGTTGGAGCTCCTGCCCCCCCCCCTCCCTGTGAGCCCACTGTGCTCTGATTGGTCAGCTTGCCCACTCTGTTCTGATGAGTCTACCACCGTTACAGCGGAACATCAGTGATTATGTGTTACAATGGCGTTAGCAACCAGAAAATGACACCAGTAATGACAAACAGATGAGAATGCTGCGGGGTCCGGGTGCCGTGTTGGCGGGACGTTGCGCGGCTCGCTGCTGCGAGGAGTGGACAGTGTGAGCTGGGTTCATTTCCTGCTTGCTGCGTGGGATCTGCGAGACAGCGAGACATCGCGAATGGACGCGGGAAGGGGGGGGTGCTGAGGGGGCTGCAGTACCCCCATCTGCGAGGCTCCACTAGCACCCGCACCCCCAAACGCGGCGCACCTACAGCGTTCACTGTACCCAGGAAGAAGAAAGATAAATCTCCAACGAGGCGTTCTGGGGCAGCATAGACAGGTCTTTTCTGTGTTTGGACAACCTGTGTTATGAGGACATTGATAAGGAATGTTGCACAAGGCTTGTGATTTACATGGTGACAGTGATTGTCATGTGTCCTGTTTTTATTCAAGTGTTGTTTAACTTTGGTAATAACAAATATTTTCTACCTTTTCGTTTAGTTTGTTTTAGGTTTACTGTGTGTGGCTAATAATAGACTCTGACGTGTTATTTAGATTTTATCTGATGAAAGGATTCTCCCTTTCCTTTTAAAAACTAAACAGACCTGTCAACACATGATCTAATCTGTGAATCATCATGTGCCTTAAGGCTCTGATCACCTGAGCTTTACAGGGAAGGTGTGAGGCCTGAATTTTAAGTGGTGTAAAAAAACGTTTTAGTCTGTATTATTATTTAAAGTGGACTTATCATGCTATATTTAAATGATATATTGTAGGGCCATACCTATATAAGGTTTATTTATACGTTTCTGTTTTCAAAATACCAAACAGATCATGCATGTTAGCCATGCCTCATTTCGCTCTATTTGCTGTTCTCCAGCCCTGTTTTTGCAGGGGGCTGATTGTGAGCTGCAGCTGACCACGCCCCCCTGCAGGAGAGGGGAGCCGCTCTGATCAAGTCAGAAGAGGGGGAGAAAAATAGATCTACGTCCTCCGTGTTTTATTATATTGTTATATAGAGTCGTTATTCATTTGTTTTAAAGCTCAATAAATAACAAAGAAGACCTTTGACCGGCACTTTTCTAATTTTGTCCGGAAGATTTAAACTTTAACGGACATCTTGACCGGCGAAAGAAAACTGAAACTCTGCCGCACAGTCCCCTCGTTCCTTGGAAGAGGCGGAGAGGTGGGTGTTTGTCATCTGCTGGTGGACTAACCGGAGAGAATTACAGTGCTTGCCTCGACGGGGAGGGATTGCATTGCAGCGGGAGCAAACGCTTGCCTCGGGGAGGGAGAAAAAAAGCCACAGCGGAGAATAAACAGAAGGGTAACCATGGTAACCAGTCTTCTTCACTGCTTTTGTGGCAGACTACAGCGCCACTTACAGGCCTGGCATATGTACTACAGCGTCTCCAGCGCTTTCGAGCGGCAATGGCCGGCCGTGGCCCAACCCCACATTCCCCTGATAGGTGGAGAGTTGGCCCAATAGCCGTAGCGCCACCGTCCTGACGTCAGGACAGTGTTCAAATCTCGATCAGTTTTTATCAGATCCGTTGCAGCACCTTTTTTAGAGATTTGGGTATGGAGGAAAATAGAGAGGGTTGTGTTTTCTGACACTTGGTGAGTTCCCTGGAACACCGGGGACACATATTCATGTATAAAAGACGTACAAAAGTGCATTTTGCATGATAGGTCCCCTTTAAGTTTTGGGAACTACACAATTGCAGCAGCAGAGGGAGCAATTGGTTTTAGTATGGATGAAGGAAAAAAATTGAGGATACACTTCCTATCATGCAACATGAAAGCATATTTTTTTTTGTTCAAATTTGTTTGCATTATACAGGTTTAATAGAACTTCCTATTAAAGGTCTTTACAGTTTTAAAAATCAGAGATTTTAAAAGCCCCTGAAATGACCTTCCTAGATCCGGATCAAACCCGTCTTTTATTGAAAACCTGTGCTCCAGACTCATGCAGAACTGACATTGGACATTGTTCTTCTCTTGCTAAATTTGATAAAACATGGCCAAACCGATCATTATCTCAGATAAAATTATATTTATTAGTGAACAGATTTGTGAATACTTGATTCTGATTGTCAACTGCATTCTTCTGTCTGTTTTTCTATACAACAGACCTCTGCTATGCAAAACAGATCATTGCTATGCTCGCAGTTCTCTTTCCCATTACTAATCTGATATCTTAAAATGGCAAACTGCCCCTTTTAACATATGATTAAAACACTCATGCAATGCTTCAACCTACATTTTGACCACAGTATTTGGTCCAGTGTCTCCATGTTAATTGTGTAGTAAACACATGCTATATAGTTTTCATATAGACAAATGAAAAATAAATTAAATTACCATACCATCTTTTTTCCCAGGCAAAAGGATGGAGAGACTTTGAAAGCAAGATGAGAGGAAGTTACTGGACTGCCTTGAAAATGAACTGGAAAGTGTGGACTCCCTTTCAGTTCGTCAATATCAACTTTGTGCCTTATCGAGGTATGCCCTTCATTCATTGGCATCCTGTCATCAAACAAAAGATGAATCACTTGTAATGGTTTCCCCCTTCCCTTCCTGTCTCTGTTTTTGCTTTCAGTTCCGAGTGTTGTTTGCCAACATGGTCGCCTTTTGGTACGCCTACCTTGCATCTGAGAGGAAATATAGCTTCCCGACCTAACCTCACTGAAGCTGTGGCTTTAACATCGGGCTGTTTCCTCTACTACCTTTTGACCTGTTTCTAAGATGGACACTAATTCTCACATACAGTTATTTGGATACACCTAAGAAACCTGTACAATGAGTTTAAGCCTTTATAACATACTGCAGTGCTTTGGTATGTAAGTACATTTGTAATGACAACATAATACATGTACTGTAAGTGTTTTTTTTTACAGAGCACTGCTTACAGAAATGTGATACTGTAGTGAACATTGATTATGATTTTGATCATAATGTCAATTTTAATCCAATGCTAAAGTGTGCCTTTCTGGTTACTTCGTATGGTTGTCTGTACAGAGTGCAGCTCAACCCTGAGCTGAAGATTCAGCAAAGAACAGGAAATGAGAACAGACATGCAAGATTAAGATCTTTATTATTTTTTAACAGTGTACATTTGATGTAGTCAGATTTGAAGTGTCATAATAAAATTATAACATGAAGACGTGTTTATAACATATTTGTAAAGCCAAAACAAAGAAAGTTTTCTTTTTGGAATGATTTCTAATCGAGGAATGTATTAATGAGTGCAATTTCAATTTAAATAAATAAAATACAAGCTAAATGATCTTCATTTTAAGATGAAATAACGGAATGTTCAGAAATGTCTTTTAACTGGAAGTGTCCTCAGCCTCCTCTCAGGCGCAGCATCAGGAAGATGGTGCTATGCGCTCGGACGTTGTAGTCGGAGAGTTTCCCCTCGTTCATCTCTCTGCTCTCGTGGGTGAGCCTCTGCTGGTCCACTGGGACCCGCTCTCTGGCATGCACCCTGCTCTTGAAGTGGCTCACTGTCTCATCCGGTTTGATTTCATACGTGGTGTTTACCCCCTTCTCGTTTTTGAGGAACACCTGGATTATGGCCGGTGTGGTCACCAGCAGGTTCACCCTGGCCCCGGAGTGCAGGCCGTAGGACTCGAGGGTCGCAGAGTCGTCGTTGAGAGTTGTGCTGCAGCCGTTCTCAAAGACCAGCTTCTGGGACTCACATGCAATCCCTAGTTTCTGCTGGATGAGTATTTTCAGAGAGCTCACTGTGTCATGCGGGTGCACCCTCAGGATGTGGGAGCTCCCATTCATCAGACTGATTGTTAGATCCATGATGAAAGTGGCCTGAAAGATAGGTAAATACATTTAGAGATGGAAGAAAAACTTAGAGTGTTTACTTAATTAAAAGTAGAAGTACCAGAGTGTAGGAATACTCTTTTACAAGTAAAAGTCGTGCATTCAAAATGTTACTCAAGTAAAAGTACAAAAGTATTAGCATAACAATATACTTAAAGTACCAAAAGTAAAAGTACATATTATGCAGATTGGCCTATTTCAGAAAAATACAACTTACATGTTTTTGATTATATTTTATTAATACATTAAAGTGTTATCAAAGCTGGTAAAGGTGCAGCCTATTAAATAAAAGTGAATGCTGTAGAGCAGGGGTGTCAAACTCAAGGCCCGGGGCCAAATCTGGCCCGCGACTTCATTTCATGTGGCCCGCAAGAGCTTGCAAAGAATATAATGTTTATTTTACGGTTACATAACACTTTACAGAAGCAGGTTGCCCATAAACTACATGTCCCACAATGCATCTCGTTTTGTGACATGCGCACTGAAGAGACTTGCAATTATTTGCCCTGGACTTCTGCTTTCAGACGTAGTTAATTACTAAGTTATTATCCTATCCGACAATAATCCAATTCAGAGGCAATAATGTAATATAATACATTATATATATATTATATATTTATATATGTATATTTATATAGTTACAACCGGCCCTTTGAGTGCAACCATAATGTTAATGTGGCCCGTGATGAAATTGAGTTTGACACCCCTGCTGTAGAGTAACTGGTTAATTGAATCCAGGTGTAACTAAGGTCTTACTTAAGTGTTGATTATATTTCACACCATTAATGCAAATCTGCGAGGTAACTAAATGTAATAAATAAATGCAGTGGAATAAAAGTACACTATTTACCTTGGAACTTTATTAGTAGGGCTACAAAGTAGCAAAACATGTAAATAAGTACAGTGAATATATTCTATACTTTACATCACTAAATACATTAATACAAATAAGTCCACTAGAAAAAACATGTTTTGCCCCAGAGAATAAAGTATCACGCTACATTTCATGACAGATCTGATAAAGAAAACTTCGTACCTTGAGATAAATTTAGAAAAATCCTCCAGAAATCGTCGCTCTTCTTTAGACAGTGACAGGAATCGATGCTCGGAGCAGCTGACGCAGGCTTCTTCTCTCCTCTGTTTATATACAGTCTGCCCAGCTGATCGAGCCCGCCCCCTCGTTTAAGATTCGTTTTCCCTTCCATGCCTCAATCATTTTCGGTTTCTAATCTCCAAAAATGACCTGCAGTGTTTTGGACATTGTAAAGTGCACGAGGGCGTAGTCCGGGACTTTCCCCTTGACGTAAAGTTTTTTTCTGTAATTGAATAAACTGACGACTCCTGATAAACTCAAAGTGACTCTTTAGTCTTTAGTATTGTTATTTCATAGGTTTAAACCGGGAGTGTCCAAACTACGGCCCGCGGACCATTTTGAATCGGCCCTCAGCAAATAAAAAAAAAGTATAATGGAACATGGACAAGTGGTCTTAATAACACAGTCGTATTCATGTGTTAAGACCACTTTTCAAATAAATTCAGTCAATTAAAGTTGGAAACATTTTCTAACATATCTTATTTGATAAGAAAAAAGCCCAATAACCTATTTACATAACAAGCTTGAAATACACCCTTCCTATTTCTCCTTATTAGGCAATCTGAGGCTTCTGTTTGAAGGGATGAGCTGCTAACACTCACAAGCATAATTGACCTACATTTGATTGATTTTGCTAACTTATAAGTTATAACTGAACTTATGAGGCGATATACCTCTAGTGAGTGGCCCAGCCCTTCGTATATTTTTCTGTATGTGGCCCTCGGTGAAAAAAGTTTGGACACCCCTGGTTTAAACCATAACAATAACAGTACTGAATTAAGACTAGACTGTACAGTTAACCCAAAAAGTGAACGCGATAACTGTAGGAAGTTTGTCTAAGATAAATTGCATGAAATTAAAGAAGATTATTTTGTGTAATTATTGCATCAGAGATGTATTTTTGGAAACTGTTGATAACATTTTTCTTTCTGTATGGTGTATTTGTTTTAACAATTGGAAATAATAAATAGTCTCTTCTCTTTTACTACACATTCAGGGTTTCCTTCTCCCTTACGCATTGACATTGTTCTGTTATCTCTTTGGTTTTTCTAACTTTATACTTTACTAATGCAGGACGACTGTTCAGCATAGAGGGAACGCTCTGTTCATTCAGGTCTTTACCTGGCCCTCCTCCTGTGATAATTAGTTTGTATCTTAAATAATAATACAGACTAAAACGTTTTTTTACACCATAAATTAAGGCCTCACAACCCCCCTGTAAAGCTCAGGTGACCCCCACCTGGGGATCAAGGTTCAAGGCTTAAATTTGTCATACGTACATAGCTACAGTGTAGTTATGTCGATGAAAATCTTAGGTCACAGGCTCCTCCAACAGTGCAACACAATAAAACAGAAAAAACTGAAAAAGTAGTGCAAGTAATACAAACAAAAAAAATAGGTAATAGTGCAATAAGAGTCTATATACAACAAGTGATTGGATCAGAGCCTTAAGGCACGTTTATGATTCACAGATGATATCATGCACTGACAGGTCTAGTTTTTAAAAGGAAAGGGAAAATCCTTTCATCAGATAAAATCTAAATAACACGTCAGAGTCTATTATTAGCCACACACAGTAAACCTAAAACAAACAAAACAGGACACATGACAATCATTGTCACAATGTAAGTCACAAGCCCTGTGCAACATTCCTTATCAATGTCCTCATAACACAGGTTGTCCAAACACTGCTGACTCACCATGTTAATAACATGAAACTGAAACTAAGAAGAGAAGTAACCAAACTGCAGGTGTAAATGAAACTGAACAATAACAATAACACAATCTTAATGCAGTACTTTAAGGTTTTTATTTAACTTCCAAAATGTACTATTTGTAATAAATATCATAACTCTGAGTGTTTCAGTATGGTGGCCCTTTCCTCCCTCGTTGGTAGAGGAATATTTCCTGTGGTGAAAAAAATAAATGTCAGTTAAGTATATTTACAATTACAATCAAACAGGATGAAAACTATACATCATCCTTTAGTTTAAATTAATGTACAGAGCATATAGAGAATAACTAAACGGATTGATTACAAAACGCTCAGGGTATGATGCCTACAGTATTAACAGTATGAACAGTGTGAAATGAATACACCAAGATATACAGGATAAAAAAAGAGGGACAGTTGCCAACATACAAACTGTAGATAGAAGCACAGGTATAGACGTTAAGATGTGAATACACAGGGAGATGTATACACTGAGGGCTAGAGCAGAACAATATAGAAAAAAATGTCATTGCGTTTAATTTGACTCTCATTGCAATTGTGATATATCTCACTATGTTGGAGGGAATGGTGATTATTGCATCATTAATCTTATTTTCATTGAATAATATATGAAATTGATCATGCTGATTTCTTTTGCGAGGATCTGTACCTAACTAAGATTTCTTAAGTCTTTAGAATCTGGTTTGTGAATCACAACACTGCCTATTAGAAAATGGTATCTTTACACACATTTAACCTCATCAAATATTGTGCCTTGTGCGATTTGGATATTGCACTAGTCCATATTAATATTTGGAAAAAACTCTGAATTGCTATTCAGCCATAGAGAAGCCAGTAGTACAAATATATGGGAAGAGCATATAGTGCAGGCAAGTGTAGAGAGGCAGAAGTACATCAGCAACCAATGAGGCCTTGTTCAATTTCATTCCCATATACCATATTATTTAAAACCAATGATACAATCCGCTCTAATGTTTAAAAATACATGTATTCAGGTTTATTCTCACCTGGTGGTGCCACAAAATATTCCTCAACGGTGTGTTTGGAGAGCTGAAGCAGTTCTTGAGCACAGTCCCCTTCTGTCACTGCATCCTCCCTAAGGTTTAATGACCTGAATGAGCATGGATGAGACATAACAATATTTATGCAATCGGCTCAGTTTAAAACTGTGCTGCAGTTGGGGCTCATTTGATATAGCAGGGATGAGGAGGCCAATATACAAATACACTGTTTTCATAACTGGTTGAACCTTACCTGTCCTCCAGAACTGAATCCATTGGTTCCACCCCTGAAGTGTCAACAGCATGAAGCTGATCTGCAAATCTGATGGCTTCCTCCAAACAGGCCAGTCCCTGTTTGGTGCGGAAATCCACCAGCGCCAGTCGCTCCAGTTGGTCCACCAGGTTGGCAGTGATATGCATAGGCTGTCAATTAAAAGTGTGTTGCGTAAGAAATGTATGCATGACACATTCTTTCCCGAACATTTTAAGAATGTCTTTAACTGTTAGTAACCATTGAATAAAGTAATTGCCTCCATTAATCATTTCTAATCAGCACACACTGCGATGACTAAAGCCCAATAACTGCACCTCTGTTAATCTCTGAAGTTTTGTAATGCTGACAATATTGTGAGATTTTGTCCCTCAAAACTAAAGCCACACCTAAATATTATTTTCATAATCAATTAATCCACTGATTATCTTGTA
This sequence comes from Trematomus bernacchii, assembly GCF_902827165.1. Taxonomy (NCBI): domain Eukaryota; kingdom Metazoa; phylum Chordata; class Actinopteri; order Perciformes; family Nototheniidae; genus Trematomus; species Trematomus bernacchii. The sequence goes on from NW_022988176.1 coordinate 255,595, forward strand.
GATTTATTATGTTCTCTGTAGAATGTCAGAGCTCACCTTTAGGACATCTTCTGTCTCAGATTTTGGAGGCAAGAAAAAAGATCAAGAGTGGAGCCCCGGTCGGTGAGATCGACCCGGCTGCGACTGCACGATATGCAACCTTTGGGTGAGACCTTATATGGAAACAAAATTGAGGGTTGATGTGCTAAATAACAGGAAAATACATGTAATGGTTTGTGATTGTGAGCTAAAATGCATCACCAATTGTTGGAAAATTACCTGTCTATGTTCCTATGTATTTCAGGTTTCTTATCACAGGACCAGTGAGCCATATCTTCTACCAGCTGATGGAGGTGTGGATGCCCACAACAGACCCACTCTGCATAGTCAAACGTCTGCTACTGGATCGGCTTATTTTTGCCCCTGGCTTTCTGCTGATTTTCTACTTTGTTATGAACATCCTGGAGGTAGGTCATCTCAGAAACTGTCCCCCTTACCCTCAGATTAAAGGAGCTCTGTAGTGATTTGAGATTGCATTAAATTGTGGGAACTACAAAATTGCAGCAGCAGAGGGAGCAATTGGTTTTAGTATGGTTGAAGGAAAAGAATTAAGGATACACTTCCTGTCATGCAACATGAAAGCATATTTTCAATAACCCAGTTAGTCACAACAGTTTTTTTGTTCAAATGTGTTTGCATTATACAGGTTTAATAGAACTTCCTATTAAAGGTCTTTACAGTTTTAAAAAGCCCCTGAAATGACCTTCCTAGATCCACATGAAACCCGTCTTTTATTGAAAACCTGTGCTCCAGACTCATGCAGAACTGACATTGAACCCACCTGTTCTTCTCTTGCTAAATTTGATAAAACATGGCCAAACCGATCATTATCTCAGATACAATTATATTTATTAGTGAACAGATTTGTGAATACTTGATTTTGATTGTCAACTGCATTCTTCTGTCTGTTTTTCTATACAACAGACCTCTGCTATGCAAAAAAGATCATTGCTATGCTCGCAGTTCTCTTTCCCATTACTAATCTGATATCTTAAAATGGCAAACTGCCCCTTTTAACATATGATTAAAACACTCATGCAATGCTTCATCCTACATTTTGACCACAGTATTTGTTCCAGTGTCTTCACGTTAATTGTGTAGTAAACACATGCTATATAGTTTTCATATAGACAAATGAAAAATAAATTAAATGACCATCCCATCTTTTTCCCAGGCAAAAGGATGGAGAGACTTTGAAAGCAAGATGAGAGGAAGTTACTGGACTGCCTTGAAAATGAACTGGAAAGTGTGGACTCCCTTTCAGTTCGTCAATATCAACTTTGTGCCTTATCGAGGTATGCCCTTCATTCATTGGCATCCTGTCATCAAACAAAAGATGATTCATTTGTAATGGTTTCCCCCTTCCATTCCTGTCTCTGTTTTTGCTTTCAGTTCCGAGTGCTGTTTGTCAACATGGTCGCCTTATTTTGGTACGCCTACCTTGCATCTGTGAGGAAATAAAGCTTCCGACCTAACCTCACTGAACCGGAAGCTGTGTTTTTAACATCGGGCTGTTTCCTCTACTACCTTTTGACCTGTTTCTAAAATGGACACTAATTCTCACATACAGTTATTTGGATAAACCTAAGAAACCTGTACATACTTCGTATGGTTGTGGTCTGTACAGAGTGCAGCTCAACCCTGAGCTGAAGATTCAGCAAAGAACAGGAAATGAGAACAGACATGCAAAATTAAGATCTTTATTATTTTTTAACAGTGTACATTTGATGTAGTCAGATTTGAAGTGTCATGATAAAATTATAACATGAAGACGTGTTTATAACATATTTGTAAAGCCAAAACAAAGAAAGTTTTCTTTTTGGAATGATTTCTAATCGAGGAATGTATTAATGAGTGCAATTTAAATTTAAATAAATAAAAATATAAGCTAAATGATCTTCATTTTAAGATGAAATAAAGGAATGTTCAGAAGTTTCTTTTAACTGGAAGTGTCCTCAGCCTCCTCGCAGGCGAAGGCTCAGGGAGATGTTGCTATGCGCTCGGACGTTGTAGTCGGAGAGTTTCCCCTCGTTCATCTCTCTGCTCTCGTGGGTGAGCCTCTGCTGGTCCACCGGGACCCGCTCTCTGGCATGCACCCTGCTCTTGAAGTGGTTCACCGTCTCATCCGGTTTGATGTCATACGTGGAGCTTACCCCCTTCACGTTTTTCAGGAACACCTGGATTATGGCTGGTGTGGTCACCAGCAGGGTCACCCTGGCCCCGGAGTGCAGGCCGTAGGACTCGAGGGTCGCAGAGTCGTCTTCGAGAGTTGTGCTGCAGCCGTTCACAAAGACCAGCTTCTGGGACTCGCATGCAATCCCTAGTTTCTGCTGGATGAGTATTTTCAGAGAGCTCACTGTGTCATGCGGGTTCACCCTCAGGGTGTGGGAGCTCCCCACCAGAGTGATGATTAGATCCATGATGAACGTGGCCTGAAAGATAGGTAAATACATTCAGAGGTGGAAGAAAAACTAAGAGTGTGTACTTAATTAAAAGTAGAAGTACCAGAGGGTAGGAATACTTTTTTAAAAGTAAAAGTCCTGCATTCAAAACGTTACGCAAATAAAAGTACAAAGTATTAGCATAACAATATACTTAAAGTATCAAAAGTAAAAGTACTCATTATGCAGATTGGCCTTCAGAATAATATAAGTTACATGTTTTGATTATATTTTATTGATACATTAAAGTGTTATCAAGCTGGTAAAGGTTCAGCCTATTAAACAAAAGTGAATACTGCAGTGTAGGGTAACTGGTTAATTTAATCCAGGTGTAACTAAAGTCTTATTTAAAGGGCCCATGTCATGCTTTTCTGGTGATTACCCGTCCCCTTGTGTGTTATGAAGGTTTTTATGCATGTGAACGGTCTGCAGAGTCAAAAACCCTCAAAGTACACCCTGTAGCGAGTAAAACTCTAACACAGAAAAGACCTGTCTATGCTGCCCCAGAACGCCTCGTTGGAGATTTCTCTTTTTCCATTGTTTTCTTCCTGGGTACAGTGACGTGACCATACCAAAATGGACCCATTGGTCCAAATGGACCAATCCGTGGAGCTCCTCACACACACACACACACACTCTCTCAGCGGCGAAACTGTGACGCGCTGGGGGGGGGGGGAGTGCTAGTGGAGCCTCACAGCGGCGAAACTGTGGCGCGCTTACACTGTTGGTGCGGTGCGTTTGGGGGTGCGGGGGGGGGATGCTAGTGGAGCCTCGGACATTGCTCAACTTTTGAAGCGAGCAACGCGAGCAAAACGAAGCGACGGAACCACAATGCAGTTCGGCAAAGCGTGACGTCACCCCATTCAAGGTGATTGGGCAGAAGCGTTGAAGCTTCAAAGCACGCCACCGTGTGGACGGGCCGTAAGCCAGCTCATACTGTCCGCTCCTCGCAGCAGCGAGCCTCGCAACGTCCCGTCAACACGGCACCCAGACCCCACGCAGCATTCTCATCTGTTTGTCATTACTGGTGTCATTTTCTGGTTGCTAACAAACGCCATTGTAACACATACTGTAATCACTGATGTTCCGCTGTAACGGTGGTGGACTCATCAGAACAGAGTGGGCGAACTGACCAATCAGAGCACAGTGGGCTCACAGGGAGGGGGGGGGGGGTCAGGAGCTACAACGAGCCGTGTAGGACAGAGAGTGAATACACATACTATACAGAGATGCTGTATGAGAAACCAATGTGAGTTTGGAAAATTGCACAATATAAATCTATTCTAGTAGACCTCAACAATGGAAATATGATCAGTAGAAATGGCCATGACATGGGACCTTTAAGTGCTGATTATATTTCACACCATTAATGCAAATCTGCAAGGTAACTAAATGTAATAAATAAATGCAGTGGGGTAAAAGTACACTATTTACCTTTAAACTTTATTAGTACAATGTAGCAAAACATTTAAATAAATAACTACAAGTCCCTCATTAAAAAAAAAAAAAAGTACAGTGAATATGTTCTATACTTTACATCACTGAATACATTAATACAAATAAGTCCACTAGAAAAAACTTTTTTTCCCCCAGACAATAAAGTATCACGGTACATTTCATTACAGTGCTGATAAAGAAAACTTCATACCTTGAGATAAGTTTAGAAAAATCCTCCAGAAATCGATGCTCGGAGCAGCTGACGCAGGCTTCTTCTCTCCTCTGTTTATATACAGTCTGCCCAGCTGATCGAGCCCGCCCCCTCGCTTAAGATTAGTTTGCCTTCATCATTTTCGGTTTCTATTCTCCAAAAATGACCTGCATTGTTTTGGTCATTGTAAAGTGCACAAGGGTGTAACCTCCCTGTAAAGCTAAGGTGATCAAAGCCTTAAGGCACATGATGATTCACAGATTATATCATGCACTGACAGGTCTAGTTTTTAAAAGGAAAGGGAAAATCCTTTCATCAGATAAAATCTAAATAATACGTCAGAGTCTATTTTTAGCCACACACAGTAAACCTAAAACAAAACAAAACAAAAAGATAGAAAATATGTTTTATTACTAAAGTTAAACAACACTTGAATACAAACAGGACACATGACAATCATTGTCACAATGTAAGTCACAAGCCCTGTACAACATTCCTCATGAATTCCTCATAACACAGGTTGTCAAAACACTGCTGACTCACCATGTTGCTAACATGAAACTGAAACTAAGAAGAGAAGTAACCAAACTGCAGGTGTAAATGAAACCGAACAATAACAATAAAGCCATCTTAATGCAGTACTTTAAGGTTTTTATTTAACTTCCAAAATGTACTATTTGTAATAAATATCATAACTCTGAGTGTTTCAGTATGGTGGCCCTTTCCTCCCTCGTTGGTAGAGGAATATTTCCTGTGGTAAAAATAAAAAATGTCAGTTGAGGATATTTACAATTACAATCAAACAGGATGAAAACGATACATCATCCTTTAGTTTAAATTAATGTACAGAGCATATAGAGAATAACTAAACGGATTGATTACAAAACGCTCAGGGTATGATGCCTACAGTATTAACAGTATGAACAGTGTGAAATGAATACACAAAGATATACAGGATAAAAAAAGAGGGACAGTTGCCAACATACAAACTGTAGATAGAAGCACAGGTATAGACGTTAAGATGTGAATACACAGGGCGATGTATACACTGAGGGCTAGAGCAGAACAATATAGAACAAAATGTAATTGCGTTTAATTTTACTTTCATTGCAATTGTGATATATCTCACTATGTTGGAGGGAATGGTGATTATTGCATCATTAATCTTATTGTCATTGAATAATATATGAAGTTGATCATGCTGATTTCTTTTTTGCGAGGATCTGTACCTAACTAAGATTTCTTAAAGGTCCCCTATTATACGGTTTTTCATCAATATATTATAGGCCTCAGATATATATACAAAACATGTCTCTGAAGTGTTTGGCTCCAAATACCAAACAGATCATTGCAGCATCCCATAAACCAGACAGAGAATCAGCACTTTTGAAACACGGCTGAAACAGAGGGTTTCAGCCGTATTTCAAAAGTGCTGATTCTCTGTCTGTTACTTTAGATGAAAAATAAGGAGCCACTCCCCACGCCCCTCTGAGAGATATTTGGTTAAAAAGAACACAATGGTGCTCTGGGGAGATTCAGGTGATAAGGTGGGGGGGGGGGGTTGGTTAATGGTTACACAAGCCAAAGTCACTTTGTGACATCATAAAGTGGCCAAAATCTGATCAGCTCATTTTCAGACAGGTTTTTATATAAATGGATCAGGACAAAAAGTGAGAGAATCTTTTTTTCCTGAAACTTTCAGAATCTCTTTACACAGAGGGGACACATGTTTATGTATAAAAGACATGAAAAAGTGGATTTTGCATAATAGGTGACCTTTAAAACCAATGATTCAATCCCCTCTAATGCTTAAAAATACATGTATTCAGGTTATTTTCTCGCCTGGTGGTGCCACAAAATATTCTTCAACAGTGTGTTTAGAGAGCTGAAGCAGTTCTTCAGCACAGTCCCCTTCTGTCACTGCATCCTCCCTAAGGTTTAATGACCTGAATGAGCATGGATGAGACATAACAATATTCATGCAATCGGCTCAGTTTAAAACTGTGCTACAGTTGGGGCTCATTTGATATAGCTGGGATGAGGAGGCCAATATACAAATACACTGTTTTCATAACTGGTTGAACCTTACCTGTCCTCCAGAACTGACTCCATTGGTTCCACCCCTGAAGTGTCAACAGCATGAAGCTGATCTGCAAATCTGATGGCTTCCTCCAAACAGGCCAGTCCCTGTTTGGTGCGGAAATCCACCAACGCCAGTCGCTCCAGTTGGTCCACCAGGTTGGCAGGGATATGCATAGGCTGTCAATTAAAAGTGTGTTGCGTAAGAAATGTATGCATGACACATTCTTTCCACAACATTTTAAGAATGTCTTTAACTGTTAGTAACCATTGAATAAAGTAATTGCCTCCATTAATCATTTCTAATCAGCACACACTGCCATGACTCAAGCCCAATAACTCCACCTCTGGTAATCTCTGAAGTTTTGTAATGCTGACAATATTGTGAGATTTTGTCCCTCAAAACTAAAGCCACACCTAAATATTATTTTCATAATCAATTAATCTACTGATTATCTTGTAGATCAGCTTCAGGAAATCTTCTGTCTCAGATTTTGGAGGCAAGAAAAAAGATCAAGAGTGGAGCCCCGGTCGGTGAGATCAACCCGGCTGCAGCTGCTCGATATGCAACCTTTGGGTGAGACCTTATATGGAAACAAAATTGAGGGTTGATGTGCTAAATAACAGGAAAATACATGTAATGGTTTGTGATTGTGAGCTAAAATGCATCAACAATTGTGGGAAAATTACCTGTCCTCTATGTTCCTGTGTATTTCAGGTTTTTTATCACATGTCCAGTGAGCCATATCTTCTACCAGCTGATGGAGGTGTGGATGCCCACAACAGACCCGCTCTGCATAGTCAAACGTCTGCTACTGGATCGGCTTATTTTTGCCCCGGGCTTTCTGCTGATGTTCTACTTGGTTATGAACATCCTGGAGGTAGGTCATCTCAGAAACTGTCCCCCTTACCATCAGATTAAAGGAGCTCTGCAGTGATTTGAGATGCTCCGGCATTACGTTGTGGGAACTACACAATTGCAGCAGCAGAGGGAGCAATTGGTTTTAGTATGGTTGAAGTAAGAAAATGGAGGATACACTTCCTGTCATGCAACATGAAAGCATATTTTCAATAGCCCAGTTAGTCACAACAGTTTTTTTGATCAAATGTGTTTGCATTATACAGGTTTAATAGAACTTCCTATTAAAGGTCTTTACAGTTTTAAAAAGCCCCTGAAATGACCTTCCTAGATCCGCATGAAACCCGTCTTTTATTGAAAACCTGTGCTCCAGACTCATGCAGAACTGACATTGAACCCACCTGTTCTTCTCTTGCTAAATTTGATAAAACATGGCCAAACCGATCATTATCTCAGATAAAATTATATTTATTAGTGAACAGATTTGTGAATACTTGATTCTGATTGTCAACTGCATTCTTCTGTCTGTTTTTCGATATAACAGACCTCTGCTATGCAAAAAAGATCATTGCTATGCTCGCAGTTCTCTTTCCCATTACTAATCTGATATCTTAAAATGGCAGACTGCCCCTTTTCAACATATGATTAAAACACTCATGCAATGCTTCAACCTACATTTTGACCACAGTATTTGTTCCAGTGTCTTCATGTTAATTGTGTAGTAAACACATGCTATATAGTTTTCATATAGACAAATGAAAAATAAATTAAATGACCATCCCATCTTTTTCCCAGGCAAAAGGATGGAGAGACTTTGAAAGCAAGATGAGAGGAAGTTACTGGACTGCCTTGAAAATGAACTGGAAAGTGTGGACTCCCTTTCAGTTCGTCAATATCAACTTTGTGCCTGTCGAGGTATGCCCTTCATTCATTGGCATCCTGTCATCAAACAAAAGATGAATCACTTGTAATGGTTTCCCCCTTCCCTTCCTGTGTCTGTTTTTGCTTTCAGTTCCGAGTGCTGTTTGCCAACATGGTCGCCTTATTTTGGTACGCCTACCTTGCATCTGTGAGGAAATAAAGCTTCCCGACCTAACCTCACTGAACCGGAAGCTGTGGCTTTAACATCGGCTGTTTCCTCTACTACCTTTTTACCTGTTTCTAAGATGGACACTAATTCTCACATACAGTTATTTGGATAAACCTAAGAAACCTGTACAATGAGTTTAAGCCTTTATAACATACTGCTTTGGTATGTTAGTACATTTGTAATGACAACATAATACATGTAAGTGTTTATTTTACAGAGCACTGCTTACAGAAATGTGATACTGTAGTGAACATCGATTATGATTTTGATCATGTCAATTTTAATCCAATGCTAAAGTGTGCCTTTCTGGTTACTTCGTATGGTTGTGGTCTGTACAGAGTGCAGCTCAACCCTGAGCTGAAGATTCAGCAAAGAACAGGAAATGAGAACAGACATGCAAAATTAAGATCTTTATTACTTTTTAACAGTGTTGATGTAGTCAGATTTGAAGTGTCATAATAAAATTATAACATGAAGACGTGTTTATAACATATTTGTAAAGCCAAAACAAAGAAAGTTTTCTTTTTGGAATGATTTCTAATCAAGGAATGTATTAATGAGAGCAATTTAAATTTAAATAAATAAAATACAAGCTAAATGATCTTCATTTTAAGATGAAATAAAGGAATGTTCAGAAATGTCTTTTAACTGGAAGTGTCCACAGCCTCCTCTCAGGCGCAGCATCAGGAAGATGGTGCTATGCGCTCGGACGTTGTAGTCGGAGAGTTTCCCCTCGTTCATCTCTCTGCTCTCGTGGGTGAGCCTCTGCTGGTCCACCGGGACCCGCTCTCTGGCATGCACCCTGCTCTTGAAGTGGCTCACCGTCTCATCCGGTTTGATTTCATACGTGGTGTTTACCCCCTTCTCGTTTTTGAGGAACACCTGGATTATGGCCGGTGTGATCACCAGCAGGTTCACCCTGGCCCCGGAGTGCAGGCCGTAGGACTCGAGGGTCGCAGACTCGTTGTTGAGAGTTGTGCTGCAGCCGTTCTCAAAGACCAGCTTCTGGGTCTCACATGAAAACCCTAGTTTCTGCTGGATGAGTATTTTCAGAGAGCTCACTGTGTCATGCGGGTGCACCCTCAGGATGTGGGAGCTCCCATTCATCAGACTGATGGTTAGATCCATGATGAAAGTGGCCTGAAAGATAGGTAAATACATTTAGAGGTGGAAGAAAAACTTAGAGTGTTTACTTAATTAAAAGTAGAAGTACCAGAGTGTAGGAATACTCTTTTACAAGTAAAAGTCGTGCATTCAAAATGTTACTTAAGTAAAAGTACAAAAGTATTAGCATAACAATATACTTAAAGTACCAAAAGTAAAAGTACATATTATGCAGATTGGCCTATTTTGAAATTGACGCATCTCAGAAAAATACAAGTTACATGTTTTTGATTATATTTTATTAATACATTAAAGTGTTATCAAAGCTGGTAAAGGTGCAGCCTATTAAATAAAAGTGAATACTGTAGGGTAACTGGTTAATTGAATCCAGGTGTAACTAAGGTCTTATTTAAGTGTTATATTTCACACCATTAATGCAAATCTGCGAGGTAACTAAATGTAATAAATAAATGCAGTGGAATAAAAGTACACTATTTACCTTTGAACTTTAATAGTACAAAGTAGCAAAACATGTAAATAAATAACTACAAGTCCCTCATTAAAAAAAATAAAAAGTACAGTGAATATATTCTATACTTTACATCACTAAATACATTAATACAAATAAGTCCACTAGAAAAAACATGTTTTGCCCCAGAGAATAAAGTATCACGGTACATTTCATGACAGATCTGATAAAGAAAACTTCGTACCTTGAGATAAGTTTAGAAAAATCCTCCAGAGATCGTCGCTCTTCTTGAGACAGTGACAGGAATCGATGCTCGGAGCAGCTGACGCAGGCTTCTTCTCTCCTCTGTTTATATACAGTCTGCCCAGCTGATCGAGCCCGCCCCCTCGTTTAAGATTCGTTTTCCCTTCCATGCCTCAATCATTTTCGGTTTCTAATCTCCAAAAATGACCTGCAGTGTTTTGGACATTGTAAAGTGCACGAGGGCGTAGTCCGGGACTTTCCCCTTGACGTAAAGTTTTTTTCTGTAATTGAATAAACTGACGACTCCTGATAAACTCAAAGTGACTCTTTAGTATTGTTATTTCATAGGTTTAAACCGGGGGTGTCCAAACTACGGCCCGCGGACCATTTTGAATCGGCCCTCAGCAAATAAAAAAAAAGTATAATGGAACATGGACAAGTGGTCTTATTAACACAGTAGTGTGTATTCATGTGTTAATAAGACCACTTTTCAAATAAATTCAGTCAATTAAAGTTGGAAACATTTTCTAACATATCTTATTTGATAAGAAAAAAGCCCAATAACTTATTTACATAACAAGCTTGAAATACACCCTTCCTATTTCTCCTTATTATAATCAATCTGAGGCTTCTGTTTGAAGGGATGAGCTGCTAACACTCACAAGCATCATTGACCTACATTTGATTGATTTTGCTAACTTATAAGTTATAACTGAACTTATGAGGCGATATACCTCTAGTGAGTGGCCCAGCCCTTCGTATATTTTTCTGTATGTGGCCCTCGGTGAACAAAGTTTGGACACCCCTGGTTTAAACCATAACAATAACAGTACTGAACTAAGAAGAGACTGTACAGTTAACCCAAAAAGTGAACGCGATAACTGTAGGAAGTTTGTCTAAGATAAATTGCATGAAATTAAATCAGATTATTTTGTGTAATTATTGCATCAGAGATGTATTTTTGGAAACTGTTGATAACATTTTTCTTTCTGTATGGTGTATTTGTTTTAACAATTGGAAATAATAAATAGTCTCTTGTCTTTTACTACACATTCAGGGTTTCCTTCTCCCTTACGCTTTGACATTGTTCTGTTAATTAAGCCCGAGAGACCCCGGTACCGGGGCACTGCCGCAACATCTTGCAGGAAACAGTGTCTGAGGGCATGTTCATTTAATAAAAATTGTTTTATATGCATGTAACAGGAAGAAACTCATCTAACTGATATATATTTTTTTTTCAAAAGAAAACCCACAATGCTAACACTGAGCCTCTGAATTAGCAACGAGCGAAAAATACTAACACTTTACTGCACCGAAAATCACTCACAAAACCTTATTATTTATCTTTTCACCACATCCAACACATCAATTCACATCGTGAGGTGACACAGAATCTATTGACACTAAAAATGCTAACATTTTTACCTTGGCTCTGTAGTCTCTCCAAAGTGGTCTTCAATGGCATTAAAACGATAAAAACGCTGCTGAAGTTAATCCATAGGTTAATCCAATGTGTCTGTGTCCCTTTGAAATTATTTCTGATAATCCATAAGCATTAAAACTGCTTTTCCGTTTCCAGATGTCAAAGCTAGAGATAGGTTCACTGATTGAAAATTACATGCGCGAAGCCCCCACCTTTTCTCTTCACAACGTGTGTGTGAGACTCCCCCTTCGATTATATTGGCTCTAACGGTCAGAAAGAGGTGTCAACCATCAAAATCGAGCAAGAGGGGCCAGAGATATGGAAAATCCCCCCAAATGACCCCAGAAGTGGTTTCTTTTTGCTAAATCTCTCTAAAAAGGTCAAATGTCACTTGTTTTGCATCAATCTTGATACAGGGTACTTATTATATGTTGTACTTTGGATTCCTAAAGCTTTTAGTCTACTAACCCATCATCCAAGGGTGGTTTTCACTATAAGTAAAAAAATAATTTTTGGACGGACACTATAATTTACAGTTTTTTTACTATGTAAAATCTGAATTTTCTTTAAAATAAAAAACATCTATATTGATTCTGACTTTCCTACATCCAACTCACAGGTTTATCATTACTTTGAGAAAAAAGATTATTAATTTAACCCTTTTAGAAGGGAAGATATGGTCATTTGTTCTGGGAATATCATTTTCGAGCCTGAGACCTGAAAAACAGGCTCAGGGCTTAACAGGTTAACTCTTTGGTTTTTCTAACTTTATACTTTACTAATGCAGGACGACTGTTCAGCATAGAGGGAACGCTCTGTTCATTCAGGTCTTTACCTGGCCCTCCTCCTGTGATAATTAGTTTGTATCTTAAATAATAATACAGACTAAAACGTTTTTTTACACCATAAATTAAGGCCTCACAACCCCCCTGTAAAGCTCAGGTGACCCCCACCTGGGGATCAAGGTTCAAGGCTTAAATTTGTCATACGTACATAGCTACAGTGTAGTTATGCCGATGAAAATCTTAGGTCACAGGCTCCTCCAACAGTGCAACACAATAAAACTGAAAAAACTGAAAAAGTAGTGCAAGTAATACAAACAAAAAAAATAGGTAATAGTGCAATAAGAGTCTATATACAACAAGTGATTGGATCAGAGCTTTAAGGCACGTTTATGATTCACAGATTATATCATGCACTGACAGGTCTAGTTTTTAAAAGGAAAGGGAAAATCCTTTCATCAGATAAAATCTAAATAACACGTCAGAGTCTATTATTAGCCACACACAGTAAACCTAAAACAAACAAAACAGGACACATGACAATCATTGTCACAATGTAAGTCACAAGCCCTGTGCAACATTCCTTATGAATTCCTCATAACACAGGTTGTCCAAACACTGCTGACTCACCATGTTAATAACATGAAACTGAAACTAAGAAGAGAAGTAACCAAACTGCAGGTGTAAATGAAACTGAACAATAACAATAACACAATCTTAATGCAGTACTTTAAGGTTTTTATTTAACTTCCAAAATGTACTATTTGTAATAAATATCATAACTCTGAGTGTTTCAGTATGGTGGCCCTTTCCTCCCTCGTTGGTAGAGGAATATTTCCTGTGGTGAAAAAAATAAATGTCAGTTAAGGATATTTACAATTACAATCAAACAGGATGAAAACGATACATCATCCTTTAGTTTAAATTAATGTACAGAGCATATAGAGAATAACTAAACGGATTGATTACAAAACGCTCAGGGTATGATGCCTACAGTATTAACAGTATGAACAGTGTGAAATGAATACACAAAGATATACAGGATAAAAAAAGAGGGACAGTTGCCAGCATACAAACTGTAGATAGAAGCACAGGTATAGACGTTAAGATGTGAATACACAGGGAGATTTATACACTGAGGGCTAGAGCAGAACAATATAGAAAAAAATGTCATTGCGTTTAATTTGACTTTCATTGCAATTGTGATATATCTCAGTATGTTGGAGGGAATGGTGATTATTGCATCATTAATCTTATTTTCATTGAATAATATATGAAATTGATCATGCTGATTTCTTTTGCGAGGATCTGTACCTAACTAAGATTTCTTAAGTCTTTAGAATCTGGTTTGTGAATCACAACACTGCCTAATAGAAAATGGTATCTTTACACACATTTAACCTCATCAAATATTGTGCCTTGTGCGATTTGGATATTGCACAAGTCCATATTAATATTTGGAAAAAACTCTGAATTGCTATTCAGCCATAGAGAAGCCAGTGTATGGGAAGAGCATATAGTGCAGGCAAGTGTAGAGAGGCAGAAGTACATCAGCAACCAATGAGGCCTTGTTCAATTTCATTCCCATATACTCTTAATTATTTAAAACCAATTATACAATCCGCTCTAATGTTTAAAAATACATGTATTCAGGTTTATTCTCACCTGGTGGTGCCACAAAATATTCTTCAACGGTGTGTTTGGAGAGCTGAAGCAGTTCTTCAGCACAGTCCCCTTCCGTCACTGCATCCTCCCTAAGGTTTAATGACCTGAATGGATGAAACAATATTTATGCAATAGGCTCAGTTTAAAACTGTGCTGCAGTTGGGGCTCATTTGATATAGCAGGGATGAGGAGGCCAACATACAAATACACTTGTTTTCATAACTGGTTGAACCTTACCTGTCCTCCAGAACTGAATCCATTGGTTCCACCCCTGAAGTGTCAACAGCATGAAGCTGATCTGCAAATCTGATGGCTTCCTCCAAACAGGCCAGTCCCTGTTTGGTGCGGAAATCAACCAACGCCAGTCGCTCCAGTTGGTCCACCAGGTCGGCAGGGATATGCATAGGCTGTCAATTAAAAGTGTGTTGCGTAAGAAATGTATGCATGACACATTCTTTCCACAATCTTTTAAGAATGTCTTTAACTGTTAGTAACCATTGAATAAAGTAATTGCCTCCATTAATCATTTCTAATCAGCACACACTGCCATGACTCATGCCCAATAACTCCACCTTTGGTAATCTCTGAAGTTTTGTAATGTTGACAATATTGTGAGATGTTGTCCCTCAAAACTAAAGCCACACCTACATTTTATTTTCATAATCAATGAATCTACTTATTATCTTGTGGATTTATTCCTTTCTCTGTAAAATGTCAGATAATAAGAAAATATATCTATCCCAGTTTTTTAAAGCCTAAATTGGTGTCTTTAAATGTCTGGTTTTGTCAGTCCCAAAACAAAAGATGTGCAGTTTAATATTAACATATTTTATTATTTAATATCAAACAGATAAAAGTAGGCAATCTACATAATTCAGAGGCTTAAAAAACAGCATTTTGTATCTGTTTGTCTGCTACAGAAAATACTTTAAAGTAGTAGATTATTTTTTTTTGGTCAATTTACTCATTATTGAAGCTCTACTCAAAATAACCCACCTCCCTTCAAAAAAAAGTAAATTACATTCTTTATCAAAAGATAATTGTGGAGATATCAACCGGTGAAATCCATTTGATATTTCAAACCTTTAACCCATGATAACAACAGATACACCTTTTTTTATAACTTGTTGTCTGCAACAAGAACTGGGGGTTTAGTCCCTCATCGAATATATTTGAGAATAACAATTGTTTAAGACAAGGCTTTAACTAAATACCTACAATATAACATGCATTTCAGAGCATTAGTTCACACAGCATGTCTTTATGCTAATAATGTATCTTGTTCAACTAGACATGAGGACCCTACCGGGGGAAGTTGGTCCTCTGGTACTGGTTCCCATGTTGCAGCCTCTGGTACCTAGAAGAGACACCCAGGTTACAGTTTCAAGTCTTTTATTGTCATGTGTGCATAGCTACAGTGTAGTTATGACAATGGAAATCTTAGGTCACAGGCTCCTCCAACGGTGCAACACAATATAACAGATACAATAGTACAATACAACAGATAAAATAGTGCTTTTAAAGCTGCAAAGTAATTGTTTAGCATTGGGTGTTGATTGCACAGACTGCAAGTCAAATCAAAATCATTGACATTTTATTTTACCTTGGAGTTAAGTGGTCGAGAGCTCAACAGTCGCGTTACATGTGTGTTGTGGCTCTGCATGAAGATGTTCCTTCTTCTGTGGAAGATCTCCTCGTTTGTTATTGAGTATCCATCGTTAGCTAACAGGTTACATGATTTAAGTGACACGCCACGACAGGAGCGTTTCACAGCGAGACTTACCACCGACATGTTCCGGATAATAAGGTAGTGAGATATGCCCGAGAAGTATATAAAAGTTGTCACATTGTTTGAGTAATAAATAACTAAACAGGAAGGTCAGTACTGAGGTCTAAACTAGCACATGTAGCTAACGACCTGCTGTGGCTAACGTTAGCTCATGGGAAGGATGTTGTGGGACTAGAGGAAACGAGAGGGTACTTCCACTTCCTTCTTTCTTTTGGATTATATAGCCCAAACAAAAACAGACTGCAATAAAGTGTCGGCGTCCTAAATGTTAAATAATGTTGTTATATTCATTTCACCCTTAACAGTGACTCGTGTAAAGTACAACACATCAGAACTATACTGATAGATTTATAAACCGACGCTTCATAGCCTATATGAGTTGTCGTTGTTGACACATCCGTACTATTGTAAAAACGTCATATTAATAATTTACATTACAGTTTATCATTTGAAATTTTAAGTAATAATTAAATGGAGATATAACTCTGATGACAGACAACGCTTAGCGAAAATATTTGTATATTGACACATTTATATAGGAATTTGCCATTCGTTAGCTTCTGAGCGCCCGGATAGCTCAGTCGGTAGAGCATCAGACTTTTAATCTGAGGGTCTAGGGTTCAAGTCCCTATTCGGGCGGAAGATTTTTAATTTCTGATCCACAGCACACAGGCATACTTGGAATCATTTCCAGCCCGGTCATTATTTAAGCAGCAGGGTTCCCTCAGCAAGTATTATAATAACTGATAATAGATGATGCGCGTATTGATGCAACTCCACCTCCCCCGTTTATGATGTTTAATCGTATCAACTGAGCCAAAGTGTTTTTTATATTGAATGTATTTAAGAAAATATATAACAGCAATAACAAACTTTACATACTGTATTAACATGTAAGTATATTCATTTCGCTTTGTTTTTCTGTGGTATATATTTGTTTAGGAGAATTGAGCTGAGATAAAGTGGGGAATAGGTTGTATATTTTGTAATGAATTTGTTCTATATTTGTACTGCAGGGGACTACTTTTGACTTGTTGCTATCATATAAATTAACAAAGAAACACATTAAACTAGACCCGGTGAGAGTGTATGTTTCTTATACTGTATATCTTTGATCTGAGGGTCCAGCCAATGTCTGTTTTGATTTTTTTTAGCCATGACAGCTGCCTTAAGCACTTCAGCCAATGTCCCCCTATAGGTCGAATAAAACACACTACAAGATGTTTTGGAAAAATAGTTATGATTCCATTTTTATTGTTTTATTATAAGAACATATACCATTTAATATATATATATATATATATATATATATAGGAACTCTTAGTATATAATTTGATTGTTTTTCAATACACATTTAGAACTGGCCACAAAATAAAAATATCAGCTTTAACAACAAAGCAGCATCTGAATGAGAAAACAAATAAATAAATAATGATTTACTTAATTCATGTTACAATAAAGGTTATCTGACAGCAGTTAGCGTTCACAAACAAACACCTATTTTAAAAGCAGTTCATCTCACCATATTCATGAAACAACACCCGAAGAGCAACAGAGTGATGTTCTAGGCCAGTGGTTCTCAACTGGTGGGTCGCGACCCAAAAGTGGGTCGCGGACCCGTTTCGAGTGGGTCGCGGATGTGTGAGTGAAGAAAAAAAAGTTGAAAAAAAAAAAAAAACATTTTTTTTTTTTTGGGGAAAAACTCAAACTTTTATTTTGAAGGCCCGATTTTCTTCTCAGAGTGTACCAGAATGCGTAGTTTATGTTAGTATTTCTAAAAATCTCCTGGGGGAGAATCCCCCAGACCCCCCTGCTGGGGTTGGGTTTCAGCATGTGTGCCTATTTATATAGTTCAGCTTTGATTCCATCATCTCATTAAACCTTTTTTTAAAGCATACTTTAGTTCTGTGAAGGGATATAAGGGATATATGCACTGTACTTCACTTTTATTAATATTGTATGCTCAAAAGCGTATATATTACAGCACGATTTTTTGTTGAATAGATTTGAGTGCTTCAAAATGTTGGGTCGCGATGTATTGACCAAGTAAAAAGTGGGTCCCGAGGCCTGACCAGTTGAGAACCACTGTTCTAGGCAATGAATGTTGGTATTTGAGACCAATATTAGTATTAATTTCGGAGGTAAAAGCATATATATGTTGTTTTCACAAGACCCAAATCTGCCAAAACATCAATACCATTTCACGCAACTTAATCTGTACTTTAAATGTTCATCTCTGTCTAATCTGTCTCACACTAAATAATCTGATTAACGTTGCACAGCAAAACTTTTCATTTGGTAACTGTGACTAAATATTTAATCGTCTCATCATATCGTCCCAATTCATGATCATATTCAAGCTGAGGCTAACATTCAAAGAACAGGTGACAGACAACACAAGACAAAAATCAAGGTGAGTAAACGGCACAATTTACAAAATAAAAAATGGTTCACTGGATAATAAAAAATAACGTAAGAGGCTAACAAATCAGGCTTGTTGCTTTATATAAATCTCTGCCCAGACATCCATAGGTCACTTAAATATTAGGTTATGCTTTGACATAATACAATCCTCATAATTAAAACACACTTTTCTCTCATTACAGTACAATTCACACTTAACAAATAAAGACAATATTTGGCAGACGAGGCAGTTCAACGAAAACATTAAAAATACTGTTGGAAGCTAACTCACTGACATGGTGCTAAAAGCTAAATGATACATACATAATGCTGTAACACAACTGGAGTTTAATAAGTAACATGTTGGACTAAAAGCCAGTCATTTACTTTTGGGTTGTTGATTTAAATAAAATTAAAAGTCTGCTGACATTCTTCATTCATTAAGGGACAGGTATATGGAGGTTACTTACTGATAGGCTTGATTTTGTAGACTTTGACTATTAAAATATCTATCATAATCTGTTATAACAATGCTTTAATCTCACAAATATACTCTCTGGTGGAATTCAGCTCTGTGTTTTTGGTTTGAAAGGTGGAACTTAAACCATAATTATCTCAAAATATTAAGTGCACTCTGATTAACATTGACACTTAAGGTATTTCTGACAAAAATATTTTTAAATAAAAAAAATGCTTTTTCAAATACATCTGTTTTCACTGACAAATATGTAGCATCATTTACAGATACAGCTGTTGACAACACAAACAACATTGTGGATACAGTCAAAAAGGCTCATAGCAGCATACCGTGATTGTAAAGGCTTAGTGTGTGTGTGTGTGTGTGTGTGTGTGTGTGTGTGTGTGTGTGTGTGTGTGTGTGTGTGTGTGTGTGTGTGTGTGTGTGTGTGTGTGTCGGTGTGTGTGTGTGTGTGTCGGTGTCGGTGTCGGTGTGTGTCGGTGTGTGTGTGTGTGTGTGTGTGTGTGTGTGTGTGTGTGTGTGTGTGTGTTCTCAGATGTGTTTTCTTCTTGTGCTGCTACAGCCGTTCACACTTTACTTGGAAGGAAAAAGAAGACAGAGAACCCAATCACTTGTTCTCTATCAGAATCTGCACCTTGCACACCAGGTCTCTGGCCATGGTCAAAATCTGCTTCGTGTTGTGGTGCTCAGCCATTTCTGAAAGACAAAGAAACATGATTCATGTATTGTTTGAAAACCAGAAGAAGGATACTTATGGAAATGCATTTTCTTAAATGTCTGGGGAACAACAGGTGTGTCACAGCTAGTTTGTAAATAATTTCATCCTACTACTCAACAGTGAAGCATCAGTTTCCAGCGGATTACAATTAAATGATTTTTCTGGTTATTTAGTATTGCTATTTTATTAAGTTTAAGCCTGGTTCCAGACCTATACATTGCTGTTTAATTCACCTGTTTCCCTGGTGGTAAAAACAACCAACCTATCAGAGCTCTTTATTAGACAAATCTTAATCAGGACTCAGATCCAGTATCAGGTTTATAATACTGGGGACTTGTAGAGAAGATATTTTAAAAGAATGGACAACATCGGTGCAGCAGATGGCGACATTGAGTATTCAGACTTTAGGTCCCTATTGTGAGTCAAGCTCTCACAATGATGGTTCCTACAATTCCCATAATGCAACTAAAATATATTAGTTGCACCAGTGCCAAATGTTAAATAATAATTTTCAAATTCCCTGCTACAAGGTTCCATTGGAGGATTTACTATATACATTTTTTATTTACAACCTCAATGACATCCCTTAGGTTATTAACTAAGCCTTCACAGAGCTGCTTCAAAGCCAAGGACCAAATTATAAAACTGTTTTGGTAGTGATTGTTTGTCAACCATCTCAGCTGTAAAGAGCCACATTTTACCATTGAAGAACTTAATGATTTCAGTGAAGTCCATGTTGTTCTCCAGGATGATGTCCCTGTAGATCTCCACCAGCGCCAGGGCAATGAAAAGCACAAAGTGGCTAGAAGAGGCATACTTGGCAGCCCAGATAGTTTCCCACACTGCAAACACATCATCGTACACCAGCTCTGGAAGACAAATCACAAAAAGAGACGGGAGTCGGACCACATTTTGTATTTGAAGGCTCCGATGGGAGTTTGCAGGAAGTGGAGTTATCAGTGGAGAAAGATAGGAGTGGAAGCAGGTGTTAGAGGAAAGGTTTACTCAGATAGCCAGGTGACAAAAAGTCCTTTGTTTTATAAAGCCTGCAGCTGCAACACACAGCAATTATTTCATAAGCAACTCCCAGGAACGGCTTCCCAAAAATATAGCTGACTACCAAATACTTTCCAAGGCTAGATAACTAAATGTCTTGTTAGCAAGCTGCAGAAGTGTTTGGCATTTTATCCAGCAACAGGGCTTAAAGAGGAGGGCATTTCTCTCTCCTCTAATTGGCACAAACTCTTTCACACCACTTTACCTCGCTTGAAGTCTAGGAGAAACCAGCGGTAGCAGAAGTAGAAGTGGGTATAGTCTCCGTTCTGGTGCATTAGCTCAAACATCTCAGAATCCAGGATCTACGCAGAGAGGGGATCAGAAAATGCAAAGGAAAGGTGTAAAAAAAGTGTGACGTTTGTTGGCAATGAATGCATTTATTAATACCGGTTTGCTACAATGTGTTAAGATTTGAAAGGTCACCTGAATAAGAGAGCGCATGTTGGCAAAGTGGGTATCCATAGCTCCTCCGTGGGGGAAGTTTTGATTCATTCTCTTCATGAGCTCAGTGAAACAGCTGAAGGCCATGGCCTCTGATAGCAGGAAACAGAGAGAGGAAGCAGGAGTGAGAACGTGTGTGGGCAAACTGTCCTCCGTTGTTCCATCAATAATTGTAAAAATACACCGAATGTCGGAGAAGAGAGGTGATTCAGTGTTGACTCACCGTCATCCAGGATGACAAGAAGTGGAGCCAGCAGATCACACATGCCCTGCACGTAACCGATGTCCAGGTGCCTCCAGATATAGCTGTTAATATACAATCGAGAGAAGTGAACGCTTTTTATCTGCCACTCATCCGCTGAGTCACCCTCTGCTCAGGATTGAGAGGTATTCACACATTTTCCAACTCAATGGACGTTTTTAAACGACAGCTGAAGACTTTTTAGGTATTAGCGACAACCCCCTTTCAATCTTTATAATTAGTATTATTTATTTGTATATTGTTTTATTGATGTATTTATTTTATAGGTCTTAATTTATGTTTATTTATTTTATAGTTTTATTAGCAGTCTTTTAATCTTTATTATTCATATTCGTTTTTATTTATTTTTTATTATTATTGTTTTATTTCTTTCTATAGGTTTACATATTGTACTGTATCTTTCATTTTGTGTTCATTCTGCCTTTATGTAACAGAGGGAGCATTATCTATTTTATTGTATTTCCTTTTACCTCCTTGTGTTCCTTGCACTGTTATATAATCTTGTTATGCTGCATGTGTGCGTGCGTAAAGGTTTAGACGTTTGACCTGAAGTTAATTTCTTGTTTTTTGTTTTCATTTGTGATGTGTGCCATGTTGGGAAAGCACTTTGAGCTGCACCTGGTGTATAAAAAGTGCTATACAAATAAAGCTTTATTATTAATTTTACATTTTTTCCGACGCTGTTTTATCACCATTTATCAAGGAGACTACTGCAAAAATGATTAGGCTTTTCTAATGGGCTTTTGTTTGGGCCGAATAAGCTGGTTTATACATTTTTCTGTTTTCTTTCATGCATTTCCTTTCAAATCCTCAGAAAAAAACAAAACCAAAAAGGTGTGGTAGTATTATGTCCCTCTCATCTTTCTGACTTCAGTGACTCCATCATTTGCAATCTGCCCCAAGACGTTTGTACCTACTAAAGACTTAAAGTGGACCTATCATGCTATATTTGAATAATATAGTGTAGGACCATACCTATATACTGTAAGGCATATTTATACTTTTTTTTTTTCAAAATACCAAACAGATCATGCATTTTAGCCATGCCTCATTTTGCTCAATTTGACAATTTATAGCTCTGGGCAGATTCAGTGAGAACAGCACCATCTACTGGCCTGGCATATGTACTACAGCGTCTCCAGCGCTTTCGAACGGCAATGGCCGTGGCGGTCTCCTCCTGATTGGTGGAGTTGGCCCAATAGCCGTAGCGCCACCGTCCTGACGTCAGGACAGTGTTCAAATCTGGATCAGTTTGTATCAGATCCGTTACAGCCCCTTTTTTAGAGATTTGGGTATGGAGGAAAATAGAGAGGGTTGTGTTTTCTGACACTTGGTGAGTTCCCTGGAACACCGGGGACACATATTCATGTGTAAAAGACGTACAAAAGTGCATTTTGCATGATAGGTCCCCTTTTAAATCTTTAAAAAGTTATAAATTGTTTAAAATGTAAAAAGGCTAGGTCATTTCTTGAAACAGCCAGGCACTTTAGATTTTAGTGAATGTTACTCAAAATGAGAAAATCATGCATTTCTTGTAGACTATTTTCAGCTGTGAATTGACACACATTTGGTGCTCTAGACAAATTGCCAGCAGGAAAGTATGTGATGAATGGACACAAAATAAATGGTGAGGACATTATTATAATCCTAACACTCATTAGCACATTTACATTCATACCACCAGCCTTAAAATGTAGATAAGCCATTTTCAGTAGATATCAAGAAGGATGAAATCAGCATGTTTGTATTCTTTAACATCCTGATGCTGTGAGTGTTTTACCTGCACATGATGTTGCGCAGTTTCTCCAGGTTGGCGGGAGTGAAGTACCAATAGTTTCGGTCACAGCGCTGGACATCCTTTTCAATCCGGTGCAGATTTAATGTATACAAGTCCAAAGCTCTTGCTGAAACAAACAACACAATAAATAGATTAAATAAGCTCAACAACAACAACACATAGAAAGGTCTTTTTTTTTACATTTGAAAATCTGATTCATACAGTGAAGGGACTCCCAGACTCTTGAGAGGGCGCTTCATTCTTAGGGTCTCCAGGTCCAGGCGGAGAGACAAAGTTAGGGTACAGGTTCACCCCCTCTGGCTCCTCTGCAGTGGGCTTTCCCTGCTCGTCCTCCTGGCCAGGCTCCAGATGGGGGGCTGCTTCACAACGCCCCTTCCTGCTCCAAGGCACCATGGAACTTTGGCTTTAGGGATCTCCTCCATCTCTATGGCGGAGGGAGACTCGTCAGACTCAGTCATGACCCGAGCCTCGTCTTTCTGAGAGGAAAAGTAGGCTTCTCTGGCTGTCAAGTCTGCTGGGAAAATCAGGTTCTTCTCAACCACGGGATCCACTGGATAGACAGATACATTTTCTTTCTTTTCTTCCAACAAAAACTCTTGTGGTTTACTCGTCTTTGATTCATCCATTTCCTTCGTTTTTTCCACATCTGTTTCTGCTATATTCTTAATCTCTGTCTCTCCCTCAGCATTTAATTCTGCTTCTTCAGTCAGACTTTGCTCAACAAGTTCTCCTTTAGATTCGTTGGCAGCAGCTGGTGACACCATCGTGGGATCCTCATCGGGCACTTCGTTCTCCGTTTCCCCTTCAATTCCTTTAAGTGCATCTTTATCTTCACTTTCTGGCATCTCTGTTTTAATTTCTCCAGACTCATCAACGGTTTCTTGGGTCTTGGCTTGCAGACTTGTCTCTTCCTTGGCATTCGACAGCTCCTCAGTCTTGATGTTTTCTTCAGTTCTGGTCACATGTCCTCTCTCCTTCTCCTCTTCCTCCTGGTTGCTCTTCACGCTACCTTTCTCCTCTGTGAGACCTTCACTGTCTGCAGGTTTGACTGGGCTCTGTGGCGCCTGAGGGACAGCGGCAGGTTTTGGGGTAGTATCAGGTGCAGCGCTGTCCTCTGTGAGGGAGCCATCCGACAGGCCGGAGGTGACGGAGAAGTTGCGGGAAGAAGGATGTCCGGAGTCAGGAGAGCTCGTCCCGTTCTGCAGAGCCCCGTTGGGTATCTTTGGCACCAGTTTGGCCTCTTCGCTCTTGGGCTCCGTCTCGATCGGGTCAACCTCCTCCACGGACTCAAACACCTGAAAGAACAAGCCAAAGGGAAGCAGGCTACTCCAGGGGAAGGGGTGGGAGGATGTGAAGAACTAGCAAGGGGAAAATGCAGGGATGTTGAAAAGGGTTGAGATCACATGCATTACTTTAGGATCCGGATACAAGAAGTCTAAACACCATTTCAGTCTTTGAAAGGCCCTTTTTAGAAGACCATCTACACAGGCTGCTATCTGGTGAGTGTGTCATACCTGTGTGCTGCTGCTGGAGTCACTCTGCAGGCGAGCCAGACTCTGCCTGTCAGAGCTCTGGGAGGACTGGGTAATAAAGATATACCGACCAAGATATTATTATATAAACCCTTTTTTAACTGAAATGCATCTCTGTTATTACATTGGCTCATTACATGTGCTGAGCTTACATTAAAGGTCCCCTATTATACTGTTTTTCATCAACATATTATAGGTCTCAGATATATACAAAACATGTCTTTGAAGTGTTTGGCTCCAAACACCAAACAGATCATTGCAGCATCCCATAATCCCCTCTGTTTCAGCCCTGTTTCAAAAGTGCTGATTCTCTGTCTGTTACTTTAGATGAAAATAAGGAGCCACTCCCCACGCCCCTCTGAGAGATATTTGGTTAAGAAGAACACAATGGTGCTCTAGGAGGAGATTCAGGTGATAAGGTGGGTGGGGGGGGGTTACCTTGGTTGGTGATTGGCTAATGGTTACACAAGCCAAAACATCGTTATGACATCATAAAGTGGCCAAAATCTGATCAGCTCATTTTCAGACAGGTTTTTATATAAATGGATCAGGACAAAAAGAGAGAGAATCTTTTTTCCTGAAACTTTCAGAATCTCTTTACACAGAGGGGACACATGTTTATTTATAAAAGACATGAACAAGTGGATTTTGCATAATAGGTGACCTTTAAAGGGATACTCAAATTACATTGTACAAATTGTGTGACGTTGCAGGATAAAGAACATTTGAAACTTTTACTTTTCAAAAATAAAGCTACAGAAGAGTTATACAACTGATTCAACAAGCTGAGAAGTACCGCCTGTAACTAGTAAACAGACTAGTAACTCTGAAAATAAGTGTGCTTCACCTCATTGCTGACGGAGGAGTTGTGGTGGCTCATCATCTTCTGACTGGGACTGTCCATGCTCGCTGCGGAGGAACACTTTGCTATGGCCGCCGCGTGCTGCTCCTTCTCCCTCTGCCGGACGATCTCCTCACAGCCGAGCCACTCACTCATGGTCTGCTGGTAGCACACTCGCACCTTCTCGTCCACCTGGGGGGAGGAGGAGGGTACCATCAAGGGTCAGTGGTTCAGGGGGAAAACGCTCTGAACACAAAGATATATTTGTAGTGAAAACTACAAACCTCCTTCCTCTCAGCTTCTGACATTCCAAACTGGTAATGGCCCAGCAGGAAAGGCCACACCTCTTTACGCAGCGAGGCCTCCACCCCGCCGTAGTACACCAGGCGGAGCAGGTCCTTCTCCTCGTATGCCTGGAGACACAAGAACTTTCTTTTATCTTTTGGATTTTCCCTAAAAGACTATTTCAAATCATTGCACAGCATTAACAACACAGAGAGCTGTAGACTAGTAGTCGTTTCTTATTTATTTCATTTAAGTATTGCCAGTTCTGCACAACCCTCTGAATATGTTGCACATTTGTAGATAAGCTACCTCTCCTAATATCTGCACAGCTTTACACAACAATACTGCACATATTTTATTTTATTGTTCCGAGTATTTTATCAGAGTTAATGTTATAATAGGTTTTTTTCAAATGTTGTACCGGTTTCTCCTACAATTTATCTTCTTTCACTTTGTTTATGTATGCACTATATACACCAAGGCAAATTCCTCGTATGTGTAAACCTACTTGGCAACAAAAGTATTATTCACAAAAAATTAACCAGTTTTCATTCAAATATTAGCTTGTAAAGCATGTACATTTATGTTGAGGTCAAACTTATAATGGCTTCAGATAAACGTTGCTAAAGTCTAAATTAACGATAGATGTGGACTTTAAGACTGACAGGGTCATTAGTCATGCTTCATGCATTCTGTTGTGAGACTAATGTGTGAGCCACATGATTAACAGAGGATGAATATGGATGAGACACAAGATTGATGGAGGGAGAAAGCCTGAGAGTGGACATGCATGCGTGTGTGTGTGTGTGTGTGTGTGTGTGTGTGTGTGTGTGTGTGTGTGTGTGTGTGTGTGTGTGTGTGTGTAGCATACTGTCAGCAGCAGTGTGATGTTTGTGTTGCAGTGCTGTGACACCAGCGATGCTTACTGTGCAGTCCTGGAGGAACGTCTGCCAAACGTCTGTGGTGAGCCCTTTGTAGGCGTCACACGGCACGTCGGGCGCCACGATGGTGTGATTGACGAGCGCAGAGAGGTGTGTGCGCACGGTGGACAGGTGACGGCAGTACGCCAACCCTGCAGGACAATACAGTTCATTACTTAGTGGCTCTGCAGATGTTAGTGATAATTCAAAGGAGAATATTACGCACTTCTTCCAACACATTTTTCATACTGAATGTAAATACTTATGTCAAATGCTTTTCAGTGTAAACAATAAGCGATCACATACAGCCATAAAACGCCCGAGAGATGATCTGATTCTTCATGTTGTCGCACAGCATCTTCAGAGGAGCCCTGCAGGAAGACACAGCACATTCACATTTACAGTGTTTCACCTATGTAAGGGGAAAACATTTCTCTTCTCTATCCTTAAACTATTATTAAACTAATTACCCAATGCATCATAAAAAACTGTATCTCATGTATTACAGGGTTAGGTCTAACCTTTTATCATGCTAATTATTGCCGTGCTGCCATATAGAACAAAATGGCTCTGAGGATGGCCTTTTTTTCAAAAACGTTTTATCTGCCTCGCTCATCACCTCATTTTCCAAACACATGTCAGTGAGGTAAATGTCACATAATTGTCTCCTCGGTAATTGCCTGGTTGTTGTATCTTTGCTCCTTTCTGTTTCCTCTGTATTGTGTGTGCGCTCTAAAGGACTTATATACACCTATGTGTTTGTGAACAATTATAGAAAGGGTTTTTCCTGATATATCACTGTACGAAGTCATGGGGTGTCAGGTTACTGTGTGTCTCGAGCAGTTTCCCTGTCACAATGTACCACAACTAGGCTTGAGGGGTAACAGATTACATGTAACGAGATTACGTAATCAGGATTAAAAAATGATTACAATTACATACAAAAAATTAAGTAATCAGATTACTGTTCATTTTAAATTGAGATTACTAGCAGGATTACAGTGTTAAAAAACATATATATATTATAGGTAGACATACTGAATGAATATTCTTTATGATTTATATTCTGGCTACCTACATTATCCTTTATTTTTAAATAATTATTTTTTAATGCAGTAGGTGGACACCTGATATATATATATAAAAAAAATACAGTCTATACTTTTGATGAAGATATTAGGTTAAACAGCATTTGTAAACTATTACTGTTACTACTCTTTGGTATGAACATCTTGTTTTTCTCTTTTCTAAGGTTACATTGTTACATACACTTAAATAAAAACATCTTATTGATATTTATTTTCTCTTGTTTTTATTTGCATTGCATTTTATTTTGAGGTAATCGAAAAGTAACAAAGTAATCAGAATACATTACTTTTATATTGTGATACTCAGATTAGGTTACTGATGATTTTTTTCAGGTAACTATTAATTGTAACGGATTACATTTTTAGAGTAACCCCTCCGAACCCTGAACACAACACAGTCCAGTGTAAAGCGTGCTTATTCCTCACCTCTCATGATTGCACCCCTTAGGCGTGGCTCCGTCAGAGAAGCTGCCAGGAGAACAAGAGGAACACGAGGACTTCCTGAGGGTGGGATGCCACATTGTAGCTCCTTGGTCCAAGTCTGGAGGAGTCACTGCAACACACACACACACACACACACACACACACACACACACACACACACACACACACACACACACACACACACACACACACACACACACACACAACACACACACACACACACACACACACACACACAACACACACACACACACACAACACACACACACACACACACACACACACACACACACACACACACACACACACACACACACACACACACACAACACACACACACACACACACACACACAACACACACACACACACACACACACACACACACACACACACACACACACACAGCATACTACACAGGCTTTCAACATTAATTACATTGATTCAAACACAGCTGGAAAGACTTGCAGAATTATGCTCATCGACTGTGATCCGCTAAAAGCACCTGAGAGTACAATTTTGTGTTTGATTCCTGTTAAAGCATATAAGTACATTTGCATTCTTGAACTGGTGCAGAATGTGAAAGCATGAAGCCGGCCAATTCAATTCAATTATTATAAAGGGAAATCGATCAATCAGTTATCCACGCAGCGGCTGTTGAAAGGTTACTGCGCAGTAATGCAGTAAAAAGGGCGGCAGGGAGTGGGAGGGGCTTTAATCGCAGGACACATCGATAAACATCGCCAGAAGCTCAGGACAGGTCAGGAGGAGATTAGATCAGGAAGCTAAGGCAAGCTGACAGACAGAGCAGAGGTGTGACTGTGTTACAGCTGCTTCCTGTGAGAGTGGGGGGGTCTTCAGGGCAGCTGCAGGACATCTTTGGGACAACCAGGATGCCTGTTTTGAAGGGGGACGGCCCACTCAGTGGAAGCGAGAGGGAGGAAGTCAGATGGGGAGCATGGGTTACAGTCACTGTAACAAACAACGTGTGACAACAAATGAAAATGCAACAATCTGGAAAGGCCCGCGGGTGCCGCTCATATTCATCTACTTCCAGTGGTGTAAAGTTACTAAATATATTTACTCAAGTACATATTGATGATAAACAATATGATCAACAATTAAAAAAGACTAGTTACACCTGGATTACAACTACCCAGCAGTACATTAAGTAATCAAAATGAATTTTACCTTTACCAGCTCGATACATAAATAATTATATATAATTATATATGATTGTAAAATGGGCCAATCTGAATGAATTTTAGTAGCTTTTGGTTCCAACACTTTTGTAGTTTTACTTGAGTAATATTTTGAATACAGGACTTTTACTTGTAACAGAGTATTCCTACACTCTGCTACACTTTTACTTAAGAACAAGATCTGAGTACTTCTTCCCCCTCTGTCTGCTTCTCAGGAGGGAATCTCACCAAACTCTGAGTGGCTGTTTGGAAAGAGGATGCGGAAGACATAGTCGGTGGCCTCGTCCTCCTCCTTATCTGAGACCGAGTCTGAGGATCCAGATCCCTGAGGAACCCTGTTCCGCAGCTTCGGAAACACCTTCCCCTGTGACGAGAATATAAACAATATTTAACTAATGCCAACAACTAAATCATTCTAACCCATTAGAGCCCAGTTTAGCCATCCATGTGAATTAAAGAGGATGAGTGTCATGCTTAATAATAGTGCCTGAACCTGCATGGGCGGTTTTCATTATACTGTTTAGCTGCAGATAAAATGCTACTCACAGTCCATCAAAAAAATCCATTCATTAAAGAAGCCACTTTCTGTGTTGTGGTGCAGAGAACATTACGCCACACATTCATTACTAATATTATTACAACCATGCAATGCGTTTCAAAACGTCGTTTTTATTGATTTATTGATCAGGCTGATTCTGCATTTGAGTGCCCTTTTATGTGTAATTTGTTTACTGTATGTGAGGCTAGGGACCCTAAAGAAAGACTTCCTGTGCTGACCTTTCCCCTCTGGGACCACAGGGGGGGGTCCAGCTGTCCGTGGGGAAGCAGGCCGTTCTCCAGGCAGGAGAGGAACTGGAGCAAGTGGCCTCCTCTTGGGAAGCGAAGTGGAGGTCTCTGGATCCCATCCTGACTGACCAGCACCACCGTCCCCCCACTGTCAACTGCAGGAGATATACCAGAGGACTTTATGTTAAATTATTCATGATGCCATTTCATGCCACAGCAGTGTTTATTTAGACCAGGGGTGGGGAACCTCCGGCCTCCGGGCCGTATACGGACCGCGAGACCATTTGGTACGGTCCTCGAGGTAATTTATAAACACACGCAAAAAAGAAAAATATTAAAGAAATGTAGACCGCAAAACAATTAAACAAGCGAGTGCCTATTTTTCCTTTTTCAGGGTCCTTGAACACAACACGAGCCTAACGTGTCATCACGTGGTATATGTCTCGTCTGACAGGGGTGCAGTTCTGACGGAGAGCACCAGAACGTCGTTCCGGTGTTGTGTCAAATTATGCACCCCCATCATGAAATGCCCTCATTGTCACGGGAACGCGCATTTCTAAATGACACGTTTACACCTTAAAACGATGTTTAAAACGAAAAGTAAACGTTCAGGGTTTTTATTAATGGTAATTGTCAGACTGTGAGTTGTTTAGTGGTAGCTCGTATAGTCTTGATTCTTGTGGTTAAACTTTTCGCTCCGTATTTGATGGTAGTGGTGTCGAAATTCATTCGTCACTTCCTTTTCAGTTTTTGTTTTTTTTTATCTTTTTTTTCTTATTATTGTTATGTCCTGTCTGTGTACACGTGCTTTAAAATGTATTGTTTAATTTTACATATTTGTCATATAATAATCAAAATATATGTTTACAAATGTTACATAGTCTTTGTCAGCATATTTTTGCCACGTTATGCACCCCTTGCTATCTTACATAATAAAAGTGTCACATTCATGAAACTTGCTCCATTCATTGGTACTAGTCCTACAACTATACCCTAAAAAATGCTTGAGGGTGGGATTAATACAAACATCTTTTGGGGGGGGGGTGCATTTTATGTGTCCATATCTTTCTGTTTTGGTGGTCATGCCACAACCGTGCACGTGCATGCATGCGCGAGTCATGGTAAGATATCTGGATTAAGAGGTTGCTTTTTCTTTGCACAGCATGAAAGAAAGGCCAAATGAATGGGCTGTGATTTTAGTATTTTTAAGCAGAGGTCAATAATTTGTACGGCCCTCGGAGGATGTTGAAAAAAATTGAAATGGCCCTTGAGAGGAAAGAGGTTCCCCACCCCTGATTTAGACAATGATAACAAATAAAAAAGGCAAATTGTGCTATAAAGGTCTGCGAGCGCTTACCTTGTTGATGACAGTGCAAGTAAACTATCTCCCCGAGAGGGATGGTCATTGCATAGTCCCAGTATACACTAGAAAACATTAATAGAAAAAAGAATGAAGAAAATAACCAGGTTACTAGCTTTAGCACACCAGGTAAATCATAATTTAACAGTGAAAAGTAAATCCATTAAAGGGGTATCCCTGCGATTCGAAATCTCAAGCGTCATTTATTTTTATGGCTAATAAAGAGAGCAGTTGCGCACAGACAAGCATGAGCTGAGTTGGCAAATGCAATAATCAATTGTTTTGGTGAGAGGAACAATGCACAGGCACATAACACGGTTTGTCGGTTTTGAAAGATGTCTGACAGTGTCTCAGTCAATAAACCATCTGCTGAAAATAAGCCTCATCAGATCAGCAGCATTGACTCTCCATACTGAGCCAGTGAGCCACACACAAACACACGCTGCATTGTTCAGAAACACCTGAGTGTTACACAAACAGCAGACAAAAAAATATATATATATATGGCAGAATGTTTTTTTTTTATGTGAGAAGGATTACACACATTATCAAACACAGGCTGAGTACACAGACACAATCACTGTTATCATGATACATTTACAGCTGGATCATTTTGCACCTGCATTCGTAGTCCAGGTCTCCAACAGAGCCGTTCATCAGCTGGTTGGGGGTCCACTTCAGGGTCATGAGGTCAGCATTCTGGTGCATAGAGAGGTAACCTGGGATAGCCTCCATGTCATCCCTCTGAAACAACCATGGATGTTAGGGTTAGGGTTAGCATACATTACAGTTAAGGAAGTAATATACTGAATTATCCGGTTTAGAAATATTGTATAATTAAATACAAATAAGTTAAATAATAGGTTGTTCCTCATAGTATTTATATGTCTAAATAAGCATGTTATAGTGTTCTGATAATACAATTTAACTGTGACATTTCTAATAATAACACAGAAATGTCAACCTGATTTTAGCTTCCTTAAGCCTGTCAGTTGTCAATTGAGATATTATTTCTAGGGAGAGTCATAGTTATATATCCACTGAGTCATTCAGAGGGATCGGACAGTTACCGGTTGTACGAGCACATTGTTTTTGCCAAACAGTAGGGTCACCCTGCTGTTTTGATGCAGCGACTCCACATATTCACGAGCTGATGGTGAGGGGGAAGGGCGTTCGTCCATGCTGCTGCTGGAGTGCCGCTTCTGGATCTGCACAGAGACAAAATCACATCAGATAACAAACATCGTAAACCAGAGCTAAAACGATGACTGTCTCTGCAGAATAAATTACAGGTGGCCAGTCACAGTGCAGTCAGTTTTCATGAACAAGATCCTCTGTTTCACCTTAATCAAGATGAGAAAATGAGAAGATTGATTCCCGTGCACCAATGCATCCGGCCATGTTTCTGATAACAGTCTGTTTCTGCTTGGAAAACACACACAAATACACAGCACCAGGCAACTGTTTGGAGCACTGAGGTGCCGTAAAAAAGGCCGAGTTGACCTGGTTGGTGAATGAAGACAGAACAGGTGTGAAGTTCTCCGATACACTCTGTTCTTTCTCCGGGGACACGCTGTGCAGTAATCTTAGCGAGTCTGCTTTAATCAGACAGGCAGCATCACAGAAGGGATCAGACACACCTCTGGAACTCATAAATAAACAAAAAAGGAGCCTGGCACTGATTATGCATGTTCATCTACTGCATTGCTAGTTTGATACTCACACACAGTGCGGGCCTCTTAGTGGGAGAATCCTGTCGGCAGTGGCCCCCGTGGATACGATGCCTTTGCACCAGCTCGTCAGCAGAGGGGTCGGTCCAGAAGTGGTCGGCTGTCTTCATCTTGCTGTACTCCAAAGCACAAGGTCCGACTGTCACAGTAAAGGTGGACAGTTAATGGTGCAGGCACTCACTTAACACATTATAAAACCAGTGAACATTACAGGATCATCTTAAACATTATTTGGCACACTCAAAAATAGAGAAATAGAAGTATACAAATTGTAGAACTAAAAGAGTAGATTTTCAGATATGTACCAGAACAGACTCCTTCCTTCCTTCTTCATTCACAAGCAAAAGGCAAAGCTTAGAAAAAACAAACTAAATACAACTGAGTTGTGTGCGGCTGGAATATGTTTTTGATCTGCCTTCGTAATCAACTTACCATCCCCTTTGATTTATCTTGTGTCTATCTTGTTTTGATATCTCTGCTTGAGGGTAAGAAATATACCAAGACAGTCTAAAGAAATACAAGTACTGGCACACTTATTAAATCCTCTGCTGAGAACCAAATGTAGCTCCCAGCAGCAGTGCCTTCGTCTCGGATGAAACCAATCAAAGACTGCAATGAAGGATTGGCTATTAGTATAAATAGGGAGAACAAATGGTAACCATAACGTCCTTGTGAAGCATACTGGTTCACTAACAAGCTTATACAATTCTGCTGAATTTGTTTTCGAATACTCCCATGATTACACACGTCTATTTGAACATGAGCAGAACCCATAGCGTAAGACATGATGCTAGATGGTCACAATAAAAGACACATATAATTACCTAACAAAGAGGCAAGGATAGGTCCGTCCACATTGTCCATTAGAACAGCCTCTTTCTCATAATATTTACTGGAAGACAAATATGGAAGGTTTTTTTTTAAAGGGCACAGTGAGTTATTGTAACACAGTAAAAAAAAGTGGCATTATTGACTATTCTCAATGTACCTGCTGTTCTCCACCAGGTAGAGGACAATTCTGTCCAGCACTTTCTCAAATAAAGCCGTCCGGATCCACAGGTTCTTGACTCCCTGCGGGCTGAGGCTGGGCAGGCGAGGCATCTTGCGTAAACCGTCTTGACTTTGCATGCTTTGACTTCGTCTGCAGGAGGAGAGGGTCACAAAATCAACAAGTATAACATGGTTTAAAATTGCATTCAGTGAAAACCGCATTTGCATGACTCAATGGCATCAGCAATTCATGATTCATAAAAGCTGGAAACATGAATTATTTAGAAGCTTTTCAATCCAAAAAATAATACTTCAAGTGAGCAGACAGCCATTTATTTTTCAGGGCTTTCGCTTGCGCAGGGCTTTGATGTAAGCTTTCAAGTCTGCTGTGATGTGTGAGATGTTGGTCTCTCACTTTGTCTCCATGACCTGCTCCAGCTCCTGGGCCTTTCTGCACAGATCCTCCGCCGGGACGAAGCTCTTCCCCACCTTCATGAAGAGTGCCGCTATTTTGTTGCTACGCAGGAAGCCTGCTGCTCTCCGTTTCAGCCCGTGGAGGACGCATGCCTCCACTGCAGCTGTGGGACACACACAGGGTTAGACAAGTGTTACTAGGGGGCACGATACTCTAAATGTATGCACATAAAACAGAAGAGTACATGTATATCATTAAAAGACACCAGACATTAGTCCAATATCCCCTCTCCTTTTAGCTTTCCAAAGCATTACATAAGAAATTACAAATAGGGATTTCTTTTGACTAATTTGAACATAAACAAATGTAATAGAGCAATTACATTTTGTGATGTAATTTCTTGAAATTGTCACAAATGAATCGTACTGATCTATAGGTTTTTTGTTTTGAGGCACAAAACCTTTTCTTTAGATGATAGCATGTCAAACCTCCACGTCATAATACACTTGATGTTGATAATGATTTCCAGATATTCATGCGCACTATAATAAAAATAAACAAAGCAACAATGCATTTATGCACATGTCAGATGTCAAGTGAGTTTCATCACCCCCGCAATTCTGCACAGTGCATTTCTATTGTATGTTTTTATTGAAGTGTTGATGCATAGTAGAAATGCGTTTGACGGTGTTCATTTACACATGAAATGAACACAGTATAAAGTGGTGCCCTATTCAATTCTTAACATAACCTTCTGATGCACTTTTTGTCTGTATGTATTTTCTGTTAAGTTCAAGACTGCATAAAAAAACTGTTTTTGTCTTTTTTAAATGAAGATTTACGTGATCATCTTTACATTCAAAAAGTGACCCATCGAGCTGTAGCGGACACACAAGTCGATGACACACAAAATTGCTCAATTGTGCAGAAAACAGACACCCCTCTCCTCTCTCAGGCCTACGTGGCAGCGCCTGGAGCTGTGTTGACATTTGAGTTTTCTTTCAGGACTAATCCTGTGGCTCTGTTCACATGGGGTCAGGGGGAAGGCTGGTGTCACCATGGTTACCCCTGTTGATGGAGCTATCGAGCTCTGGGAGATGAGCAGCGGAGGGAGGGAGGGGTGGCAGCATCTCATCAGCATCACGATCCCTCCATCTCTCTCTCAATCACCCTCACCCCTTCAAACACAGCTTCTATCCTGCCTCCATGCTATCACTACATCCGTCACTCTCTCTGTCGCTGCTGCTAACAGCGTTTATCTCCTACCTGGGAAATAAAAGTGTCAGCGACGACATCAGCTTGAGTTTTCTTTTCTAATAAAACCATGTCATCTTTGCTGATCTTTTCCTCTCCATCTCTTCCTGCATTTTGCTCCCCTTCCTCCCGGAGCTGCTTTCCTCCACATCATTATAAGAGCAAGAAGCCAAATGTCAGAACAAAGCGTAACATGACAAAGGTCTCCTCGTATAGTTCATCCTGCTTCCTCTCATCATTTCTGCTAACTAGTCTCAGATGGTAAAGGTGCAAAAGAAAGCAACTCCCAAACATGACACTGCTCTAGAGGGACTGTGTATTCCAAGCTAGCGAGAACATTCCCAGTTTGTCATAGTCTCCGCAGTTACAAACTCTAAAATGAACAACGGCATCAGGGGCAATGTTACAAACAATACCTTTGGAAATGTGTTCACTGTATGGCACGTATACATAAGAAAAGGTTTCAGTTTGAGACATAAAGTAGGGAGAATGGAAGGAAAATGTAGTCTTGATCTGTACAATTAAATCTTATTTTACCAGATGAATAATTAAATACAGAAGTGACAAGAAAATGAGCATCATGTCAGTGGGATCACTTATTGGTGCAGTGTCTCCTGGTAAAAACAGCGAACACAGTAAATTGCCTCTAATCACCCTGTATCTGTGGCAACTGAGTGCATTAAGAGACTCGTGGACAGTGACCAACACTTTCCCCACCGCAGACAAAGAGCCTATCGTGGACAGCGCTGAAATGAGTGCATCCACAGAATATTATCTAATGATGTTTCTAATCAATGTATCATGTGTGTGTGTGTTATATATGCTATGATACAAATACACACTTGATGATTACAGCCTGTTGTTCGCTTCACTTTCGTGGATTTGACATTTAATGGACAGAATGATTCATCTCAACATTAATCACTAGATTCATCAGCCATAATGACCACACATTACATAACAACCACCATTGGTCTAAATCAAGTTATGCTCTGGTTCATTTTAAGCGATTTGGCTGCTTTTGCTACCTTTGTCTATACATTTGATCTCATCTTCAGCATATTTAAATATTCACATCTTCGGGAAGAATGATTTACTTTGTAAGCACAATAGTGAGTTGATTGTTCAAGCCAATTGGCTGTGACATGCAAACCATTTTGGTAGCTACGACAGAAAAAGCCATCAGTCAGAAGTGCAGGTCACATTTTGATTAAATGGTTAGTGCATTTATAAAAGGTGAAACCAAATGAAGTGGCTTTAATCACTGTTCAACAGAAATCAGCCAGGGTGCCATTAAAATAATCGTTGTGATCCGTCATGACAGATGTAAGAAGCGAGGACTTCAACACAAAGGATCAAGAATGAATGAAATAAAAAGTAATGTGTAAAAAATTACAAACTGATTTTATGAAACTATAATTGATTGAACCTTTTCTGTGTATCTCTTACTACTCAATGCTTCATAACTTGGCTTTCTATCCCTTCAGAGCGTGTACATTTCAGACTCTACCGGGGTATCTCATCAAAGTAGCCGTGATGGTGGAGGCTAATTGCTCCCCGGTGAGCTGGCCGAGCTTCCCGCCCATCCTCCACTCGCTCTTATCTCTAAAGAGACCAGCTGAAAGAGTACTTGGAGTAATAAGAGCCACTATGAGGATCATAGGAGGAGGACGCTGGCTGACAACAACACACAGATGAGAGGGTCATCCTGAGCTTCTACATGACCACTGAGATAACATGATAGTAGTAGAGGAAAGATCCCCTCAGACTGACGAGCATCTATGAAAAAAAGCAGTTTGTTGATCCAATGCCGTCTACAGCGAAGGCCAACAATACTGCTGACAGGCAAAATCAAATGAAAACACATAGCACAAACAATGTACACAACACTGGTACAAAAACATCACATTGCATTCAATTCTGTGGAAGGTAATACATCATTTAAAGAAAAAATAAAAACATTAAAAGATATTTGGGGCAAGCTGATAACTGGTTGGGAAGGATGTCTATTATTATTATTTGGTTTAATACATTTTCAAGCTCTGCAGTAAATTCCTTTCACAGCTATACAATCAGATACTCTTGGATATCATATGGTAGGGATTTTATCTCCATGGACACTTAATAAGCACACGTTATTGATTGTATATTTTTATAACCTGAGAGGCGTTATGTCTGGTTAAATATAAATAAGCCACAAATGAGCTGTAGGCACAGTAGCTTCGGTCTGACGCACATGACAGGAGATTGAATTCAGTTTTTTAAAAGTTAGTGAAACTGTCTTACAGTAAAGCAGATTTTCACAACATGATAACCTTTTTCTATAGGTTTTATTTGTACAGTATGTGCATCGACTCGAACATATTTATAAAGGGCTACAATGAAATTTGAAGAGTCTGTGTAAAGGGAAGGTCTCATAACTGTTCATTTGTTTATACCATAAACACATTTTCCTACATTTCAATAGCTTGCCAAGAGTGTCATGTTATGAGTTAAGAGCAGTCTTTGTCTGCAAGGATTGGCTCCTGGCTAGTATATATATCACATTTCCTGCACGCTGAGAGTCGATTTATTCCCACTGAAATCCCCAAATACACGTTGTTACTGATTACGGCTCTGAACTGAGGCAGACATCTGACCGGTGTGAGCGCCTGCATGTGGGCAGTGTGTTTCTCACAGTGGTCGTGCTGCGCTCTGTTGGCTATTTGGAGGCAAGAACAATAACATTTGGTGAAATATTGAACTTTAAAATGTCCTTTATTTAGCTTGTGTAGAAGTTATGCTGATGATGTGGATCTTCACGTCCCTGTACTGGCTGTCTGTTTTTAATGTGGCAACTATAACCCCGACTTCCTTTTAAAGACTTGTATTCATTTGGCAAAAAAAAAAACTTGTTGTTGGAGAAATATCTCTATTATAGGAATATAAATGTAATAATAAGCAACATCAGCTACATGTTATCCTCTCTGATGGACTAATAATAATAATAATTCCTTACATTTATTATAGCGCTTTTCCAGATGCTCAAAGCGCTTTACAAATACACATGTAACGGTCATGTACTGTGGACAATACCCACAGGAGCGAATTCAGGTGAAGTGTCTTGCCCAAGGACACAACGGCTTTACAGACGCAGCGGCAGCGGGTTTCGAACTGGTGTTCCCCAACGCCCCCTTGATCTGATGATCAACGCACAGCCCACTGCGCCACTCCGCCCATCTTCACACCTCAAAGTCATCAAGGCGCTTTACAAGTACACATTACACACATATCATACATGTAACGGTCATGTACTGTGGACAGTACCCACAGGAGCAAATTCGGGTGAAGTGTCTTGCCCAAGGACACAACGGTCTGACGCAGTGGCGGCAGGTTTCGAACTGGAGTTTCCCAATGCCACCCTTGATCTGATGATCAACACACAGCCCACTGCGCCACTCCTTCCCACTAAGACTAAGATTGGTGTTGCCAGAACATGTGTGTATGCATTTATTGTTGGTAGTGGTGAATAACTCGAGAACGGTAAAGTTAAGCTAAACCTCTTACTTTCCTTTAACCTTGTATTTGTGAGTTAGTTTTCATTATCAAAATGGCTACACAGTGGAATTATCAGACAGGGAATGTTATCGAAATGCTAGTATATATATAATGCCCTCCTATGTACTTTGTTTCATCATGTTCTAAAATGTGCCCTGCGTCCAATTAAGTGTTGTGTAGAGTTGTTTTGTGATAAGTCATTTGTGACCACAGCTAAAAAGATAAATGATAGAAGATAAACATGAACAAAGATCAGTAGAATCTTTCTTGTAAAGAAAGCAATACAAACAGATAATGGAAATCCCCAGCTTAAATTTAATCCAAAAACAGTCAATGAAACTTACAAACAGTGGGATATTGTAAGGCAACAGATTCTAGACTGCATTATAAACGAGACACAAGTAACTTCGATCAGGAATGATTTGAATGCAATTGTGTTCTCAGTATTTCAGAATGGTTCCAGCTGAAGAGGTTACAAAGAAGCTGAAGCGGTGTGACTCATTTTTATGTTTGGTTACTCACCACAGAAGGACACAATATGGCTGCTGTCTTCGTGAACAAATTTCCTTGTTACAGCTTCCTCCATAATCTGCTTCACCTGTCAACGACATGAAGATGCCGGATGAGTCATTCATTAACAACTGGCACACACACAGGCTGCTTATTGGAGTGTTTACTGCACATATAACAGAATATAATCATGAGGACATATGAAAAACACATGTATGATAACAAGGATTAAACAATTAAAAAGAAAGCGCAGGGGTGAAAGGGGGTTACAAAGTTAAGAGGAAGCGAACCACGCTTGGTTGGAAGAGTGCATGTTAAGTTGGTGGATGAGTCACCAGCTCTCATCCCGAAGACCTCTCATTGATTGATTGATTGAAAAGTTTATTAACAGCTTGTATATTGGGTACAGTACAGTACAGCTCAAAACATACAATTGTTAAGGGGATGCAGACCAGAGAAAGACTTTCGTCTTGTTTACATCAGGGTCCCCCATTTCCAATTCATCATATCATTTAAGACATATAAGACATATATGACATACAGATGGCTTATTTACAATTTACATACAGGTGGTTTTTTACATACAGATGGATTATTTACAATTTTCATTTTAGATTTCGTTCTAATACATCCTAACCGGACATTTAAGACATACCAAGTCTACAGATATACAGTTAGTAACAGAGTCTAAAATGCGAGTATATACATAGATGGGGGGGGGAAGCTGTCCATTGTACGACAGGTTGAGATTTGTACCATTACCGGGGCCAGTTTTGCAATGCTTTCCCCCGAAGGTGCTCTTTAAGAGAGGTTTTGAAGGTAAGTATAGTTTTACTTTCCTTTACAGTTGTGGGAAGAGCGTTCCACCTTGATGTGGCATAATTGCGAAACGTGTATTCCCCTTTTTTTGTGCCAAATCTGGGTTTTACATGATTTGTGGAGCTCCCTCTGGTGTTATGATCATGGTATTCCTTGACCTTTGGGAAGAATTTTGACATGTACATGGGTACCATAGAGGTGTAGTGGATCTTGTAGACCAGGCCCATTGCAAGTAGCTGTACTCTGTCGTCTACTCTAAGCCATCCTAGGTTGTCAAAGTGGGCAGAGGTGAGGTGGGTTCTAGATGAAAGTTCAAGCAGTAGTCTGACCAGTTTATTTTGCGATGTTTGAAGTTTTGTTTTTAGCGCCTTGGAGGTGCTATGGTACCATGACGTGCAGGCATAGTCATAGTACCCTTGAATGAGTGCTCCTGCCAGAGTTTTCAGGGTGTTTTTGTTTACCAGAGAGGAGATGGGATTTGGGATTTGGAGGTGGTACATTTGGTGGTACATTTGGGGGTGGGGGAATAATAAAGGAAGGGAGGGTTTATCCACCACATCACAGACCCCTTTTATCAAGAAGTTTGTAATCCTCAGTGGGAGCAATTGATTCTGTTGCGTCAAACTCTGATGTTATCTTAGTCATGCAAATCCAACTTCTTTTAAAAAAAGAGGGAGAAGATCACACATGCTCACAAGGTAACGCTCATTAGTTAGCTTTTGTTGTCACGGCGATGTCCCCCTCTCCCCGCTGGCCTGACAACAGCGACAGACCAATAGTTTAGATGTCTGATAAATCAATCCCTCCCTCCCGTGGCTATGGAGACGTCCCCCTCGTTGGGCACCGCTCTGCAATCTGCACGGGGAATATCAACCTCCGGACACAGACCACAGATAGCTGTCATTTCCTGCTGAAATGAGTCTGTCAACAAGGACCGTATGACACTGCCAAGTTCACCTTCTGCACAAACACAGACAGACACTCGCTAACACACACACACAGATTCAATACTTTGTTGAAGTGATAAAAAATATATTCTCTGTGAAGAAACCAGCCGTCCTATAATATCAGTTTTTCATGGTTTGATATTTACAGCTGGATCATAAAAGTTTCTCGGAGATGAATTTCGGTCTTCGAGTACGATTTTCAACTTGGGGTTTATGGACCAATAATAAAGTAATATCCCTTCAATCTTACTTGCTGTTCACAAATGATTAAAATACCTTTAACTTTCAGTGGCGGAAAATTAACTGTGTGTCGATATATTGCTCAAATCTATTTGCAAGTCTTACACTGAGAGACTACCCACATATGTAAATGTATTCACATCCACATCTTTATTTAGAGAGAACAACAAAGCCAGAGACTTGAGATTTAACTGTGAAAAACAGAACAACTTGTTTTTCAATGATGGTGCTGGGAAAAATCTGCCCACTTAGCACTGATTGCCACCTCGCTGTTAGTGTAAAGTCGAGTTCCTCAAACCGAACAATCTCTTACTTGTGAAAAAGTATTGCGTCTTGAACCCTTCCCCATGAAAACAATTAGAATAAAAATACCATTCACTAATTAGACAGCAGTCATCACACAAACTTGGCCTGTTTGCATCAGTGGCAGTCATCTCCAGCATCAACAGAAATGATTCATACTGCCAAAACAACAGAGACAGTGCCAGTCTGATGTGATGCACACCCGCTCCACTCACGATCACACTTATAGTAAGCATGCAATCACACAAAAAACAGACAGACAGACAGACAGACAGACAGACAGACAGACAGACAGACAGACAGACAGACAGACAGACAGACAGACAGACAGACAGACAGACAGCGGGCATTATGCACCAATTTTCTCGGTGAGTGAACCTGACACCCAGGGAGTTGATTCATTTGCCAACTTGAGGAAGCAGACACCTTGCGTTTCTCCTCTCTTCCTCCTCTGGGCAACAGATCAGGCCTAAGAGGTTCAACTGGTGAAGTGTCTAAGCTCAGACAACCTGCAGGTTTCTATGGAGACGGCACGTGTCTCACATTGGATCACTTCCGCCTAGGAAGATGCGTCAACAACAGCCATTCATCACTGAAATAAACAAAACTACAGTAACAACAACATCTAGATGCCATCATGACTTCACATCCATCCTCCTAGAGTCCTAGTGTGCATCGATAAAGCACAAATCTAAACAAAGTGGACCACCCGGATTAGCCCATTCGACTAAAACGCCACAACAAAATATATCTTCACTATAATGAACAGATAAAACAATATGCATGACGTGACAACCAACATGAAACGTCTCTTTTACAGCAGCAAAGTCTGTTGAATCTGCTCTGAACTAAGCACTGTAGCCTGAAGGTATTAGACAGAGTGATAAAAGATCTTCAGAGCATTCCAATTAACTCCTGCAACAGCAGAGCCAAAAGATATGAGCCGGAGAGAAAGCCCCATCCATTAAACATCCAGCCTTCATAACTCATTATCTCTGTGGCCAACAAAGGAATGTAAGGCGGAGGAGGAAAATCATCATTGATCATGCATGCTAATCTTCACATAGAGTTAACTTCTTATTATACGATCTGCACCTAAATTAGGTGTCTACTATTTGTATAATAATTTCACATTGAATAAGCAGACTGATCAACTATTCTGATTCCACTACAAAAGTTAATGATCCAATCAGTAGCTTTTCTGGAGCTTTTGGTCACATCACATGATCTTCTTCAACGGATCAGGAGTCATGGAACTGTAGATGCTCAATTTACAATACATTTCGTTAACATTTTAAAGACTTCTTGCCTATGTTAGCTGAACCTCGTGGTGAGATTGTTCTGCAAACTTCCACGTTCAGAGTAAAGAGCTTCGACTTCAAATCCTTTCAAAGTGACATCACCATGTCTCAAGGTAGGGGTGGACTTTAAAGCTGCTGCATACGGTCGTGCTAACAGTACCTTGTAGTTCTGTTTGATTTTAAATGGTGAACAAACTCGCCATGTAATCCTATCTCATACCAAAACCTGATTATGAATAGAATAATCTAGATCTAGAAAAGTCAACAACGGTATTGTCTCAGTGTAATAATATCTATCAGTATCTATGACAACAATAATATGTGATGATTTCCCCGCTGCTTGTTCCTGCAATATAAATCAACCCTGTATTCATGTTTCATATCAACGTGATACCAGGAATCAGGAACTGCTGGATTCATTTACACTCAAATGCTTGAAACTTTATCCCAAGCATACAGCAGAGGTACAGATGCATGTTCTTCTAGTGAGTCTCTCTCTCCCCCTTTCTCTCCATCTCTATCCTTTAGCAAACACAGGTGTGTGTTTTCGCGCACGTGTGATATACAAAGACAGAGGGAGGAGCATAATTCTAGGCACGCCGGAGCCAGACAGACAGACGGAGACAGACTGAGAGTGGTTCTGTATCAAAGCCAAAGCAAATAAGAGATGTTTTCAAACCAATTTGAACCAGAAGGTAATTCTGTTGCACTCTCTGGATAATGGCCCACATCCAGGTATATCTGAGCAGACTGGTGGCAAATAACAAGCTGGACGAGGGGAGCTTGAGAACACACAGCATAGAGACACCATATGGTGAAGCCCACACAGAGTAATACTAACTATAAACTAATGGGAAAACAGAACAACACCAATACATATCTTTCCTTCAAGAGGAATTGTCTGTACAGCTTTAAAGGTGGGGTATGTAATTTATTTCAGAAACACTTTTTGTTATATTCCATGGAATGCTCTTAACATCCCGATAGCAATGAATACATTAAATTCTTTGACAATAAATATATAAAAAAATGTCATCTGTGGAAGCCGTAATACTGTAAAAAGCACGACCAATCATCTGAGCCGGCCCGGCTAAAATAACTGGATGGCCGACCTGCCTGTCAGCCTTCCATCTGTGCACACACTTATCTCGTGCCCTCATTGGTCATGTGCGCGTTCGTGTGTGTTGGAGGAGGGGCTCTGTAAGGAAGTCTGAAGGAAGAGGCAGATTTTTTTCGGCTGCGTAATTTCAAATTCTAGCGCACTCGAGCTGGTTTCTCCAAAATTACCTACCCCACCTTTAAGAGTAACATTAAAGCCCTTTCAATGTACCTAGAGCAACATTATTCAGACTCAAAGAGCCTTTATCTTTACATTTAGTTTTAATACTACTAAATGAAATTACTCTGCATGTGTTATGAGATGCCAGAAGACCTATACACAACAAACATAAGGAATGATAAAAGATTTTTGGGGGAAATCGAAACATTTTCAAGTGATATATTTCAATTCAAGTATATTTTTAAACCTAAAACATATTTTCCAACTGTTCAAGACTTACAAATCGAACATGATATATGAGTCTTATTAACTCATCCTGATTAATGC
The DNA here is from genome assembly GCF_902827165.1 of Trematomus bernacchii. NCBI lineage: Eukaryota > Metazoa > Chordata > Actinopteri > Perciformes > Nototheniidae > Trematomus > Trematomus bernacchii. Next base: position 300,491 of record NW_022988176.1, read on the forward strand.
CGAGTGCCATCTGTTAATAAAGTGAGCTATCATACTGTTCTATCCACAGACTCCATCAGGCTGCATTTAAGGTAAACAGTAAAAGAGCCACAGTGAGTGAATCCCACTGAGGCCGTATCAGCGCACAGGAGGCAGGTTTAATCATGGGGAAGGGCCTGGTTTCCACCGATAAGACTGCAACAGGACTCAGAGGAAAACAAATCAGACCAAAGTCTAGCTATTCATCCTTTCACAAGATCCAGGATGGGATTTTTATCTTCGTTTGTTTGGTAGAAATAAAGTCTTGTAATTTATGAGGCAATCTAATATGAAACTAATGAAATAAATCCATCAATAATTAACAGAAGTTTGTTAAACCAAGTGCTCTGAAACAGTCATTGTCCCTTAAAACGTATTTTAATCTTCTCCTGTTTCAGTATTTTAGACCAAAATAAACGATAAACCGTTTTAGGTTGGTGATGTTTTAAAGCTTCAGGTGTTTGACTATAAATGTGTAAATATCAGGTGTTCATGATTTTAAGGAAACCTTCCCTGAACAGAGGCAAACAAAAACCTCAACAGTAAAGACACACACACACACACACACACACACACACACCACACACACCACACACACACACACACACACACACACACACACACACACCACACACCACACACACACACACACACACACACACACACACACACACACACACACACACACACACACACACACACACACACACACACACAGCACACACACACCACACACACACACACTACACACACACACACACACACACACACACACACACACACACACACACACACACACACACACACACACACACACACACACACACACACACACACACACACACACACACACACACACACACACACCTTTCATTGAGAAATAGAATTGCCTTTCATCTATATCCAATAAAGTTAATATGTTTGAAGCTGGGTTAGTTCAACTATAAATATGTAATCACATTGCAGTAAAATGTTCTTACCAACAGTAACTCTTGTGTTGGGCATGGACTGTGCATACACAGTATTACTCTAAAGCAGTATTGTAAAGAAAAATCAATGAAAGACATTAGAGATCTCCTCAAAATGGAGGATAATGTAACTTGAGCTTTCAGTACTATATGTTTTCCATGTGACAGGGTTCATGTGACATATCTAAACAGATCTTTATGCAAGCATTCATTAACACCATGTCCTCCGTCCTCTCATCTATATTTAAAGACTCCTGTAAGCGTTCTGAGAAAGATTGTTCACACCAGGATGAATATCTCATAGAGTAAAACCTTATTCCACGTCTGAATGTCAGACAGACTAAATGGTAGCGACATCTCATTTGATCTCTGCTGAACCCTGGTCTTCTGTTTTTCTGCAGTTACCCTCAAATGATGATGAGTGAGGAGGCTGAAAACCAGCTGAACAAACCTTCCATCTTTGTTTCCACTCAACATCATATAACTCATTACATGAATTACACACAAACACACACACACAGTCACACACACACAGTTTGATACCGACTCTTACCAAATGGCTGGGCAGAAGGCTGATGGTTTGCTCTGCCATAAACACCACAAACACTGAACACACACAATCTGTTTCTCCATGCGAATAATTACTGAGCTGCAGCACGAACACTCAAAACAGAAAGCTCTTAATTATATTAAAACATTGTTAAAGAAAAAAGCAACACTTCAAACCCGTAATGGTAATAATATACATCATATTTTGGCTTGTTTAGTCTTTTTTTTTAAAAAGACATTTCGTTTTTAGAGCATCAAAACCAATGTATCTCAGGTGTCATCAGGAAAAGATGGGGCGTTCAGTGCAAGTGTCAACACATGTTTGTTATGTTTTCACCTATCTAAGCACAGGGGGAAACTGGGCTAAACAGGTTCATAAAAACCAACATGTTTGTTTTTCCGAGGCTATAAGTGCAGAGCTGAAAACACCCACCTCCTTCTTGACGGTGCGCAGCAGCCTCTGGCGAGTCTCTGCCTCTGAAACACAGCACACACACACAGGATATTATCACAATCTGTCTAAAAACACAATTTGAATTTAGAAATATAGTTATCCTCTTGTTTTTTGTTGCTCCCACCTGCCATGATTGTTGCCATGGATCCTGTCTCCTGTCTGCGAGCGGCACTACTCCCATCCGCTGAGAGCTGCCTCACAGCGAGGATCAAGCCCCGCCCCTTAAAGACACACACAGGGCAGCCATTGGGTCTGAATCTGAATATAATCTCCATTAGATATATAGTTGCCTACAGAATAGATATCCGTTTATTTGAAATAAAAAGGTTAATATCACTGAATGAGATGCAATGTAAATAGATAAATATAATTGGGAGGAGTACTCAGATCTTGTACTTGAGTAAAAGTACAACTACCAGAGTGTAGATATACTCTGTTACAAGTAACATTCAAAATGTTACTCAAGTGAAAGTACAAAAGTATTAGCATGAAAATATACTTAAAGTACCAAAAGTAAAGATACTCATTGCTAATTGGCCCATTTTAGAATAATATATATTGTATGTTTTGATTATAATTATTGATGCATTAAAGTGTTATCAAAGCTGGTAAAGGTGCAGCTAGTTTTAATAACTTTGTACACAGCAGGGTAGCTTGTGAATGTTACTCCAGGTGTAACTAAAGTCTGATTGAAGAGTTGATTATAATTCACATCATTAATCCAAATCTGCAAAGTAACTACAGGGACATATACAATTGTATTTATACTATTTTAATATAAGTATAATATTGTATTTAATATCTCAAGTTACTTTACAGATTTGGATTAATAATGTGAAATGTAATCAACACTTAAATACAAATGTAGTTATACCTGGAATAAATTCACAAGCTACCCTGCTGTGTACAAAGTCATTAAAACTAGCTGCACATTTACCAGCTTTAATAACACATTAATGAATCAATAATTAAAATCAAAACATACAATATATATTATTCTGAAATGGACCCCTTTGCATAATGACTACTTTTACTTTTGGTTCTTTAAGTATATTTAGATGCTAATACTTTTGCACTTTTACTTGAGTAACATTTTGAATGCAGGTATTTTACTTGTAACAGAGTATTCCTACACTCTGGTACTTCTACTTTTACTTAAGTACAATAACTGTATACCTCTCCCACCTACAGAGTAGTTGCCCGCTTATTTCAAATACAAATGTCAACATCACTGAATGAGACTTAATGCAGTGATCTCATTACGGTAATGTTTTCTGTCGAATAGATGCCATGCAAATAGATATAGATATATGCATATCCCCAAACTGAAACAAAGCATAATACATGATGGATGGGAGTTTTGTGCTTGTAATGTTCCCAACATGGAAACATTTCGTCTTCACGCCATCTTGTGGCAACATAAGGAACAGCTGGGAAACTAAATCCTGTGATTTACCAGTGATTTATCTCCAAATCACATCTGATTGTTACAGATTTGCCATTCAGCAATGTTTGGGCTTGGTATGCATCACTGAAATTGTAATTCAGAATTGATGATGTATCAGAAATGTGGATATACAGCAATTTAAGACTATTCTCCACCTGTTGCTCGATACACTCAGGATACATGAGTTCAAAACGTGGAGCATATCAGGATAAATCTCTGGGTAAACAACAATAGACACAATTCTACATACAAATGTAAAAATATTGATGTTGATAGACTTTTGATTACGTTTACTTAAACACTTTTGTTAGAGAAAAAGGTGTAATTGTGCAAAAATAATTCTACAAATAAATGTATTCCCTTCAATGAGATATCTAATTTTACTTATTCATAAATAATGGTTCAGAAAAGCTGCATCACTTATTGTCCAGATAGCGACGGTGTCTCTATCGAAGCGTACGACCGCCAAAAAAGAACAAATGATTAAATAAAACATACAATTCACAGCTTAAATCTTAATGAAAATGCTGTCTTCAATTATAGCAACACATTTCACACTTCAGTGTTTTTGGTGTGAGTGAGAACTTGTTCAGTAAAACCACCGTCTGTGTCACAGTGAGGAGTGGGTGTAGCATTTAGTGCAGCGAAGTGTGGAGTTTCAGTTCTGCCTGCAGGACTGAGCTGTCATGCAGATCAGGTGGTGAAAACATTGAGGCATAACACAGGATGACAGACTCACAACCAAATCCACATGTTCCTTCTGTGGATAAACATGTCAAAATGTGATTCCTTGTATAATCTTAAATCCTGACACCTGATCACCTGTTCGGACCTGCAGTTTTACAGTTTTTCATGTGAATACCAGCCCGAATAATAAAAAAACTTGAATATTCGGACCATCATGTGTTATTTGGGGATACATAACCATTTCAAATATATAGCAGCAGTTTATGTGTCCTTGGCTGAGAGACAGGGGCTTTATTCCTGCTTCATGTGAGGACTGGTTCTCTATTTCTCTCACAAGCCCTCTCTATAAACCAGGATTCCCCTCGCTGACATGACTCACTGGCAGCAGCTTTAGATAATGTAAGGTAATAGCATGTCTTGTCAAATGCTACACCAGGACTTCTGCTCGAGTAAGCAGCACACAAGAGCCGTCTACAGTTAGCCTTTACATTCTCACATTGGTAAATACAGAGTAATTGAAAACAAGCACATTTATTTAAGCCAAACAGGTAATCTGCAGAATCATAGACATGACTCTGAGAATTTATGTTGTTTCAGACGATCAGAAAATCCAGCGAAGAGGAAAGTTCACTTTATGTGCTCAGGGAACACTGGAGATGAGGATGATTTTCTATCTGGACAGCAGAAAACAGAGAAACACAAAATAAAATCCTGCATTTTCTGAAACAACAGTGCTGTGTCATGTCCATGTCTGTTTGTCTGTCAGCAGAGAAGGCCAACATGCACATGTGTGATTAGACTCGACGTGCGATAGAGGCTCCTGTCAGTCTGATGTTCTTCTGCCCATGTGTGCCAATGCACATTGACAGGATTTGTATGTTGGAGAAGGCCAGTGCTATATGGTTTGTTGTTATGTTGTTACGCTTTGACCCTCAGGGGCCACCACACCTCGGCTGAGCAACCACAGCATTTCCCCCTCAGCTGATTGTTTATTCCTCCCGTCTTAGCTTTGGCAGCGAAAATACATTTTGAATCTGGAGGAATCTGAGCTGTGGAAAAAAAAGTATATATCTATCTATCTATCTATCTATCTATCTATCTATCTATCTATCTATCTATCTATCTATCTATCTATCTATCTATCTATCTATCTATCTATCTATCTATCTATCTATCTATCTATCTATCTATCTATCTATCTATCTATCTATCTATCTATCTATCTATCCTATCTATCATCTATCTATCTATCTATCTATCTATCTATCTATCTATCTATCTATCTATCTATCTATCTATCTATCTATCTATCTATCTATCTATCTATCTATCTATCTATCTATCTATCTATCTATCTATCTATCTATCTACCTATCTACCTATCTACCTATCTATCTATCTATCTATCTATCTATCTATCTATCTATCTATCTATGCTTTTTGACGCATATTTTTGCAAGAAATTACTGAATTCATTGTTTTTAAACAAGAATGTGCATCTGACCATATCCAAGCTTCAGGTTACACATCCAGATAATGATTCATGTAACACCATTGTAAATGACAATTTTATGATGCCTTTGGATGTCTCTTGTCCCGTGTCTGTGTCATATCTATTTGCCAAAAGTGACTTCATTGAATGCACTCTCTGTTGTGTGACTGCTGCTCTCTGCATGTCCTGTTAGCAGCCTTTTCAAAGTGCTCGGTGCTAAAAGTGGTAGATTTGATTAGAAGTATTTTTATTAGGTTATTATATTTCTAAGGAGTGAAGTTGAGCTGCAATGATTATCTTCAGCTGTCTTCACCAAACTATATTACTGAACTGATGATCCAGCTAAGATAGCTTGAGGTGCTTTTTATAGCTCTCTGTGTTAAACTTTAAAACTAGGACTACTTTGATTGTGTGAATATAGAGATCTATATATTGCAACATACATCAATCTTAATAACTACTACTGTAACATCACTACTTTGCCGGGCAACCTGTTGCTTAAATAGAACATAAAGGAGTTTTATCATACAACTAATAATTCTTCTGTGAAATTCAAGCTGAACATTTAGAGCGTTGATAAATGTTTTTCATATATTGTTGGAATTTCAGAACCTAAATTGACTCAAAATATCAGATTTAACATGGAAAAGGACCTTAAACCACATGGAAATGGTGCATGCTGGGATTGTGCAAATGTGATTTGTAACAATAAAGTTGATTTGAGCAAAAGGCAACCATGTTGAGCTCTGCATGTCACATCATTATCATTAAAGGATGATAACCCTGTTAGCCATCAACATGAGCAACATGTTGCTGTTAAATCGGAATTAATTGGGAATTTAGGAGGCTGCAGTCAGCATGTCGTTGTGTCCCTGGAAAGACACTTCCCCCCGAATTGCTCCTGTGGGGACTGCCCACAGTATTGAATGTATGTAAGTCACTTTGGATAAAAGCGTCTAACAAGTGACATCTGACATGTAATGTAATGTAATGCCCAAAGCACAAGCAATATATTAATGAATTAAGTGGAGAGAAAAAACAAAAAGTTGCATATCAATATGCATTTGATATTGAGGTAATCCAAAAGTTACAAAATGTTATCAGATTACATTGTGCATATTTCGGAATGATATATATCATGTGTTTTGATTGTATTATTGATGCATTAAAGTGTTATCATAAAGATGCTGCTAGTAATTGTGGACTAAAGTCTAAGTTATTGATAATATTTTACATGATTAAAAGTAGCCTACAAGATTGACCTCTGAATTGTAGAGGGGTAGAAGTAGCAGGAAAGTAAAGTAAAAGTACCTCAGCATTTTACTTAAGTACAGTATCATAGTAAATGTACTTAGTTACTTTCCACCACGCTCTCTGTGATCTTTCTCCACCAACAGGTATCCCCAAGTGTCCGCTCAGCTCCTCCCACTGCTGCCTGTCCCCACCACAGAGAAACATCCTCTCTGCGGAGCTGCTCCTCTGACTGACTTTTTCACAGTCCGATGCCCCAGCAGGACCCAGCAGCCATGGCCGGCACTCTGACCCACCCAGGCTCCCCTAACCCCGGCTACACCTCCAACAACGCCGCGGCCCCCGTCCCGGTGCCGGCCATCACACAGACGGACTCCAGGGACAAATGGAGCAAAAAAATGGATTTTCTCCTGTCTGTCATTGGCTTTGCGGTGGACCTGGGAAATGTTTGGAGATTTCCGTATGTGTGTTATCAAAACGGTGGCGGTAAGTGGTTTAGTTATTTTTACACCAGGCCTTTTATTTCACAAGTTAGGAGCAACTTGACAAACACTTTTATATGTTCTTCAAACCGATTAAAACTCAGAATTGGAGCTCAAAATGGCTTTGAATTATTCAGAAATCCGGCTGAAGCTGCGCATTTGTCAGGAGAAACTGTCCATGGTGCTGAAGGGCACAGCCTTCACATCACTAAAAAGTTTCAACACGTTTACCACGAATAGCATGTTAAACTTTTATCAATCGTATTTACTCCGCAAAAGCCTCTCAAAGTCCAGCTTTTTTGACAAAAAAAACGAAAGAAAAATGTCATTCTTTTTTTTTCTACACAGATATATTTTCAATCCTGAAATTTGTTTGTAAAGTTGTGTGCTTAACTTAACATCACCAACAAAGGGTCGATAATATTGGCAAAACATATTCATTAAATAATACCTTTAACAAAGTGATGCAATGAGACATAAAAAGGCATTGCGAATATAAATAAAAGACAATTAAAACACATACAAACAGGATTGAAAAAGCATAAATAGATGATAAATGCCATTTTAAAACTGAATAATCAAGATTATGAAGACATTATTTGTTATAATTTGCAGTTAGGTGTTTTAAAATAGCGTTGATGGCATGTTCTTAACCCAAAGCTTTGTTTAAAAAAGATTTGTCTTTGTTAATCCCCATGTAAGCTGAAAGTTGCTGTATACCACCATTACTACAGTCATAAAAAACGAGGGCAATGGAAAGTCTATGTTTCATTAACATTACATTTTTAAGTTCAGCCTTGTTTAGTCCTCACTCTGAAGTCTTTCTTTAATGTTCACACTTTATTACACATGAGACTTACATTGATTATTACCTTCATGTGTCTCTGTGCAGGTGCTTTCCTTATTCCCTACATATTGATGGCCATCTTTGGCGGTGTGCCGCTCTTCTACATGGAGCTGGCACTGGGCCAGTTCCACAGAACCGGAGCCATATCCATATGGAAACACATCTGTCCCATTTTCAAAGGTAAGGCCTCACACTGCGCTGCTCAACATCAGATAATCAGATAGCTACCTTTCTGAGACTTAGTGATAGACAGAGGTGGAAGAAGTACTCACATCTTGTACTTAAGTAAAAGTAGAAGTGAATATTCTATCTTGATGTTATGTAACATCAAAGGGACTCAGTGAGTGATTCTGTTTCAGGTATAGGATATGCCATTTGTGTCATCGCCCTGTACGTGTCCTTCTACTACAACACCATCATCGCCTGGGCCCTCTTCTACTTCTACCACTCTTTTTCCACCGTCTTGCCTTGGACAAACTGCGACAATGTGTGGAACACCCCCGACTGCACCAACTACTTTGGCACGGACAACGTCACCTGGACGAATTCCTCCAGGTCTCCCGCAGAGGAATTTTACACGTAAGTTCATGTAAGTGTGAGTTACAGAAACCACATATAAAAATAGCTTTACAGTAATACTCTAAAAATAATACAAATAGAGCCGGCTTGTGATGTGGTACGGGAAATGTTGTCTGGCATGCTGAAGCTGTGATGATTCATGTGTTTCATCGTGACAGGAGGAATGTTCTTGAGATCCACAAGTCTTCGGGGCTGAGAGACGTCGGGGGGGTTCGCTGGCAGTTGATGCTCTGCCTTTTTCTCATTTTCACCATCGTATACTTCAGCCTGTGGAAGGGCGTAAAGACTTCAGGGAAGGTAACACATTGTATGCTTTATTACCACAACAACAGAGAAGTTAATATGTATCGTCTCTACTGTAATCACATGTATATGGTCTCCTGATTGATCTCTTTCTTCCTCACCAGGTAGTGTGGGTGACGGCCACCTTGCCCTACATTGTGCTCTTCATCCTGCTTATTCGAGGCGCCACTCTGCCAGGAGCCTGGAGAGGTGTGGTGTTCTACCTGAAACCACAGTGGGGGAAGTTGCTGGAGACCCGTGTGAGTTGTACATAGTCGGTCAGTCAGAAAAGGATGCATTTCAATCGTCTTCAACGAGAGAAAAAGAGGGCATACCTCATGTATTTGGTTCCTTGAGAATCGTATTTATATTACTTCGAAAGATCCAGTGCCTGATAAATTAAAAAAAGAAAGATTGTAAGGAGAAGAAATTGACGTAAAAACATAAATGCATGCAGATAGCAACATAAAATAACAAATCAACACTTTCAATTTGCCTCAAGTACAACAATTAAATGTTACCTCTTAGATTGTTTTCTTTTTGGATTTGATGTCTTACTTTTAAAAAGCAGTGTGTGTTAATATAATTACTAAAATCTCTTCCCTTTTTCCACCATTTTCTCAGAGAATGTACAAATGTATGGTTATTGAAAGACAAAAGATAAATAATATTTTCATTTTTTACTTCCAAAAGGATCTTTATTCTGGGTACTAAGATATATTTCTCCACGGTCCTGCGAACATGAGGGAGTTCTTGAAAAGCCTCCTGTATTTAACTTGCTGTAATAGTGTAGTAAAAAAAAAACATCTGGATTTTCCAAGCATAGGACGCAGTGGTTTAAAAATATAACTACACCTATTTCTACCCATTATTCCCTTAAGAATTTACTATATTTTCTATTTTCGATCTATGAAATGTCCTCTGTTTCCTCTCCAGCTCTCAGCGGTTGTTTGCTAAACATGTGTGAGTGCTTTGGATGGGAGGGAATATGGATGAGACTTAATGAGATGCATAAATAAGCCACAGAGCAGGATAATAAGATGCATAATTGGTTTAGATTTTCTGCCCATTAACAAAGGCCTCCCTTTCTGTCTCACTCACCGATATACAACGCTGCTCTCTTCTTTTTAATGCCGAATGCGTGCTGCTCTTCAGATCTCCCTGCATACAGCTGTGTGGCAACTAGATTTATATACTACTGAAACAACACCTCTTCTGCCTGGTGAATTATACTGAGGGATTAAAACACAGAAATAAAATGAAATGAAAATAGTTATTCCCTTTGGGGGGTGATATTAAAACACTGAGAGTAATGACCTAGCAGAAAGTGGTTCTAATCTTTAAAATAATAGTATTTTAAAGCTTTTATAGGCCTACAACTTGTATGTTTAGATGGTGTAATGTCTATTTCTGTCTCTTCCAGGTATGGGTGGATGCGGCGGCTCAGATTTTCTTCTCCCTGGGGCCCGGGTTCGGCGTGCTCCTGGCTCTCTCCAGCTACAACCCTTTCACAAATAACTGCTATCGGTAAGAGCTGAGCTTCATTGTAGACCTGCGACACACTGAGTCATGTGAACCTACATTGGTGGCTTTAACACCTCCTGTTGAATTTGAGGATTGAGTTTAATGACTTCAGCGCTCAGATCTCTAAGAGGAGCTGTGTGATTTATTGCTCATGCATTAAATACGACGATGTGGTCCAGACGGTATTATAGAGCCTGGAGTGATGAATACTACATGTTAGCTACAAATGCCAAGATGTACACAGGAGAAGACATAAGCTGTACTGTATGACTAATAGTGTGTGTGGCTGATGTGATTAGTGGAGCAATGGGGCATGTGAGGAAACGAAATGTGTGTTTTATTGTGTAGGTATGAATGAAACTGGATGCTGCCGTTTAAACCGATTACCAAAATATAATGTGTCAAACCTCAGTGTGATAATGACTTATTCTGAGTTCATTTTATTTTTTTATGTTTAACTAATATATTATAAATGCATGAGTGTCTTCTCTATGATATTAGAAAAGTACATATAAATTGCAACGTAACAAACGTCCAACTCTGACTCAAAACATTGTATTTCTTATCTTACATGCATTTGTTTGAAGGCATTAGTTTTAAAAAAGGATGTCTTTTTATTTATCAAATACACTATTACATATATACATAATACAATATTCTGTGGAGGCTGCCTGAAGATGAAAGATGTTCATTTTCTAAAAGCATCGACTGATCTTCTCTTGTTTTACATCTATAATGAACATCCAGCACACATCCTTCAGTAGAGTATTCCTCATTATTGTTGTGAGATGTTTATGGTTGCTAGGAGTATCTTCATATGTCGGACATACGCTGAATAGAAAAAGCAATCCATTAAACAAAGGCAAAGCTTTGAGCAGCTCTCCCATCAGACACTGATACTTTGAAGCAATGCCTCTGATAGAAATGAAACATTAGCTTTGAAAAAAAGAGAATTTCAGAAATGAATCATTATGCTGCGTGCTCTTGAAGAAAATGTAATTTCTCCCTCCACAGAGACGCCATAGTGACCAGTTTGGTGAACTGTTTGACGAGCTTCGTGTCGGGGTTTGTGATCTTCACGGTGCTCGGATACATGGCAGAGATGAGGCAGGTGGAGGTGGAGGATGTAGCCAGGGATAAAGGTCAGGGAATCAGTTTATTTATTTAAATCCTGTGAAGATAAAACTCAATTATGAATCAACTGCTGACCCTATTCTCTGTTTATTCAATACTGTAAGTTCATGCTTTCAGGTCCAAGTTTGCTCTTCATCACGTACCCAGAGGCCATTGCAAACATGATGGGCTCGACCTTTTTTGCAATCATCTTTTTTGTGATGATGATCACGTTGGGACTGGACAGCACGGTACGAACCTTTGAACAGGGGACATAGATGGTTCTTTTATGTATAACAGAACAATATTTGAAGCTGTAGTGATATTTACTATACTGAAATATTATTATTATTATACCTGATATTAAGCATCCAATAAATTGAATGGCTTATGCAGATTGAAATATCTACAAGCTACACTGAAAAAACTGAACCGTTGACTTTACTTAAATGTACTATGTCAACAAATTCCATATAACTGTATAAGGTTAGTTGAAAGCAATAATATTAAGTTTGAATAAGAAATATTAGGTTTAACTAAACATTATTGCTTTCCACTGACATCGTACAGTTATATGACATTTGTTGACATATTACATTTAATTATAGTCAATTTCCCGTTTTTTTCCATGTACAATACAGTACTATGTCAAACGTTCTAACAACAACAAGTGACTGTGTGTTTCAGTTCGGGGGGCTGGAGGCGATCATCACTGCTGTGTTGGATGAATACCCGGATCGTTTCTCACACAGGCGGGAACTTTTAGTTCTGGGCTTGGTAGTCGTCTGCTTTTTGGGCTCTCTAAGCACCCTTACATATGTACGTTTTTATTTTTTATTTTAAAGCTTGGGTTATTGCCTGGATATATTGTAGTGAATTAAAAACGTCTGCAGTCTGGTGATGGATTTTGATTAGTAAGTGTATAATGATTTCGACAGGGTGGTGCCTATGTGGTGAAGCTGCTGGAGGAATTCGGAGTGGGATGCTCCATTATAGCTGTGGGTTTCCTCGAGGCCATCGCAGTTTTCTGGTTCTACGGTAAACACAATGTTATATCAACTGACCTGTGTTCAGTTTCTTTTATCTGCTATGTACATGGATGACCCTTGATATTGAAATACATTGTTAGCATATGAAAAACAAAAGGCTGCGACTTTTGTGTTGCTTTCAGGTATCACAAGATTTAGCAATGATGTTAAGGCCATGCTGGGCAAAGCTCCAGGATTGTTCTGGAAGGTGTGCTGGGTGGCCATCAGTCCAGCATTTCTAGCGGTAAGATATGAGATTCTGTGAACTGGAGCTTTATCTTTACAATGCTAACATTTACTTTAACGGTTTTATATAAAACACCAGATAAGTAATATTCAACATGTAGTCATTTTAAAAATATCATCCAATTGGCAGAAGTGGATCAGTACAAATATATAGGTCACCAAAACAGGTAAGAAGTAAGAAGATCTCAAAGACGTACGTTATCTGGATAACTAAATATCAGAATGAATATTTTAACATGTTTCTGTGTTCTATATTTTATGTGTTTTCAGGCTTTATGTCGCAAAACATTCTCAGATAACTCAATTAACCTGCTTCTTAAAACAGGCCCTAAATGCTTTAATGGCAAATTACTTCTCATTTTTGTACATGTACTATATTCAAACTGTGAAAAGGAACTTACACATTGAACACTGTTAAGCCAGTGCCAACATGTTTTACTCCATACATACAGCTGTGTGTAAGATCAAAGGACTACTCCACCAACAGCTGATCCCCCTTGTGTACATTAAGCCCTCCTCTATATGAAATATCTTCTTCAACACTTTTTCAAAAACATGTTTATTGCATAAATGTCAGGTAAATGTCAACGTCCCTCCCCTATATATAGTTTAATATCTTTCTCTCTTATTTGCATCAATCGTTCTTCCTGTTGACATTTTGTATTATTACTCTATGACTTTCTCTATAGCATACATGTATATTTTATGACAGATATATTACCCTTTCTCTAAATATTCTCCTATGTAAGAATGCAAAAGTTATATTTCTATATAGAGATGCTAAATATGGAAATGTTATGTGTCCCAACTCTTCTCAGTATATTATAGTGAGCTCCCTGCTGAAAGTGCCGCACCTGACGCTGTTCGACTACACATACCCAGACTGGAGCATCACAGTGGGATACATGATGGCCCTCTCCTCCTTCATGTGGATCCCCATCTACATGGTCTACAAGCTGGTGTGGACCCCTGGATCTCTCAAACAGGTCAGTGGAGGACAGAGGAAGGAATACAAACAAAAACAGAAAACACAAGTTGTTATGTGCAGAAAATGCAGAAAACACATTTCCTTAAAGGTCACCTATTATGCAAAATCCACTTTCCAGAGATTCTGAAAGTTTCAGGAAAAAATATTCGCTCACTTTTTGTCCTGATCCATTTATATAAAAACCTGTCTGAAAATGAGCTGATCACATTTTGGCCACTTTATGATGTCATAAGGATTTGTTGGCTTGTGTAACCAATAGCCAATCACCAACCAAGGTAACCCCCCCACCTTATCACCCGAATCTCCTCCGAGAGCACCATTGTGTTATTTTTAACCAAATATAAAGGGCGTGGGGAGTGGCTCCTTATTTTCATCTAAAGACAGAGAATCAGCACTTTTGAAACAGGGCTGAAACAGAGGGGATTATGGGATGCTACAATGATCTGTTTGGTATTTGGAGCAAAACACTTCAGAAACATGTTTTGTATATATCTGAGACCTGTAATATATTGATGAAAAACAGTATAATAGGGGACCTTTAACATTTAACTTCTACCTGTCTGGTTTCCCACAGAGGTTGGCGGTGTGTCTCAGACCGGAGAGGACCCTACCTGACATCCACGCTGACAGCCTCAACATGGCCACTGTGCCGTAGAAAGAAAAATATCCCTTGCTTGTAGTTTCTACTCAAAAACCACAGTTTTAAGTTATTATTTATGACTGGACCTAAAGGTTATCTGACAACGTGACAGTTACCTGCTGATTACATTACATTACATGTTACTTGTTAGATGCTTTTATCCAAAGCGACTTACATACTCAATACTGTGGACAATCCCCACTAGAGCAATTTTGGGGTGAAGTGTCTCAGGGACACAACGACATGCTGACTGCAGTGGAGTTTGAACCTGTGCTCCCCTGATCCTAACACCAATGCACTATCCACTACGCCACACGCCTGCGTGTGGCGCTGATGATATCCAACATGACAACTTTCACTGCACATAAACACTAAAATGGTAAATATAGCTAAATGTGTTATTCCAGGAGGAACTGAAATAGCAATACTCAATCAGATCTACAGCTTCACATGTTACCATTTACAAGTGTTGCATTTGTGCTATGTGGGAGTTGGTAGTGAATACTTAAACGTAATGGTTTCCCCTTAATCTGCTGTCTTTATCACACAAGAACTATATGCCAAGGAAAATAAAAACAAGTATTTCCATATGTTACATTCAGCCAACTATTACTATTGCATGAGGTTGTTTTCTCCTTTTAAATTCTAAATGTCCTGTATGTAAAAAGCAAGATGAAACAATCATAAGGTTATATTGATTGTTCCACTAGAATAATCATGGCGGCAGAGTTTTGCATTTCTCACGTAATTATTCACTTTATTTATAGGGCTTATTATTCGCTAATGGACAACAAATCTTAAAGTATGTCAGCTGATGTTTTTCAAACCAGGTGTTACCGACTTTGCAGTATTTTTTTTGTAGTCATTTGAACAGATATTAAGTATGGTTTGTGTTGGAATAAGTCTAAACACATTTTTTGCTGGACACACAAACAAGATGGGACCAAACCTAAAGTAGTTCACCAGTAAACGTCAGACCTTCCTTTAGTTTCGCCAATGCTGTTTTTCATATTCATGAAGTAGATTTGTAATACAGTGCTGGTATAGTGTTTTGTAATGGAGATATGTGAGGCACAGACAAAGTTCATCAGTTCGTTTTCAGAATAATTTTCTTCTTAAATCTTAGATTTTTTGTGTATTATTTTGGCATTTTAGAAAGTAGAAGTCCTGCCTGTAGTTACAGTACATTATGATAATATAATATGTCCAAGTGTAAGTTTGTTGGTGCTTTATATTCAAAATGAACTTTTTGATCTCCATCTGATGCCTGTATTTAACTCCAGATAGCCTGTTTTGCCTTAATCTGCCTAAATATTACACTGTATGTACAAAACGTGTAAAGGTTGTATTGATATTGTGCCTCTCCAATGTTTTCAATGTAATTTGAGACTGTTCAAATGTTTTTTGTAGACACATAGCGTAATATCACTTGTGTCTTTTCCATTTATTAATCTAAAGTGCTTTATACTGTATTTTTATTTATAGAATAATGTGATGAGCAAGGTGATGATTGTTGTGTGATTTCAGTTATTTTTGAACCTGGTTTATGTACTAGTAAGATGTGTATAAATGAATGATGGTAAATTACATATTTTATCTTTGTGCTTCTTGTCGTTCCTGGAGG
Organism: Trematomus bernacchii; assembly: GCF_902827165.1. Lineage (NCBI taxonomy): Eukaryota > Metazoa > Chordata > Actinopteri > Perciformes > Nototheniidae > Trematomus > Trematomus bernacchii. The sequence goes on from NW_022988176.1 coordinate 316,710, forward strand.
TTAAACATGAATATGACCAAACAAACTCAACATCATATATATTGCGTTAAATTCCACTATCTGTATTACAACAGGTATTTTCTATCTCGAATGTTACACATGTAGCAGACCACATAAGAGGGTTCTCTTTTGTAAATCTCCATATGGTGATCTTCATGTCTTTGTGATGGCTGTTGGCTGTTGCTGCTCACCGCTATTAGATATTCTAATTAACAAGCTAATTTGCAATATCCCGAATCCATCAACATACAGGGGAATAGAGCAGCCTCTACACACACACACACACACACACACACACACACACACACACACACACACACACACACACACACACACACACACACACACACACACACACACACACACACACACACACACACACACACACACACACACACACACACACACACAGTGCAATCTCCTGAAGGATGACAGGTATGAACGTAAACGAGAGGACGAGAGGAGAAAGTGGTTTGAAACATATGATCCCCATTGAGCTGCTGGTTGACGGACGTGCAGATCAAAGCCCTTTTGTGTCACTGACTGCCATTGAAGTAGAGAACAGGAGGAACATAAAAGAGACACTGCTAAATAGACGGTATCTTCTCTACCTGACATGAACAGCTCGACAAACAGTATATTAAAGGACAACACGACTGATACGTGTTGCAGTGCGGCCATTAATCGCACTAATACTACCTCTTGGTGTATAATACTCAGCTAGCAGGAGTGATATGGAAATATTGGATCTTCAGATAATGTGTGCAAAAATGTATCTTAAGAATCACCCTCCCTCCAAGAATGCTACGTAAAAAAAGAAAGATAATTATGAAAGAAAAATAATGAGTGAGAATCTTAAAATAAAAAGTCCAAGTTAATATAAGGGATAGAATATAACATTACAAAAAATATATAAAGTATATATGAGACAGTGTATACAATTGAATAACCTGAATGCAAATATAAGTGAAATGCTCTTGTGAATGTATATGAGATAAGTTGTTAAACACTAAGTGAGAGTATTTAAAAGGTAAAGTGATAATGTAATGTTGTCGGGTGGTGAGCGTCCTACAGTATATGCTTGGAGTTTTCTGTCCTCATTCAATTATAACCATGTAACTATTGTTAATAAATGAGTTAATAGCGCAGATTTAACAATGTTAAACAGGTATTATGATGTAATAAATAAACGCATCGAGTATACTGTGATGATGTTATGCTCATATACATGTGCTGTCATGACAATGTTCAAATCCATTGATGAATCAACAGGAACATACAAATAGAAGATGACACAGAGTCACACTTATAATAAGTTTAAAGGTGCTTTTCCTTATTGAAAACATGAAACCTATCAGTGTCCATTCTTGATTTATGTAAGCATAGTAAAGCCAGTTTAATCCAGTTTAAATGTCTTCGTTCTCTGAGTTCATGCCGTAATGAAATGTTTTTTTGTTTTGATTAATTTTTCCAGCAAGCCTCCAGTTTTAATTTCAGGCCGGCGTGAGTGACATTTCCTAAGATTCATTAAGCTTCTCTGGCATGTGGTTAAGAACCATAAGTGTTTGTAATGGTGTGCACTCTTAAATTCTATAGAGGATGGAGGTAAAGGCCATATACATCACTCATGCAGATTAATTATATAAGGATATAACCGCAAGGAGCTTGACCTTTTTATCTTTTCTTCATTGCTCTTTGACATTTCAGATATGGGGAAATGTGACGAAGGCCTCCCACTTGTTTGATGGTTATCAGTAAGAGAAAAAGATGATACGCTCTGAATTTATACAGTCCAGCTATCTCAAAAAACCAGAAGCTTTCAGGAACAGTCAGGGCTGCAGAAAGGCCTGAACAATTCCTTTAACACTGGCAGTGTAAAAAAGAACATGCTAGAGCTGAACAAATTAACCTATCATTAATTTGTCAGAAAAATACTTATTGTTGAAGTGACTTACGATGCAAAAATATGAAGAAAATTATTCTATGAAATCATCAAACATTCACATTTTAAAACCAGTGAATGTGTCAAATGTCTTTTAACAATCTCTATTGTCAGAATAATTTCCTAGGACGTTTTCCAAAATAACAATATAACATGTTACTAATTATTGGGTATATAGAGACAGTGTAAGGATTGTACAATTTTAATAAACAACTTCTAATTAACTGCAACTTCATAGAGACTCATTATTACAATATATGGTATGTACTTGTATCTATTCTATTTTCATTATTTAGCTTGAATTTTTGGAGGATTTCCATGAATGTATTAATTGATCAAATAAAGGATTACTTGTAAAAATAGTTGTCAATTAACTTTCTTCCCATTGACAACTACTACTCTCTATCGCTGTAAGAAGAAGTATTCAGATCCTTTACTTAAGTAAAAGTACAAATACTATGGTTTTAAAGTAGGCTACTACGTAAAAGTCCTAATTTCAAATTGTTACTTAAACCCTCCTATTGTCTTCGTTTCCCCCCCCCCCCTTACTTTGGTATTCACGGTCAAATTTGACCGGTCCTGTTTTAACTGCTATTACATTAACACAAAAAACATCACCAAATTTCATTTAACACCCTTTCAAACTGTAAATATTGTATAGACTACTGGTATACATGAAAAACTGCAGTAAATATACAAAGAACAGACACTGAACATGTATTGCGTGTGCCAGGTGTGATCCATGTGGGGGGATGGGCACATAAGAGCGGGAAATGTGTCAAATTGTTCTGTGTGTGTGTGTGTGTGTGTGTGTGTGTGTGTGTGTGTGTGTGTGTGTGTGTGTGTGTGTGTGTGTGTGTGTGTGTGTGTGTGTGTGTGTGTGTGTTTGTGAGTGCCAGGTGTGATTCACATAAGGGGGGATTGGGCACATAAGGGGGGGTACACATCTAGAGTATGTGTGTGTGTGTGTGTGTGTGTGTGTGTGTGTGTGTGTGTGTGTGTGTGTGTGTGTGTGTGTGTGTGTGTGTGTGTGTGTGTGTGTGTGTGTGTGTTTTATCTGATCCGGATGGTTACTAATTCCTTTTCTTATGTCGGTCATTTTTGACCGGGAACACCATGGGTGTTACAAACTTGACTAAATCATCCAAAATTCAATGAAAGTGGTGGTCAGCAATTTGATATGTTCAAATGTCTACTGTGAAGGATATCATAAAGCCTTAATGCAATCGAATGTAAAACAAAAAAGTTATGATTGATGAAAGTAGTAAATCGGTCAGATTTGACCCGAAGACAACAGGAGGGTTAAGTAAAAGCGCAAGTATTAGCAACAAGATATACTTAAAGTACAACAAGTAAAAGCAGAATGGATCTTTTCACGGTATCATGGTTATTATTCTATCCTGTTTTTATTCATGAATAAGTATTTTATTGTTGTGGTTGGTCAATGTAGACCAAATGTAGATACTTGAAATAGGCCTACCTGTTACAGTAAAATAAATGTAGTGGAGTAAAAGGCGCCTCTGAAATGTAGTATAGTTTAAAATTAAAATAATACTAAAGTAAATATCCTTAGTTACTTTCCACCACTGCTGATACTAATCGTTTCCGCTCAGAGACTCTGTAACAACTCTAGGGCTTTAGGACCCGGATGCTCCAGCGGAAGAGGAAAGCAGCACCATCTCCATCCTCCTCATCCTCCAGCTGCCCCGCTATGATGCTGCACCTCATCCGTCAGGCTCTCATCATGAGCTTCAGTGTGTTAGTTAACGCACAATCCGAGGACTCCAAACTCACCGAGAGAGCTTATGTTGTTTTGCAGAAGCAGGATTTAGGTGAGAGTTAGCATCAAACTGCGAAACTGATGTAAGGCCTACCGGGCAGTGCATGCAGTGGTGTTTACATACTGGCTCTGTTGTGGCGTTTGCGCACTTTATAGTCGTGTTTTGTCTCTATACTAGATTGACATCTTCTTATAATGAAGCAGGACACTTGATACCAGTGAAACCAGTAAATACTTCACCTAACAGCCTGGTTATCTGTTGTTATTCTCGGTTATTGTGTTCTTGTCCTCAGTCACGTGTGGGAGTGTCCTCGCAGTGCTGCTGGTGCTGATGATCATCATGGCTGTCTGTGTCTACAAACCGATCTCTCGCCGGTGAAACTAGCCTGGAACCTGGAGGAGATAAAGACCGAGAGACAGACTCTGTGCTCTCGGTGCACCGACCAGCTGAGCCCCGGAGCCCCGAGCAGCTGAGCCCCGGTGCCCCGAGCGGCTGAGCCCCGGAGCCCCGAGCAGCTGAGCCCCGGAGCCCCGGTGCCCCGACACCACCTCCCCGGGACGGGAGCAGACCTGAGGGGGAAGCCGAGCTCTGCAGCCACCGCTACCAGGAGACCCCCAGTGTGCACAATTATATCATTACTGGGGTTTCATTCGTCATTCAATCACGTTATTTTAGAGTAACTGCAGGGGTGTAAGGTAACTAAGTACATTTACTCAAGTACTGAACTTAAGTACAATTTTTAGGTATTTGTACCTTACTTCAATGTGTTTGCTACTTTGTACTTCTACCCCACTACAATACAGAGGTTAATTGTGTAATTTTACTCCACTGCATTTATTTAATACCTTTAATTACTTTGCAGATTTTGATTAATGACACTTAAATAAGACTTTAGTTACACCTGGAGTAAATTCACAAGTTTACTTTGTATTACCTATACAAAGTAATTAAAACTAGCTGCACCTTTACCAGCTTTGATAACATGTAATGCATCAATATTTATAATCAAAACACATATATTATTCTGACATTGCATAATGAGTACTTGAAAAAGTATATTTTGATGCTAATACCTTTTCTACTTTTTCTTAAGTAAGATTTTGAATGCAGGACTTTTACTTGTAACAGACTATTCCTAAACTCTACTTGTACTTTTACTTAAGTACAAGATCTGAGTACTACTCCCATCTCTGAGTTATTGTTTGTTTGGATGCCTCATCAATCACATTTGCCTAATTTGATATGCTGAATATTCTTTATTTAATTTGAAAGACAGAGGAAAATTGGATTGAGATATTTGGTGACTTCAATTTCCAATAATCTAGGCTGTTTCACACTGTATATTATATGCATCACATTTAATTTATTTTCATTTATAAATTGATACATTTTAAATAAAATGCTGTACTAATACTGTAGTGTGTTTGCTTCCTATGTGTTTGAACATACATCTGGTCAGTAAACCTCGAGAACTTGGACCATTCATAACATTTAAGTGGGACTATAATGTGAGATGTTGATATTGCCTAAATTTGCAGAAAATGAATTGTTTTAATTGTCACACATAAAAATAAAAACTCTTGTTTGATTTTGTGATAAAGGATCTCTACAATTTAGATACCAACAGAGAAACATATTGATCGAAAACACACATAATGAAATTAGATCGAGGCAAACATTTAGAAATCTTGTCTTCAAAACTGGCTCGCAATAATAAAATATCACTGACGATTTTTATTATTGTGATTCTTCTTACATAGTAGATTTGTATCCTGTAAACAGTATGTGCTTGATGCCGAGTTCATTTAAACTCAACATGAAATCTACTGTACGCATGTACATACCTCTACCTAGTGCATTCAGTATATATCCATATATGATGGAAAAATATAAGGTTGTGGTGTCAGCAGTGGTTTTGATAATCAAACACATGAACAAGGTCAATTTAATCCTTATGGAAATAAAGTGCTTTTTATTTTAGAAACATTTTGAAATCGAGACAATGTCTTAACATTTTAACATATTAAAAAAAAAAATTGCAGCTGAAACGGTGCATTACAAAGACCTGCAGTAAATGAACAAAAGCTAGCCTTTTTAAAGTCGACTGTTCAGCAGTTCGGAAACTTGTTTGTTACATAAGTCGTTTTTCAGCTGCAGCCCCTGAACGCGAGATGCAGCTTCACAGAGAGAGCGCTGATAAGTGGTTGGCTGTCAGTGGAAACAACTATAGTGGTTAATGCATGTTACTCAGCATCACCCTGGTACAACGGAAACCTCTTAATCTTGTTTTAAAAAGTTACAAAAAAAGAAATATAACTGTTCAAAAGTTTAGTCTAAGTGGCACCAAATACATTTTCACCACCTCTTTCCCCCACCAAGCGTTGTCAGAACAAAGCAGTCCCTTGGCACATGCTGAAGAAACGTATCCTGCATATGGCGGGCATCTCAAGCGTCTGTGCCGTCTCTTCTTTTGCTCAGAGGTCAAGAGTTGTTCGTGGCTACAAAAGGCTAACGGTATGCCTTGAGGAATTGGAATAATCTCTGCAGCATTGGTTTTGTGACTGCTTTTTAACTGCATGACGGCTATTGAGGTTTTAAACTGAGGTGCTTGAAGCTGCTCAGTGAGTTAACAAAAATATTTCCATTCGCACCATGAAATCTGAGAACAAATTCAATAAAAACCAGGCCGGGAAACCCCCATTCTTTTTGCAGCAGAGATGTTACATTACCATGCAGCTGATTTGACGTTTCTTATAGAAACATGCGTCTGTTTACCCATCTGCAGAGTGTGAATTAACAGAGTACAAGAAAATGCATTTACTTATAAGCCTCCATGAACCTAACCTCTATGTTTATAATGATATGGCAGATATGCATGAGCTTTTTGATTTCGCATCAAAGACAGATTTACCAAGCGGCAACTTCCAATAGATGTACAAACTAACTCCAGAGTGAAGGAAAAATGTGTAAAACTGGAACCCTGAGATTTCTGTTCTTCAGTGAGCTCACGGTCCTCTTCAAAGTGACTCTGTAGGAAGGCTTCACAGCGAGGACACTCAAATCTGTCCCGTTAGGTCCAGAGTAGTAGACGCTTTCTACTGTGTTAGGCTGATTTCATTCTAGCCATTTAAAAACCAGGGACTGAGGCAACATGTACCATCTACATGTACCATCTACATGTACACAGAGCTCTGGATCTGAGTGCCAGCACAACATGAAGACAACTTAGGTAGTCACTTTGTTCACTGGACCTTAAATTACACTGATTTGACCCGCCTCGGACAACAATGTGATCCACACACGCACGTTGCTGCTGTTACTCTGATTTAGATAGAAAATAAATAATTAGAAGAGCCAACCCAAAATGATCTGAAAGAGTCCATGAATTAACCTTGAGGATGGAGATGCAATATGCTGAGATAGAAATATATAAAAGATTATGTTCTTACCAAAAATACCTTTTGGAAAATATTAGATAGCGAGAGTCTGACATTGCCTGTGCAAGAACGATCAGCTACAGAAAGGAACCTGCACTTGCATAGATGACTACAGTGGTTAGGGAGGAATTCTGAGGTGTGGTAGTTGCTTCAGGATCTGAAAAAGTTGTGTTATTATTATTATTATTATTCCCTCTTTTTTCCTTTTACTTTTCAGTAAGTGATAGCTGCAAGATCATCGCCAGCTCCTCTTCCTCCTGCTTCCTGAGCCGCTCCTCTTCCTCCTGGGCCCGTGCAGAGAGCTCCATGGCCAGGCGGAGCCCTGAGTCAGCGCTGGAGGCCGAGGGCGAGCTGACGGGGCTCGGGGTGTCTCCAAATTCCACTAGCACCCCCTCTGGGATACTCCTAGAACAGCAGGAGAAAGTCAGATCCAGATATGTTATGTGTCATCTAAATCCCTGTATGACAAACAACTATCAAGGACTGTTCCTTTTACCACATGTAATTAAGTAATTGCAATGTTACCCTGTGTTCCTACCTGTCACTCTGGCTACTGGGCATGACATCAGTAAATTCCGCATCGGCATCCTCCGAGTTTCCATCCTTCAAAGACACACACATCATGATCATTAAAAGGATGCAGAGAGATGCAAGTAGAACATAGGAAAATGGTTAAGACAGATCTGTGTTTTCTAGGTTTTGGCCAGAGAGTCGAGTGAAGATTGTTCTGACCTCGCCAGGAACCATGCGAGACTCCAGGAGACTCTGATGGATGGCGTACTGCAACAGCTCCTCGTCGTTGTTGGACACGGGTGCGTGTCGAGTTCCTCCTCTGCGGTGGTAGGTGGCGGGAACGTCAAACACTGAAGGACACACCTGGAAGGGAGGCATTGCTGCACGGATAAAATCAAAAAGAAAATCAGTTTAGGAATCCTAGACGTGAGATTATTTAAAAAAAACACTTTCACATTAAATAGTTCAACCTTCTAGATTCCTACCTGCAGCTTCTTCCTCTTCTCCTGAGGATGTTGGCGTGGCTGCTGGTGTAGCGATGGCCTCCTCTTCAGTACTGCATTTATTGACGTTACCAAATGTAATCCTGGCATTCAGCACATGAAACAAGGGAATCTCTGCAGCAGAGGAAGGCAAAACAAATCACGTTAAAACAGACTTAAGAGAGGGAAAGAGACTACAAACAAGAGCTTTGGTTGAAAAGGAAAAATAAGTCCCATTTCTCTGACTGACCACCTTAACCTCGAAGAAACAGGTTGTGTAGATATCACACTGCATAAAGACTTGGCTGGGAATAATGGATTTTGAAAGCAATTTTTTATAACACACAGAAAATGAGTACAGTAACAAATGAAATGCTGTACAATCCAAGAAAGGATTCCTGTCAGAAACTGATGGCCAAATGGTGCGTTACTTTAAATGTTGCTGCCTTTAGTAATGGTGAGTAGGCGTGAAATTGACTTAGAGAATTCCTCAAGAACTTATCATGGTTGCCACTTAAGACATTTAGACTTACAGTACAGAGCAAAAAAGACAGTTTGACCACTGACTTGCTCTATGTACTTGAATAATGTGTAGTTTCGAATAAACTTCATAGGGATGTCACATACCTATTTTAACAGGAAATCCAGGAGGAAAATTCAGGGTGACGAAGTCTCGCAGACGTGCAAAATGGGAACTGGTCCGAGCCATTAGGTCGATAATAGGGGTCACCTGCTCCACCAGGGACAGGGGATGTTCCTCGCTCATCCATAATGTACCTTTGAACCTGCGTGAGACAAGAAATAATCAAAATGAATGTGCTGAATGTTCAATGTGCACACAACTTGAGACTTGAGACAAATACTGTAATAAAGTATGATGTTTGTTGCCATGAGGCAGTGTTTCTTACTTCTGTGTTCGAATGCTCAGCTCAATGGGTCGGCCGATGTCTCTGTTCCCAAGGTCAAAGTCAGGGTCAAAGTATTCCTCTGGAGTGATGGCAGTGGGATTGGTGGCAGTTGCATACTCAAGCGTCAGGTCCTATAAAGTGGAGCATTCTATCAGCTAACAGGTGGGAGAACACATCACCTTTATGTAATTACTGAATACACGGCTTACCCCTTGTGCACTTATGTGCTGCTCCACAGTCCCAAGCAGAGACTCCAATATGTTCCTTTCACCTTCAAACAGAAAACGATGACTTTAGTACTCTCCTTCACGCTCCGTAGATGCAGCTTTGTTATTCATATGGACAAAAGTCTTACTTTAACATCTTAATATAGAAGCATATTTTCCACCTACTTTTTATCCTGGCCTTCTCCTCGTCTGTGAGATGCTCCGTCCTCGTCCGGATTACCACGTTTACATTGTTCACACTGAAAACCTGAGAAAACAACCAGAATATAAAGTAATACATCAAAAATGGGCTACACAGTTTAAAGTGGCATTAATCTTAAATTGTAATGAAAATAAAAAGTATAAAACTTCTGTTAACCTTTGAATCAAATCCATTGACCATTTCAGTTTTGTCAGCTCTCCAGCCCCACATTCCAGACTTGTTCCTGCAAAAGCAAAAGCATTACTACAGGTCAAACACACCATCCTTCAGTTAGGAATAACTTCCACGACAAAGAGAATGCAAATAAAGATTTGGGAATTTGAAGTAGCCTGTTAATGGATTAAAATGTGGCATTTAAAAAGGTGTTTGCACCAATCTGTGATAGTTCTCTTATCTTAGAGTCTTTAGCTGTGTTGCATTGTTACGTTTTGTTTTAAATTAGATATGTTCCTCCTAGCCTCAATAAACTACTATCAGCTTCAATAAGAAAGAAGTTATCTTATCAGCAATGTTAACAGGTCAACATGTGGAGCAGTTTAAGCACAGCTGTAGTTATTAACAATGGCATCCAATAAGTGGCTGAGACACTTTTTGAATATCAAGGCTGTGGCACGTCATATCTTAAGTTCAGGGTTCACTAATGCCCAAGTTACACCTCTGTTTAACAGGTCAATTGTCCACTTCAAGAAAGGCCTATTATTCGTAACTAACATTATTTGCTCACATTCATAATATATATTTGTTTAAGTTGTTATTTTGTAGGGTTACCTCACTTGCGTAAGTGAAGTCAGACAAGATACAAAAATGTCATGTCAGATAAGATTTGATCAGATAAGTGTGAATGATGCGTGTCAAGATAATTAGATGCAAGCTTGATACTGGAAAGTGGAAAGTCAAATGGTAACACTGCTTGCACAGTAACAACACACGTGACATGGTAACTCTTATGAAAAACTGTCAGTGTGGAGTTTGTTCTTGGCTGATCAAAGGAAGTATGATCTATGCATGTAATGAGAAAAATGACAACTGAAAAAGATGTGACTCTTGCCTCTCAAAAGCCATTTCCTTGGTGTCCAAGTAGGTGTTAACAATAGGAGTGGTCAGCCTTTTGGCAACTTCCTGTTCAGCTGGCTGCATTGACTCTAGTGTGACTTCCTCGATTTCTTGAGATATGTTGAAGCGTTCAGTGTCCACAACCTCATCGTCATGGTTCACCTCCATCAACTCTGCATATGAATCTGTAAAGATACATTCAGGGATAAATGATATCACTGAAATAGCACAAATCATAAGAACTCTTCTTTTAGTGCAGGCGATTTAAAGCACAAACCATCTCCTCTGAAGATGTAGCTCCTGCGCCCTCTGATCCAAGTCATGTTTTCAAAGCCCAGAAGAGTGGCATCCACTCGCAGGCTGGCGCCACTTTTCCAAATGCGACAAACATCACTTGGACAAACCCGGGACAGAAGAGGGACTGTGAAGCAACAGCAAATGAATGTCTCACACATGAAAAACGTTATCAATCATTAATAAACCAAAACAAATGCTACCCTGACAAATGTGCAGATATGTGGTATTTCCTGTGTGACCTGATATAACCTCTGCACAGGCAAAGATTATGTAGAGATACTTTCCTCTCTTGAATAGTTGATTGATGATAACTAGCATGTACTGCAGGAAAATACTACTCTGTACACACAGTATACACTTTACTTTAATGATATATAGCCACACATAGATATAAAATAACTTACTCCAACTGTTGAACTCCCACTTCATTTCCATATAGAAGTCTGGAGACTGTAGATGAAAATAAAGACAGTGAAATTAGTTCATGCAGTAGGAAATGTTTCCAGGAACACTTAGAGAAAGCTGACAAGACAACTGTAAAAATGAAGTAAGACCTCTCTGATCTTTGCCAGCAGCTCAGGCACTCCTCCCAGAGCAGTGGAGGCTTTGAGGTAGTCTCTGCGTTGCAGCACTAACTGAACCATCTCTGGGTCTCCGGTGCTGACTGCCTCCTGCAGAGCTACACAGAGACAGACAATTATAAACAAACCACTAAACTTTTTTTTTTTTTTTAAAGCATCTGTTCCCTGGGTGCAACAAATACCCATTAGAAAACCTCAGCCACAATTACAGTAATAGCAAGGGAAAGTGAAACTGTTTCACTGCAGTTAGAGGAGTGGATATGGATTTTGACAAGAAACCCCATTAACAGCAGATGCTTTGTAGGTTAATGTGATAAGGGCTTTAAGTCATCAAACAAGTGAACGAAACATGTATGGCTTCACATCCCGCTTTTATGCTACACTCTTACTGTATAATCTATTATGCTGCCAGTTCAGTTGTGGGACTAACCTGTCCAATTCATGCTGTTTTCTTTAGTCACTTCAGCACCATGTCTCAGAAGGACTCTCACTGACTCCAGGTGCCCGAGCGACACAGCCAGGTGGAGAGGGGTCCGGCCTCTGGGATCCACAGCCTCAGTGTCATTCTGAGAAAAATCAAAAAGAGACCAACATATTAGCTTGTTCTATATCCATATTTGTGTAATAAACTCTAAACCTGGTTCAACAATCCAGCAGCATTAACACATCAAGACTGCATATTGAGTCATGAGCTAAATGTGTTATTGATTAACATTGTTGGGATTAAAAGTTATACGGATTGGATCATAATAATGATATTGCACCAATATACAATACTAAACCGAGAGGAGATTAGAGATCATTTTTATTAAAATATGAATACCTAGGGGTAACTTTATATATTAGATGTTTCACAAGAATGAAGCTGAGAAGGTGGCAATACATAATACATAACAACAAAGCTATATGTTATCATATCTAACGTTAACACAAAATATGAATTATGTAAGAAACTGAGTACAGTCAAATATAACAAAATAGGACAAATACTATATTCAAAGTTGAGAACTGTGCAGATTTAAATAGAGATAGTGTGGAGCAGAAATGTGCAATATGTTCAAAGGGTTGTTCAGGATTTACACTTTTAATACTGTACATTTTAAAGTATTAAAAAGAACAATATACAACCCGGGAAACAGGCTTTTTAATGTGTAAGATAAGATAAGATGGACCTTTATTGATACCCAATACTCATAGGGAAATTCCGGTGTCATAGCAACAACAGAACAAGACAGAAACACAGATAATACACATAGGATAATACGAATAAAAAATAAAATAAGAATAAACATGTAGTAATAGTATGAATAGAAATAACAGACATGACATTAGTTAAAGTCTAAACAGGTCTAGTACATACAGATAGGTTACATATATATACATTTAAATGTGTGTAGTGGAATATATATATATTTCTGAAAGTAAACTTTGTTGATCTGTAAATAGAAATGTCATCATAGACAGTTCAAGCGCTATCTGTGTGGCACATTAGAGCATCTGTCAACACGACTGGCCTACTTTGACTGAAAGGCTACGGATGTGTTAACAGCTAACTCCTGGCCTTTTCTAGCTAGCATGCATTTGTGTTAAGTTTTGAAACATATTCCGTGTTTTAACCAACCTGTGGTAAAGTAATGTGTTCCTCCAGTGTCCTGTAGTCATTCTCCCACACGGCTGAGTGCAGGGGGAACCTCTCTCGGATCTCTTCGTTAGCCGTGGACATCTTTCTCTTTATGGAGCCGCTCAGTGCAACGCTAGCCCGCTTCTAACAATCACAGCCATGGGAAAACCGCGATAGCTACACGCTAGTCATGCCAACAAGTACAATTAATATGATCCATGCCCTCAATATTTGACGTCGAAATATCTAAACCGGTGTCCAACTTTTCACCAAGCCTTCCCCTAAAATAAACTTTTGAACAAGGAAGTGCCAGGAGCTGTTCCCAATAATGACAGGGGTGTCCTACAAAGAAATAGACTCACAAGCTAAACAATACAATCCAATTAAGGCCGCTGTCCTTACCCTTAACAATGTTAATTAATGTATATGTAATAGCAATTATTTCTTCGGTAAACACACGAGAGAAACAAGGTTTGTAAATAAAACCATCGCCTTGAGGAAAAAAAGAAAAATAGTCAGTCCCACTTGGACGAAACCATTAAGGGTCTCTGAATGGGGGATGCCATAGGACTAACTAAACGTAATAATCCTATAAACGTCCCGTGTCAAACTTTTAGGCCTTTAAGATGCTAAATATTTGAATTTCAAAGCATTTCTACTTGAAAAAATTAACAAAATAAACATTGCTAAAGCTGTTTCCAGGCATTTGCTTCTACTGAGCTCACCTATTATTTAGAAATGAGATCGGCGCTTTTACGTGTCGGGGAGGTTGAGAACACTTCACCGCCAGCGTACCACGGTGTGATGGATGTGCATATCGACCCTTTGAGGTTTTACACTATATTAATCACAGGTTATTCATAAAACCTGATGCAGTTGCTCTATTAACGTATGCATATTAAGTAGTTACTAAACTTTTCTGCAGATACATATTTTGTAACACAACCACACAATTATGATCCGTCCTGGCTGAACTCAGTTGTGAAATGCTGTTAATTTTTTAGAAATAAAGTTATTATTAAGTCAAATAAATATGGTGATATATTATGCGAATTGTGCTCCAAAAGATGAACTCCAGTAAATATATATCCAATAGGAGTCACCCTATTTTATGTTTTTAAAATTACTCTTTTTGTACCGTGTCACGAAGGTGCTTAGATCAAACTCACCTACTCTCACTTGTGTTTTTGCCCTCAGTTATTTCTATCAGGTTGTGTACCGAGCGGTACCGCCCAAAGGCCACTGCAAACTCATCTAAGCATTATGACTTGTATTTATGTATCATTATTAACGGTATTTGTAAAGAAATCAGGTCCACAATTATGATATACTTTTCCAGGCAAAATAGTCCAGGAGGCGTTATTTCCGGGAAGAAGTTTGTTTCCTGAAAGACCTGACTCTGGGCACAGTATCATACAACATTAGCAGCTGCCACTGGGAACGCTAGAGATCTGTAGTCCTTCATCTGTAGTCCTTCATTTGTAGTCCTGCTGTCTACCAGAGACCGACTGAAGAGTAAACTACCAAACGGGGACAGGCGAGTTAGCTAATCAGGTGCTAAGTCAGCCTACTTTGCAAACAAGCAACATTGTACCTTATTCTCGTTAGGTAACGTTATAATGGTTGTAACTCAGACGCTGGACAAAGCGAAACGGCTAGCAACAGTTAAATGAAGTAGCAGGTCGTTGTTTGGGGTTGTTTTTAATTAGCTAGCTAACACGGAAGGCATCCCCCCAAGAGTGATCAATGGTTAGCCAAACGCATCGGACATAATACTCTGTTTCAAAGGAGGTTTGTTGCTGAGCAAAGGATGTCTAAACGCATACGAAACACTGAGCTCTGCGCTGATTGCAGTGTTCCAGGTAAGACAATTCACACCATCCCTGAAGCTGTTACCCTTTATTTATTAACTACCAAGTAACCTTAAGCCAGAGCCTTGCACTGACTGCACTCTTTACATCAGATTATAACTACCGGTACATGCTGCTTTCCAACATATGCAGTGTTTTGAGGGGACAAGTTCTTAGTGCTGTTGACAGGTCCCTGGCTGGGGATGCAATTAGACCTGAAGCAGCTGTCTGTTTTAACTTTTTCCATCCGGTGTTACTTGCTTTCAATAATCAGCCTGGCATTTTTTTATGCATGTCAATGTAATTGCACAGTTGTTTCGTCAAAGGAAAATTATTAAATAATGTCTGTGGCATGCAAAAGTCTCCATCTAATTGGAAATGTAATAATCCATTATATCTGATCCTACATAAGCAGGAAACTGCTCTGTATCTATCACTAGGATGATTTAAATAATTGAAAGTCAATGTACAGTGCTCTCTTTTCAGGGTGAGTTTTGTGCAAAAGAGCCCCCAGTCCCATGTTGAGTGTCACTGAAAATATTCTGAATGGCATTACTTCTCCTCCTCTGAATCTAACTGTGTAAAGTCTTTCTTAAAAAAAACAATGTGTGAAAAGATATGGCCCCCCCTTAAAAGCCCCTCCCAAAAAAAAAAAAATGCCTTATTCCACCTCAAAAATGTTTGTCACATTGAAACAATCACTGCACTCTGGTATCTGTAGTTATTGTCAGGGGATTCATTAATTAAGATGAAGAGAGCTTAACCTGTGTTTGTGACATTATGGTAATAGTATTAGCCATTGGAGAAATTTGAATCAAGCCCTTACAGTCAAACATACTGTTTGTAAGCTGAACAAGTTGCATTGTGTTTGAGGAACCTTCAGGAGTCCCAGTTGTAATGAAATGACGTGATGTTTTCGGCAGGCACAGGAAGCAAAACAGGATGCTGAGTGAATTGACTGCGTGCTTTCAATGCAGACGATTTGTTTCTATTGTCTAACCACAAAACATTGCAATTAGGATTTACAGTAACAGTAGGCTGAGAATTAGTTTTAGAACTTTTATGTTGGGTACTTTCATATTTCACAAGAAAAACAACACATGTGCTTAAAATGTAGCAATACTCAAGTTTCAGTACCTTGTCCATCATCATGTCACTCAGACTAGTTAAACCCAGCAGGTCTTCACAGCAGCTGGCCTGGATTGCCCCTCCATACGGCTGCTACCAGTTGTTGGCTGAGAATATTTTTAGAGTTTCAAGATGTGGTATTAAATTTAGCAGCACTTGTTGAGGAAAGGGTAAAAGAGGCATGTCAGCACCAACTCCCAGGTCTTGGTCTGAGAGTAAGGAGGAGGATAGTCTGAACACTGGGGACCAGGTGCCAGTTTCTGACCAAAACCCCTGCAGCTGTTCCTCCTACACCTCAGCTGCTGCTCACACACTCACATACTTCACTGTCTTGTCCCAGTGCCAGCCACTCAATCTGCTTAACAGTTTATCGGCTGTCGGAGTATCGTATGAATTTACAGTATTTTTGGTCTTCAGATGTTCGCTGTCAGAGGAGTCTCTGTATAAATTGCAGACGGCACAACTATGTGGCATTTGTGAAGTGTAATAAATAGGTCAAGGTTAAGTAAACATATTTATTTCAGTCACACAGTATACTGTATCTTGTATACACTATATTTCTCTAACTATGCATTTCCAGAATTTACAGCACCAAAAGTATTGATAGCATTTGTGTGTTTTTGTTTAAAGGAGGAAGCTGCTCTCTTACTTAACATTTAGGTCGAGGTGCTTCAACCTACAACTGCTAGTCACTTCCTCGTTACACAATGCATGGCTTCACCTAAGGGTGGGGTTAAACAGGCTTTAAATGTCTCTTATAGCCAGTAAAACCTTATGTTAAAACCTTCTCAAGTCAAGTCAAAGTGTTACCATGTTCTAACCAGTGTTTGACTGTCTGTAGTATTAGTGCCCTATGTAGTGTTAACTGTTCTTCTTATATATTAGTAGAAATGAACAATACAGTAGTCTAAACTGGGAAGTCAAAACCAGATGCAAAGCAACTATTGGCTCTCAGGAATGATTGCATTTGCTTTCTTGCCTGTGGCACTCAGCACCAGGCCAATTCAATCAAAAATGAATTCAAAACCAAAAAACATAATAAAAAATAAATAAAATATATATATATATAAATACAAATAATATTCTAAAACAATATGAAATTTCAATATTAAAGACCTACCTAAGGTCTTAAAGAGCTGGACCCAGTAGATTACGGCACATGTTGCTGATGAAGAAGTAAAATATAATAATAATATTATAATATAATAATATAGAAAATGCATTTTCCTGGATTATTTTCATCCATAAAATAAAACAGTTTTGTTGACATCCTGACTATTTCAAGCAATTTACCCAAAAGTATCTATTGATAGTACACCTAGTACATAAGTGTGGGTCGCACAATAAGTTGTCTCAGGCTTTGAACACGGACAATACTTGTTAGAAGGATCTTTTTAGTTTTAGATTTGGCATTTTTTTCCTAGCTTTATCCTTTATGCATGTGTCTCTCATTGTTTTGACACTATAAGTTTCTGTGAGTGCAGTCAGTGAGGAACAGGAAAGGAGAAGTGCTACAACCTAGCATGTCGGTTATTTGAATAACGGTACTGAATGTGAAGAGAGGACATTTCCTATGATACATGTATAACTCATCTAAGACTACCTACAATTAAAGTTAGAGCAGATCAAACCTGTTAGAACTGAAGGATCCAATATTGTACCCTAAAGCCCCTCCTTTAATTAGAAAATAATCAATTAGATTGCAGAAAGTGTGATTTTCCCTGTTGTCTCTTCCCTGTCAGAGCCTCGCTGGGCCTCTGTGAACAGAGGAGTGTTCATTTGTGACGAGTGCTGCAGCGTTCATCGGAGTCTCGGAAGACACAGCTCGCAAGTCCGCCACCTGATACACACACCATGGCCTTCTACACAGCTACAGGTGATTATTTAATTCAGGAGACATTGATATTAATATTCACCTGTGCGAACCTACATATCTTGAGGACTTTCACAGTGTGCTCATGAGTGCTTTGAGGCCGATTCCCCTCTCCTACCAGGCCTTGAGATCCTGTTATCCTTGCACAAAATCTGTTTCAGTGTCGTTTAAAATTCATCAGACCTCTATCTTTGCTCACAATCTGTTGACAACAGTTGTACATCAGATCCCACTGGGGTTTATTGATTTTGTCCAAATATAGAAAGGGTTTGTTCGGGAAGTGAACTCAGCCTTCTGCAGTATAAATCATTGGGATATATTATACAGGTTCCTTTTACATTTCATCCTAGATGGTTCAGACATTATACGGCAATGGTGCCAATTCAATATGGGAGCACTCTCTTCTGGACCCGGCCTCTGTGATGAGTGGAAAACGCAAGGCCAACCCTCAGGACAAACTGCAGTGAGTTATTATTGTTGTGAAATGTTCATGTAGATGTTCATTAAATAACCCAAATAAATTATTGTTGAACTTCCATCTTTAGTCTGTTCCACTGACTCACTAACGGCCTCTTTCTTTCTGTTTGAATATGTTTCATGTTGTCCTGAAGCCCAAACAAATCCGAGTTTATAAGAGCCAAATATCAAATGCTGGCATTTGTTCATCGCATGCCTTGCCGGGAGGACGACAGCTCCACAGCCAAGGATTTAAGCAAGGTGAGGAGAAGGGGGTCCCCATGAGTTGAGCAGAAAACTGATATTTGGCACAATGTTTTATTATTACGCTTCATTCATTCATATTAATTGTTTTTTTGTTTTTTTTCAGCAACTTCACTCAAGTGTACGCACCGGGAATCTGGAGACTTGTTTGCGGTTGCTATCCCTGGGAGCACAAGCTAATTTCTTTCACCCGGTAAGATTCATCTGCTGCATTTAAAACCATAAATACACGAGGGCGACACTCTGTGTATCATCGGGGCAGAATGTGCTCCTGACACATGCCCTGAAGCACTAACTGCCACAGAGGCAGTAGTGTCTTAATCAAAATGATGAACTACTAGGAAACTGGATTTGTTTCAAGAAATGGAGGCCACACTCTTTACGCCTCTGGCCAGATTTGGCATCACAAAACTTGCCAGGTGTGTAGTTGAAATCAGATTGAAGGTTTTGAGATGGGTGTGGTCTGAGCAAGGGAGCCAAGAGTAGGGAGGGAGAAAGCTGGGATTCAAGATTCAAAGGTTTTATTGTCATATGCACAAAGCTATAGTGTAGAAATGACAATGCAATTCTTCTGACCTGAGCTCCTCCAACAAAAGTGCAAAAAGTCTAGATACACGTCAATAGAATATGATATGTACAAGAACAGAATATGAAATGAAAGAATGTAAATTACTGTAGGACAAAATGAAATACGGTTTATTGCGGTGATAACTATTTATATAAATAAGTATATTGCAAGATGACAACAGGAATGTTTATCGGGGCACTTAGCAGAGCTCAGGTGTTCAGCAGTCTTATGGCCTGTGGGTTAAAACTGTCCCTGAGTCTGGTGGTTTTTGTGGGATTGGCCGCCCCGACTTAAGGCCCCTGACCAGATTTGTCTTTGCATGTCAGAGTGATCCCAGAGCAAGATGTTCTCTAATTGTAATCTTTTGCAATAACGTTTCTATTACATCTACATCCCAATGGTTGTTCCTCCTCTCCTCCAGGAGAAAGGGAGCACTCCCTTGCATGTAGCTGCAAAAGCAGGACAAGTATCTCAGGCTGAACTGTTAACTGTTTACGGAGCAGACCCCGGAGCCCCTGACAGCAATGGAAAAACTCCCATTGACTATGCAAGGTTAGCTATTTTCAATTATCCTTAATAACTCAAACTCAATTTATCATCAGTGGTATATCATGGTTTTTGATGTGCCTTTTGTAGGGAAGCTGGCCACCATGACCTGGCAGACAGACTGGTGGAGATTCAGTATGAACTAACTGATCGGCTGGCCTTCTACCTGTGTGGGAGAAAGCCAGGTATGCAGTGAGAGAGAGATTTGATATTGAAATACCTTAAAAGATACGGATCAAAGAATATGTGCAGAGGTGTTGGTTGGAGCTAAAGAAAATATTGACTTGGCAAATAAGCCACAACAATGAGTAAGTTAGTGTTTAAGCTAGGTAGAGACGCAGATAAGAACAAGTGTTTATAATTTCCCCTGTGAAACCAAGTATGTACTATATTTAAAACACACTTCATCTAGAACGTTCACATTTCCGATAAGTATTGATTATGTTGTTGGCAATCCTTCAGAACACTTTTGTTCTTGCTTTCAGATCATAAAAACAGCCAGCACTTCATTGTTCCACAAATGGCTGACAGGTAAGAAAGCACTCTGTACGTAAGTCAACATGATGCATGTCAATATGAAGTGATTGATCTCTTATTGAACCTACATCTAAAGTGAATGGGCTTAACTTGAATCCAGCCAACAAAGAGAGTACAGAGAGGCAGCTTTTTGAGGGTTGTCTTTTGGCTCTGAGGCCTGTCCTAACACGCTGCTGAGAAAGCTGCAGCATCTACTATCTGTGTTTTAAGGAAATGGAAGTAGCTGACATACCAACCACTATTGCTGCAAATAAATCAAAACGTTTCTCCAAGCAACTGTAATTCATCACAGGCAGAACAATCTTTGTGCTTTTTTCAATTTAATAACACATTTAATCTCCTTTTTAATTGCCCTCTTTTGATGGATAAGGAACATGTAAGTATTGCTCAGAATGCAAGAGGCATTATGTATACCTATCATTTCACCAGCATGTGTTTATGAAAGCTATGCTCTGTGTGTAGCAGTTTAGATTTATCAGAGCTGGCCAAGGCGGCAAAGAAGAAACTGCAGTCTGTAAGTATTTTAGCAACATTTCCCTGAAGTTAGCTATATTTTCTTCCCTTACTTAAGTCTTAAGTGTCATTCTCTAATTGTCATGCAGCTGAGTAATCATTTATTTGAAGAGCTGGCCATGGATGTTTACGATGAGGTGGACAGACGAGAGACTGATGCAGGTACGGGAGAATGATCCAGTACAAGATTTGTTGTCTTTCATCCGGAGAATACATTTCTTGGAGTCCCCCTCTTGTGTAATATAATATGTGCTCATTGTTATCCGTTTTATTTGGTAGTGTGGTTAGCAACACAGAATCACAGCACTCTGGTGACAGAGACGACTGTGGTGCCTTTTCTTCCTGTGAATCCAGAGTATTCATCAACACGAAATCAGGCAAGTTCGATTTACAGACAGCATACCTGCACATGTTTACTATTACCCCTTTGCACACGTATACTGTGAAGTAACATCGCATACTTCTGGGCTGATGTGTCTTTGTTTTTCTTATTTAGGGACGACAAAAGCTTGCGAGATTCAATGCACATGAATTTGCAACTCTTGTCATTGACATATTAAGTGATGCTAAGCGCAGACAACAAGGGAGTTCGATAGCTAGCCCCAAAGGTCAGCATCTTATTGTGACTTTATTCCAACATGTAACTGATACTGAAATGTAGCGCAGATATAACTTTTCCACCTTGCGCCCCTTCATTCCAGATAATGTTGAATTCATCCTGAAGAACGTGGCAGTCAGGCACTGCAGTGACAGCCAGGACAACGACCAGCCTGACTACGACAGCGTGGCGTCGGACGAGGACACAGACCAGGATTCCCCCACCAACAAAGGAGATAGGACCAAGGTATCGTGGCATCACTTTCACAAATAAAACCCTGAAATCCGTTCTGTGTTTAACCCCTCCCTCTCCCACAGAGCCTGGACTCTGACCTCTCCGACAGCCCCATCACTGTGCATGAATACATGGAGGTGAAACACGCGCTCTCTGCCTCTGAGGCCAAGATCCAGAACCTCATGAAAGCCAACAACAACCTGAGCGATGAGCTGAGGCTGATGCAGAAAAAGGTATCCCCCGCGCTCCACCAATAAAATCACTAACACCGGGGGGCCGCACTGAGGGGGGGCCACAGCGGTCAGCAGAGCTCTTGTGGAGGCCGATATCTGAACAGGAATGCTGAGTTGCACGATAAGGCTGCTGTGACACCCTGCTGGTCCACCCTCTGTTTTGGCCAGCATGTTCGATTTCATTTCAAAGCTTCCATTCAAACCGGAGATTCTCTTTTTTTTTTCATTTGTTTTCTGGATTTGAGAAGAACACAATTCCTACTTTCTCCAGTTAATAACAGAAACATTTTACCAGTAGGTTTCTCTTTTTGGTACAAACCCATTCTGTCTAATGTGACTAACAAGCATGTTTTAAGAAAAAGCATGAAGTAATCAACAGTGTTTTTTAATCCCTTCATAGTGACTTACCATTGTATGTGTGTGCATTGCTTCATCACATATACTGTTTTTACTGCATAGAATGTTTTTGGATAATTGACTGCTCTTGTTTTGGGCAAAAGCCTTTTATTATGTATGGTTTTATTGTTTGACATGTTTTCTAAGTGGTCCCATTTCATAGATATTTAAAAGAATACAGCTGATACAAACCTGGAACTCTGATACTGTTACATCGACAATGTTAACTTTGAGATTCTGCACATTTGTATGCACTGTGCTTCAGTGATCAATCCGTGTCCTGCTAAATCCTGAACATTGTAACTTTTGGCAACAGATGTTCTATGCATGTTACATCTTTTTATTTTGTTAAAAGAAAAACCTGTCGTTAAGGTTATATTCCTGTTAAAATGGCTTAATTTGGCAGTTTTGAAGGAAAATGCAGATAATTTGTCTCTTAACTGTGACGTACAGCACTGTAGAGTACGGCATTGCTTTTGATGATGGGACCTGGCTTCGTGTTGGCTCGTGGGTTTCCCAAATGAAGATGAGTAAATAGATAAAGAAAATGATTGGCAGAGGTTGGACACTAAACCATAATACCCCCATTTCAGACCAGTACCCTCAATTTACTTTGTATATAAATACAAGTAGTTAATTAGCCAGTATTTTTTCCTCTAAAAATCATCATGACATTGTTTTTTTAATGGCTCTTTTCTTCCTATATTCCTCACTTAATCTGTGTGTACTTTGACTCATACTGCACCTCTGTTGCTAACCTACAAAACAATCTGTTGCTTGCTTGTTACTTGCTTTGCCTTTTTTTTTTCTTGCTTTTTTTGTTGACAAAATCGATGTTATTCCTATGATCTTTAGGAGGTAAGAGTAAATCTTGAAATTATATTTATGGGAAAAGATTCATGTTTCTAACCTGAAAGCTATACGTTTCCGCATGACATTATCATTGAATCAGCTCAAAGTCATATATATATATAATAATAATAATAATACATGTTATTTATATAGCGCTTTTCCTGGTGCTCAAAACGCTTAAATATATATATATATATATCTATATATTGGTGACGTGTCAAAAAAGAGCATATGAGAGTGATAATCAAATATTTACTGTTAACTTTCTATCATTGGAACAACAAAAACAAATGAAGACCTTTGCACAATTAAATGCCAGTCAGCGTGCAGACAGAAGCAGTCTGTCGAATCACAAGATCATATTTTAGGGAAACATTGGAATAAACTCAGAAATGTAATGCGTGTGAGTGGATCAGAGCAGGAACCACAGCTTGCTTTGCCGACAGCACCTCTTAGTTTATTGCTAAACGTCTCTTCCAGCTGCAATCTCTGCAAAGCGAGAACATCTCTCTCAGGCGGCACGGCCCAGCCTATATCTATCAGACCCCCAGCGCCTCCCCAAGCCCCTCCAGCCCCTCGGCCCTGAAGCGCCGACAGTCTGCGCGGGCCAGCCGCCCCATGTCTATGTATGAGACCGGCTCAGGCCTGAAGCCCTATCTCCCTAAAGGAGAGAGCCACTACCCAGAGGAGTGTGTCCCCACCCTGCAACCCTTCCCACCTCATGTAAGTAAGACCCTGCTCTCCTTTGCCATTTCCTCTCCTGCCCTGTTTCCACTACTTTCCCTCATGTTTCCACCCTGTCTGAAAAACCTTCATTTTTTTTGCCACTGGGGAGTTTTTTCTTTGCAGCATGAAAGAGTCATCAAAACCACAATGACATGTATTTAGACACAGCCAGTCACAGCTCATCTTGTCCAGATCCATTTTCAAAACCACTATCTGCAAAAAAAACCTGTTGTTCTCTGGAGTGCTGCTTGTTTGTCAGACAAGCGTAGCTGTTACCAAAAGAAGATGCTGTTATTATGATATCATTTCAAGGTTTGTACTGTGTTTTTATGTTGATGAAGCATTAAAACTACCATACAAATACTCTGTGTTTTTGTAATGCATGATAATTTCATAAACTCACATTATCTTCTCATCTGTTTTGATTCTCTCTTTTGTTTCAGTAATTTGCATTTCAATTTGAGCATGTGAATCATAGTTTTCTGCAAATGTTCTCTTGATGGATGAACGCCTTTGCTCTTTAGTCTTATATTTTTCCAGCACAAATTCATAAATAAATGTAGGAGCATAATCCGAACAACAAAGCTCCTTTTAAAATTGTCTACGTAGCATTATCTTAATCTCACCCCTCACCTTTTCTCCTCCTGATTTTAAGGGTTAAATTCATTACACAGTTTCCCATCAATTCCATTTTAAGTATACAGTATCCGACCGAGACGCATCTGACTTGAAGAGGCTTCTGGGACATGATCTGGTCTTATTCACGTTTGTTTCTTTTTTAAATTTAAGACATTTGTGTCCTTAAAATGTGATTTGAACCCTGTCTTTAGACGGAAAGGGGCGCTTTTGTGACCACCTCTTCATCCCTCCCCTCATTTCCATCCACCCTGTCTTGGTCGAAGGACGAGAGTGCTCAAAAGGTTAAGTACATCCACACTCGGTCCACATCTCGTGGGACGCAGCCAATCCACTTGGAGCCGTTCTTGTCTCCCCCCCCTCGCCTCCCTCTGTCCTCCATATGCTGCTCCATCTCTGCTGCATGAGCCTCCACCAGCTGCCCCCACCTTCACATATCCTCAGCATCATCCTCACAGCTAAACAATTGGATTTGTGTGGTTTTGTGCAGGCGAACCCCTCTGTTTGAGCGCTGAACGAGGAGCAAATTGTGATGCAAACACCTCCTCATTTAATGCTTCCTGTCTTTGCTCCAGAAACCTGTTTAGCAGATGATGTTGAAAATAATTGTTTGTGCAAAGTCTGTTTTTACTGATTGTCTTTTTTTTTTTTTAAACAACCACCAGTCTATAAAACGAAAGGGGAACAAATTGATTAAAGCTGATATTTGAAATGTATATTTTATACTTCAGTTGGTCCGAAAAAAGAGAAGTCCTTTTTTTTCACCGTCTCTAACAACTGCCTGGCTCTTTTGCACAGTGAGCTTCCAACAGCATGCTCTCACTTCCTCCTGAAACACAAACAATGTTGTGTTTCACGATTAGTTTACAGTCTAAAGAGATTTATTTTCTGTTCAGTCAGAACTCGGATATATCTAGACATGTAAGGGCTAATTGCATTTGCTGAAGCTAGCTTATGTGTCCTGCATTGCATTTTCTACTGCATACAAATAGTGGATTTAGTTTAGATTCTATTGGACGTGGATTGAGAATGAACGTGTTGTACAATCGGTGCGGTGTGGATCGATTGTACCTGTTTGTCTCGGCTTCCTGTTTATACAATTAGATTTGAGTTTGATAGTCTTCAAGTATAGTAAAAGTCTCAGATCACAGTTAACATATCAGGAAGATAAGGCAATCCTATGTTCTGCAATTCACCTAATAGTTGTGTTGCATTTGATTTAGTTTAAAATATGAACTCATCTGAAACTTGACTTCCCATTATCAACAATGATGTCTACTTCCCTTTTAGTTACGGGTTCGGTTTCTGTTCTGATTTAAAGTTTCGAGCATAGCACATTTTCCCAATGATTACAATTGGCGTTCTGTTCATTATCATCCATGTATTTATCGCTTTTTCAACATTATCACATTTGATGATGATCCTAGTCAGTCGAATGACCGAATTCTATTTGTGCTTGGAAAAGACCAAGGCCATTATCACTCAGCAGTAGTAATATGTCACACTGACATGAGTTAACTCTGAACTCTGCATTATCTGTTTCACTGTTTGACTGCTTTAAATTAATGATGTGCTCTTGCTTCACAGATCTTTTGGCTTGTTTCAGTCAGACCACCTGCATCGCTTTCACTTCTTTATATTCCAATTTGACATACAACAAACACAGGGATACAGTTATTGATTTCACCACAGCTGTTGTGTTTTTATTATCAACGACATGGGAGTCTTGCATGGTATTGCAATCCATGAAGCATCTTTTTTTTGTCTCCTCTGTTTCTTCTAGGCCTCGAATTTAGAGAAGCAAATCAGCATGCCGGAAAGTGACTATGACAACACATTCAATGACTCTGAGATGGATGATTCGGGGTAAGAGCCCACAATGATGGTTTGTACAAAGTGATGAGTGAGAAAGAATATTATGAGTTTTATACAACAAACAATTTTAAGGGTTTCCAAACGTAATGTGACGAGTTGTTTTGTCTTTAGAGTAAAAACAACACGCAGGGCTTTTGGCTGTAGACATGATCTCTTCTGAACTCCTCTGTAGGTACTGCAGGAGAGGCAGGCTGAGGAGCTGGCTGGGGGAGGGCAGCTCCATCCCTGAGCTGGACGATGTGATGATGGAGGCAGACCCCACGCTGCCCAGCACTGAGGACGTCATCCGCAAAACAGAGCAGATCACCAAGAATATCCAAGACCTGCTGAGAGCTGCTCAGGAAAACAAACACGACAGGTCAGAATCTGAAGAGAACATTTATCAGTTTAGGATTTCCTTTTTAGCTCTCATTATCTTGCTTCATTTTAGTTCCTCTTCGTCATTTCTTCTGTTATTTTTAGTTGCGTGTATGTCCTATCATTTCCCTTTTTTGTGTGTTATCTTCACTCTTCCCCTTCATTCAACTTCCACTCTGCCCCGCTGTTATGATGTTGCTTTGGTGTCGTGGTGCCCCGCCCCTCACCCTGAGAGCAGACCCTCTGAGCGGGAAGGTGTGCGTCGGCTCAGGCACAGCCTGGGATGTTTCAGCACTCTGGTGCCCTGGGCCGAGAAGGCCCCGCCCCCCCTTCAGCCGCTCAGCCTGCGGTCCCCTGACCCCTCATCCTGGTACTCTGGCCTCTGTCCCTGCCTCCCAGGCACACTTTCATTTCCCTCTCCCGCACACTGTTTCTGCCTCACCCTTTACCTTCGGCCTCACCTGCTAACAAACTGTCTCTTTTTCTTTGTTTTGCTGATTTTGAATTTGCTTTATGTTATTTAGGAGAGATATGCATTGTTTGGCTGTTGTTTGGTTCATGTGTCAAGCAACATTTATTGAATACAAAAATGTGCTTTGGAATAAAACTGCCTTTTACTTACAATGCTAAAAAAAAAGTCTGCAATGAATGGAAAGATGGTTAAATAGCATGATCTGAAAATGTTGACCTGATGTTAGATATCATAATGCACGGTGTGGTGTGAATTATATATTGTGGCTTATGACATCATATAATATGACATCAATATGTTGAACTCAACCACAACTCTCTTCTCTTCACAGCTTCATACCCTGTTCAGAAAGAATACATGTGGCTGTGAAAGAAATGGCTGCCCTCTTCCCAAAGGTATGAAGAGTGTTGTGTTTGCTTTGAGAGCACGGATCAGTCTGGCATTTCATCTTATATGTTATGCTAGAGGTATCATAAGGCACAAATACCAGAGATTCAAGGTCCAACCACAGCACTATTTTAAGTTGTGCCAATTCCTGATGTATTATTTCACTTGATTCTTTACTGAAATAAAAATGTAATCCTATAGTTTATATTCCTGTGTATTAATTATATATAGTCTTAACATTTGGTTAAAAAAAGACAGTTTGCAAAGTTTTTTTCACCACCTCTCTTTGCACAAATCTGCTTTTCAACAATCTCAGTCCATCAGTATTAATCTATGTAATCCTTCCTCTGCAGAAGCCGCGCTCGGAGACCGTGCGAGGCTCTCTGCGCTTGTTGACCTCCAGTGCGTTCCGGCTTCAGGGCGAGTGCAGGAAGGCGCTGCCGTCGGAGGGCTGCGCGGCGCCGGACATGCAGCTGGTCACCCAGCAGGTCATCCAATGTGCTTATGACATTGCCAAGGCCGCCAAGCAGCTTGTGACCATCACCACAAAGGAGAATACCAACTAGCAGCACTTACAGGGCTGCAAGCATCTCAGTTTCCTCATTTTTTTTTATGATTCTTTTGGTTTTTTGTATTTGTGGTATATGCATGCATTGTTTTTTAATTTATGAATAAATATTTAAAGCAAACTATGAACAAAATCTGAGTGTAAAAGGGAGAACAACTTTATTTAGGCATCCTCAGCTGTTATAATAGCACAATTTATCTTGAGGTGAAACAACAACTTCCACAAATCATGTTAAATCAAGCAGCAGCTAGCAGGTCTGGGACTGTTATGGTTTAAAGATTACAATTTGAGTAAACTCGCCCATACTTACAAATAACCTTAAATCAGCTTTTTGATTGAGAGAACAAATGAAGCACAGCATACTGTAGTAGATCCAGATGTTGACATTGGTTCATGTTAACAGCCCAGAGCAAGACATGATGCTGAAAGCCTTAAAGTGGACCTATCATGCTATATTTGAATAATATAGTGTAGGACCATACCTATATAAGGCATATTTATACCTTTTTTTTTTTCAAAATACCAAACAGATCATGCATTTTAGCCATACCTCATTTTGCTCAATTTGACATGTTTTAGATCTGTTTTAGCAAGGGCAGATTCTGTGAGCAACAGCACCATCTAGAGGCCTGGCATATGTACTACAACGTCTCCAGCGCTTTCGAACGGCAATGGCCGTGGTTGTCTCCTCCTGATTGGTGGAGTTGGCCCAATAGCCGTAGCGCCACCGTCCTGACGTCAGGACAGTGTTCAAATCTGGATCAGTTTTTATCAGATCCGTTGCAGCCCCTTTTTTAGAGATTTGGGTATGGAGGAAAATAGAGAGGGTTGTGTTTTCTGACACTTGGTGAGTTCCCTGGAACACCGGGGACACATATTCATGTATAAAAGACGTACAAAAGTGCATTTTGCATGATAGGTCCCCTTTAAATGAGTCATGAATCTGCTGTGGTTGAATGCTATTGCTAACACCCTGTAGCTAAAGGAGCGTCAGTCACTAACTGCAATGTGCAAGCATCATCATACTGTCTAATCTCCTAAAACAAATTGACCATTACACTTTGGAAACTTCATTAATGCACACGTTGGGGCTCTGCAATGCTCTTGTTTGCTGCAATGAAAACACTTATGTTGTTTGTGCCCTTTCCAAGAAAAATCCAGTCTGCAGTGCACTTACATTTATCCGTGCCCATTTGTCTAATCAGTAAATGCAGAAAAAGCGCTTGTTCAGGGGCTAAGCTGTATGCTTCACCAGCTCGCTGATGTTGATGTATTTTGTTCAAACTATCCGGTGTGTCTTCACGCTGCACTGTATTGTGCGATCTTGTGTGCCATTGCAATGTTGGTGATGTGACAATATATGTAGAGCTAATACTATATGTATGTCCATGTGTTTGGTGCTCTGTTACCATGCTGCTTGTTTCGTACTTAATGTGCGTCATATGGGATAGAAGTCTAGGCGTCTCCTGTATAATTGTGCAACCTCACATTCATCCTCACAAAGTGTTTCAGAGTTCATCGTGGTTTGGAAATCTGATCAAGTAATGTCCCTCTCTGTACCTGACCAGAGTGCAGGGATGTTTGTGATGCAGCTGTTAAGTTGCACCTGGGAAAAATAATTATTTTCTAAATAAACTTAATTTATAAATATATCAAATGTGTGTTTCATGTATGCATTGCCTTCATACAGAGTGCTGAAATGATTTGGTGGCAAAATGTTTATTATAAAGTCTACAAGTTCAGGATAGAAAAAATACAGCTCGAAAAGTGCAAAAAATCAATCATTTTCTACATATGCAAACAACAAGAATTAAATAATTAACATCAAGATGGCACAATATTTGACCTCATAGCACAAAAAGAAACAATCCTTACTGATTGGATTAAGTTTGAAATGCTTAAATTGAATAAGGACTGGATTGTGCCCATCACATCTCCTCATGGCCATTAGGAACAGAAGGAACCATTACAGTGCCCGCTAACTATTTCGATTCACATATAGTCACGGGAGCATTGTTTCAAGACACACTTGAAGAAAGACAAATGTATCCTTTAAAGCTAATTTCAGGTACAAATATACATCTCACAATATTTGTTTGACTTCAGTCTTGTCGGTGGCTCATGTCCACGCTGATCGAGGTCTGCTTCGAGTCTGAAAGGCACAAGCATATTTTAATATTGAACAGCATTTTGAAACTTGAAATAGGAACATTCAGCGGGACTTTCATCTTTTCTCCTGCCTTCTGGGAGGAGATACAGGAGCTTCAAGTCACGGACAAACAGACTAGAAAACAGCTTCTACCCCTGGGCCGTCAGGCTGCTTAACCTCTACACTTAATGCAATAACCGTAACCATCTCCACACATATACACACTTTAAAAATGATAAACTATTTTTATATCAATATTTGTAACTATTTATTCCCCCGTATGATTGCTTATGTTGTCTGTCCTACTGCCGTGTTTTTAATGTTATGTATGTCTAGTTTTTGCACACTGGGACAGGGTTGCACTTTTTGTATGATGACAATACAAAAATAAAATAAAAAAGGCTTTAACTTTTACCTTTTCCTGGTACCCTTTATCGGCCATCCTCTGTATCTCTAGCCTCAGCTCCTCCTCCTGGATTTGAAGAGCCTCCTTGTCCTCCTCCTCTTCCTCCTCTAATCTGCACCGCTCCTCCCACTGCTGTTGGTGCCGCTGCTCCACCTAGAGTATAAATACAGAAACAACTTAATATCTGTTTTTAATGATATAAAAAAAAAACACATCCAATCCTGTGTTGTTGGCTGGAATGAAAGGTAATATATATTTCTTTATGTTGAAAAAACAGTGCTATGAAATCCCAAACCACTGTGCCCACCTGAGCATTTATCTCTTCCATCCGTGCTGTCTTATGCCCCTCTTCCTGCTCCTTCTCCTGCTGCCTGGTCTCCTTCTCCAGCTCCAGATCCTGGATCAGCTGTTCTCGTCTCTTTAGGGACTCCTCCTGAGCTTCTCTGTTCTTCTGCAACTTAAGCTCAAGCTGCTGCTGTCTCCCAGCAAGTACCTTTACAAGAAAAAGGAGAAAGAAGGAAAGTTTAGCAGTCATACCATTTGAAAAGCATTAAAATAAGAATTCATTTAAAAACAATTCACCTCTAGCATGAGTCGTTCTCTGGCTTTCCTCTCCTTCTCCCACTGTGCTTCTCGCTTCTCCCACATACGTTGAGCCTCTTCTCTAAAATGGATGAGATACATAGGTTGGTGTTGGAGGAGAAGTCCTTTCCTGCAGAGTCAGAGCTTATTGAATCTTGGTGCTCACCTGCGTAGGATGTCAAACTCAGCCTCCCTCTCCCGCTCCAACTCAAGCTGCTCTTCAATCACGTGTTTCATCCAGGCAGCATCAGCGATGGCCCTTTCCCTCCGCGTGGTCTCTATCTTTGTGTCCTCCTGCTGCCCTTCCAGCAAGGCTGCCAGGATCTTACGGTCGGCCTCCTGGTGGGCACAGGGGGATTTGAATAAGGTGTGAAAACCAGGGCAAGTTGGATTATGTAGAACTATATATATATATATATATATTGTATCAAAACAGGGTGGAGTTGACCAACCAGTTCCTCCTGCACTTGCTGGGCTCTCCTCTTGAGCTGAGCACGATACTGACGGATCAAGAATTGCCTGGTGGAACACACATCCAATGAACCCCATGCCTCACCAGAATAAGGCATCATATAACGTGTGAGTCGTTATCTGCAGGAAGAGATTCCCTTACCCCATCTCACACTTCTTTCTCTTTTCCTCAACCGTCTTTCTTTCCCCCTCTGCCTTCTCCAGCTCCCATTGTTTGACCAGCAGAGCCTCTTGCTCCTTCTTCAGGCGAGTTGCCTTACAGAAAAAACAAGATTAGCTTTCACATCTGCAATGTTTGCCAAGCAGAAACACATTGTCCAAGTTCGGATTACCTCCTCTTCCCTCAGCTTCAGTTCTTCCATTTGTTTGCGAAGTTCCTCTGCCCTCCTCCGCTCCTCTGCGTTCCTATTCTCCTCGGCTTGCTTTATCCTCTCCAGAGCCTCTTTTCTGGTCCTCTCGTACTCATTTTCAAAGCGTTTTTTCTCCTTCTTCTCGGCCACTTCTTCCTACATGTTTAAAGAGCAGGGTCACTTACAGTAGGTGTTTAAACTTTCTTAAGTATCTGCCATTCTCAGGGGATCAATGTAAGTAGATTTCAGACTTGATACTGTGTTCACAGATGAGCCCAGTTTAATTAAATATTGATTTGTTTCATGAATAATTTGTCACGTAAAAGGATAACGGCAGAGTCTAACACCTTGTGGGTCCGATGTGTCATCACTGACTTAAGGGAGGGGATGCTTAAAAGTGGTAAACAGCCATTTTTACACAATTTGGTCTAGGTAAAATTCAGTAATAACGAATAAGTGTTTTTGACCTGTAGGTGATTTGGAGATTACTGTATTTACGGAGACAGTTATAAAAACATTATTGTGATGAATGTCTCACCTGTTTCCTCTCAGATATCTGCTCCTGCCATTGGCCGACAACATGATCTTTATGTAATGCTGACTCGACCTGTGGACAGATTAAAGGTAAGGACATACACGAGACAGGGATACTGATTAACTTGATCCTTAGCGGAAGGGATACCAGAACATTTTATTCTCTGGAGTCTACACTGGACTCAGGTTAACAGAAAGTCATGGAATATCTGCATCACAAGGCCTATTAGTTTCCAGATCAAGTGAACATCCTGACAAAAAGTGTCTGTTTTCTCCTCTTGCAGAGCTCTTCAGACGCACAGAACGGTTACTAGAGTCCTGAGGCCATTTATCACTTCATCGACAGTGAGACTTAAACTTAGCTACCTCTCGCAACTCTGTGTTGTTTGTCTTCCAGTGCTCCCTTAGCAGCTCTTGTGAAAGCTAGGGATAAAACAGAAAGGAAAGAACAGGATTTATACACTTATGGCAGAGTACTACCATGATCAGCACTGAAAAATAAGTTTTGATTAAATGCAACTACCTTTTTTCTCCTTTCCTCTCTTGCTGTACGGAGTTCCTCAGTCTTTTGCACCAGCTGACCTGCCGCTGAGCTCCTGTCAGGAACGACACCTCGGAGCTCCGCCTCCAGACGCTCTCGCTCCTCTTGAAGCATGGTCCTTAGTCGGTTCCTGCGCTGCTCCAGGCTGGCAATATGTTCCTCTTGTAATCTTTGTCTATGGTATGCTGACATACTGACAAAACGGAGGAAGAAAGAAATAAGTTGTTTTTCACTGGCTTCTCTATCTGTCAAGGGTTTCAGGGTCGTACTAGAAGAGATAATACCACATTTATTTACACCCTTTATGTTCACACATGTTGTACACACACAGACACATTATATATCACAGCACATTTATATAAGGGTACATAGATGTAAGGGTAAACACATTGATATTTAGTTGTTGAGACGAAAACATGGACTGTATGTATATTAAAAAACAAAACACTGAAAAAGAGGCATTGACTTCCATACTATTGCTCTCAAATATTGTTAAATGTATTTAGACATTTGTAGATGAAACACATTAGGTATCTCTCATAGAAAAATATAGACAAACTGATTTGTGTTGTGCCAAACAAACAGCTAATGTGTTTCCCAAATAAGTAAAAGTTCACAGGGAGCAATAGTTTGTAGAATACTGTCTCTTTTGAAATTTCTATGGTAAAGACACCTATATTTTACAAAGGTTATTTACTTACAGAGCCATCTAAGTGAGGACAGGGAAAGAGAAATGGTGTAAAACAGGTGAAAGAGCTTGCAATCATTTTAATAATGAACATTAACATGGAATCACAGGTGAAGTTCGTACTTTGCTAAATCTACTTAAGGAAAATTAGAATGAAATAACAGTATTTTATTGTTACAAGGAAGAGACCTGAAATCAAACTTAATTAAAATTACAAGTGATGTCTTTAATTCAATGATGAGAATGAGCATTACTTGTTAACTGATGTGGATCCAAGTGTCATGTGAAGTAACTAAGTACATTTACTGTACGATAGTAAAACAAGTATTATACTTGAGTAAATGTACTTAGTACTACAATTTTGGGTTACTTGTACTTTACTTAAGTATTTAAAAGTTGTGCTACTTTGCACTTCTACCCCCCTACAAATCAGAGGTAAATTTAATATATTTACTTACTTTGCAGATTTGGATTATTGACGCAAATAATAATCAACACTTAAATAAGACTTAAGAGAGTATTCCTACACTCTGGTACTTCTACTTTTACTCAAGTACAAGATCTGATTACTCCAAACTCTGGTTGTCTTTTAGTAAAGAATATATTTAGCTCTATTTGTTTATAGATCCAGCTGTGGTGCAGGAAGTGACCCACCTCTGCTGGTAGGAGTGTCTGGAGCTCCAGGCCTCCTGCTTCTGGCTGCGGACCCCCTGCTCTCTGAAGTACCGGGCGTGCAGCTCCCACTGCTGCCGCTGCCGGGCCTCCTGCTCCCGCTGCCGGGCCATCTGACCGGCCAGCCCCCGGGACCGACCGGGCACATGGGCCGAGAGACTCGGCAACGCCATAGACCTGAATCATAATGAACACACAACATAATAAGAAATCACGTTAAAGGTATCCTCGCTTACATTAACGTTGGGTGATGTATTGTTTACAAGTGAGCTAAAGTCAGTTTGTCCTGGCCAATCGAAAAGCTCTCACTACCAAGCAACAAATACGCACTTGTGACCATTTCAGCTCGATAACTAATACCTACTCACCCTTCCGATAGCACACTGAATTGCTTTCTATTGATGTTTGTTAAAACCAGTCCAGGTTTTGCATTTTGTAATAGACAAATCCTTATTCAAACCATGGATCCACCAGTTTTCCTTAGTTACCGCGCCACACTTCCTGGTTACTCTCACGCTACGGGGTGTAGTAAAGTTCAAAATTGTCTACTGGAGGAAATTGCGAAACGCACCTTCGTAAAAAATGTATGTGGCAATCTTATTTATTAAAAATAATAATTCATACAAAGTTTATAGTTCTGCTTATTTATTTATTTTCTACTATGATCTAGAAACATCACCAATATTGTATTAAACCGCTGTTTTGGTATTGTTATTTAGTGGGAATGCTGATACAGCATTCCAACTATATGTTATGCTACGGACAAAAAGTTTATTATTATTATTCCGCCGACTTATTTTGGCCCTCTTCTCCTCCCACATTCAACATCGCAGAAACTCCGTTCAAACATCAAAACGTTCAGCTCGGTCGGGAATCGCAGGCTATTACTTTTCTCATTCATAACTTTCATAATTCCAGAGATACATCCCATAATTTATCACATCTTTAACCATTGAAGTCAATGGAGATATTCTTCAGACTTCAACAAATCTTCATGCGACTTCAACTGCTAACTGTTCATTCATACTTTCACTCAGAAACCTCATTCCAACTTTAAAATGTTACACATCTTTCTGACATTATTCGTGTAACACAACTTTTAAATCTGATTCTTACTTTTAGAGATATTAAACATTGTTCAGTTGTTAAAGAGGTTTTCTTCAGATTTTAACATTAGTGCGTGCTGTCACAGCTAGAGTGGATCAAATCTTGAAATGTGCCTTCATATATTTTTTTTAAACTGCCATAATTCCCAAACCCTACATTCCTGAGACATAATTGTTCATGACAAACGGAGGACAACATCTCGTAGCTTGAAAAATGACAAATAATTAAGCAAAAATAATTAAACAAAATGCCTCTTGAGGGCATGAAGTGAAAAAACGTTCAACATGTCTCCATTAAAACCCATTGTAATTTCAGGCTGATATTTCCTCACAGCAGCAGCCGCACACCTTTAGTTAAACTGCCAAAAAGGCCACATTATTAACCCGAAAGTACACAAAAATTACACTTCAGATACTCAACTGCCTTGACATGCTTCACGTTTTGAAATTTCACAGATATCTGTTATCGTTCTTCCACAAAACGTTCACATGTAAGAGGTTTATCTCTCATTCAGAACAATGCAAACCTTTGATATCTTCAGAGCTCGTTAGCTCAACTATAAACACCTGTGTAATGGAACACGATGATGTCATCACTCCAACTGACAGCAGTCAGTTTATAACTGTTCATTTCATACTCACACACACACACACACACACACACACACACACACACACACACACACACACACACACACACACACACACACACACTCTCTCTCTCTTTCTCACAAACTCTCTCTCTCTCTCTCTCTGCCACACACAGAGTCTCTCTCCCTCTCTCTCTCTCTCTCTCTGCCACACACACACAGACACACACACTCTCTCTCTCTCTCTCTCTCTCTCTCTCTCTCTCTCTCTCTCTCTCTCTCTCTCTCTCTCTCTCTCTCACACACAATGTTCCAAACGGCCCAAAACTTCACAGGTTTGGTAACGATGCAGCCATCAACGCATCTAAGCGTATTATGGGGTGTCATCAAATGCCGTTGCCATGGCGACAGACCACTCGCCATGAAGCACGATGTCGCTGTAAGTCCAATGGAAACGGTCCGATCGTCCCCCAAACTTCGCTTGCATATCACCGGTCCAGCCCTCAACAGCTCTACGTCAATTATGGGGTTTCTTCAAATGCCGTTGCTATGGCAACACAATGCTCGCCATGAAACACGGTTTTCTCATAACTTCAGTGAAAATGTTCCAAACGGCCCAAAACTTCACAGGTTTGGTAACGATGTAGCCATCAACACATCTAAGCGTATTATGGGGTGTCATCAAATGCCGTTGCCATGGCGACAGATCATTCGCCATCAAGTTA
This sequence comes from Trematomus bernacchii, assembly GCF_902827165.1. Lineage (NCBI taxonomy): Eukaryota > Metazoa > Chordata > Actinopteri > Perciformes > Nototheniidae > Trematomus > Trematomus bernacchii. The sequence goes on from NW_022988176.1 coordinate 353,637, forward strand.
GTTCAAAAGTTTGCAGTTCAAATATTCTGCTGCTTTTCCAAGCCTTTTTACTTTCTTTTCTTCACTCATCACACATTCAAGCCCCCAGTGTTCATGTATCATTTCAATCTAAATTCTTCACTTTCTTCTTACACATTACATTTCAGCATAGCAGTTTAGCATCAGCTTTTCAGCATAAAGCATTTCCACTAGCAATTTCTTCAGGAATTGCATTCTCTAGTTATTATTGTTATTATAAAATACAATATTTTGTGTTTTATTATTTAAAAATAAAACTTTATATTTTTTTAATTGTCTGAATTGTGTGAAAGCATATAATACAAATAAAACAAGAAAAGGCCATGCACTGACTTGCACTAGTTTCTACAGTTACCTTTTAAGCTTCTGTGTTGTTTAATAATTATTGTTCTGTAGATATACTGAATTAATTGAGTGTAACGAAATGGCAAATGCAGATACTTTAAGATATTCCACAAAGCCCCATTCGTTGGCAGTAAAGCACCACATGCGATTAAAAACAGAGGAAGAATAGTGTTGGGTCAGCTGATCAGACACATCATCTGACTTTCTTGTGTTTGTTGTGCACTAAACGCCATTTATCGGCTGTTTAAACACGGAGCGATGACCCAGTTAACAAGTTGACCACTGGAGGAGCCTGGATAAGACGCAACCTGGGTTCACTGTAGGTGACTGGTGTGTGTGTGTGTGTGTGTGTGTGTGTGTGTGTGTGTGTGTGTGTGTGTGTGTGTGTGTGTGTGTGTGTGTGTGTGTGTGTGTGTGTGTGTGTGTGTGTGTGTGTGTGTGTGTGTGTGTGTGTGTGTGTGTGTGTGTGTGTGTGTGTGTGTGTGTGTGTGTGTGTGTGTGTATGTGTGTGTGTCAGTGTGGGAGTATGGCACACAGCTTCTTCTGGTGTCACTGTATTGCTCCGCAGTTGAGGGTTGACAGCCTGTTGCTATCATCATTTCAGAGGTTAGAGTGTGTCCGGACTGAAGAGATGGCTCTGCTAATGGAGCACCAGTTCAGACAGATGCCTGCTGACAGACAGGTGGAAACAAGACCGTTTCTGGAGGCTGTGTCATACCTTCCACCATTCTTCGGTAAGTGACATTTCCACAGCAGTTAGAGGCCATATATATACGCACAACTATACAGGATATACAGGATATACTGTTGGGTGCAGCGAGTAGAGGCATTTAATACATCAATGATTAAGTTGTTAGAGTTATTCAGTGATTGTACAGTTTAGGAAAGATTGATGCAGCGAATGATTATTTTCATTATGGTAATCTGCAAATCAATTTCTAGGTTTTTTTCATTGAATAATTTGGTCTATAAGAGGTCAGGAAATAGAGAAATGTCCAAGGCAATGTCTTTAAATATCTTTTTTTGACAATCCAAAACCCACATTTATTAAGTTAAATATGATTTTAAAAAGAGAAAGCAGTAAATCTCCACATGACTGAATCTAAAAAACAGCATTTTGGCCATTTTTGGTTGAAAAAATCCACAAATGATTGATATATTTTCAAAATAATAAACTATTAATTGATTATTGTTCCATATACCGACTTAGCATTGCAGCTGTAGATTGGTGACACAGTCTAAGTGTTATAAGTATATTTCAATCATGTAGATTCATAGTGCTGTATGATTTCAGCTGAATATTGTTAACTTGTCTAAACATGCACACAAATGCAGGATTTTATCCGACAGAAGTCCCCTACAATTAACTTTTTATCAGACGTCATGCATCATTCATGTGGGATTTGTTCAACTTTGATTAATAAACCCATAAGTTGTTGTGAGGACAATCTGTCACAACACTTCCATCAAACCCAATAAAACGATCTTGCTCTTTCCAAATGATAATCTTTTTTTGATATCGTATTTCTCACCATCAAGCTGTCCACAATCCTTTAGCATGCATAATTTAACCCACTGGCCTGGATTTTTAGTTGTGAAAATTGATTAGTACGGTGTTGAGTTCCCCTCGCCCATTCACCGGCGGCATGGTGCACCGGAGCATCTTTGTGCTGCTTCATTCTGTATTAATATGCCAAAGGCATTCTATTGAATTTGCCATGTGAAACCCTAGAGAGGAACCAAGTCTGATGTCCATATTAAACTCTTTCCTCCTTGTCGCCATTGTTTTTTCCTGACCTAGAAATTGCTCAGCCAACTTTCCTACAAGCCATTAAAGTCCTGCACACTGGTATAGTTCATTCACACAGGTGTTTTAAATTAGTCTGCCTAATTAGCCCTCTTCTTTGAGGCTGCATGGACAGTGGATCCCCTGTTAGTTTTGCACCTGTTTTAAATGCTGGACAATTCATGTTTTTATTATTCTTATTGACCTTAGTAAACTACTTGCATGGGTCTGTCAAGCTTAAGAATAATAGACAGAATAATTACCTGTGTTGCAATGCAGGATCTATAACAAGTGGAGAACTGAATGGTGTTTGTTAACAGAAACATATTTATTTAGTTTGTTTGAATTCAATTTTTTCTAATTACATTTTACCGATGTTTAATTGTTTGTTTTTTTAAGATGCACTGTGTCTATGTAACAAAAAGAGAGTGGAACATATTGAGAGAGCCGTACAAGTTAAGGACATCCAAGAAACAAGATATGTTCAGTGTTGTGGATAGCATCGGCACAAAAGAGCAGACTTTTTCACGAGTAGTTTCCACTAACCGCTCAGGAGATAAAAGCTGTCTGTTGTGTCAGCGGGTTGTCCAGGAGCCGCGTGGGGTCGGGACTCTAGATGTCATTGTTCACCATCCTGTCACCAAATACTCCTGTAGCCTAATTAAAGGACACCTAATGATATGATAATACTGTGATGAAGTGTCTGTGAGAACAGCAGACTATGAAGGCCTAATCCAGTACTGTGGAGCTATTGTAGGCCACAAGAGTGCTTTAAAGATTGGAATATTTTCCCAGTATTTCACTTAAAGGTCACCTATTATGCAAAATCCGCTTTTTCATGTCTTTTATACATCAACATGTGTCCCCTCTGTGTAAAAAGATTCTGAAAGTTTCAGGAAAAAAGATTCTCTCTCTTTTTATCCTGATCCATTTATATAAAAACCTGTCTGAAAATGAGCTGATCAGATTTTGGCCACTTTATGATGTCACAAAGTTATTTTGGCTTGTGTAACCATTAGCCAATCACCAACCAAGGTAACCCCCCCCCCCCCCACCTTATCACCTGAATCTCCTCCTAGATCACCATTGTGTTCTTCTTAACCAAATATCTCTCAGAGGGGCGTGGGGAGTGGCTCCTTATTTTCATCTAAAGTAACAGACTATAGGATTATGGGATGTGATCGCTTTGGTGTTTCGAGCCAAACACTTCAGAGACATGTTTTGTAAATATCTGAGACCTATAATATATTGATGAAAAATAGTATAATAGGGGACCTTTAAAGAGTAACTCCTCCTGATCATGTTTCCACCAAGATTCAGTGGTTTAGTTTCTCACCTCACTGCCATGACGTACAGGTGTACTCCAGCATCCTGTCAGATTACTGCTGAGTGTTACAGGTGCAACAGAACACACTTCCCATTACAGGCAGCAAAACACTTGTAAGCCTGGTGTTAAGTGTTTTACTGTACTTTAGGTCTGCTTGATTTACAACTTAACTAAAGCTACACGGTACACCATGGAAATCAGTTAAAATAATCACATCCGGTGTTGAAAATGAATATCTGTACAGGTTTCACAATTTAAATAATTCCAAATGTCTTGTGTGTCCTTTTTAAACATAGTATTCCTTTAATTAAGCCTGACATGAGATTTCTTGTGTGGTGCAACAGGAGTTTTAAAGACAGAGCCACCAAAGAGTCTGTGTGGTTAAAAGGTCAAAGGTCAGGTTTTGTGCCACAGTTGTAATGTATAGTAGTATTTACTAACATCAAGATTTTATTGGAAGTGTATTTTCTTTTTAAATGATGTTGTTTGCATGTGACTTATGTAACTATGTGAATTAGAACTACTGTATAGCCACTTAACTTGATATGCATGTCAGTGGTGCTTTAAACTATTTGCACGTGCCATTTAAAAGTTTAAATATTAAGAATTGTTCATGATTGCGAATAAAACAAAAAAGCCATGCATACAGACCTACATTACAGTTATTACAGTAACCCTTTTAGCTTCTGTAATGATAGAGGTTGGTGGTCTCCATGGGAGGGAGAATAATGCTGGTATTCTTATATAGGCTAAATACTTTTTTTTGTTTACATACTGTAGGTACGTTTTAACTCACAAGATTCTCAGTCACTCTCTGTGTAAACATTCCTCCACAGACTGCCTTGGTTCTACCATCTTTGCACCATTAAAGGTGGACTTAGCTAGTAACATCACAGTAAGTATGTTTATTCTTTCATGTCACCTGAGTTTAATCTGAGGCTTTATTTATCCATTTCTCAGATTTGTTATAGAAGAATACATGTTCTGTTTTACCTAATAGAAAATCAAGGCAGTTTACGAAACCAACCCGGTGCGATTCAAGACACTGCAGCAGATTCTGGAGGCAGAGAAGGAAATACACGGCGCAGGATGGCCTAAAACTGGAGCTACATTGGCACTTCTGTGGCTGAAAAGGTTTGAGAAACTTTACATTTCAGGTTTTGTAGATTATTGAATTGCACGTGTTCATTTACTTTTGGGAAAGATCAAATCAAGGCAGGTTTATTTTATTTAGTCCAATCTCACAAATCATGAATATGGACTTTTTTTTTTTATGTACAACATATGACAGCATACTGTATGTCCTTTCTGACCCCATGCTTCAGACGATGAAACAATTACAGGCATATAGGAGATGTTGTGTGATAGTATACTGTAGGCAAGCAAGATACAATTACAATAGAGACATCCTTATGACAAAAATATATAACGAATGTGAACAGCATCTTCCAGGTGACCCAAACATCCACACAACCTCATCTCCACCATGTAACCTCTTAGTCTGCACCCATAATCACTGTGCGTGTCTTTTTTATCGACAGGGGTCTACGATTTATTCAAGTCTTCCTACAGAGCCTGGTGGATGGTGAAAAGGATGATAGCAACCCAAACCTCATACGAGTCAATGTTGCCAAGGCCTATGAAATAGCCCTGAAAAGGTACCATGGCTGGTTCGTGCAGCAGCTCTTCAAGGTGAGTCTTTTATGAGGCAGTTTTAATTGTGTAACATTAGCATACAAAATACACAGAGTTGTGTATGAATTTGACATTTTTATATTTGCTCTTCCAGGCAGTTCTTTTTGGTTCTCCATATAAGACAGATTTTATGAAGGCACTTTCCAAGGGTCGGGATGTCAAGGAAGAGGAATGCTTGGAAAAAATCAGAAAGTTCCTCGTCAACTTCACTGCCACTGTTGATGCTATTTATGATATATACACTAAGCTGAACGCTGAACTTGACTACACAGTGTGACCGCAGGACGTCCCTCCATTGGTCTTAGTTTACAAAGCCTTTCACAGTCTGCAGCTTGTAGTCTAAATCTTGACTTCATGTCTCCCTTCAGCTCCTCTGACAGCTCACTGTTGGAGTGTATGAATAATACTCAAACACATCAAATATTTGTGCACTTTTAAGCATCTGTGTTCCTGTTCTGATTCTCTCTTTACGCATTCTTCAGTGTTGTTTGACTCTGACGCAAGTCTCCATAAGCAGCTGCAGATTATTATTACAACAAGTCCATATTATTTTTTAATCAACAATGTTAACGTTATATTGTCCAAAGTTATTTGTTTTTTCCAGGCACCTATTCTGATAAGATAACATTTTTACAAGATGCTGCACGAACACTGTTATAAACAGTTTATTTCAAACATGCTTGTGCCTTAAGATGTAGCCACAGAGCACTTCAGTGACCTTTTTAGCTTTTCTGCCTTAAAGAAAGTATATGTATCACTTTGTGTAAAGCAGGCATGCTCTTTAAGCACCAGATGTTAATTATTACTGCCTCTTTCTTCCATGCTATGCAGGATGTAAATATGTATTCTAACTATAAAGCAATACTCTGTCCCCTCTTCTCTCAGGTTCTCACATTACACTGAATGTGTATTTTCTTTTAAACTTCTTCAGTCAATGTGATGTAAAGTGTTGCATTAAAACTGTGTTACCTTCAACACAGTGATTAGACATAATTGAAATGCTTGATGAAGCACATTACATTTCAAATGGGACAAATTGAGAGCAATCCGACCTCAAATGAAGGTTTTGTCGGTGTCCTTTCGTTAGTCAGTATTGTTTTAAGTTTATGTGCTGAAATGCTCAGCTAATGTCTCTTGTGGCTGAGATTATGTTGCAGTGCAAATATATAATGCAAAAAAACAAACCTTTTATTTTCAATGTATGTAAACTAGAATTTACAATAAAAGATATTTAATAATTTATGTAATTTTCTTAATCTTTTGGTGAAGCTATACAATTTTCCACAATTGTTTTAACTGATTAACTCTGCTCAGATCTTCAATGGCGGAAAGTAAATACGTATGTTTATTCTAATTTCTATTCTGATAACGTATGTTCTAATTCTAATGCATTTTCATTGCATTGCATTACTAATAATAATCCAGTACATTACATTACATTGCATTTACCTGACGCTTTTATCCAAAGCGACTTACAATAAGTGCATTTGATCAAGAAGATACAAACTTGAAGAAAACAGAATCATATAAGTAGGCCTACATCAGGTTTCATAGAGCCAAAACATTTCAAGTGCTACTCAACTGGCTTTAGATAAGCCAGTCCTTTATTAGTAATACGATATTACAATTTATGCTTATATAAGATCATGAACGCTGGATTTTTACTCATAATAATGTTTATTACTAGTATATTACGTTATAATAACGTAATATGTTTTGCATTTACTCATGTAATGGATCTTTGTCTTGCAGTACAAATAATACTTTCTCACAACCATGTAGAAATAAGTTAATATTTTACCATACAAAAGCTTTAAAAGTTATGAATGCTGAAAACAAAAGGTCTTGACATGACATGACTGATGACATGTAAATGTATAACTTTCCAGGAAGAAGAGAGAGGCTCAGAGTTACCTTAGTGTTTTGTTTGAGTAAGCGCCTAGCGGCCGTGTCTGGTACTGCACCCCCCTCCAGCGGTGGTTCCTACCCCTGCACGCAGCGGTCACTTACTTGTCCCACCCAAAACCTGTGAAAGCATCCGTTGTTCTGGCGGACTTTACCAGCACTCCGACGCTCAACTCAGAGGGATAAAACTCGCAAGGACAGCAAAGGAGCCTCTTACACGAGACTGAGAGGGAGAAATAAAGTTTCAAACTTTTGGAAAAAGCTTCGGACTAGTTTACCAAATAAAACAAAGAGATAAGGTCAAGGTAAGTAACACTCCTGATCCCTTTTGTTAATTAAATGCCTTCAGAAAAATATGATTGAGGTCGTATTAGTGTATGAGTTATAAATACGTTTCTATAATTTAACACAGTGTTCATACTCAGTTCTAGAAATGTCTTTTAAGTTTATATTTTTGCCCAGTTAATCCATATGATTGTTTGTGTTTTTTTATAAATGGTGAGATCTTTAAAATCTAATAGTAAAATCTAATAAAATCTAATAAATCTAAATCTAATCTAATATCTAATATGAATGAGCTGTGTTTGTTGTTACTGTTATTCCCAGTAGCCATTAGGCTCCAGGCAGAGCGTGCAGCCTCTCTGGCTCTGGATAGTGTCACAAGGTTCAAGGTTCAAGGTTCTTTATTGTCAATCTGACATAGCTACAGAGTAATTATGTAGTTGAAAATCTTATGTCACAGGCTTCTCCAACAATGCAACATAATAACATAATAACAATACAGATAGCAAGAGCAATACAAAGAGAAAAATAGTTATAAAATAAAGTGATGATGTGGAATAGTGCAGTACGAGTCTATATACAAGTTATTGGAATTAGATATATTAGATATTAGATACATATTACTGAGTAGCAGAAGAATGTTTTGAAGTTGTTTCAACAGTTCAATTGTTTAACAGTCTCACTGCCCGCGGGAAGCAACTGTCTCCGAATCTTCTTGTCATTGCCAGGATGCTGCGGTAACGTCTGCCAGACCGCAACAGAAAGAACAGTTTGTGGCTGGGGTGATGGGGGTATTTGATAATCCGTAGTGATTTCTTCCTGAGCCGCTGGGAGTCACATCAGCAGCAGTGACTTTGGGCAGGAAGTCTTATATCTGTGAGGCTACATCACCCACATTTAGTTACAAGAGGATGTACACTTTTCTGACCCAATAAGTGGATAAGATCTGAGCTTTGGGTCCTCTTTCTTTTTGTATTTTATGATCCTATTTTATCACTGTGACAGGTTTAATACTCAGCGGGTCCTCTCTGCCTGACATCTTCCCCTAATAACTAACTCTCTGTGTTCCTCTGTATTTTTACTATCAAATGCCCATTGAGGTGTAAAGGCATGATAATCCCTGTGTGTCAGGAAGGGTTGTGAGTCATTCCTCCCCCTTAGTGGGACCCCTGCGCCCTGTTTGTGTTGCTCCTCTGCAGCAAAGTCTGGCTTAGATAACTTGTCAATGTCATGAACAAACCCAGGAAGGCATCTCATTTGTAAGGAAGCTGCAGGGGAAACTTGTGACTACATAGGATAATGTAGCAGTAACCTGTGTGTTCGTGTGTGCAGAAAAGCAGAAGTCGTATTGAGTTAGTATATCCAGTGTTAAACATACAGTTGGTGTGATTCTGCCTGCAAGAGGAAACAGTAACTTCTGACCAATGAGAGGCCGGAGTCAGAGACATGTTATTAGTGTTGGCATCAGACCTGTCCTTTTCCTTATATCCCAACCCCAAACGTCAGAGCTCCTTTATTTCAACCAGGACCTACAGATTTTATATTTCTCTCTCCTGTGTCAATTAATGGTGACTCTTTTTGTTTCTCTACAGGATGCCCACATGCTTCAGCATCCTTTCCAGTTTCCCTTGAAGAGGAATTTGGCACACCATTGTGATAAAAGGGATGAATGAGGTACGGTGGGGTTAAATGCCAAATGTCTAGTCTACCTTAAAATGTAAACTTCCAGCGATTTGCGGGGTTCATTTGATAATTGTAGTGTCAATGCAATTATAATGTTATTTAAATTAAAAAATGTGCCCCATTTTTCTCTCTTTAAAGTGGCTAGTGTTTTCTGGATTGTTTATTTAGTTCTCCTTATGTTTATCTTTTGTATCTCACAAGGTAAGTGACTTGATATACAATTATTTCGCAACATGATGTGCTGTAACTTGAAGAAGAAGAAAGGAATTTAAGAGATTTGACTACTCATATACGACTAAGTCATCTCTAACCTAAGAAATTAGATACAAATAAGAATACATGGGTGAGTCCCAGAAATTAATGGTTACCAAAAAAGTGGAATAACAACTAGTTAGTTTATTGAATCCTGCATGAGGCCAAATGCTTTAGCCTTGGTAACACTGAATGAATAGGCCACATAACTTTTGTGTGTTAACAAGAAAACTCTAAGACTTATTTTTCCATGTATACAAGACTTTCCTGACTACCTTAAGGCGGTGCAGCTCACCCAGAACATTTTGTTTATTCCAGGGCCGCTCTGCTCTCTTTAGAAGGTGCCACCCCGTCCTGCCCAAGGCCGACACCCTCTCATCAGCTGCCCTCTCTGTGGACACAGGCGATGGCGGGGCTGCTCAGCCTGACAGCGATGCAGCGCTCGCCCTGTCTGAGCTCTCCCACCTGTTTGAGAACGGGGACGGTTCCCCGTCAACTCAGGACACGACTCAGGACACGAGTCAGGACTCAGCCCTGGAGCTGGTTCAGCCCGGCCAGCCCGCAGAAAGCAGGCAGAACCTGCGGATGAAGTTCCAGGGTGCTTTCAAAAAGGGCATTTCCACCCATATGGACCTATTGGAATCCACCATATATGATTCAAATGTGGTGCAAGGCCCCAAGAAAGCACCAATGGACTCGCTCTTTGACTACGGTACATGCAGGAACACCAGCAACCAGAAGAGACGCAGGAAGAAACTCCCAAGAGGGTGTGTTTCCCGAATGTCATAATGTGTGTCCTTTTAGAATTGATGGTTTAGGGGTTCCTAACTTAGTGAAACTAGACTGAAAAGAGCTGATTGGAAAAATTGTATCGTAAAAAAGGAAAAAACTCCTACCAATTCCACTCTGTTAACAGAGGTGTGCCACATAAGAAAGTATGCACACACACACACACACACACACACACACACACACACACACACACACACACACACACACACACACACACACACACACACACACACACACACACACACACACACACACACACACATCCTCACACACACACACATTCAGGCCATTCACTGGTCGAACAGAGAGCATGTTGTTGGTCTCTCTGCAGCCATTGAGGTAATATTTAGGCTGCTCTACCTGTCCCATAAACAAAGAGGTCTTTCTTCTGGAACACTCAAGGGTGTGGATTTCTGCTTAATAGATGGTTTGTTGTTCATTAAACATCCATTCAAGTCTAAATGTTATGTCAATGACATGTGATCAGAATCCATGGATTCAAAGGAAAGACACGACTATTTTGTTTTAATAACTTATATGCATTTTACCATGAATGTATGACAACATGTCTTGTTCTTGTGTCTCCTCAGTAAATCTGAGACAACCTGTGATGATGTTCCAAGCTCTGACCCACCGAGAGTAATGAAAATATTCAACCGCTCGCTCCTGTTCGACTGCGTGTCACACGCAGACGCAGAGGCCCTTGAAGGCCTCTTGGAGTACCTGCAAAGTCAGGAAAAGAGGTTAACTGATGAAGAGTTTAAAGGTGAGTCTAAAATGTGTAGGTTGTCACTTACATCACATAATCAACAAGGTTGTGTTTGGATAGGAGGGCAGTTTTTTTTTACACAGATTCATTTGACACAGTTTCTGTCCAAATTCCCTGTCTTGAATGTTTATTCTGCCTTTGCTCTGCAACAGAAACTCAGTTTATCTGGGGCCGACTTCTACCTTTGGCCTTTTTTGTTCTCCTGCTCCCCTATTTGCTTGTTTTGGCTCAAAGGATATGAGAGGGAAAAGGTGGAGTTGTGTTTGTGTCCTGCTAGAGGCAGGCCTATAGGAAGGCTTCCTGTGTGTCTAAGAACTTTTTACAGGCTTATAACAAGCAGCAGAGAGAAATCACAGCAAACTGCCATCTCCTTCATGGAGTTAAACAGGGCTACACTGTTTTTCTTCTTTTGAAACTAAGAAACTAAAAATAGTGAAGGGCTTTCTTGACCTCTGTCATTGACAGTTTGATCTATTTCATTATTTGCGTGCGACATTTCCTATAATTCACTACTACTATATTCCCAGCAGGAACACACACGAGTGCTGCTGTCATTTCCAGGACAGAGGAAAGATTGTGGAATAGTGTAATTAGTTAAAAAATAGCAATGATTCTATTATTAAGAGCTTATATTCAGCCAGCTTAAATACCTGAATACCAAGTGTTGCAAAGATTGTGTAAACATGAATTAACATTAAAAAAGCTTTAAACGCAAAGGAATAAATAATCTGCTTTTTCTTATGTAATTCATAAACAATTGAAATAATAGATACAAGTAAAGAAAAATCGATTGAAATGTGCTGCTTTTGCAATTAGTAGAACATATGTAAACTTAACCAAACCAACCTAAAACAGCAAGCGACACTGACATTCATATGAATGATTTGAAACGATATAAATTCTAATAAAACATTATTGGTAGTGTTAATGAAGTTATACTTAAATGAAAAGGTGCACTTAAACTAAAACTGTTCTTGTTTCTAATTTCATTCGTCCATCAGAGCCGTCCACAGGTAAGACATGTCTGCCCAAAGCCCTGCTGAACCTTTACGGCGGGCAGAACGCCACCATCCCTCTGCTGGTGGACATCGCAGAGAAGACCGGAAACCTCCGAGAGTTCATCAACACGCCCTTCAGGGACGTCTACTACAGAGGTATGGACACAACCCAATAATGATTACAGTTTTATACAAGATGGTCCCTTCATCTTCCACTGAGCTGAAGCTGGCACAGACGGTGTCTTGTTGAGAGTTATTGAAGCTTGTCTGGCTGGAGGTTGAGGCCCTATTATGGGGAAAGCTAAGGACTGTATTTACGTTATGTATGTGTATGTACAGCTACTATTACAGCTCTGTATGATAATGAGAAGATCCAGGCCTCCTTTGTTTGGCTTAAATCCCTTACATTATTTTTGACAAAAAAGTCAATAAATATTTGTCCACCTTTGCAAAAAAGAGGTTTTAAAAACAGCTTTTTCACACATGTTATGGTGTCTCTCTTTTCCCTGATTTAGGTTAGCCCTACATTCTGTAATTTTCATTAGATTTTTATGATAGCATACGTAATACGTTCTACATAAGTATGACTGCTCATAAATAGCTCTAACCTCTCATGGCTCTTAGTGAGTTTCTTTGATGACCTCAACGCTCAAGCCTATGATTGGTCATCAGAGGCCCCCCTTTCTCTTTTATAACTGTGCCATTATTGCTTACAGAATGACTTTCAACATGTCATTTTCTTAACTACTTCTGCGAAACGCATTCTTTTCACTGATATGTATCCTATTGAAAACAGCTCACAAAACATCCCTTTGGAAAACTAATGATATTTAAAGTGTTTCTTTATAATTGTATTTTTCAGGTCAGACAGCGCTCCACATCGCTATAGAGCGGCGCTCTAAGCAGTATGTGGAGCTGCTGGTGGAGCAGGACGCTGATGTCCATGCCCAGGCGAGGGGACGCTTTTTCCAGCCCAGAGACGAGGGGGGCTACTTCTACTTCGGTAAAAACCTTTGCAGCTCATAAATCTAATGTGGAAACTAAAGAGTTCATTCAGCTTCTGTTATTCCACTTTCCGCAGACGTTTTACTCCATCTTTAAGTGACAAAACACTATAGGCAGACGTTTATAGGGAGACAACTAGAAAACTGTTTATCCGTTTTCTGCCTTTTCTTTTCATATGGTAGTAATGATGTTGTGTGGATGTGGTTTCTATGACTTCACTTGTCACTCTTTTAGTTTCCTTCCTGGCTCTGAGTTCCCGCTTCACCCACAAGTGGTATTCTGTCTTCTAAGATACAGAGTTGCCTCATAGCAGCTGCCAAGAAGAAAATTGTTGGTACACGTTCCTGGTAAAGAAAACTAGCCAAATGAGGTGACATGATACCCCACCCTTTTTCCTTTAACGTGGCAGAAAGTTGGCCGAGCAAACACAGTCAGGATACTGCTGTGGTCCAGAGGTGAAGGACACCTCATAGCCAAATGTTTTCTGAAGTATCGTACGAGAAACTGTCATCATAGGCGCTCCAAAAACACATGAAAAGACAAGCATTATTGTCCAATGAAAGGTGTCAGTGTGCTGCCATGAGGAAAAGTGAACAGTCTCTGCTGACCCTCCTCTGGCTCTAACAGTAAGAGAGGAAAATACATCATACCTGTAAACTAAACTCAACACTGCCCTCTGTGGTGTCTGTTAGGGCACAACCTACTACATAACTATGTGTTATATTAATAACACTATTTCCTTTAAAGCCTTCTGAAGATAATAATTGAAGGTATAATTGATGTTGATGTTAGTCTTCAACATCACTGAAAGAAAGGTAGCTTGTTGGGGACTCTGTTTCATATTTTTACCTAACCCCATTTTAAAAATTGTTTATTTGATTACATTCATGCATTATATTTCTCACTCATCACAGTGGAGATGATTTCTATTTGCACTTGGCACGGTTGTCATTCCCAAATCCCAGCGTGTCCGGGCGCAGTGTGAGTAATTTGCTGCGGAGCTTTGCACTGAGGTGAACAGGAACCTGGCAGTGCTGATGGCTAATGGGATTTAGACTCACGCTAACACTCTGCATGCACCCGTGCAAATCCATGAAGAGGAGCGTTTCTATGTGAGGTGACAAAGTAATCTGTCACCCATGGCAACGGCTCATTTTCAGCAGCTGCTTTTGGCACTCTGGCCCCATTGAGCCCCGCCCTCAAACAACTGCTAATTGTGCTGTTTTCATAGCGGGGATTTAAGTCAAATCTTTGATCCAAGTTTAGTAAGCTTTGCAAAAACATGCAGACGCCGGCTACAGTTCTTAATTAACCCTCCTGTTGATTTGCCTTTTTTAAATCTGAAATACAATTCATTTAATCTCCTGTAAATTCAGTATGAAGTTATATCTCTGTGTCTGTTTTCCTAGGTGAGCTGCCTCTCTCACTGGCTGCATGCACTAACCAGCCTGACATAGTGCACTACCTGACTGAGAATCCACACAAAAAGGCCGACCTGCGGCGCCAGGATTCACGTGGAAACACAGTGCTGCACGCCCTAGTGCACATTGCGGACAACACCAAGGACAACACACGTTTTCTCACAAAGATGTATGACCTGCTGCTAATCAAGAGCGCCAAACTCTACCCAGACTGCAGCCTGGAGACGGTGTTTAACAACGATGGCATGTCACCCCTCATGATGGCCGCCAAGCTGGGCAAGATCGGGGTAGGGATAATGACACAGCAGTGTGTGAAGCAGCATCATTATAATAAGAGAAATGTGCAGCACATCACCACAGGTCATAATGTTGTTAGGTGAAAGCTCAGTAGGTAATTTTCTCCATATTCCTCCAGGTTTTTCAGCACATTATCAGACGGGAAATCAAAGATGAGGAAGTTCGTCATCTGTCACGGAAGTTTAAGGACTGGGCCTATGGACCAGTGTACTCCTCCCTCTATGATCTGTCTTCACTGGACACATGTGGAGAGGAACCGTCTGTGCTGGAGATCCTGGTCTACAACTGCCGCAATGAGGTGAATAAGAGGTTTATTAATTCAATTAAACTATGAAAGGAAACAGCACAGTGTCTCTCAAGATCATAGCATTAAGAGCAACAAGACACCTAGCATGACACATGTATTTAACATAAAACTGCTGTGCGATAAAAGATTGTGTTTATTATTTTATTTCCTGTACATTATATCAGTGTTTATTTCTGGTCTTGTTGTCAGAACCGCCATGAGATGCTGGCAGTGGAGCCCATCAACGAGCTGCTGAGGGCCAAATGGCAGAAGTTCGGTGCCGTCACCTTTTACATCAGCGTGGTTTCCTACCTCATCACCATGATCATCTTCACCGTAGTGGCTTATTACCAACCCTCACAGGGAGAGGTGGGTGTGAAACTACTGGGTGTGAAAATGTTTCCACATCAGATCTCATAGCAGCAGATTGATCTGAAATTTAAATATGAACATGCAGTATCGAATTGTCAGGATGCCAAACATTTTTTCAGGATGACACATTTTATTTTACCATAAATGCTATTTCTTTCTCATTTAGTAAATATGTATATACAGTAGCCTGTACTGTATGTATGATTTATCTGAAGACCACATTTGTTGTAGGCTACGTCTGATAGCTTCAAAGTGTTTTTCTAAATTAATTGTTTATGTACCAGAGCAGAACACGTGCATTCTCAATGTTAACAATGTTGTATTTAATGAATAAATGTTTGAGAGTTACTTTCATCTGCTTTCTTGCCTGAAAGTAAATAGAAGATTGATACCGCTTGCATATCTGTACATTAAATATGAATATAGAGCCATCAGCTGCCTATCTGAGCTTAACACAAAAAACAGAAGCAGGGGGAAACAGCTAGCATTGTTCTGTCGAGGTTTCTCTTGTTAACATATAATATATTATTTGTTTAACCTTTTCTTTACACATATGCACACAGTTGTTTTTTATGGGGGTTTACGTGATCATCATGCATTGTTCTTAATTCACATAGCCCTTAATGACAATCTTTTCATCTAAGTCTCGGCAAGACAGTAAACAGGTGTCGTTCCCAAAATGTTGAACTAATTCTTGAACTCACCATTATAAACTGATATGGTGTATTGCACTATGTTTTAACGCCAGAATGTTTATATTCAGTTTATCTAAATGTCTCCTCCTTTTCTTCCAGCCTCCATACCCTTACACAAAATCCTCTGACTACCTGCGCATGGCGGGGGAGATCATCACCTTGGCATCAGGAATATTCTTCTTCCTCACCAACGTGAGTCAATTTGCTCTGATGCCTCTCTATGGTTTGATCATGTGTTGCTCACTGATGTCTCCAAGTCTCTTGCATCAAACTCAAACCTGTAAAAGATGTCGGTGTCATTATGGAAATGTCTCTCCTGCTCTTTGCAGATTAAGGACCTCTTTTTGAAGAAGTGCCCTGGGGTGAAGTCTTTATTTATGGATGGATCTTTTCAACTGCTGTAGTAAGTCTCCATCCTCTGTCCTTGCTCCTTCTCTTCTTCACCTCTAGCGCAGATTTTGCTGACTTTTACTCAAGGCACATTTTGCAATCTCTAAATTGAGTAAGGAATTAATTGCTTAACCTCATAACCTGGCATGTTTCACAGTTTACATATTTAATGATCCAAACAAAGAGTAGAGAGTATTGAGCCCCTCTATGAACTGTGTTGATGTACATTAATAGCAATATAGCTGCCTTTATTCTGTTAAAAATCATGTTATTCTGTTAATAATTAATTCAGTATCACAGATTTCACCATTGGAGTTGGTTCAAGACAAACTCTTCCTCTGTCCCCTCTAGCTTCATCTACTCGGTGCTGATTGTAGTCACAGCTGCTCTCTACCTGTCTGGCATTAAGGCCTACGTGGCTGTGATGGTGTTTGCACTTGTCCTTGGCTGGATGAACACGCTTTACTTCACCAGAGGCCTGAAGCTCACTGGCACCTACAGCATCATGATCCAGAAGGTTAGATAAAGGAAAGAGTTAGCAAATGAAAATGAATTAACCTTACATTTCACCATTGCTGTGGTAATTCTGCAATAATTGAGTGACAACGTTTCGTCTGTTCTCTTGATAATCATAATTTCCATGTGTCTTAATGCTGATTTTATTTTTGGTTCACAGATTCTTTTCAAAGACCTTTTCAGATTCCTGCTGGTATACGTGCTCTTCATGATTGGTTATGCATCAGGTAGGATTGGTCACCTAACTTTACAGCTCACCATTGATGAAAGGGATAGTTAATATTCTGGGAAAGGAGAGATAGCACTAATACTCAAATGTATGTCCACTAACGTAAATATTAGCATAGCAGAGCATAGAGCCAGCATGGTGTTTGCAGTTTATATGCTAAGCTAAATGTCTCCTGGATGTAGCATCATATTAAACAGAAAGAAAAGAGTGCTATCTCCTCAAATGTACTAGTATTTATATTGTATATATCTGTATTTGATCTATGTGAAAGGCATTATGAAATATTTGTAATGTTTGTTGATTGTTATGTGTCCAGGGACTGCAGGTGGAAATGAGCTTTTAGCTATAATCTGGCATATAGCATCTCTATCTATATAGTATCTTTATGCATGGTCCTTGTTCATAATAATAATCATGTGTCTTTCCCGAAATGTTGGACAGTGTGAACTGTTGGTGCTCACAGACACATAACCCAGCTCCTCTGTTCCCTCAGCCCTGGTGGCCCTGCTGACGGTGTGTCCTCCCCCGGGGACAGAGTGTGAGGGGGGCTGCCCCACCTACCCCGACTGCAGGGACCAAGACACCTTCAGCGCTTTCCTGCTGGACCTCTTTAAGCTAACCATTGGGATGGGAGAACTGGACATGATTCACAGTGCGCAGTATCCTGCAGTCTTTCTCATCCTGTTGGTTACCTACATCATCCTCACGTTTGTCCTGCTGCTTAACATGTTGATCGCTTTGATGGGGGAGACAGTCTCACAGGTGTCCAAACAGAGCAAGAAGATCTGGAAGCTTCAGGTGAGTTACAAGTACATATTTGTGATAGGCATTCATTAAAGTCAGTTTCACGAAAACATGTATATCTTATTAACTCTCCATGCTAAAGTTTTGGTTTATTTTTGGAGGGTTGTAAAGTATTTATCTCTGAGAATTCTGCGTCCACTCCAACACATTATTACCATCCGTGCTGCTCCGTAAGGCTGAACCGTAACACCAGTATGTTAACGTGATGTTTACAAGTTTAAGATGTACCATTTCTTTTCACTTTTACAGTTTTTCAGTGAAGGCAGAAATAACCCTAACCCTAACCGTAAAAGACGATATATCACAATTGACAATACAAAATTCTAAATCCATCTGCATTACTAGTTACCAGGAGTTGAGTAATAAAACATATTTTAGATTTGTGAGTGTCTAATACCCTTAGTAATCATGACCCATACTCACAGTGGGCAACGACCATATTGGACATCGAGCGCTCTTTCCCAGTCTGCCTTCGCAAGTCTTTTCGAGCCGGGGAGATGGTGACTGTTGGGAAAAACTGGGACGGCACACCTGATCGACGCTGGTGCTTCAGGTATAATGCATGACTCATATCATACTCACTCAGCAGCGCCTATAGCACATTAAAGGAAACTGTTCAACCGAATGTTGTCTTGTTTTTATCAGGGTGGATGAGGTGAATTGGTGCCACTGGAATCAGAACCTGGCAATAATCAACGAGGATCCAGGCAAGAATGAGACCTGCCAAGCCAATGGGTTGCAGCAGAGCGTCAAAGCCTTGCGGAGAGGTGAGATTTTCACTGTGCTCTCATGAATAAATGCATTGACAAATAAGTATATATTCATGTGGAGCGCACACTAACTTATTCATACAGATCAAACCAAAATCCTTCTTCTTATCCCCCTCTAGACCGCTGGTCCACAGTGGTTCCGCGGGCGGTGGAGTTTAGTAAGGGTCCACGGCCTCGCGATCTGGTGGTGGAGATGGAGCCGCTGACGCCCAAATACTGAGGCCTGCAGGAGGCTGACTGTATTTATTTCAAATAGAGACAGCAGAGAGCCATCAGCACCAGTGAGAGGGAACACTTTGATCAATAGGTGGACTCATTAGCCAGATTTCATGTGCCTTTTGTTGAAAAGAAAGTATTACAAATATATCAATGTAATCAGTGTGATAGGACTGATCACACAAAGACACTGGATGTGCAATGTCTTAGAGAATCACTGATCTGTAAAACACCAAATACAGGTAAAAACACCAAAGCTGAGATAAAAGAATGAAGAAAATTGAGCATTAAGGACACAGAGAGCTATATCCTGCTTTGTATTTATCATAAAAGATAGAAAAACATATTGTAAAAATGTAGTTCAGACATCAGTGGCTGATCACTCAGGGATTCAAGAGAATCAAACATATTTCAGCATTTCCAGTAGTAATATAATGTCACAGAATATAGAAAGATGGGTTTGATGTGATTTAACAGAAGCATAATCTCTGCATTATTCTCTCAGAAGTGTAAACAAAGGATTTGATAGAAATGTCATCTACTGATAAAATCCCAATGAGAGATATTTCTACCTGAAAAATGCTTAAAGACTTATAGACAGATTCTATGTGCTTGCTATATATTTAAGAGGTTCTTGTATGATGTATCATAAAGATTATATTGTATATGTTAATTTGTATTGTTCCGGCTATGGTAGTTAAGTGCATAGAAACAGTATATATGTTTTATATAAAGTGTATTTTATTTCAATTTTTATACCGTATTAATCAAATAGTTACAAAGTCTCAGGCTCGGGCTGCCAGCTCAGGCAGCGCAGCTTTCATTTGAACAATGCCAATTTCTAATGTGTGCATTATTATATGAACACAAAGACATTGTTCTGAACAAGATGGGCATGATGAGCAGGTTATAGTTGTCAAGCACATATGCAAATGCGAGACAATAGCCTCCCGTGTTATGGGTTGTCTTTGAATTTCCAGAGTTATTGTTCCTTTGCAGCTGGGGTATTTGCATAATCAACTCTCAGGCCTTGCCATTATGTGCTTCCCTCTATTTGCTGCAGTGTTTTCATTGCAATTGGCTCCTTGCCTTATAGAGCATCTTGTTTATGCGCAACTAATGCTTGTATACACATATTTGTGTTATTGTTCTTCATGACAGGGTTTGATTAAGAGCAGATACACCATACAATACATTTTCACTAATTCATTACTGTTGAGGGTCACAGGTCATTGTTCACTATGTTTACATTGTTTTTGTAAAGAGACATGTCTACGCATTTTTTTTATATTGTTTGTATATTGCTGCACAGAACAATAAACACTGAATTTATTTTATGAACCACACAGTAGTCCGTCTTCCTATTCTTGTATAAAACTATGACTTTCTTTTCTAAAGATGTTTTGCAATCCCTACTCTGATAAATGATTGACTTGATTTATCCTAGTACAGTTGCTACTAACCAGCACCAGCAATATATATATATGTGATCCAATGAACTGTCTGAAATTGTGAGGAAAGATAAAATACATTCGGGAAAAGACTAATAACAATAGCCACAAAAACAAAGCAAGAAATAAATATTGTTTAATTGTGATTTTGTATTGTGTTTGCATTTGTATTTTTACCAAGAAAAACTATTGTTTGACAAACCTTTAAATATCTACATTTAGGTTTATATCAATGTTGACACGACATGTTTCTAATTGTTGCTTAAAAAATTAAATGTTATATTACTGTATTTTCAAATTGATGGGGCCACACATTTATATAATCTTTCTCAGAAGTTTTTGTTCGTCTATAATATTTATTTTTATTATATTTTTTACAAAATGCACATACATTTGACTACACATTACACTTTATTCTAAACCAGTCATTACAGGATTTTGAGTCCTGTAGTAATAATTACTTGCAGTACCTCCTCTGGCCTGCTGATGGCTGCAGAGGGCTAAACTCCTGTCTGTGCTGCCTGTGGAGATCCCTGTTAGCTGAGTCTACTCCTGCAGAAACTGTAGGGCACACATATATTCTGTAATTATAGCTGTAAATATTACATTGTCAGTGCTAACTGTTATTAGCACTATAACCTTTAATAGGCTATAGTTTGTGGAATGCACTGAAGAAATGCCTTTTCGCAGTGGATCTCATGTCTCATTGACCTCGCTGTTACACCTGGCCAGTAATTATGGGCTTTTTCCTTCCTAATGAAACCACAAGCTGGCAACAATTTATGAACTGCTTCACTGCTTTTCACCTTTCATCATTACCCCTCACCTTTCTTTTCCCTTTTAAAACGCTACAGTGGTGATTCTCACTTATGATAACCAGGCTCTCACCCCTCTCATCCTCCTCCTCCTCCTCTCTCCCCTGTATGAGGCCAGCAGTGCTGAAGGACACAGGGAATCTCTCACCACCTCAGAGAAGAGGCTAATCCTCTTTGCCCCAACTTTAACTGGGCCACTAATCCTCCAGGTTTATCTAAGCAGTGAGCACCTAGCGCTGCTGACAACTTGGCCTGCCCTCCTCCCCGCAGCCTGCTAAGTAGGGCAGGGCTCGGTCCTGCAAGTGTCACTGTCAGCAACTCTGGAACCGCACACTTGAACAGGAAGTGTGAGCTGTTAACAAAATGGCTCACTTGCTTGCAGCATGTGTGTGCTCGCTGCCACAAATGTGTCTCAACAAACCAAAGTGACAGCCAAGCAGGATCATGTTGTAACTAACGGCCCTCAGTTAGCAACCACACATGGGGGAAAGTTGACAGACTCAGCCAAAGGTCCTTAGTAAACTAACTAGCTTAGATATTGGCAGTACAAATTGTTCAGCTATTGTCCAGCCAGTTAAGCTTGAAGGTGTTAAGGCTGATGAGTCTCAAGCAGATACCAGACTGGGCTTCGGCCAACTCGTTCTTCATTCACTAACTAACGCTTCAGACTGTCTGATGGATTCAATGTGTTGTCTGCCTGAGGTCCAGCAGCTGGACACAGAGGGAAACATCCTGGTCACACTCTTACTAAATATTTCACTAATATCCAAAAAGGTGGACGGATAACAACTGAAAAACAGGGTTAATAACTAAAAGCAGGTTCCACATTCAATGGGTGCTAATTTCCTTTCTTATAATAATTCCCTCTATAATATCCAGTGAAATATCTCACCAAGGCGTGGTATTTCTAACCAGAATGAGCAATCACTGGAAGCACTGGGAGATGAGGAGACGGACATATTTGTTAGGTAGCGTGTGAGATGACCTTTCAGTTCATCTCAGATGAAACGAGCCTGCTGAACCTGAAATGATTCAGAGTGTCTAAACTGACAGGCGAGGGCACGGCCACGGCTCAGCATCAGCCTGCTGCCCGGCCTCCATAGGCATCTCTCATGATTTATTGTGAAATTGCCAGGGACTCAATGTGGCGTGCAGGTGAATGAGTTTTGCTAATAAGAGAAGCATTTCTGCTCCACAGAGCTCTTTTTCTGTCTGAGCGAGCGTGTATGAAATCAGTGTGCAGTCTCCCACTACCACACGCTCTGGTGGAGGCGACCGGCTCATCAGTCTGCAGCTTATCTGATGTTTCAGGTGGGTGGAGAGG
This sequence comes from Trematomus bernacchii, assembly GCF_902827165.1. NCBI lineage: Eukaryota > Metazoa > Chordata > Actinopteri > Perciformes > Nototheniidae > Trematomus > Trematomus bernacchii. The sequence continues at coordinate 376,080 of NW_022988176.1, forward strand.
TTGGGAGTAAGGAGAGAAAGGAGGAAAAAGCATCAATTGTGAGTTCTTGAAGCTACTTGTGTGGCTAAATATCAGAATGCAACACAACATGGTGTACCATATCTTCTGGAAGTACATTTGTAGTGAGTTTATGAAATCTTAAGGAAAAATACAACATTTCTAATAGCTTGACATCAAATTTAAATAAAATGCTGAAAGAAATCACAGGGAAGTTTCGGAGTGTAACAAATATTAGTGGCTGTCCTTTTTTTTGGTAACAAAATAGGTTTAGATAAACGTTTTTTGAGACAGCTAATATTCCCTTATTTTATGACTCAAATGTCCAGGCCTCAGAAAAGGACATCTTGTCTTGGCCACTTTGGTAAATTGCATTAGATACTTAGCTTGCCTTTGCCTCTGCTTAAGAGCAGTTTCTCCAAATCCTCATCCAGGAAAAATGCCAATCATCCGTGCAGTGTGCTGTCTATACTGTGGGTTGTTTTCCAGCATACTTAGTGATGCCACAATACTCTGCTGTAAAGGTGGAAAAGGTCAAGTGAACAACAGGATTGTAGAGCCCGGCATATGGCGGTGCATGTGCGAAGTGAATCCTAAGACTTATATGCTTACCTGCATTACTGGTAGTCTTAAAAATTGTTACGAAGATGTTTACGGCAAGAGAGAGAAGAAGTAAAGACAATGGATGGTTATAGCAACAAGACAGGCGTAGAAGTCATCTGCTTTATTTACTTATGTCAAACAATAATACATAAGAGAGGAGAGGTCAAATGAAAACCAACCATCTACATTGAAATAAAGAAATTTCCGTCCTGAGATTGACAAAAAGCAGGGAACAGCAAAATATCTACCGTGGTTGTTGGGAGGGAGGGAGGGAGGGAGGGGCGACAGTGGCAGTTTGAGCAAATTGAAGATGATGGTTGTGGGGAGATTAGGGGGAGATTGCAGAACTGGAGAGAGGGTAAGGTAAGCAATCACTGGGATGCTTGGCTGTAGGCACATTCAAAAGTTGAAAACCCCACAACGAAAGGATTTTACAGCTTTTTTAATATTCAGACTTCTTCTTTCGAAATCTAAGACTCATATATTATCATTTTCCAAAAAGAAGCAAGGTATTCTTTACATTTTTTCATCCTGAGGAGACAAAATCATTTTTTAAACAGAAATACAACACTGCAGGGAGAACAATAAGATTTCCCATTTCCATATATATTATTTTCTCAAGGTTGCGGCACCCTCAGACTTTGGCAGCGTTGGTGCATTTGAGATAATTTGGGAAAAACAGCCCTGTTTGTCCACAGGAACATTCTGAGAGCCACACAAACAGTAAAAGGAAACAGGAAGAAAAAAAGCAAAATCCCCAGACTTTTGTGTTTGGATTGGATACAGCAATATACCCAGCACATAAACTAAATGAATATTTGGAGGCCATAAGCTTTTTCAGCTGAACATATAGTTGTGACGCTGAAGAAATAAAAAGCTGTAAACTCCTGGAATTACAACCTGCTGCATCGCCTTTTAGAAAACGGCTGTGGGTCTGTGCCTTTGAAGAAATATCCTGATTTATTTTGTGACCTGTGCTGAATTTTTACCTTTTCAAAACATTTAATTTGTTTGCTCACACACAGCCCATTCCGTTTTATTCACTAGCACAAAAAGAGATGGCAATGTGCTGTAAATCTGTAGCGAAACACAAACAAATATATTTGATATTGTGCAACACAGCTACTGTATAAGGCTGGTGGGTCAACTATACAAGCCTCTTCAGGACTGTCAGTATTGATTAAAGTATTTTCTTGCTAGGTAGGAGCCAATGACTTTATCTTCTGCAGACGTTAGGGAGGGATGCTGGGAAGGACTGTGAGATGAGAGCCCCAGGGGCCCAAGGGCAGCCAGGGGACACGACTGAGGATGACCAAAGCGGTGTGGTGGGGACATCCACCCCCATACCGCCCCCCCCCCCCCCCCCCCCCCCCCCCCCCCCCTGTCATCTGTAGGTTAGAGAAGCAGCGCCAAGACTCTACGGAGCGAGCAGCTGCCTTTATTTTCTATATCCCTCCCCACCCTCCCGTCCCGTCTGTTGCGAGACTGAAAGAGCTGACCCTGCTCTGAACGCTGTCTCTCCTGCTCAGCAGTATTTAAGGTGCATAATATGCGACTAGACCTTTGCACTGGGTAAAGGTCTTCATGGACTTATTGGGATTTACTAAGGGATTTTTACAACCAGCATAAGTCAATTCCCCTCCACTTTGCCCTCAGGCCTTTCGCGCAGGCGTCTCATTGCCCTTGAAAGCGTGTTAACAGTCGATAGTCTGTAGCCACAGAGATAAGTTATGGATCTAAATGTCCTCACCAGATGATGTCTGATTTGAGTAATCTATCATTTCCTGGGCAACGTAACTCTACATTTTTTATTCCAAGCATTCAAAACTGAATTACAAATAAATATTTCACTTACTATAATTAAGTAAATTTAGGCACAATAAGTCTTACAGGGAGGCATGTGATTCCTCAGAGGTTGAATCTGAATATGAGGCCGCAGAGCCGAGGAGGGGCGGCTGAAGCCAGCACCGGGAACATGGCAATTATCCTGATTACTGATGCTTCGAGGCTCCTCTGACCCCAAATCCCTCCCTGTATCTCTCTCCCTCTTTCTTTCTTTTGCTGAGATCTGTCACATCGCACAGGGCCCCTCAGCCAGGCAGGGAGCAACCATGTATAATCCAACAGAAAACAAATCCCCTCGATCAAACACAGCCCAGCTTTTTAAAGCAGGCCTCTGAGCACAGGCGCCGAGGTGCGGCGCTGAGGCCCTCCGAGACGCTGCGGAGGCTGTGATTTAGCCCCCCCACCCCACCCCCCCTTAAAACCCTGCTGTCCTCCCCTTCAACGCCAGCCAGCCAGTTCTAACCTTCAGTTTGTTTAAGCACTGCTGAACCCTGTTGGCCCCGGACAGGGGGAGGGGTGGGTTTAGATAATGACATGCCATATGCCACTCTGCCTCTGCAGCTGAGTGAGCCGTGCATGGATCAGCTCAGGCACAAATCTATTTGAAATTTAATTCTATTATCCTAATATGGGCTAAGCGTCCATTGTCCAAATCAGGAATTGTGGAATGGAGCACAGTTGCAGGGCTAAGATGCATCCCATCAATAGGAGCTCATTAATGTGTGTAAAGGACCAGGGGGACAGACAGTTTGGAGCCAGTACAGTAAAACATGTTGCCACAAAGCAAAGATGGTTGAAGTATTTAAATGGCAGCCCTATATTTTATATGTGCAAATTGACTATTATGTTTCTGCTGAAATATAAATTGAATTGGTTTCTTAGGAGTCGTCTTTTTTCTGTTTCATTCTAATGGGCTTAAAATGGCCAGATTCCTTGCCGTGCCTAATAGGAAATCCCTTGTTATTTGAAAAGGGTTTTATTTCAACCCTTTGAGTGAATGAATACTCTCTATTGGCAGTGTCCAGCAGCCAGGCGTCACCCAATATTCCCATTAGCAGAGGGGCCTGGTGCCTCAGACCTCCACTGGTGGGAAAGGCCAGACACCAGAAGCTCCACTGCCTCAAGTGTCTCCTCTCCACTTCCACATCATGTGACAGGGTTTAATGCTTGGATGCAGGAGCCAAACGGAGGGGATTTAGGAACGGGATGTATCTGTAAATCTGTCAAAATATTTCTACAAGACAGAAAATATGCTAGAATCACAGTGTGGCTGGGGTATTAAGCTGTTGAAACAACATGAAACATTTTCACTGGAATGTTAAGGAGGCTTACTGTGCACATTTAAGCCAAGGGGCTTGGTATTATTTCCACTAAAATCTTTGTCAGCTTTCAAAGACAGTGGCGTGTCTACAAACACAATTGGATCAACATTTAAGGCTCATAGTTACAGTAGGATTAAGCGAGAGTTATTTTAAGGGAAAAACAGGTCTGTTTATAAATGTTAAGAAACACTATTTTGATGCTTCGAGTTAATATTTATGTGTAAATCCATTATTTGTTGAACAATGCTGTCTGTCCTTTTCTTTGGGTGACCAAAGTGTAAACATTTAAAATATGAATAATTCAATATAGTTTTTAATGACAGAGGTTTAATCGCTACAGCACATTAAAGGATCTACATCACACACCACGTCTGCTCTGGATCTCAGAGAGCTGCTGCTGACACAAGGGCCCAATTTCACACTGACGTCTAGAGGACATACATTAAAAAATGACAGACTTCAATGCCAGGATGTGGCTTCTGAATATATTCTTAAAGAAATTTATTTTACACCTCAAAACAGAAAAAAGGATAGGGATTAGGGATGTGGTACATTGGGAATGTATTGACAACTGTAGTTTACATTTTTTGGTGTAAGCTCAGAGAAAAATGTTAATACAGTCATAATAATTGCACTTCATAAATCTAGACTGATGCCAGTATTTTCCTCACAACAAAGCTCTGGCTCCCTCTCTCCAGTTACTAAATTCAATTTACCATTGAAATTTGATGGACAAAAGAAATGCTAATTTAAGACCAGAGGACTGCTGCACTGATCCAATTTTTCTCTTTCGCTTGAGTCCCACAAGGCAATAAAACATCGCAGTAATTTAAGTGCAGTACATTCAAGGGAATCTCACAGTCATAATAAATATTTCACTGCTCTGAATCATCAAGTTAAGACTGGCCCTGGCTAAATGTATCACAACCAGGGTCTAAAAAGGACAAGGGGAAGCAGTGAGCCTCTTCTCATTTCCCGTGATGCCAGAGAGCATGATTGTTTCCATTTTGTATTTGTTTGTAGGTTCAGGGGTCAATATTTCCCCCAACATAGGACTTCCATTTGTTCCCACCTCTTTCTGTCATTTCTGATAACATTTGACAAAAGTATTTAGCACAGTAACTCCTATTAGGAGTCATGTGAGAACTTGATCTCTACTCTAACTCCAGAGAATACCTAAAGCCTCTGATAAAAGACAGCGAGATCTGCTAAATATTTCCTGTACATTACTCAGATATGATGTTTATGGGAATCAGTTTTTCAGTCTTGGTGGTAGAAATCTTATAATAACACAATAAAAATAAACAAAGTCTGAGGATTTTGAAGAACACAAACTAAAATGCACACACGCGCATGCACTCAGCAACATACACGCATAAACATACACATAAGGTTATGTCAATAACCTCCCAATCACATTCTTCATGGTAACATTTCTTTTTCATGTTTTTTGCAACATTTTCTTTTTTAAATAAATGTTTCAAGATTTTTTGTAGATTCCAGTGTTGGTTAGGAAAAAGAGCTCTCCAGGTTCGACCAGGTCCTTAAAGAACCAAAGCAGCGACTTTGCCTTACACCAGGACATAAGAGACTGCACATCAGCTTGTGGAGGAATTATCATAAAATCAAAAGTGGAAAAAAAAAGAAGAAAAAAAGCATTTCAGACACTTTCCCCATAGCAGCCAATGCATATAATATACCTACAAATATATAAAACAACAAAAAATAGGTTCAAGTTTTCAAGTTTCTTAAATATATCATAACCAAACTACCGAATTTCAAACTTCAAAGTCAATAAGATTCAAGCAGTGCAATTTATGAATCAATTATAACAGCAATAATAACTAATATTGTACTATCCTTTTAATTCAACCTTATGATCCTTTTACATACACACCCGAGTATAATTTGAGACCCCTCACTTATCAGTACATTGTGTTTCTGTATGTGTGTATCTGTGTGTACCGTTACAGAGTTTTGGATTTTGAAAGCAGCCCTAAACGTTGGTCCTTAAGACCCTTTCAGTGACAACCTACACAGTAGCTTCATCCTTAGTATTTGGAAGGGGGATACAAGTGCCGTAAGCACTTCATGTCAAGCTATGATTCTCATCAAAAAGTTCAGGCAAGTAAAACAACATCAAAAAAACTGAAGAAAAAATAATATAATAAATCAACCCAAAATTCCTATTGGCAAACCACACAATGGAACATCTGGAGAATCTTGAAATCCCTTTTTCTCTCCCAAATCACCACCAACTTTCATATTTGGGACTCCCACAGCCTGCCTGTAAACCACCAAACCAAATGGTCGCACAGCACAACAACTGCTCTTCTCTAAGCTCCCACACTAGTTAAAGCAGTGCCACTCTTAATAATCTGTACCCAGAAAACAAAACATATTGGTTCTTTAACTTTGATTTTCTTCACAAATTCACAATTCTTGATTCTCTTCCTCCTATTCGCCGTGCCCCTCTATCTGTAAACAGGGAGGCGGATGTGTGCATGCTGGTGGTCTAACAGACGTGGCACTGACACAGTCTCATAGCCTTTGCCAAGCATCTGCTCCTTGATGCAGGGTGGGTGGATGTCGTTGATCAGGTACTCCAGAGACTGCAAGCTGCTGCTCAGCACCGATGTGTTGCACATGCTCTTGCTGGGCAGGCTGCAGCACATACCTCCCCCGCTGTCTATAGCAGGGTGGTGAGGATGATGGTAGTGGTGATGGTGGTGAGGGTAGCCCATCTCTCTATGCCCTGTGACCGGCCCTCCTGCAGAGTTAGCCAAAAGCTCCTGGGGGTTGTAGCAGTCACTGTCAGGTGTCACCAGCACACTGTTCCACGGCGGAGCAAAGTATTGACCCACTGAGAAATTTCCATGCATACCCACGCAGTTCAAAGGGGAGGAGCTAACTTTGTCCATCCCGCCTCCGCCGCTGGCTGTCAGGTGGTAAGGTCTGGAGGAAGAGGAGGACATTTGCTGCCCCATAATCCCTCCCCCTGGAACACAAGTTTCGGGGGACTTGCTGATGGCGCCCCCTCCACCGCTCCCTCCGCTGTACATACGGAGCACAGCCTGTTGATGCTGATGATGTTGATGTTGTTGTTGTTGTTGTTGTTGCTGTTGCTGCTGCTTCTGCCAGAGGATGTAGTCCATACCATCTGCGTACATGCCCGTCTTCATCGCCTCTGCATTCTGAGCAGGCAGCCCGGGCCCTGTGTACACCATGTTAGACTGGGGACCCATTCCCACCACGTAGCTTCCACCTGAGGAGCTTGAAGAGACCCCCATGACAGTTGTGCCGTGCTTGGAGGGGCTAGAGTTAGACGGTGCGGCGGCGGCCCCCTGGCACACCTGCTGCAGAGCCTGGGCCTGGCAATGCTGGTTAATCTGGTAGATGATGCTCTGGATGGAGGGGAGGTTGGACTGTGCGGGCAGGGGCAGGCCTCGGCCCCCTGTTACAGGAATCACTGAGCCAGCTACAGTGACATTTGGGGGAACCGACAGCACGGGGCCTTCAGGAGGCTTCGAGGGCCCCGTGTGGTATACCATTTGGCCGTGGCCACTGGCTAAAGTGCTACTACTAGGGGGCGGGTATGGGGCAACTGCTATGTGGGCTGGAGAGAGCTTAGTCCGTCTGCCTTCAGAGTTCTTCAGAACACCTTTTGCAGGAAAGAAGGTGCCTGTTGATGACGATGACGATGAAGAGGCCTTGAGGACGGCGAGCAGCCCCCCGGCGCAGATAAAGGGACCATAGCGTGTCCCTGTGGTGTCATATCCATTCACTGTCCGATTAAGGTGTTTGTGCTGAGGAACCCTGATGTTGGTGGGGAAGATCTTGATAGACAGAGGGCTGTTGGCCGTCTTCTGAGCGAAGGCATCAAGTTCTGCCGCAGTGGGGTAGCGTGGGGAATGTGTGGGTACCGCCAGCTCACCTGCAAGATAAAGAGAGAAAAGGGTATGAGTGGAAAAAATAGACTGGTGCATGTGTTGCAGATCCGCACACCTGAGTTTAATTACCAGGAATATTGAAGGAGCCAAGAGCAATGGCAGCCTCAAAGTCAGATCAATCAATCAATTGCAATAACCACTTCTCTGCTGCAACAGTATAACCCGGCAGCAGTACAGTGGCTACATCTAAAGCACACTGAGTAATGTGAGTGTTCTACAAGAGCAGGTGAATAAAACCAGATGCAAACAGAGGACCCAGTGCCTAACAACCCGAGCAGAGTTTGTACATAGTAAATCAGGACTGATTATGAAATGTTCCATCACTTCCCTCCTCCAATTGAGTTTTCCTTTCATCTCATTGTCAAACCCTCCTGTGGAAGTTCATCCCTAGACAAATGGATCTTTTTTAAAACTAATTCCGTCAAAGCCTGGTACCTTAGGCGCTGTTAAATCAGTGCATTGTGAAATTAATTCGGACCCTCTTTAGCATTGAATTGGGTTAGCCCTGGATATCAGGCAAGCAGGGACGAAGGGATGGGATAAAAGCTTGTTTAATTGCAATTGCACATTTGAGATTCATAAGTGGTTTCACTTACTGGGTCTTACCCTTGGCCACATAATTTCCACATGTATTCAATCCAGGAGAACGTGGAGAGCCCTCACAAAAATAACTATAAAATATCTACTGGGAATCCGACCGGGTTAAGGTGATCTACATCAGACCGAAGCCTCGTCAAGACTGCTAGAGTGCTGCTATCTTTAAATGTTTTCAAAGATAAAACTAACAATTGGTTTGAAATTGAAAACACACTAACAAGACACATAATTGTTGAGGTAAAATCAAACAAAATACATGCTAATGGTTTGTGTGACCATGAAATATCTCAATTATGTCACAGAGTAGCAAAAATAAATGTTGTTTTGCGTTTATATAATAAAGAGTATAATCACATATTTTATATTTTCAGGTGACGGTTGAAGGACAAAAAACAGGTACAAAGACATTGCTACGAATGCACTATACATGTAAATGCTGTGTACGGTTTGCCATATAAAAACCACTCCGAACCCAAAATTAAATTCAGAAGTGAACGCGGCAGTGAGAGTAGCAATGGCCCTCGCTCAATGAGCCAAGGCTTGCCCATTGTGAATTGAGGTGGCAAACAGGAAAATGGCAATTTCTAAAAACCCCACCATGTGTCATTGTTTGGGAGCTGGGCATGGAGGTGAGAGGCCGCGGTGAGATTGGATTTAAACGACATTATTCAGGCAATTTCATGGCTACTTAGCTCAGTGTAACAAAAAGGGTGGGGGGCTGGGAAAATAACTCAATTTACAAGCAATATATCAGCTGCCACAAATGACTTGCAACCCCTTCAAAAATGACATTTTCATGCAAAAGCTAACAAAACGTAAAAAAATTAACTGCCATAACTGTGCTGTCAGCAAATGTCCTAGCGACCGAAGGAGTCTGCAGGGTGCAGCCTGTGACTACGACTCACTCCATTTCCTCTCCGATTGCAAATTCATTATAAAGAGACTCCACAGCCAAGTAGTCACAATTCTCATTTCTTTGGTCCCATTACAGATAGCATGGGGAGTTCATTTCAACAACCCTTTGGGTCTCCAACTGTGAAAATGATTAAATCTACAAGATCCATATCATAAAAGGAATAAATTGGGAATGTAACAGCAGAGGGGAGAGACTGTGAATATCCCAAGCCAAATTAAGTACAAGACCTATTTCTGACTACCGACAACATGATCTCTATAATCAGAGACACTGTACTTCAAATTATATTTTAAATTTGTAGAAATAGAGTTGATTTAATAACTTAAATCAGAATGATATCCTGGTGCCATCCTAATGGGCAAGGCTGAGTGTGCCAGTCCAGCCTATCAAAGATCTAACCAACCTTTCTGAGGGAGAGCTCTGCTCCCCCGGTGACGGCACTGCCATCTGCTTTGATGTTCTGACTTGCATTTGAAAACTGACAGAAGACTTATTTCATTTGCTCAGAAGATAAAAACATGCTCATTTCAAAGCACACTGCTGGTCCTCATGCAAATGAAATGGCAGCATATTTTCTGATCTTCTTTACATGAGGGCAAAAAAACCATCTTTGATCATCACATGGTCTAAATGAGGAAAGATACTTGGCTTTCAGGCATATCAAGGCCCTGTGCCCTGCTGCCCCTACAAGCCCCCAGCTGCAATATGCCCATCATTCCACCTAATTACTGCCACGTGAGGAAAAAACTATAAAAACAGCCAGGAAATTCATTTAAGGGTGGCTAATTCTATTCCTTCTCACTGACTGAGTCCATATTTTCCATGCCTGAGCCTGCATTTCTTCCGAGAGAGACGAGAAAGCCCTCTCCCTCCGTCTTTTCCCAGCTTGGCCCTTGTTTGTCAATAGGCAGAGCCTTTGGCACACCAACCTGGCATCAAAGGGTTTCACACTTCATAGGCCACAGGGATTAGAGGCCTTTCAGGCCTACAAAACCCATCTCAGCTCCACAAAGGCTTCCGGTTATTAGAACCCACAGGCATAAAGGAAGAAGAGGAGGAGGAGGCAAATGAGCATCTGGATGCTTCTGATTCCAGCCCCCTCAATAAAAAGTTCCATGGTATAAATTTTATAGCAAAGTTGATTACAATAAGTATGCCCACAAACCGGGGCGTAATTTCACTCCCATACATTCAGTGGAACACTGTGTGTGTTTGATGTGCAGGGTCTCCACATCTCTCTCCTCCAGAGCAGTGAGTCTATAAGTGAGGACATGGAGGTTAAAGGAGAGAGTCTCTTTTTAGGCTGGCACTATGTGACTTATTGGTTTAGGCTGCAGTAGATCATAGCTATGAGCAGCAGCATACAGATGGTGCTGGCTGATAAACAGCCTCTGAGGCAGCCAGCACTGCCTCCTTTGTGTGAGCCCTCACCTCCTCATAAGGTAGGGGGTTTCCTGCACCTGTGCACACTCTCCAGCCTCGCCGTGCATGCAAACGCATTGCAGGAAAACAGAAAAAAGGCTAAAATGCACACAAACCTGCATCTGCAGTTGTGTGTCTCATTTGCCATCAGTGGAGCATGTTGTTATCCTCTGCTCAGCTCTCTCTCATGAAATGTAGGGCAGGGACAACAACAGGTGCCTGTGCGGGCGACAGCCTGCAATGCCTCCTGGGCTAAATGCTTCACACTCGCTTCATTTCGACATGCGACAGCCTTGTAAGGATTAATTATTTCCCTGGGGATGCAAGAATATGTTTTTCCCCTTCCTGTGAGCAGGAGTCTATGTGCACTCACAAGCACATGAAACATCTTTTGTAAAGGAACAGAGAACCTGGCCTACCACTGCTTTAACAATAAGCAGGGGGAAACAGTTTCACATGAAAGGAATGTAAACAAACCAAGCATATGATTGAACTGCATTGGAGATGAGATAAAAGCTCAGGCAAACACATGCATTAGTTCTGAGAGATCACGCGCCAGGGAGCGGAGATGGCAGGGAGGCAATTAATGGGCTGACCTTCGTCCTTAATCACCCAGTGCCTGGCACACAATGCCCATGTGTCAGAGCAGCACATCTCTAAATGCCACCCCTCATTAGCACGATGCACGTATTGAGAGAGGCTATCTGTGCAGTGTTACACTCTCCAGCGGTCAGACAGAGATAGCAAGGCTGGAAAAGGATAACATGGCAGCACAGAGCCGGGCTGAGCCGCAGTATACTAGGCCATGATTTGATCTAGAAATCCCATTTCACTTGGAGGATGGGCACTCTCCTTTCTCTCCATTTTTGATTGGCATGAAACTCCCCAAGCGCAACGTCCTTGGTGTACCCAGTGCCGTTACTGTGATTGCATGCGTGCTTGTGTGTATGCACGCATTTGAGTGTGTGTGTGTGCGTCTGGTGAAAGGGGTACCCAATTCTGAACACTCAATTAACACTCCTTTAATTAGCCGGCAGTACAGTTTGAAATCTGATGAACTAATTCTCTTGGTGTGAGGGTGGAGGAGGTGGTAGAGGGCTGGTAAAGATGAGGTCCACTGGGTACAAAACAGCTATAAAGAGGGAACTGGTTAGATTAGACAGTAAAAAATCCATTAAATTCTGTGCACTTCTTCCAAGTGAGAGGTCAAATTGTGTTGATCACAAGAAGCAAAGGCAGACAGAGAGAATATGAGAGCAGGGAGTTAGGTGAGGTGGAAAGAGGAGGGTGGGGGTTAGCAGGGGAGTGGAGAAAGAGGGAGAGGAGATAGGGAGTCAGAGGCGGTGCAAGAGTGCAGCACCAAATCCAGAGGACCATGAGAATGCTTTGCATTTTAATTAGAGGTTGAAATGAATAAGCAGAGGGAAAAGTCTGAAGAACTGCCTGAAATGCCCTTGCTCCCATGTGTTAGTGTTCCAAGTGTTCTAAAATGATGAGCAGGTTGGAGAAGTGTCTTCTTATTAGTGGATGAAACGCTCCGACACATCAAAACCCCCTCGCTGTTCCCTCACTCACTGCAAGCCTGTAGCCTCACCACATGTTTTGATCCCCCCTGACCATGTATATTGGTGAATGGTGGGGACAAAGTGCTTGTTTAAATGAAGGGAGAGGACTGTTTGGTTGAACTGCAATTACGTTTTCAGGGAACTACGGGTGCATAGTGCGTTTAACTTTGGCCAAACAAACAGAGCCATCTGAGCTGAGGGCAAACAACAGGAGGAGGAGAGGACAGGGGTCAGCTTCAGTCCAACAGCAGCCACGTTCACTGGGAACTATTCCCCCTGAGCAGAGCAAAGTTAAATGTGTTTGAGCTAAGAGGAAACATTATCTGCTCTACTCATCATACACCCTTTCAACCTGCATACAGCTATTCATGCTATTTTTATTTTTCAAAGGCTTACTGCAGTCTCACCGGCTACATGACGCACCCACTTCACTACAACGCATTCCCTTGATAAATGTTGTGTCGTTACATACTTTTAATATTTTACAAATTATGATGTTTTTTACCTAACCTTATCATTTAGTGTTGGTGCCTAAACCTATCCGCTCTATAATGGAGAATCACATAGTAAAGGTGTATGTCCTGTCCCGCAGATAGACCAAGTCATTTTGTGGGGAGAGAATTGTATGCAACAAAGGATCCCCACAGGTTTGAAATTGACAATTGTTAAATGATATGCCGTGTGTTTTTGACCACTGGGCAAACAGATTGCCTCTATTATCCACACACGTACCATATTCCACTACTTTGCTCTAAAGTTCATTGTAATGAAGTTACTCATATTAATAATTCATGGCTAAAACAGTCTCCGATCCCCCCGCTCAGAAAATGTCTGACCTGTCAAATGTGTAGCAGCCTGCTGTAGAAAGAGCAGATTCAATAGCATTGTTGCACGGAGGGACCCTTGACCTGTGGCTATTGTTAAGCTCTTAGCTGATAGGATCAGGGTGTATGACGTCCTGTCCCCAGCTCTGCTCGCCTGCTGTAAAAGGAACGGGAAGGCGGGGGGAAGCCAGAGGCAGCTTCGCGTCCTGAACAATACCTGCCTTGTGCTAATGGAGGTGTCATCTGGCACAGGGCTGATTAGTCAGCGATTACAGCCAGGCCTCAATTGCCGTGACAACTGCTGCAAACACAATGGGCCCTGATAGAGCCAGCTGTTTGGTCCTCTGCAATTAACCCTGCATCCCACTCGTCTCCGGCAGTGCGCTGCCTCTAATTGACTATCGGGCACACAAAGCAGGGGCTGTGGGGCAGACCCCCTGGACATAGCCCCCCACCCCTCTGCCGAGGTAGAGATGATAATAATAGAGGCGTCCTGTGGACTCAGCCGCCAGTCAATCAAAGCCCCAGCGCCCCACAGGAGCTTCCTGAGGAGCGAGGGAGCAGAGGAAGCACAAGTATGAGCCAGTGATCAACAGGGTACAGCAGCCTCGCAGGGGGGCAGACATGTTGAATATGCCCTCAGCCAGAGTACTAATCAATTCAAGTGTACAGGAGGGGAAAGGGAACCCTGCTGCTTGCTTGATATCAGAAAAGCCATTTTTAGGAACACTCATCTCCCTCTGTTCATCTCAAGGTTGATTTTTTTGTGCAACAACACAGCGAGAAAAAAAATCAAGGCAATTATTTGTCAGGCCTCTGCTATCTATAATTGCAAAGATAAAAATCAAACTGCAATGATTTCTCAAAGGATAGAGCTGTCTGAATTCACGGCTGCTTGTGTCATCATAATCATCAAATACATGCATATTGTAAGACAGTGGAAACGAAAATGCAGTCAACTCATCCATAAATTCTTTACATTAACTTTCAGAAGGGGTTGACCGATCTAATGTCATTTTTAATGTAACTTTCTAAATCAAAAACCTGTATTTTGTGAAGTAAACAAGCTGTATATTTCACAGTCACATATTGTTACGATTTAATCAAATCAGACTCTAAATAACTCGAATGAATCACTATGTTAATAAAATCCGTAGCTGGACAACATTTTCATCAGAGGGTGCCATGCTGTAATCACATATTGGGCTTTTAACCTGCCAACATGTTTCACAAATAGCAAAAAGGATAATGAGAATGTTAAAGCAATCTGCACACTGATCCTTCAGAGGCACGCAGACATGGCACAATGTCAAAAATGGATTTAATCATTAAAAGAGATTTAAAAAAATAAAAAAGTTGGATAAAACTCCCAAATCTAATCTTTTATTTCATTAAAACCAATCTCATTTCAGATTTAATCTATCTATTTCCTGCACAAGCAGATGGAAGAAATACTAAATTGAGTGCCTAATTTGGGCTTCCTCCTCACAGACTGCAGCATGAGGTCATTTAGTTAGCCTGCAGTGTGCGGTTAATATAGTGCAGCGAGACAGAGATAAGGTCCACAGGTACAGATAACACTAGGAAGGACAGAGGCAAAACAAGATCCATGTTCACCTCCTGCACAATGTCTATCAATATTATAATAATTTCACAGATTAACATATATGTAATACATTGTGTGGACAATGTGTCGAATCAAAACAGCTAATTAGGGTTCCATTTTTAAGATTTCCTCCCAAGAAACGTGAAATATTATACCACCAGGACACTGTCATGTTTACATTTTCTCGTTAGAATTTATCTCTGAAGCCAGATGTTCCTGAATCAGCCATGAAAATTAATTAGCTGGTTTGATGTGGCAACCTCATGCTCCTTCCAGACAGACCTGGCTTTTATGAGCTGTAGGGGAAATTACTGAGAATTGATTGATCCTGAAGGACTTCTTCTGTACACATGGCCTGGCACAGACACACACACACAGAGACACACACACACACTCATAGATCCTGCAAATAACAGCTGACCCAAACATTTTACCCTCCATTTGAACCCGACATATTTCTTCTTTAGCAGCTATACAACATCAATAACCATTAATTGTCAAAGTCTATTCATCTAAAGAATACATGTTCTTTCATTTTAGTTTTAAAAAGCAGGTGGATACACAATTAAAACCAGGATGAATTTCATCCCCTTTCCCTTTTCCTATGTCTCTTCTCTTGCTTCAGCCCCCCTTCTCTGTCTCTTCATCCCCCACTCAGTCTCTTCAGTCTCCCTCTCTGAGTAAGTGAGTTTCATCTGGGGTGCTTGCCGGGCGAAATCACCTCAGGGCGAACACTTTATTATCTGTAGTCAAAGCGTCACCACAAATACCATTCTACACACACAAGTGTCACTTTCCATTTGTCTGCACTCTGGCTGCATTAGCGGAGCCTAGCCGGCACAGAGCCTTGTCTCAAACGCGCCCGGCAGAAGAAAACTAACAGCGTGGGAAAGCACTCGTCCTGCATTCCTGCCCCATTAACACCACTAGCATCACCAGAGGAGACCTACTGCCTCTCCCTGGAATTAAAAACCTTATCAGCACTAACCTTTGTGAAGATAGCATTTAAGAAGATACTAATGCTACGATATTTAGGCAGACATCCTACAGTCTTTGCCTCTCATGTCATGTTTAATGCAAATCAAAGCATGAGTGAAAGAGAAATAAACATTCCCTCTTATTCAAAGCGGATGACTGGAAGTGTTCATTACTGATGATCTAGCTGACTGTCCAGGAAAACAACACCAGTGGGTAGTTTATGTCCTCTTTGAGCCAAAGAGGAATGCGGGCCAGCAGCCGTGTCAGGCCTTTTGTGGGACAGCCGTGCCCCAAACAAACACAGAATCTGGGGCAACATGTTTACCTCATATTACACACTGCACTCCATAAACAAAACGGACAAACAAAAAAGAACGGGCTCCATGTTTGTTCCCATGACAGCCTGAAAAAAGGCATTTCAATAGAAAAATATCAACCCTGAATATTTCACGCCGTCAACACAGCCACGACCTCATTTCAAGCATTGGTTTCGCCAGGCTCTCTACATTTGCAATAATTTATGGGCCTGGATGGAAAACATTATGGATTATAAATGGAAAAAAATAACTATATTCATCACAAAACTGCTCTCTGTTTAATAATGAAGTTTGGCCAAAGGGCTTAGTGGAGAGCACAGTTCTGTATAGATAGGGGGACCCCGGCCCCCGATGAGCCTCCCCTCAGGCCTGCCTGGGCCACCCTCATTGTGCATACAGCATGGTCTAGAAAGCAGAGCTATATCAGCAAATACCCCAAGTCAGCACAAGCAGCGGGGTGGTTATGCGTTGCGACTGGCACACCAGCCGATATTGTCATGTGCGATTAGGCCTGTGCTCATGGGCCTGTGAACTCATTCCTGTGGCATCAAAGTCATCCCCACCCCCCGACTGTCCTCCAGTTATATCCCTGCCTCTCTGCTGCCCTCTCCTACATTTAGAGGCTTTTTTTCATTTCACATTCAGCCCTGCCACTCCATAATGTTCCCTCACTGAACCTTGTGAAAAGCTGTGCTCCAGTGCAAACACAAACAGAGTTGAAATACAACAACAGGTTAGGCTGGTTTGATTTCCAAAACACATCTCCGCAGCCTAATTAACTAAGTCGACAAGGGTCACCCACAAGTTAGAGCTAGCCGGTGCATCAAGAAGCAGCTGCTGCCGGTTGTTTTGTCTCGGTACACTAATCCAGATGACAAGGCTGATTGAGAGGAACAAAGGCCAGTTCACAGAAGAAAGAAAGACCAACAGTGACGCAACTTATGTGGAAACATCAGGAAGAAGAAGAAGCAGAGATTAAACTATTAAGTGATGAGGAGAGCACACGGTACGCTGAGCCAAGAAAGAAATCCAACAAGCTAAAATCCTAACCAGAAAGATTCATGTCGAGCCGTCCCTGTCCTGTTTTAAGAGAATATGCCACGCTGTGACATTACCTTCTCAAAGGGCTACATGTACAGCCGAGAGCAAGCTGCATTCACAGTCATGCACAAACTCAAATGGACACAGTAACAACACAAGCACACACAGGTTTGGAGTAAGGGACCCCAGAGGTAGAGATTGTAAGCGCACACAGAGATAAGAAAAGGAACCAGTGAAGAGAGTAGAGAAGGAAGAAAAAAGGAGAGTGGGAGTGAGAGAGAGAGAGATGGGGGGGGAGGCTGGAGGCGCCTGGGCAGGCCTGTCAGACCGGAGGAAGTGCTGGAGCGCAGGCCTGCAGGTAAATGGAAGAAGAAAGGCGCCCGCAGGCTGCCTGAGGCAAGCCTGGGCCCTTCTGTTCTATCATTTAGGAGACAAGTCCTCCACTGATTCCCAATTAATATTTAACACTGCACAGACAACAAGGCACTCGGCTGCAGTACACATGCCAACGAGAGGAGAGGAGGAGATAAGAGAGGGGGAGAGAGAAGGAGACAGGAGGAGAGTGGATAAGAGAGGAGAGGAGATAAGAGAACGAAGGATGATAAAGGAGAGGAGATACAGTATATTTTAAGTAAGACGAACAATGACTTTTTAAGATTCCATGTCTATGGAGTTGTTGAGGCAGGGATTTAACAAAAGCAGGGTGTTTAATTATAATTATTGCTTCAAGCATAAATCTGTTTCTAATGAATACACGTTCGTTTTATCCGTCTATTGGACTGTGGACGAACATAAAAACAGACAAACTCAGTAATACGCTTGCTTCCATTTTCAGTGCCTATAGCAACATCAGAAAGTAAAAAACAACTTTACAAATGAGAAACTTGCAGCTCCATGATGGAACTGCCAGACGCAGGCCTCCAGGGTTAGGTTAGTGAAAAGTGGTTTTCTGAAAGAGCTGGCAGCCAGAGGTCAGCATAATAACATGCCCTACCTCTGAACCTAAAGCCAAGCAAATGTGATTCAGTATTTCTCAAGACTTAAAGTGACGATGGGACCAATGCATGTGAAGATGGCCTTCATGGGAAGGGGCTTGACGAGCAAACCACATAAACTGTAGTAAAATGTCCCACAGGAGCGCTGATTTCAACATTGTGCTGTGGTCAGTTTACACTCCCATACTTTCTCAGCAAAACACTCTACACTATTAGAGTGGACTGAAAAACCACAGCTAGGGTTGCTATTACAGTTTGGTGAAGTTCATAAGTGGTTTGGAAGAAAACATCAAACTCAACTGCTGTGGGCATTTTGATGTTGTTCACACAAGACTTCTTAGTTAATGTTCCTAGAGTAAGGGCACTATTTAAAGGAGACCCCCAGCTACAACATACTGATCAATATTCACCTGCTATGAATTTCAATCAAGGCCTAGAGGTTAGAATGTATGGGACAATTTACTAAATAGAAAATGAACAGATATAGCTACCGTAGCTGTTTCTTATTTAACAATAAACGGGCAAGGGTGTAACCTAGTGTTACCACAAAGTGGCTGAATGTAAAATATATTTATTTCTCTACTTATAAAAAAACTAAAGACCATTAAACAATTTAAATGTTGCCGTTATAAAACAGATATGTAATTCATCGAGTTAAATGTGCTGTACTTTCTTCACAATTTGGATGGAGTGACTGGACAAAAATAGAGTAATTGCTGGCAATCTAGTTAAAAGGGGAATTAAACCTTTCTTCCTACTGTCACACTTTTTAGGTCCAACTCTTGGCCGAAATCTACGTTTTTATTTAGAGTTTTGGTATCGTAGAGACGTCTAAAACTCTAGGAACGTGCCAGGAGTGTGCAGCCCCTCCTGAACGCCTCACATGGTCAGTCTGTGGTGGGCTCAGCGCTGAGATAGCCCAGGCTGTGTGTCATTTCCTGTGGGACAACAAGGGGCTGCGGACACTCTCTGTACTCGCTCACACCACCTCCCCCACCCCCATGCTCTGGCAGGCGAAGACAGAGGGTGTCGATACCGGGCACCTGGGACGCCCAAATGCCAGCTTGGAGACTTTGGAACTGGGAACCAGTTTTTCAACCCAAGTCCCGCTGTGACCAAAACTAAAGCAGGGCGCTTCTTCCTCGAGCGCACCTCCAAAGGCAATAAGATTGCTTCGCCCCCCGTGTTCACAGCAGAAGGCAGAGGGCAGAGGGAAGGCAGGGCTCTGTGGGACTCCACCAGCCGGAAATGATCCTCTGTGTGCCAGCATTGAGATGCCAACATGACAGAAGAGCCAGTAGTATGCAGGAGGTAAGACTATTACATTACATATCAAAGGGCTGCCCCTCTGAAATAAAGCAAACCTCGATTAAATATCCTGTATCTGCAGTATATAAATGTGATGAAGGCTATTGTCATGTGACCATGCAAACCCAGTGATCCCCAACATGAGATTGCATAAGCAGGCACCCAGGAGAAGGCAGGCCATGGATAGCTGTCAATCACCTTTCACTATGAAAAATACCTCATGACCTCTGCTTCCCTGCTGCAGACTGTGGAATAATGACAGTCTCTGTGGGCACTCTGTGGAATTCCAAATGGGAGTTAGGAACGAGGTAGTTCAATCAGTGGGAAAAGGTCAAGTGCATGCAGAGTCTCTCCCTCCCTCGCTCCATCTCCATTCCCTTTCCCCCAGTCCTACTTTATGCCCTCCACCTCCAGGGTACTGAGGCAATCAGGGGAAGGGTTGTTATTCCTGCTGCTGCTCGTGACCACATTTAAATATTCAACTGAAAACCCACCCCACGTGTTTTTTTTCCTTGCCGCCTAACAGCCGTTCCTGCTGCAATTTGATATGGCCAGCTAATTCCCCTGTTATGTCTCGCGCCGCCTCAGACAACAGTGCAGGAGAGGTGGCAGAGGTCATTACCTGAGCATATTCCCTCTCAGTGGTGTGGTGGCTTATGAAGAAAAGCTGCTCAAAGCAAAGCAAACTAATAGCCCCGGCAGCTCCGCCTGCAGAGGCACAGGGCTATTAGGAAAACTACAATCCCCAGGTGAACCCCCATGTCATGTCCTGAGGCTGCGTGTGACATGCCCAGGTTGTCTCTGTCGATCAAGACTGAAGAGGGCTAAACCTGCCCCGCACCACATGAACCTGGGATATCAGGCCTTCTGGGAACTTCTCATCTACACCTGGCTGATTGGCACCTCGGGCCTCCTGGGTGGTGTCACGGGGGGGTATGGCTGCAGGTGTGCTTGTGCATGTGAGCAGGTCATGCATGTAAGGAGACATTCAACTGGGGACAACAATTGATTCTACACAGTTGCTTGTGTGTGTGTGTGTGTGTGTGTGTGTGTGTGTGTGTGTGTGTGTGTGTGTGTGTGTGTGTGTGTGTGTGTGTGTGTGTGTGTGTGTGTGTGTGTGTGTGTGTGTGTGTGTGTGTGTGTGTGTGTGTGTGTGTGTGTGTGTGTGTGTGTGTGTGTGTGTGTGTGTGTGTGTGATTTGCAGCCTGGCCCTGCTGGTGTTAGAGACACAGGGGAACACCCAGGTTTAGCCAAAGTCTGATCCAATCATAGGACAAATATGGGAGGGGCAGCAAGCTGTGCGGTTACAGCAGGCAGAACATGCAGAGGGTCTGAATAAAAAGGACAAACATGGACAGCCAGTGTGACAACGACATTCTCGTAAAATGTCATGCATGGCTGAAATGAAACCACTCAGTTCTGATTAAACAAATGAAAACCTGCTGAAATCTGAAAGACATCATTTTGGAAAATAGCCAGGAAGAAATATCCCCATGAGCCAGTCAATTGAGGGATTCTGGACCTGTTATTCTTGAGCTGACATGTGGCAGAGTAATTGCTGTCTGGGCCAGGGAGGAGGCAGGGTGTTGGGGGGGGGGGGCTGCTGGGCCTCCTGTCCAGCCATCTCAGTGTTACTCATCACTGGACCAATGCACCTCCTGCTCCACTCACCCCTGCTCCCTGGACCTTCAGACCCACAGTGGAGGACGACAATCAAGGAGAGCGATGGGGAGCGAGGGAGGGTGCCGCTGGCTGTGGGGGGCCGGGGTCAGTGGCATCTATTCACCCCTCTACCCTCGCAGGGCCTTTCTTTCTCATCTGTCTGGATGGGTGCCCTCTCTCTGGGGCACAACACGATGAGAGGCCCGCTGCCGTCTCTGCCTTTCATGTCTCCATCTAGGGCAGTGGTAGAGAGCGGAGGACGGAGGAGGGGGCAAGCTACAAATGTCACCCATAAGGGGGGGATTTAATTAAAAATGACAGGGGCTGGCGCTGGAGAGTGCAGCCACATATGCGTGGAATTTGGACCTAGTGAAAGCAAGTGCCTATGATTTATAATTCAAGTAATGTGCTGCACTCCTTTTAATTCTACGTCCAAAGAAAAAAATATCAAAAGGCCGCCTCTGTGAGGCTAATCCAATATGATACTTTTAAGGGCAGGCGGTCAACGCTTTTTTTGAAAAGCCAGCTTCTCTGTCTCCCTTTCGGCTCCTATCTCTCTCTTCCACTTGTCTGTCTTTCCCCATCTCCCTCTGGCACTCCCTCCTTTCTCTACCCTGCACTCCCCGCTCTACAGTACCTCACTCAGCCCCCCCGAGTCCAGACACAGAGCGGGCTGTGATAATGGAAACATCCCGCTCTCCGCCTCCCGTTTCTCCCGCTAAGCTCTGTGCGCTTGGGGGAAATTGATTGTCTGGCGAGCAGATCTGAACGCTTCCAGCTGATGGTAGAGCCAGTTAAGTCCTTTTTTATTGAGGGTATGAGGGATTTTTAATGGGAGTCGCATCAATGATCTGTGGAGCCACTCGGCATCTGCATGCAGGGACTTTTGCTAAAACCCTCCTCGCCCTGTCATCCCAACTGCTCTGCCCCCCCCCCCCCAGTCGTCACACACACACACACACTATTTGTGTGTAAAGGACAGCAGATGCAGGTGACAAAGCTCACCTCTGCCTTGCTGCCAGGTAATCCCCCTCCTGTGCTCTCGCTCACTCTCTCTCTCTCTTTGAGGGTGTATTCTGGTATTCAGCCGCCTGTTGAGAGCTCAGGTCACCTTACCCACAACCCCCATTCCACGTTGGCACAAACTTGGACATGAACAATCAATCATGGGGACCTGCTCAGCATGGTGACCTGAGTGTGCCCACTTGTGCAGCCAGACCCACTGTCTGCCTTTCTGCACCCCTGCTGGGCCTGGATGAACAATTGCCGTATTGAGGCCAGGAGCAGCACAGTGGTGGAAATCCAACACTTGCTCCCCCCTCCTCCTGCAAGGACAGAAAGGAGGCTATTATGTTCAAACATCCTCATTATGAACCTCAAGTCAGTCACTGTGGTAGTCTTTCAATCAAAGGTTTTAACAGGTGGAGAAGGAGAGAGAGGGAAAGGGAGAGTAACAGAGAGAGGGTCAGTAAGAGGGAGTGCAAAGGGAAAACTGGAGACTGTTCTTTTCTCTATTGATTTAAGTCCTGACTCCCACTGGCTGCTCCTCAATAAAGAGGAAGTGGGCTAATCCTGCAAAATTGGAAGAAGGAAATCGATTAAGACGACTGTTGAGGACTCCCTCTATTTGCCCCCCTTCATTTCCATCTTCTCTAATTCTATTTTGTGCAGTTTTTCTTTGTCCTTCCTTTCACTTCACCTCTCTGAACCTCATTAGTGGGCCCAGTTGAACCCCACTCAGCTGAAGAGCTCTCCTTCCAAATGCACTCAGAGCTGTTTATGTCTCTTGTTCCCTCTCTGTTTCACACACACCTATACAGCTCCATATGAAACATCCATACAGACCTGCAAAACAACAGCTCCAGATCTGAGGACAGGGGTGGCACACAGTCACCTTGTTTTTGTGACTTTCGTCTCCTCTGTAGGAGGCGATTGGAGTGTGATGTTGAGCTGAGAAGTAGCTAATTGGCCAGTGAGAAGCTGAGAAAGAACGCAGGTCCTTTGCCTTTCACAGGGATGGTTACAGGCCTGATATCATTTCCCACTGACGAAGAAGCACAGAACCTGCTATTCCCGCTAAGCCTCTCTAAGCTGAGGTAAAAACCGGTAGGTTAGTGCTCTCCATCCGCCAGTCCTTTTAATCGGCTTGAGGTAGCTCGTAGGCCTGCCGTGTAAACAAAAGCGACTAAAGACTCTAGAAGCATTCAATAAGGAGGAAGGGTCTTTCTTCCCCTCATCAGAAAAAAGACTCACTGTGAAAAGCTTATCCAAAAGCTTTAACAAAATCAGGGGGAAATTCACCTTCCAGATGCCTGACTGCTGCAGCCCTCTAATCCAAAACTGGTTGAAACTAGTTTTGCCAGCTCTATAACAGTTTTCAGCCCTGGCTCATCTCTGTCCCTTTACACCATTTTGTGAGTGGACAGAGGGTGGTGCTCGGGGAGCAAACAGAGCAGCTGTCATGCTTTACAGGCGGCCGGCACAGCCAGGGCCAGACACTGTAAATGTTTACAGACCCTCAGGGTCACCCGGGGCCAGTGAGGCACGTTAAACACTGTCTGTTCAGCCCTGTTGCCACGACTGCACAATCAGCACAGCTAAACAGCCCCCCTCACAATGAGTAGCCAAACAACATGGCAATCCAAGGTCTAAGTGCAGAGCGAATGAAACTGTTTAGAATTCCTCAGAGTAGGGAACCAAGTGACAAACAACAGGAACCGGAAAGTCTATTTTCCTTCACTTATTCACAGTCGGGGTTAACAGCCCGTTTTCCATCATTCACCATGACCGATTGAATACAAACGACAAACACAAGCCTCTCTCATTCCTTAGCTTTGGGTGAGCTGAACTTCTGACCTGCGTCGCTCACTGTCACTTTTTAAACTTACATTTCCGTCCAAGGGCTTGCGGGGGCTCCAGGGTTTTGCTGGCACACACCGGGTGCTGGGGTGGAGGGTTTTGCCTCCTCTGCAGACAGGCCAGCATGGCGAGGTGGGCACAGTTCTACAGCCGTGGGGAGTTCTGCGGCCAACCTGCAGCAGGAAAAGAGAAAGATAAAGAGAGTGAGTTAAGCAGGATGATTCCAGGTCAAAGCTCCATGCCGTGTCTGGTAAAAGCAGCAGGATCTGGCTGAGGGCTAGATGGACTAGGTTTCTCACCCGGGATTTAATTGGGAGAGCATGCCTACAGCTGCCTGCCTCTCAGCTGTGTGTGCTGAATGATAAACACACACCTGCACTGGGGCAGCACGGTTGACACGGGTTCAGAGCACAGTCCAGGCCAGTCACTCTGCAGCTTCAAACAGCACAAGCACACAGCCATTCAACCGCATCTCCCGTCTTAGAAACCATCCTCAAAACAAACACACGGGCACACACAGAAAGTAGCAACACTCAGACACATTCCTTCCAGGGCAGTGTGTATGTGGTGATTGATGGCGTTATCTATGGACGGCAAAAAAAATGGTAATGCTGAGAAAACTGCAGTCTGTCTGCTACAACTTAACATGCAACAGCTCTGGGGGACTGTCAGGGAAGGCCTGGGGGACTGAGCGGTGTCGGGATGTATGTGTAGCTGTGTGTTGAACCGTGTGGTTGCATGTGTGTGTGTTTGTGGGAAATGCGATGGGTTGGGAGGGGGAGACTGCCAACCGTACATCAGGGCTCGTGACGGCACTAATCAATCTCCCTCTAGGCCATAAATCTCCAGCTCTGCACTCCCCCTTTTCCCCACAGCCACCTTCACTCAGGAACACGGAGGCAGTTGCTGCTAGTTTCCTCTCAAAAAGCCCATCACAGCCCCAGTGGAAACAAAGATATATATATTTATATTTATATGTAAGAAAACCCACAGCTCCCTCACAGAGAACCCCCAACAATCGAGTAGCATGGTAGGTATCATTCATCAGCAACATACCAGTGTCACATTGCACAATGATGACTGATTACTAAGTCTTCTACTTGGATTATGTGCCAGATGAGAAGAGCTGAAGCAAACCATTTGGGTCCAGAGAGTGTTTTGAT
Source organism: Trematomus bernacchii (assembly GCF_902827165.1). Classification (NCBI taxonomy): domain Eukaryota; kingdom Metazoa; phylum Chordata; class Actinopteri; order Perciformes; family Nototheniidae; genus Trematomus; species Trematomus bernacchii. The sequence goes on from NW_022988176.1 coordinate 401,050, forward strand.
ATGATAAGCATCGAGATTCCCTCTATAGTTCACTTAGCGCATATTGTTAGGTTTCCAGGAAGACAGCGTGCTCTGTCTGTACTGAATACAACGCAGCAGAAGCCCAGTCTCACCTAAAAGCATGGCTGTCTTTGTTTAAAACTCTGTGGCTTTAATCTTAGCTCTGCTTGTGTTTGAGTCTCTTGTCCAAAATGCATCGATATTAAACACTATCGTTTCCATCTAGGCCGGTCTCCTCACATATTAAAACAAAGGAGAGGCAAATATTTCATCCGTGCTGTCAGTGCTAGCGTCTCCAGCCGTGATGCGTGGCAGATTATTGAAAAATGATTTCTCATGCGCCTGTCACAGGCTTGTCCCCTGTTATTTATTTTCTCTGTGAATCACTAAATGAACATTTAGCCACCTGCCATCAGTCCATTACTTAGTTTTATAGATTATCATTTAAAGAAAGCAATTATAATGATTACGAGATAAATTAATGGCAGTCCATAAAGCCCCAGCTCCTGTTCTTTCTAATTTAGGAATAAAGCAAATTATGGATCACCAGTGAAAACATCAAATATATTAAACCCTTAATAGAAGCGTTCAATCAAACTAACCTTTACACAAACCATACTCCTGAAACAACGGATTTAGTCGGAAAGCCACAATTTAAAAAAAGTATTGACATTTATAGAATATTTGCATGTGCAGTTTAATATAATGTTAGTGCACAGAATCAAACAATTCATATCTATTCAAGATGTGTGTTTTTTTTATAAATGATTGCTTTTCACTAGTCAGAATTCAGCACCCACTGAATGTGGATATGTAGATAATACAATTTCAATTATCATTATATCTGAATTTTCTCAATTTAACAGCCCTCCCTGCACAGATGCTATGTAAAGTAAAGTGCTAGAGCATGGATTGAGAAATGGAGGAAGGAAGCACGATAAACTACCACAACACAATTTACTGCCTATAATTAAGGTTGAATGACTTTGCTGTTTTGAATAGTTAAAAGATTAGAAGCAGGTGTTACAGAAAAAAGCAGCACCCGTTCAAAGAAGTAAGTCTTTCACTCATACAAATATTTTTGAATAAAACATTTTTAACAAAACATTGAATTTGACCTCAGACCCTGATGCTTTACACTCTCATTCAAAAATATGTATTTTTAAAACGTTTTAGAAGCAACCAAATACAACACTTTTTAGCACAAACATCTGACATGGTGAAAATGCTGCTTCTCCATGATAAATGTTGGTAAATGAAATCTTTAGACTCAGAATTTCTCGTTAATTAAATAGTTCACTCTTCCTCAAACACACACACACACACACACACACACACACACACACACACACACACACACACACACACACACACACACACACACACACACACACACACACACACACACACACCACACACACACACACACACACACACACACACACACACACACACACACACACACACACACACACACACACACACACACACACACCACACACACACACACACACACACACACACACACACACACACACACACACACACACTGCAGATGGAAGAGAGAGGCCACTCTATTTCTCGCCAGGTGCTTGAGCAAAAAAGGTCGCTTGCAGTGCCATTTCCTCTGACACACAGGCAGGCCTGGCCCAAACACACTGGCACTTTGAGCTCATTACTGGCTATTCACATAATCCTTTCTCTGTGTCCTCTCTGTGAGGATACTAATTTCACAACGACCCCATCCTCAAAGCCCATTTGTGAAAAGATAGTGGTTGAGAGGGAGTAAAAGGACACGTGGTGTAGATTGAGACTAAAAGCTAGTCTTAACGGGGGGATACCTCCACAGTTTTCCCCTCAGTGAAATGAAAAACAATCGTGTAACTACCCTCCATTTTACTCCATTTGCTGTTCACCAAATGTATTCGGAGGCATTAGAGTTCGCTGAAAGAGACCCACTTTTTTTCAAATCAATTTCAAGAACCAATTTTCTCCCATTATTGACTTTAAGAGCGAGGCAAAAGGAGCAAGTCTTTGGCTTGTTTGTCATGTCCCCCTTTCCCCTCACCTCCTCCTATTAGGTTATTCTACTACTTAATAGATGACTATTAGAGGCAGGAAATTATCTAAACCAAAAACCCTGTGACCCATCATCCAGCTGCCCGCAAAAAAGCTTGTTATGCCCGGGTCAATCCCTGTAAAGGTGCTGGTGTGAGAACACACACTCACACTGCCATACACAGACTTGAAAAAACCACCTGCACCTCACTCACTCATCAAATCCACTCACAGGTCTCCTATTACACCAGTGCGGGGATATCTCAAAAGCCAGGATGTCTATCGGTTCTTTCCCGTTCTGCCAACGCTGCTGCAGGGTTTGCAATGGGGGCGGAAGATCAGTCCCATGAGATGAGGGAATAAGCCGGAATCAAGAGGCGGTGGGCTTGGCAGAGGGCTATTTCTAAGTTAAAAGGTTCTTAAACTGCAGAGGAGATCAGAGGAGATGGCTCCCCGCGCCCAAAGCTGTCTGCCCAGATAAGCATCCTGCCAAGTACGGGGTGTTGCAGGGTGGTCATGGGTGAATAAACGGAGTGTGTGTTTGTGTGTGTGTGTGTGTGTGTGTGTGTGTGTTTTAAACTACATGTTTCAGGTAAAAGAAAGAATAAAGCAGCAGATACTGTCGCTGGGCATTGAAATATCAGAATATATGCAATCATTTTAGCTATGGGTTAAATGTTTGGTCAGATTCATAGTTTTGTTTGCTTATTCTTTGATCAGATTGTTCGTGTATGCAAAGCTCTGAAAAGGCTGTTTGTGTTTAAAAAGCATAACAAATGTGTGAACTTTGGCTTCTTTTGTTAAATTAAATAAGGTTTTGAAAGTGAACCCAGGAGTTTTGCTCATATTAGACATATTCACACCACAGGATCTGTGAGCTGTAGCGTGCCCTAATGTATATGTAGGAGGTTGGACTTCACATTTTGTAGCAACAAATGTTTTGCATTAACTTCCCTAACCCTAGCCATTCTCAACCAAGGTTTATTTACAATGAGGATAATCGCTACATCTTTTTACCATACAGTTGCCTTCCACATATGCAAAACATTCAAATCAAATTAAAAAATAGCTGCAATCTATGGTTTTGCAGAATCAGATAACAGATAACAACTGGTGTTAAATGTGTCACAAACCATGGTACAAAGCTGGGAAAGTTAATAATTTGTCATTGACATAGAAACTCAAGTCTTTGATCAGCATACTGTAGCAAAAACATCTCGTCCTAGCTAATATTATCCCGTAGTTATTTTTATATAAAACCAATTGCCAAGCTCCTATGGAGGCTTGACTGTCTCAGTTAAAGGGTCTCCAGTGAAGCCCCCCCCCTCCCAGTGGAGGAGCAGCCGAGGTCCTGGCAGACAGCCTACACAATGAGGGGAGGAGGCGGGGCTTCGACCTAATTGAATGGTGACCCTGCCGTCTCACTGTAGGACGCCCCATGCAGTGCTTTTAACAAGCGGCTGTGTCTCCACTCTTAATAAGCCCAAACAAGTTAATCCAATCGACACACTCAAACCCTTTCTTTTTCTTTAACAAGGCACTGCCTCTACCCCCTTAATCCCCGGCTCCCCCTTCTCCGTCACCATACCGTCACATGAATGGAGGGATAGTGAAAGGCTCCATTAGGAAGGACTGGCAGTAAACCCCTTCAGCTCTGCACTTTCCACACATCGGCACTACATAATTTGCACTCATACTGTATATTCAAAACACACACACACACTAATGCTCACATGTGCCTGATATAAAACTGGTCTACTTGGACGTGGCAAACAATGAGAGGGTTATGTTCGCCGTCCCTGATCCACACACACACACAGCAAAACAACACACAAACAAAAATTCTGAGGGGACGTTTGCCGACAGGCACGCACTCTGGGACATAAAAAAGGCATTGTTAACAGACCCTCCCAGCTCCACAAACAAGAGCCACTGATTCCCTAACAATACAAGCCCCTGGATGCACTCACCCACCAGCTCTGCACAACCTCACACCAGCACAATAAATAACCTGCACAACAAAAGGCCATTGTGTGTAAAAGCCTACAGTTTAGGCATTATTGCCATGATATACAGCGTTGGAATAACATACTGGCAGCCGATTCTTATATATACGATGCAGCATGTCACTGTTATTGGGGCTTATACAGCCTTGTATGCCATGTTGTCGTATTTATAAGAGGTTTCTCTGCAGATGACGGGCGCCTTGACAAAAAAATACTGAGCTGTTAGCTTTATATATTTCAGTCAGCTTCAATAGCTCACCCATGGGAAGAAGGGTGAGGAATGTCTGGCAGTCCAATAGCAGTGAGTCGTCTGTCATCTCTAATCAAAACATGCCTGCCTAAACTAATGTCAACACTGTTATAGCAATGAGGACTAATTGACTTTACATCCGAATGCTGCATCTTTGTGCTAGGCGAGGATTCATTTATGGTAAATAACAGGCTCAGGAGGCGGCATGCATTCATGAATTTCAAAATGTAGAAAATGCAGAGAGCTGAAGTAAAAAATGTGGAGATGAATGGAATTTTGATTTCTACAAAGACCCAACTATTTTCCGCCACATGTATAACATACTCTGCTACCTTGTTTATTTAGAAAAACTACTAATTTCCTTTTTTTTTTTAAAACATAGTATCGGGCGTGTTCCTCTTCTACACTGGATACCAAAGCCTGTGAGGAAAACACTGAATCTTAAGAAACAACTAGATATGGCAATTCTCTGAAGTAATACTGCTTTTTGTAGGCTTCAGCAGAGAATCAGTTGAATCACATGATTTGATCCTCAGCATATATGGGCAATGTATAAACAATATGTTTTATTGTTGGAAGGCCATGCCATAATAACACTATGAAGATGTTTACCAGGTATAGTCTGAGATGTGAGAGATATCCATAACAAAGGTAACATTTTAACAAAGAGCAAAGAGATGTTAAACACCACTACAGGCAACATGATAGGTGCAGGAATAAGGCATGATAGGGGCCTTAGTCCTGCACCTATCATGTTGCCTTATTCCTGTGCACAATTCACCTTGAGTTTGAAACTCAACACATGCCTTTAATGTCGCACTGGGAGAGTCCCCTCAGTCAAATCTGTTGGTTTCTAGCACAGTACATCCGAGGTGCTCTTACAACATGACGGAGCCTCGGTGCTTCTGCTGATGCCAGCGAGGGACTTTGAGCAATGAGAGTGTGGCTTAAGATTGTCAGACAAACCACAGGGGAAACAGATCCTCTTCTCCGCTTATTGCCTCAGCCTGTGTTGCATTGTTTTGCGAGGCAGCAGCATCAGTTGTCATCTAATACCACTTTCACACAGAACCCCTGCGAATGTTGTGACATATTGAACAGATGTGTAGGGTAGCTGTGGAGTCTTTACTGAACTGTGGATCGCAGATACACCAGAGGACTGCTGTTGAGAAATATTCTTTTACAAGGACAATTTAAATTAAATTAACACCAATCTGGCTGCATTAAAAAAACAACCTCACAAGTAGAACTTTTGAACATAAATCACAAACCCCTCCAAATTAACTTCCACCGAATGTGAAAAATGAGCTGAGCTTTCTTGGTTTTCACTCTCAGGAATCATATTTTCCAAGTAAACCTTATTACACACCATTTGTAAAGCATTGTTGATATTGCAAAATGTCTTATCCCTATGTGACACAATCCTTTATTGTCTCAGACAGGTCCATTCATGGCTTAACAAACCAACAATAAAACAAGGGCTCTTTTCCCCCCTGTACCCATCCTATGGTGGCTCACTTGAATATTCTAACAGTGTTCATTGTCTTTTTGTGTTGTGTTCATTGTTTGTTGTGCTGTCATTTCTCAGCTTGGCTCCTGAACTTCAAAGAAAGGCTTATGTCAATTTATGATGAAATAGAGTCAGCAGGCGAGAGAAAAGAGAGAGAGAGAGACAGTGTAAGAGAGTGAGAGAAAACCTTGATGCAAAATGGCCCTGCCTCAAAATGTATGCTTATTAATGGGTGTTCAATAAATCAATGGAATATAATTAAATTCAAACAATGTGATTTCTTCTCTGACTTGCCGAAGCCTGACTCCAAACATCGCTCTCTGCAGGGCCTAAGGTGACCCCAATCCCCATGGTCCAAAGACGACTTCGCCTTCTTTCACTGGAGGGTGTCATGGATCCAATAGTCAGTCATGCATAACATTAGTTTGTTGTGAAGCCCACAAGGCAATCAAATAGTGCACTGTTGAAATGTTGACACTGATCTCATTTGATATATCTCAAGTGTGGCAAAGCCATTTTTGCTCTGCTGGATATTACCGACTATAAAAGAGAGGATGACACAAGTTCTCACAGCTAAGCTTGCTGCAAAAAAGAAGCAGGCATTCTTCTCCACACATTTTCCCCTCATTGCAGATTCTGTCACCGAGACTCAGCAAGCCTTTCCCTTCACTCTGTAATGTGTGCTATCCAGCTGTTGTCATCCTGCTTCCTCTCAAAGCTGACCATGCCAGCAGAGGAATCTATTGGACAGAGTGGGAGTGGAGTCTGCGGTTGGTAATCACCTGCTGGCTAAAGGCACAGATGGCACCAAGCATCAGCAAGATGTTGTCGTGCAGCAGCAATCCAAGAAGTCTTCCTGACAGACAAAACCTGAGAAACCCACAGCAGGCTGAGGAGTCGCAGCATGCAGATTTGATGCAGAAACCTGGCAGCCTGAAGTGCAAAGAGTTAAAGCATCGATTTCCAAGGCAAGGTCTTGGTGTCACTGCTCAATGATTGGGAAAGTGAAAAAGTAGCCACGTTGTAATGATTTAAAATGGTAGCTTTCCATGGCAAAAGCACCCCGATAAGAGATCCTGTTATCAGCGAGTTTGACCAGCCACGGAGAGAAATGAGAAGCGAGGTCATCGCATAGATAACAGTTTATGTGAAGACTGATTATCGTGTCCCCTCTCAAGGATTTTTGATACATTTAGTTGCTTCCATGATTTATTTGTTAGACCAAAGACTTGCTTTCCTGTTTCACCTCTCAGAACTACACTTTAAAGAGAACATGGCCGGTCTCCACCTGTTAAGATTTACTCTTGAGCTGCCGTGACTTTAAATCTTCTGACACACAGTCAAATTGAGTTTCCCCCCGGGATTAACAGAAGATATATGCTGATATATTTAACTACACCAGTTTGAGCAAACGTACGTGAGCAAGTGTAACTGTCACTAAAATAAGGTGCAGACCTTTTTAGCTTTTCTCTCTCAGCAAGAAAAAAGGAAGTTTGACAAAGTCCTTTAGTCTATTGATGTTGCTCGCAGATATTTTTTTATGGTAGTCAAGACTCCCAACACATCAAACATATGAGACTAAAAACGCCCTGGAGACATGCCTCCTCCTGAAGACTCCCCAGCAGATGAGATCCTTCTGCTCTGTGTGTTTCTGTGCCTTGGTTTGTCCTTCACAAGAGACAGGTAACACTGCCAAGACCCAGTAATTAGTGCAGATGGAGACTGTACTACTCTCATCCCCTCCGTGCTGAAACGCCAAGGGAGGCCATCTATAAATTCCTGCATATTAATGCAATTTAAAACCAATCCAGACACCTTGCTGGAGGCAGGTGATAAAAAGGTGAAAGGCAGACTACCTGGCACACAGCTGCTGATATGTCAGTGACATCAGTCCTGTCTCAGCAACTTCCTGGCCCGACACCCCCCAACACACACATGCACACACCAAAATAACTTGATAATCCATCTCCTTTGCAGAAAATGCTCTCTAAATCCTGACCTTAGGCCTAACAACTGGGTCTCTATCAATAATTAAATGGTAATCTAAAAACCCATTTTAGTTGGGTCATCTTTCTGCGCCATTGTCCCTGCTTCTTTTCTTTCCGCCGTCTATTTTTTCCTCTTTCTGTAAGATCTAGTTAGAGATTCCATTAGCATGAGAGAGCAGGCTGGTAATTGTCTTCACCCTACTGAGTGATCCCTGGATAGAGGATTAGGCGGAGAGAAAGCCCTATTTCAACTCAGAGCACAGATGCTGCCCAAAGCCACCCACTCCAGATTAGATTAGACTGCTAGGGATGAAACCGAGTGGTAACTTCAAGCAACATTAAACAGGAAGCATGGGCAGGAGGTTAAAACCAATAAACGTTTGATCACCTTTCACCACCAGCTGCGAGCCCCTCCCCCCTTCATTTTATTTTCTCTCTACTCTTTTTGGAAATGTTCTTTTTAATCTACTAATATGCTTTTCCGTTGAAAATAGAGATTGTGGGAAAGCAGCTTATACTTTTTCTCTTTCCCTCTGATATACACAGAGTATTTAGAGCTGAATCTCCCTAAATCATCCCCCTGGGCCACCCTGTCCGTCACTAATCTGCCTGCCGCCGCCTACTCATAAGGAGGTGTCACATTTCTGGCACTCCTCCATGGGATAAGCACTTCAAACACCATTGCTTCTCCTCTTGACCTTTCCACGGAGATGATCGATTAAGCCTGTTGGATTTATTCCATAAACAGGCAACCATTACATCAAAAAGGCGAGGAATTTACCTCAGAGGCAGAACTTAGCTTCATGAGGGTTCCAATTTATATTGGCTTTTTCAATCCACATCTCACAGCACATTATTGAGCACAGAGCCTTTAGCTGTTTGGCGAATCACTGCAGTTCCTACCTGTAATTATTGAAGCGAATCACAATAAGAAAGTGAAATTCACCTGCTATTTGTTCTCCATTAAACCTACGATGCAGTAGGGCTGTGCAATTAATCGTATTTTAATCTCGATTACGATTTTGGCTTGCAACGATTACCAAAACAATGTAATCGAAATAAAACGATTATTATTTTTATTAAAAAAAAAAAAAAAAAAAATGTTTTGGTTTTTCAGTTTAATTATACTTAAAGTTCAGGGTAATCAACTGTTAAAAACATACTGTTCACATTTTTTTTTTCAAAATATGGATGTTTTCAAAGTAAATGGATAATCGTTTTTAATAATCGTGATATCAATTATTGACCAAAATAATCGTGATTATGATTTTTGCCATAATCGCACAGCCCTACGATGCAGTGTGGGAAAAAGCGGAGAATAAAATGAATGAAAAAGTAAAACAGTGCAAATATATGTGCTTTGTTAAAAACAGTCCCAGTCCTATGGAAAGACGTCACACTGGCTCGTTTTCACCTGTCCAGGAAGCTCTGTGCGGTAAACCAAGGAACACGGAGGCCAGTAAAAGATCTGCTGCTTGCTTGCTTGCTGCATGAGCCATTAAGTTACAACACTGCAGGTTTCCTGTGTTCATGCTTGAACACTTTCTACATGCTCTCAGCAAGGACAAGACCAAACAATCTTGAGTGAAACACCAGGGAGGAGTAGCCAGAAGACAAAGAGTAGTTCGACGTCAGAATGCTTTTTAAACCACAACAAATCACGTGTCACTTTGAATCCCATTTGCAAAAGTTGAAACAGGAAATGTAGGTTCATTTCACCAGGAGAGGGGAGAGTTCCCTCTGAGGGTCCAGCCTGACTCCTGTTTGTGATCGCAGTGGCCGGCGAGCTCTACCTCAGCTCTGAGGGACTCCTGCTCTATGGTAATCATATCCCTTTTTAATAATGAGGCAATACCACCACTCCTGCCGCCCATTCCCCTTGCATCCTTGACTGGAGACTTTGATAGACACTAACTCTAGCTCCATCTATAAAGCTCCTCTCATGCATTTTTAATAGAATCTATTACTTTAGGATTAAATTATAAAAGACTGTCCTCCTTAAATTTTTAATAGTTTGCATAATTGGTATCAGGGCCTGAATGCGAACCATAAAACCCAGTTTGTACTGGACTGCGCTGTGGAACGAGCCAGACAAACCCACACATAAGAGGACACACATGGAATGACACCATCACACACAAGCACATAACGCACAAGCTTCTGCGCACACTCAAGTTAGGGCATTATTGCTTTGGATTCATTGCCATGGAGAATAAGGGTATGAGCTCAGGGCTGTGAATAAAGGGGACAATAAGGTCAGGGACCATGAGAGCCTGAGGCAGGAGGAGTCACCTGATGGAAACAGGAGACATACTGTAGACCAGGTGTCCGTAGACACCTGCTGCCACTGATGTGACCACAACCCTCGCCAGGGCAAACAGCAAAAACTACTTAGCAAGTTTACAGCCTGCCTTTGTCCCCACAGTCACTGATAACTGTGTTCAGTCAGCCTAAATGGAAATGTATTTCCCTTCACTGTTCCCGGTTCCAGGCAGATCAGCCATGAGTTAAATGTCATCTGCACTCTCTCACTCTGCATCTCCAGCTCAGCTCTAACAACAGACAGAGCGTACAGGAGAGCAAATGTGTCTGAGCCGTCTCTTCTAAACTATAGCCCCCTTAGAAATCTATGCACGTCACCATCCCCCAAATTAGCACCGCAGGGACACCCCCCTCGCCGCCCCCGCCTGCTGGCGGCAGCTCTTTGGCATATCTGTACCGGGGAAAATATTTCACACTGTATGAATTATTAAGTGCGGGGCCAGTGCTAAGCAGTGTGGAGATAGACCAGTTATTCACAGCTCTATTGGGACGGATGCGTCGGAAACCCGGGCCGCTCGCCTATCAGATCGTTTGTCACGAGCGATAGACAATTTACAATGAGAGAATTCTTCAATTTATTCATTCTGCTGTCACTGCAGTTTTCTACCTCCACACATTTCATTCAATAGCCCCCTCCTCCTTTAACTCTGTCTCGTCTGGTGAGGGGGTTTCAGGCCTGCTTTCTGCCCGGTTCTGCTGCTCACTTATCTGAGAAGAAAGGTGGAGGTGAAACACATGTGCCAAAGACATGAGGAGAGCAGATCCTGCTACTTTAATCATCTTAGCTGAGGTAATGGTGTGTTGGGGACATCCTGTCACAGCTAAGAGCTTTGGGCCCCAGTGGTGGAGCTGTGGCTGACTGTGGCTCTGTGATAAAGGAAAAGAACAGGAAACAGAGCAGACAAGGGTGCTCGTAAGACCCCCCTTTATATACAACCAAAAGAAAGTGAGCTCAATTAAACTGCAGTTGACTTATTTGAACTGTCAAAAGCATGAAACAGAGAAACAGTTTCATAAAAGGGCAGAAAATAAATACAAATACAACTATCTGAATCTGCATTGCGTTAAAACAATATTTTCAAAGGCAACATCATCCCAAACACAGGTTGTGATTTTAGTTGATGAACATTTTAATCAGGAGAAAGAAAAGGATCCCAGAGGGCAGTATCCTGCTCATTTTCACTTAAGAGAAAATGGCAAATAACAACTCCTACGCATATAGACAGAGGACCTCAGCACAAACGTTTGGCAGAATGCAATTTCAACACTAATTACTGAAGGTGAACCAGCAGTCAAAACAGCCTCAGATTTAGTTTTTGTTCACAAACACTAAAGCGTGGACCCAAAAAGACCATCTTTAAAGGCCTAGGCAGCACTTTCTCACTATTTCAGGATATGGAAACTCAAATTTAGGAGAGACAAAAAACTGATAATGTTTCCAAAAAGTTTTTTTCTTTCTAAGCTGAATTTACAAAAGACATAGGAAATCACATTAGCAGCTTTGTTGGTCTAAATGCTCAGTGAGAGCAGTTTGACCTGAAGCAGCCCAGAGTGTTTCTCTCTCTGTGATGCCCTTTGAAAGCCTGACGCAGACGGCTTCCACTGAATAGGCCTTGATGTGAAAGGCAGAGATGTTAGATAAATGTCCTTGCAGCTAAGGCCTCTGCCCTCTTCCTGATGATGCATTCTTATACTCAAAAACCCACTCCCCCCTGCACACACACACACACACACACAGACGAAGAAACACAGACATGCAGTGCCAACAATCCCACTGAGGGCGGCATTTGTTAGGGGACAAGGTGACCCTGTTGCCTAGGGGCCTGTGAACAGGCACAATGAAGGCCTCTCATCCTGCACACACCCAGCCGGCTGTGTGGGGCTGATGGCGGGTGGGGGGACAGGGTGTGAGGGGCATCACAACACCCTGCTACTGCGGTTTTAAAGCCCCTATTCAGGAAGCCCCCTGAGATAGCTCCTTTCACACCCTGCACAGACGGAGCAAAATCCCCGCTTGTAACCCAGAGTCACGCAGTCAACAGATGGAGCGGCTATTGAGTGAAGGATCGCGCCGGCAGAGGCGGCTCCCCATCCATCCCCGCTGGAAACAATGGGGCAGCAGGTCAAGAGTGCCGTCTCCAGAAGGAGGGGTCAGGGAGGGGGGGCGTGCTTCGACACAGTCGAGTTATGTGGGCTCTTTGAAACTGGAGGAACTGAGAGGATCTTTTTTTTGGATGACGGGTGGAGGCTCGTGGCCGGCTGCCGAGGATCAGACTCAGGTGGGGGGGGGGGGGGCTTGTGTGTGAAACTGGGACAGAAGTGTTTGTGTTTAACCTGCAAACAAGAACAAAAAGACATCCCTGCGCGCACACATTTGCATGTTCAGAGGAAACATAGTCCTCGCAGTTTAACGCACATTTCAAGGACCAACTGTGACAGACACTTGTCTTTGTGAAGAGAGAACTTCATTGTTGTTAAAAGGCACTGCAGAGAGGCTTTATCCACAGAGAGTAAAACCTTTGCTATTGACAAAAACTGTTGCAGCACCCTTAGGACATTCTTTTCCTAAAATTCTAAAGTGGACACACCTATTACTGTTGTTGGTATTATTATCAGGCCACAATTATTTCCATTTGTTAAAGCATATAATCAAAAAAAATGAATGCTTCACCTGACTGTTTCCTTTTGTTCAAATGTTCAATATTTTCAAGCAGCAAAAGCAAATGCCAGAATAAAGTCTATACAAATAGATGTGTTATAACCATCTGAAGTTGTGATTAAAGGAATACATTTGCAGTGTTTTTAAAGTAGAGGAGCAACCGTGGGACAAAGAGCTGAACAGCTATGAATAGCAACATGCTCAAATGCTCATGCAGTTGCATGCACGGGTACGTGACCACACAGATGATCACAAAGCGGTCATACTGTAGCTCCCTGTAGGGGAAAGTATATCCATTTCCATTGACCAGCAGTCTTGCTATCACATGGCTCTGTCCTGGCAGTCAATTAGTCATCCAGGTTGCCCTGCCTCACTGGGTTTCCATGTCCAGAAACCAGACAAAGACACAAGGAAGGTATAGAAAGATCCTATAACTTCAGTATCTTTATATTCCGTTAACATCCTAACTACTAAGCTGACAAATACTGCCACCACATGTTCCTCATCCTTGAAAGGTTTGGTTTATGGGGCTATTTTGCACAGGAAGGCTCTCATTACGAGGCAGAAGGTGTCGGGAGCATTGCAGCAATACTCCCATTAACAACCGCTTGACAAGAAATTACAGAGACTCAAATAAGACTTCGTACCACATGGGAAATGTTCACAAATCACACCTAATTAAACACAAAGCCTAGTCCTTGAAATCAGAGTGCAGAAATATTTTTCAAGACAGAGGCGTGAGAGGGTTTTTCTGGGTCGTAAGAAACATACATTTGGCGAGGACACCGTTATTTAATTCATGTTTGTTTACTTCAAAGAAATTGCCAAGTACAGAGGGACAAAGGATAGGGCCGTAATTCTTCCTTCCCTAGGTCAGACAACAATACATCAATGGTGTGCCATTTCAGAATATGCCGCTGTTATGCTTTTGAGCCCAGAATTGAAAAAAGGATAAAGCCTATTCTAACGACGCTGAAAGGGATCAATAAGTGCAAAGAAGGAGAAAATGGCCCTAAACACACAGAGGCTTTTATTCAGAGTGCCACGATGCAGATGAAAGCACAGAATGCACCTGGAGAGCAAAGCTGAGAGCGCAGGAAGACAAGAGAGCTCAGAGTTATCAGGCGGGGCCAGAGAGCGCCGGCTGCATTCAGACCTCGGCACCATCTATCTCCACAGCAGCTATTAGATTTCTAATATTGTTGATTTTAAGGAGGCTTGGCTTTCCTGCCACAATGCGGTGGCTTCAGCCCCAGTTGCCCCCTTTTCCCTTTCAGTGTGGTCCCACAAGGTCCTCTTGGCTTTCTGCAAACAATACTGCTGGGCTGAGGCCCTTATTTAAAAAGATGAATAGGATGCTGTCTTGGCAGAGAAGCAATCAGTGAGGTTTCTGTGACAGGCAGAAAAAGTGTGAAAACAAGGCAAAGAGGAGAGACCATTGTCACGGTTACCAACTGGCTGCCGCAGCTCAATTGAGGTAGCTGTGGCTTTCAAGCCCAGCTGTCAATCACAGCAGCCAGCATCAATGGGGTAAATTTGAATGATAAAACGATAAGTCATGAGCAGGCGATTTCCCTGTCATTGGGACTGGGGCTGTTTGAGTGTAACTCACTATGGGTGGAGAGATTTCACTGCAGCCATACGGAATTTGGTTTTGCCTCGAGTTTCTGGCTTCACCCCTCAATCATGACAGAATGTATAATCACCAAATGTCTTCCTCTCAATCCCTGTTACAATTGGCAGCACAGTGCTGTCACTGGAGATGGGGGAACAAAATGGAAAGCTGACTAAAAGACAAGCTTTAAGTGACACTTAATTTGAGATACCCAGGCATTCTCTCAGCTCCAGTAAACAGGATCCATCAGACTTCGCCCAAAGCCTGTATGAGTCTGCAGCTGTCTGTGGGGAGAGGCAGTATGCCTGAGAGGCCCTCAGTTACCAAGTGCACTGATGAAGAAATCAAGTGCTTTAAAAGTTCCTAAAAACAACAAGGAGAGGCACAGGAATGATAATGACAAAGAGCACATTTCCATCTCAACCATGTCTACAGCAACACTCTAAGCGTTTTCTCCTCAAGACAAACCCACCGAAGAAAGAAGCATGACAGAAGCTAATGACAGCCTCAGAGAAAAAGAAAGAGAGAGTAAAAAACAAACAGAAAGCTGGTGAAAAAGTGAGAGAAAAACACTGAACAGCTGCTTTCTCCCTTCTTCCCCTTGCTCATCCCAAGAGAGTCCCATGCGATCTCCCTGATCCTAGTTTGTGGCTGACAGAGGGACCGCGGCTCTGCTTCTCTCCCCACTCTCACGGCTCTGCTTCTCTCCCCACTCTCACGGCTCTGTGCCCCCCCCCCCCCCCCCCCCGCCGCCGTCGCCGCCGCCGCCTCACCGCCACTCCGCTGCCAGGAGGAAGAGATGGTGGGGAGGGGGAGCGGGGGAGCGGGGGCTACATCAAGGAAAGACTCTCCCATGGGCTCTCGTCAGTTCCAGGCCATTGCACCTTGCTCGATGGGATTTTGTTTACACACTCACACGCGTGCACACAAACACACACATACCCATGCAGTAGCAGATGACTATTAATGGGTGCGATAATGTGGTTTGAGTTTTCGGCTCTACGGTCACATTTAAAGAACTGTTGTTATCATCTGACTCATTTCAGTGACAGATCACTGAAAGTTAGTGCCAAAATAAAGGTTTGAAGCCCCGCAGAGTCTATTTAAGTGGCACAGGAGCAGATTACGTTCAATCAAAACCCAGTGATACGGTTGATCTGGTCAGTGGTAATGTGCAGCCAAAAGGCCTGACACACTTTCATGGTCTTTTGGGACAAGCAGAGAATGGCAGGCTGCCCTTGTGCGTTCAGTCTCTACAGATGTTGCCTCGGAGAGCGTCTGACTGGCTGGCTGCGGTGACAGCTGGACAGCTGTTCCTATAGACGCAGCCACAGAAGCATGCCACGGAGATGGGGGTGGGGGATAGCGCTGTATGTTTAGTTTATCTGTATGAAGTTCCCAGGACGTGCAAAGCTGTCACTCTTAGCAATGGTGCATGAGCCTGGATAAGGAAAGATGGCACCAAACGCGATATGGAGAGAGAGCACAGATGGGAAAATATCAGACACGGCTGACATTATTTGAAGAAGCTCCATTAACAAAACTCGTTTTTTAGTGAAGAGTAATTTGTTTATCCAAATATGAACAGTCTAATGCAACACCAACTGGCTACACTGGCATAAGTCAAAACATTTGATTTGATCCACGCGGTCTGTTTGAGCAGCCGTGACTTTTCTTTATCATCATAAACAAGTCAAAGTTTAATATGAACTTCACAGGGAATTTCACATTTATTTTTTACTTCTTCATAAAAGAGGAGAAGAAACAAATCTATTTTCAACAGCAGAGAGGATAATTGGCTGAGCATTAAAACGACTCTGGACTTTGTGCCAACATCAGTGGCTGCTGGTGATGAAAGACAGTTTAAATTGGGGTCATGTTCAGATATTATACCTTTATCCTGCCACTTAAAAACACAGTTACCTAAAATAATGGAGACCTGCTGCAGAGCAGTGCAGGTTAAAGACAGCCTGTAGATGAACATCCTGACTGGGGAGTAATAAATGAGAAAAGCAGTTGAAAATAATTTAGACGTTGGAAAACACTCAGCAGTATTAAATGTTGTCACCTGCTGAATAAACATACTGCAAATCTTGAGATAAACAGCTTGGATTAACGCCAGTCACTTCTGCCAAAACTCTCTTTTCCTAAGCAGGCCGGGCTATTAATTATGCTATAAGGTCAGCAATTTGTTCAACTCAATAAAAATGTTAATAAAACTAAGAGCTCACAAGAAGAAGCACTTATAGATTCTGGTCGGCCATTAAAAACAGAAATATGTGATTGTGTGTGCAGATGCATCCGTTTGAATGCAGCGTTGCCACTGCAGCATTACACAGGTCAAAGGTTGTAGCAGCAGCTATCTAGCAGAAATATATCTTTGGCCTTGTTGTAATCCCGGTCAAACTTCACCAACAGCTCAACGCAAAGTGATACAAACACATGCTGACAAACACAAACGCAAATCTACAGTAACCAGGAGATGATAAGCCCCTCACACACACAACATTTCAAATTTCAGCTCGAACCTTCGGCCCACTCTGCTAAATAAATTAAAAGACCCATTAGGCAGATTTCAAAGGCCGGCAGTGGGCTAGTAATTATATATGAAATCTTTTAGAGGAAAAAAGTGATTACTCTGGATGCAAGTCTGGAAGTGGGTGGGGGTGGGTTATTGCTAAGCAACCAGTCATTATCCTCCAGAGTGGAGCGAGGTGACCGGCCATCCGTCTAACTCCGGTGGCTCGCCTGGCTCCTGTGCAAACCCCCCACCCCTTTCTCCTTTCTCCCCCGCCACTCCCGCTCCCTCTTCCTCGCTTTCTCGCTCTCCCTCTCTCTCTGCCGTCTCCCCGTCCGAATACAAACAGAGATAAAGAACGCTGCAATCGCTCTTGACACACAAATAGGTTAACACAATAAAGCCGGCTTTGCCTGGCTCACTCGAGGGAGGAAAGCAATTCCAGCAGCAGGCAGGAGGTAATAAAACAGGGCTGTGTGTGTGTGTGTGTGGGTGTGTGTGTGGGTGTGTGTGGGTGTGCGTGTGTCTATGAGTGTGTGTGTGTCCATACATGTCCTCATGTCAATATTCCTATGTTTTTGTATGTGAGTGGAGGCAGGCACACAGAAGCTCTTTGGCCTCAGGGCCTAATATCCCACGGATTTTCAACCCTTTCTTGACACAAATAATAACACAGGAGAAAATGACGGAAATTCCAGGCTACTCCTCCATTTAGATTAAGGAAATGGCTGCTTTATATTAACAATATAGCTGACCTGCTGCAGCCCTATACCAACACATAAACGTTTCCCTATGGCTTATATGCCAGCTCTCTTGTAAATGGTCTGCGGCTTGGTTAAAATTCAACAAGTAAATTGAATGAGTTTTATCTGTGCACGCCTCAGCTTGCTCCCCCCCCTGATGCGGCTGCCAGGCCTGGCAATAAATGATAAAAATCTCCAGAGTTTTATTAAATCGTGTTGCATTCACGCTGAACTCAGGAAAATGGTGAGGTGGCTTCTGCAATTACAATCCAGGACCAGACAACATTGTTTTCTCCAGTCAGTGGAAATGTCATTACCTTACAGCAACCGCCTTAGAATTGGGTAATAGCCTCTTTTTGTCAGAGACACAAACCGTCTGTGGGAGGTGTGACACTCCATACGTGTTATCCATTTGCAACAATATGCATCTAGTCAGTCACAGTCCAGATGCTGGTCAGCATAATGCACCGTTATTCAGTGATATGGAGGAAGTGAGCGGTGGAAATAGCAGTCAATAGCTAATTCCTGGATTGACTGTCGTATAATCAGACGCATTGAACCTTCATACATCCATACAGCTGGCTGTATCTCTCCTGCAGGCTATTATAGACGGATGACATGGGTCACAAAAGGCCTCATCTGTAGCATGTCGATAAATACAGAGAGGCGAACACATTTTCTGTTTCTGCGGAATGAACTGTGAAGAAACCTCTATTAAAGCTTGTTGAAAAGTTAATATCAATCAATTCTCCTTGCTTTTACCCACTGTTACTTCAACCAAGTATTCAACCATCTGAGATGTAAAGTGACCATTGTCAACAGGGAATATATTACCACAGCATGACCAGAACATACCTTATCTGTTTGATGTATTTCCTGCTTCTGCAGAAAGCTACCAAGCCCGAGGGAGAGCAGTCAAGCAAAATGCAGGGAGGTGGAGATTAGGATGATGTGCAGTACCTTGTTCCATTAAAGTTTGATCTTCCTCAATAGCCGAGGAGAATCAGATATCTTCCATTCAAGATTAAAGTACACCAGCATAGAGGGGGATATTAATCAGAGGCCTGCATGAGATAAGAAACAGCCTTGCTTCTGGCATGGAAAACAGTGGCAATAAAGAGTTCAGCTGATAATGTGAAACATGGCGAGGCACAATAGCAAATCAAACAGCATGCACAGGCCTCCAAAACAAATCAAAGCGCCGACTAGGCTGCAATACAGAGGCTGAAGAAGTACAGCGGGGGCTGATCAGATAGGAACCAAGGCCTTCATTTTATTACTGTTTAAGGTTGAAGAGGGCACACTGAGGATTTTCCCATGTTGCTCACTGTCGCCAGGCTCTCATTCCCTCTCCTCCTCCTCCACTTGAGATCAATGGCGCTGGGGTGATTTCACAGCAGCCTGCACTGTCACCCAGAACAAATCAATGTGACCATGAGGAAGGCAAGAGCGGCATTGTTTTTAAGGAGAGCAAATTCGCTGTTGGAGAGCTTGTCAGATTTGCTTTATTCTCTTTCTTGCACCAAGAACACTTTGGAAGGAGCATGCCTCCCCACACGTCTCTGGCTGGGTTATGGAGTAAACTATCAAATGCACGGCACTCAGCCTTTCTATACTACTGTACTCATTAACCACATATAAACTCCACAGTCCCTATATTTCACAGGCACAAGGGCATTGTCAGACATAAAAAAATGGACTGACCGCCCTAACCTTTCCAAATGAAAGGCTATACATTAACCTCGGGGGCCCTGTGAGACGTGACTTCCACTCAGTCTGACAGGGTGAGGGGGAGGAGGGGAGGATCGCCGCTGTCCGTCATGCGCTAAGTGGCTGCAGATAACCCTGATGAAGAGTTGCCAACGTCTACCATCACAGCGGATCAGATCAAATGAGCAGTGCTGTGGTCAGGTGAACCTTTTCCTACAGTCTGAACAACAGGAAGTCCACGGCGGCGTAACGAGCAGAGAACCACACAGCGTCTCACTAACATGAAGCTCTCATCAGGAACACTGCAGGGGTGCATGTGTGCAATCACAGGCCTAGTCTTTATTCGAGTAGCTACTCCACATCAAACATGCTTGAATTGAAACGCATAGTTGTTTATGAAAACAAGATGCCTGCACTGTGTTTAAAGTTGTAGAATGACACGCAAGTCAATTTACCGAAGATTTGTTGTATTATTTTCTGTTACATGATGCTAATTACACTAAGGGTCAATCACACAGCAGTGGTGTGCAGTTTGATTTGCTGTAGCAGCTAACTACTTTGAGCATAAAGAACTTGTACTGCCAAACCAAATGTTTTTCTAGCATATCCTGCCTCCACATGTCAAATCCAATCAACACTATCATCTTTGCTGGAAACTGAACTCAGCTTTCACCTCGATTCATTCACACTGACTGGCTGAAGGGTGTGTTTGTTTCTTCACAATTACTTCTGCGTAATACCTTTGTTTTATTTCACTCTTTCCCCCTCCACATCCTGAGTACTGATGTGCAAGACAAATCTCGCTGCAGGGACATCAGAGTTTATATTAAATCATGTAATATTGTAAGGTACAAGGAAGGGCACGTCTCTTTTGTTTGCCTGCACATGAAAAGTGTTAAAACAAGGACTATTGTAGACTTTGCCTGAAATGAAACACTTTGATCAGGCGTCTAATGAGCTGCTGGTGACATGGCTTTGAGAGAAAACGCTTGTGTTCCTTAAAGTGTCCGATGATATTAGGAAGTAAGAAGCTTTGTGCTTTTCCATGATATCAAATACTCTAAGAACGCCTGTCTTTTCTTTGACAGGGGAAGGAAATGTTGTCCATTATTATTTACATCTCCAGTATATTTTCTCTAGAAATTGAGTTAGCGGATCGTAAATCGGTTATAAAAAGTGGTTATTTTATTTGTGTGGGTAAAAATAAGTGCTTTGATTACTAGAGTCCACACAAGAACGGGCATGCAGACACTTCAGGGGTGGGAAGATCGTTAGTAACACACTCTCTCTCCCACACACGCGCACACACACAGAATCTACTATTTTAGTCATCTTGAGTGCCAAAATGAGTTTTGCTGCCTCTGGGTATAGGTGCTGAGACAATCAAACCATGCAGGGATTAAAAAAGATTAATACACAGCGCAGGAAATTAAACTTCAGCGACTTTAACGATATTCATGAGTGAGGCTCACTTATTCACTTCAGGCTGGCGCTTTAATAAGCGAAGAATACAGTAAGGAACCCAAACGCTATCAATCAATCAAGCTGATATGGAATTGGAGCTAAAAGAAAAAATGCATAGCTTCTCTTGGTGTTGGCTTTTACTTTCATCAATATGAGGCTATAATATGTTCTCCACCTCACAGCTGTTGCTGGTATAAATGACTATATTAGATCTTACTGCTTTCTCTCACAAGTAAAGCAGAAAGTGCTGATGTGATCAGGATTGATGCAACACAAAATACTTTTGCAAGAGTACATTTCTGGACTTGTGCCTTTGTTGGACAGATGATAGCATAGAGCAATAGGAAACACGGTGAAAGCAAGAGGAAGATAAAATGTGAGTAAAGTCTTGCAGCAGGACACTTGAAAGTCCAATGTTACTAAAAAAAAAACACAGGACTTAACAGCAAGCTAGAAAATAAAAAGGCAAACCAAGAGCTACAAACTCCTAAAGGTGATTCAGTGACCCAGATATTATAGCTTTTTCACCATTCTGTTCTCCTCTACCTTCATGTTGAGTTAAGGCAAGCATTATGCTGGGAAGACTATTTGTTTAGGTGAGGAGCAGCCGCAGAGCTAATATGAGCACAATTTGCTCAGCAGGTCATAGGCGCAGAGTGTAGGAAGTAAATGAGGCAGTTCTGCCCCCTCGGGTGCAGCCCCTGCCTCATACATCACTGGATGTTTTATTCAATACAGCCAGGATGGCAGGTGCCCTGACTGTGGGGGTGCCTGCCCTGCTGTAGGGGCCCATATTACATTCAGAGAGCTGCCTGTCTGCGGGGCGGCTGGAGAGAGAGTGACTGGAGCCAGGGAGGAAGATACATTTTGAGGATGCTTGTAGTCTAATGATAAAACATACTGTGTGCAGCTCTTTCCCTGCACAGTCAGCATAATGTGAATGCTCATTTATGTGCAGTGTGAGCGATGAAGCTAAATATTGCAGAGCAACCTCAGCAACCCATGAGGCTCAAAGTTCACAAGAGTGGAAACAACCCTAAATTTATCAACCAGCATATTCAAATAAACATGGACTAAAATTCAAGATAACCAGACTTTTCCATTTGCATTCAAGACCCAGGCTGTAGAAGACATATTTGCTAAAGAATTCACAGGACAATGACAAATTGCCTTCCAGACCTCAATGCCGCACAGAGAATCATCCATGTTGCCGAGCACAAAGTGAAAAGTTTTACAGCATTTAGCACACATCTGCAGGAACTGTGTAAGTTCCTTGATTAAAGCCTGTCACAATATACAGGCCCGCTATAAAAAGGGATGGTATATCATTAACACTCCAGGGTGAAAAATCACTAATTGCAGCAGTCACTATAGCCACCCTCCCCACACGCAGTGACGCACGGGGGCGTGCAGATGATAAATTCGCACCTTTTGCTCTGAGTAGCAACTCCTCCAGTGGCACACACTCCTGCCTGTGGTGCCTGCGGTGCGATACCCTCGACAATACACTTAATTGCTACCCATACTTGAAAAGACCAATATTACACATCAAAGCAGTTCCTAAAGCCATTCGGGAGCGGCTCTCTAACAAGTCGATTTTACAACACTTCCTTTACTGTAGGTCACGCATGGAAACAAAGGCTTTAAATCTGAGACATCGTTATGTGGGCAGTATCCTGGGAAAAGGGAACATTTACAAACATTCATTATTTTCTGTTGTTCCTCTCGTTACCATCCCAAAAGGATTCAGCGCGTCTCTGCCTGTAACTACGTTAATGGATACAAAAACTGACCCAAACCATTCTGAATCTGCAAGACTTAAATGAGAAAAATAAATGGCCGTGAAATATATTTACCATAAATTGCTCCGTAGTGCAGACTAGAACTCCATGCAGATTGTAGCATTCACTGAGCAATCTGCCTCATACTTCTGTGGTCCAAATTAAAAAGGATTCATTCTGTTCTCCAAAATCCAGCAGCCGCTTTGTCGATGTCAAATGTTGATTAAGTTTATCCTCCTCTTCCGATGTTATGCAAATACACCGGTAACCCCGTGAATTAGATTCCACACTCTAGCCTCTAGCATGCAAAGTTAATAAGCTTTGCCCTTTTTCTCGACTCTGCTGCCAATTTGTGTCGAGGGCAAAAGCGCAGGTCGGCAATTTCAGGAGCGTCCTCGGAAGGATTGCGCACCGAGAGCGCTTCGGGTTTTCAACGTTTAGCCTCCGGAACAAAGTAAAAGGTCCTGGTTGCTCTTCTTTGCGCTCGTAGATACCTCCAGATAACAGAACAGATTATCTGAAGACTGGCTGGTTGAACGGCTACGCAGTATTCCCAAATCCACCGCTGTTACGCATGGGTTTAAAGTGGTCCGCCTGTTCAATATACAACCTTAGTTCAACATGTTCAAGCGACTGCTAGTAATATTCTCTATGGAATAGCAGGTGCCCTGAAAGAAATCAAGGCTGGGCCACTGGAGCTGGCTGAAATATCCTAAACTGAAGCGATATAAAATCCCGGTGCTCAGGCTCTGCTCCGTCCGTCACTTTCTCCGTGGTGGCGGCAGAAACGAGATATCTTGCCTCCCGTTTCAGACTCAGATTTCCAGCTCAGACTGTGGAGTAACCTCGATAGCAATGGTCCGAGATACTCTCTTTGGTGTATGAACCAAATAAGAAATGGTTACGTCTGATTCTAGAGCTAGCAGAGCAGGCGGCTCGGGATGCGGTCCTGCCCTTGTGCCGAGCTGCCGAGACTGACAATAACCCGGAACGCTGCAGACTGTCAGGCTGCACAGACCGCCCACCGACCAATCACTGCACTCAGGGAATAGAAACATTCCCACGGGTTGGCCAATCATCAGTAATTGAGGACTGTTACCATAGAGATGCTCGGCGTCCAAGCGTCTGAAACCACGTTGTTTATTCGCGGAAAAAGAAAAAAAAACGGTCTGATATAAATTGCCGTGGCAGGATACAGATTGAGATCTTTAATCACGCGTTCATCCTTATCAGCAGCCTAGTTAAAGGTTAAAGGCATCCCTTCACGGGGAGACTCAAACCTGCAGGCTCTGCAGACGTGCCCTTGAGCAGGAGACTGAATTACATCCAGCCGCAGGAAAGCTGCTCTGTAGATGGTCTACAGGGAGAACTAAAGTATTATCATGCAACAGGAATACAATTAAAAGTGATAAGCATGCAGAATTAATCTGCTGTTTATGAATTGGTGACTGCAAAATGCGTTTTAACTTAATTGGTTTGAAACTCCTAAAGGAGAAATAATCCATATAAATAATAAGCCTGGCAAAAATCAAATGCTATCAAAAGATTGCCTGATGTGTGATCAGAGTTTATTGTCCTGTATGAGCTCATATATCTAAAGTGATCCATATGGGAAATCATGCACATCTCTTCAAACTCCTGAACATTGATAATGTCTTTCAACAACACACCTAAATATATTTCAGCCAGACAATCTTTTAAAAAATGACATAAGGGTACGTGACTGTCTACTTAGCATAATTTCTTTACTGACACTTCCAGCTTATATGAGTCACAGGGAACCTTGCAAAACACCTATTTTTGCTAAATGTCATTCAAACCGAGAGGAAATGGAGGTTTTTCTTTGACAGAGGCCCTAAGCAGTCCTCTTCTTCTTCTTATTAACTGTGTCCGGTGCATCACACAGACCCCGGGACACACAAAGGTAGTACAAGCAATCACACATCATGGACTCTCATAATAAGCTGACGCTGGGAAGTGGGTGATGCAGCACTCAGCTTATGCCAGTGCTGATAAGAGCCTGAAAGTATTACCTCGGTCTGGCAGCCCGCTCCAAGAAATCCATCCTGAGCCAGGTCATCAATTCTGCCCTATCTGATTGCTCACCAATCCCTGGCAGCTCCATGTCGCTGTCCTGCTTCTGCCTTTGAAATTCTCTCTATGACTTGCACTTTCATGCTAGTTCTTTGACAGAAAAATAGGTACATATGGGGTCTTTTGTGTGGTCCTACACCTACAGGACAAAAATAAAACTGACTATTGGGGGAGGCTAAATGATGATGCCTGACTTAGTCAATCCCTTAAATGTATTCACTGCAATCACATCTCCCCCTCAGTGCTGCAGTGGACCTATAGAGCATACATTAAAGCTCAATCATATCACCTAGGCCGTGCAGCTGCATAGTCAATCATACAGATGAACAATTAATTGAAAAATACTCAACCAGAGCTGTGTTTTGCTCCAGTGAGGCAGGCAGGCAGGCAACTAAGCCATTTGATTAGCTGATAAGCAGATGACTCAACAAACATTCAAGGCATGTTTACTGTGGTTTGATTAGAGTACGCCCAATACGCAGAAGATTGGACACAAATACGTTGTGAAAACACTCAGCTGTTCCAATCCCCAAGGCA
The DNA here is from genome assembly GCF_902827165.1 of Trematomus bernacchii. Taxonomy (NCBI): domain Eukaryota; kingdom Metazoa; phylum Chordata; class Actinopteri; order Perciformes; family Nototheniidae; genus Trematomus; species Trematomus bernacchii. The sequence goes on from NW_022988176.1 coordinate 426,305, forward strand.
GCATGAGGGCACATAAAAACAATGAATTATTTATGGGGGAGACTAGCGAAATATCACGGGGGATAATTTTCTGTCGGCTATATTAAATGCAGTTTTCTAAATAATATGTATGAGTCTGTGCATTCCCCAGAAATCATTCCCAATGACAGGATCTAGAGCCTGGAGATTGGATATGAAATCACATTAGATATTTCCCTGCCAAGAAACCTATGAACCATTTACTAAAACACCAAAGCAAGGGTTATTCACATGCTAATTGGGCCTCCTTCTTTCTTAAATATGATCAAAGGATATTTGCTTTGTCTCCATTTCAGGTATCAGCTCTGCATGAAAATGAAAGACCTCACTATTAAGCAAAGCCTTTGGCATGCTTCATCTGAAAGAGGGTTTACAAAACCAATAAATCCAGGTTCAGCTTCAGTAAAAACCACTGCTGCTTCTGTTTGAATGGGGCATCTCATAAATAAAGCTCTAGTATGCCCCCATCCAGAGCCAACATTAGTGTCTGTCTCTGAACTGAAAGCCTTACACTGTTACAATTTGTTCCTGAAAGTGAACTCAGTTTAATTGAGCAAAGTTCAAGTCTCCACAAACAGCAAAGTAACAGGAAAAAAAATCGATGGCAGCAGAGGCATGGAAAAAAGAGATAGCATTGATTTATCTGCCATTGATTCCCAGGGATCGCTGCATTGTGCCCTCTGGGTGAAATGCACGCTGTCTGCCAACTGATGGGGATGAATCTGAAAAGGTGTCAAGTGGTTGGAGGACACAGAGGTGGCGGATAAGATCAGGGGCAGCCAGAGGTGGCATGGGAGGAAGAGTAGACTGGAGAGGGAGCAAGGGCATGAAGTATCAACCGGAAAGAAGGAGTGGAAGAAAGGATTGATGAGAGGGGATGATGTTGCGAGGATGGCAACGACACTACGCAGGGTTGAGTCTCTAAAGTGTTGCGTTAAATGTCTCAGACAGAAGCGAGAAGAGATCAACATGAAAGCAGAAAGCTGAGCAAAAGGCCTGAAGCTAAAGCCATCAACCAAGACACCAGTTGAATTCAAGACTTCCCTGTCCTCTTGAAAGTATCATCATCTTAAATGAATATAACCTGGATGAATCATACATGTACGCACAACAACTTTAGTTTATTCATTGTGATGTCAAAGGCTGTTGGCTACAATGATACTGTATGAGTAAGTATTTATCAAATCCTGCTGTTGCAAGGGCTTGACAAGAAACACGTCTTTTGCAATATTTTAAGTTTCAGCAATTGGCAAATAGATGTTTCCCCAGAGACTTTCTACTGACAGCCAAATGTTGTTGAGAAGAGGGGAAGCCAGGACAAAGATCAGAGGGCAGAGCAGCCACGCAGACCCAGACGAAGAAGTGTTACTCCTGAACTTTGGTATCTTTACAACATCTCTCTCGCTCCTCAGTGGGCTGTTTGCAATCTCACGTCCACACTGAAACTGAAGGAGAAGTGTGTGTTTGCTATCGTGACCCCCTGCTTCCATAGCAACCTTCAGAAAAAGGTTGGTATTTCATATTTTAGAAAACCAAGACGACACATTTTTTCCTATGGCCTCGCTCAGTTGGTGATATTTCGACCATTTTATCCAAGTATGGTCTATGTTTTATGTTATGGTTCCTATTGTATTAGTTACTCTTTTTTTTTTAACTCTGCATCAGTGTTTTGTGTTAAATGTGTTATACAGATGTAGTTAAGTAAACAGGAAGTCTGACACTAGTTTATATTTTTTTTAAAGACAAGGTGTTCCTGAACAGCTTGGTTGAGAGTGATTTCCTGTGAAGTGCTTTGTAACCTTGTTTTCTATTCAAGGTGCAGTTTAAGTGAACCTCAGTTGACTTGACACAAAGACTGTCACTTGTTTATGTCTCAGAAAGCTGTTTTCTTAAACAGTGTTTTGGTTCAACCCTTGAGAGCATCTGGTTTCCTGTGTGTGACCAGTCAAGAGAAGTCTCTACGAGACACCACCCGGAGCCTCATCATACACACAGGAAGCTGTTGCAGACAGGCTGAGTTTGGGTTACGTTGTGGCTTTCATGTTTGGGATCAGTGTGTTTTTAGGTGGGGACCCTTCCTCAGGCCTACATTTAATTTAAAAAACAGCATAATAAAATACTGTAACTGCATTAAGTGTGATAAGGAAGGACAATAATGTATTTGTGCATTTATAGTATCATCTTTACTTGAGACAAAACAGAGATGAAATGTCAGGTTTTTATGTGTCGTCATTAAATCGAGTGGTGGGAGGTCAGATAGTTTGACCTCTGTCACACTTAGGCCTTTTTAATCTCATGGCAGCTCTTCCTCCTCATAAAAAAACTAAGGAGACAAACTAAGAAGACACCCAAACTATTTGTATTTGTTAGGAAGTCATGTTCCAGTATTTGGAAAGCCTTTAAGCAGAAGGTCTTTCACCCAGCTGCCACTACCTTGTTAGAAAATAAAGCACTTTTTTTTAACACCTACTCGCTGTTTGTCAGCACCTTAATGTTAGCCGCAGCTCCCAGCATCATATTAAAAAAAGAAATGTTTATGTTATTTATCAAGTAATGAAATTGTGCCGAATAAAAATACTATGTCACACCAAATTAAAGTGTTTCATCATAATATGAAACGTCAACATTTTACAACAACCAGAAGTTACACACAAACACACACAGACAGACACACAGACAGACATACACATACGCACACAATATTTAGGCTGTAGTCTTGTCCTCCTTACAGCAGCTGGTTGAGGCAGTTCTGTTGTTTGGGAGCTTCACTTGTTGTATACAATACAAGACAGAATCAGATTAGCACTGGTGTCTGTGACAAGTAAGGGGCCGCTGAATACACTTTGTTTAGGTTAAGAGCACCTTAATAACAGATGCCCTCAGGAAACAGCTATAACAAAAGCACACATATAATCAATATGCGTTTAAAACCCAAGCACAACATGAAGGAAAGTTCATTTGAATCAGAGATTTCCACCCATGCTGCAGTGAAATCTCCCCAATGTGTAGCGAAAAGATTGGGATGATCTCTGCACTACTTAGATATCTTAATCTTGTGAAAAATGTGACTGTAATTTAAAGAGAGTCCCAGTTCCCGATACATTATTCTAACTGGGTTTCAAGTATGTCATGTGTTTATCCTGAAAAAGTGTCACAATTAAGTAAATCTAAAAATACTAAATGACTTGATTGTCGAGTGTGGTGTTGAAGGATGATATTGTCCCACAATGCAATGCAAAACAAATCTGGAGGAGCTGCTTACAGAAGAAAACAAATAAAAACAAATGTGAATGGCTTGAGAGAGCTCCAAGAGCAGTTTGGTAGCTACTGTGATTTCTTTAGAAAGTCTATTCTTGACCTTGGAAATAGTAGTTTTACAAAGCAATCAAAGTCAAAGTCAACTTGTAAGCTTTTCCAGGGTCATTTTCTGAATAGTTAGCCTCCTCTTTGTTAAGTTCTACATGTGAAATGGCAGCAGCTTTTAAATATATAATTCGTTTATTATACCATTACCAGTTAGTATTTCCCTATATTTTATACCCACTGCAGAACAAGTAGATTGTATACTTCGGTGCACTCTATATATTGTTTTAAAAAAAAAATGTAATCAGAAAAAAAGATCTTACTTAATCCCCATATACCATTTTTTTATATTAATATATATGGGCTGTTGTGTATTCCAGTGTTTTCAGGATTTATGCTAAACTACTGTAAGCTAACCATCTCATGGCTCAGTATCTACTTATTTACTCTACAGATATAAGACTGGTGTTGAATTTCTCATCTAACTCTCAACAAAAAAGTGACTAAGCGTATTTCAGTAGCAGAATTGAACTTAGCTGCAGTCACTCCTTTGCATTTTGGATAAAACATATTAGAAAATTCAGAGGATTTTGTGACCCCTGTCGCCGGTTACTGTATTCTGAATTCCCTGTGCTGTATTTTAAATTGCTTAGGCTTGTTCATTTCAAGTTGTGAGGCAGCTGGTTGAACACTTTCCATGTCACTCCATCTCAGTCAGTCAGGCTCCAGTGGACAGAGGGACCATCATCCTCTGCTGTGCACAGTGCTCAGCTCGGCCCAATTTTGCACCTCCGCTCACAAGTGATAGAGCACTATCAGTTCTGACAGCTCCCCAGAGCCACTGGGATTTGAGTGCTCCCTCCTTTCACCCGCCCTGCACCCCCAAAACACACATACACACATATACAAAATCACTCACACCCGCACACACACATTCACCTCTTCTCTACTGTCTATCTCTTAAAGGACAAGGGCTGGAAATGAAAGGCAGAACAAAAGCTGTCAAGGCAAAGAAAGAAGCCGGGAAGTGAGGATATCTGTAGGGATGCTTAGGACAATGGGATACTTTGTCCCGAGTTTCATTATTGGCTTGTGTTTAATTTGAAACAGACAGCTAATCACATTAGAGACAACCTCTCCAAAACACTCAAGCACAACTGTCTCCTGGAAGCAATCATCATGCTGAAACTCTCTCATTGGATTCTCGGTCCAATTACTTAACTATGTTGTCCTCGATGAGACTGAATTGTGAAATTATTGCAGACATTTAAACCATAAATTCAGAAGTTTTAACCACAGGATGTGCATTTAAATCCCTCTCTTTCTCAACATGTTTCATTTGGAGAGTAGAAAAATACACTGCAGGAAAATGTAAACCGAAGAAGCATTTTCCAAAAAGTTTTTACTCTTAGATGAGGCTTTCCAAAAGATGGTGTTCAATTATAGCATAATTTAAAAAAGTAATTTGGGACAGATTAAGCAAAAAAACAATGTCGCATGTAAAGCTTGTGACGGGTATAATGGTTTAACGATTTGACAAATGGTGCCAGTACCTATTGCTAATCTCGATGAACCAACTACTCAAAACTACACGGTACTGGACGGAAACAAGCATTTATTTACATTTCCTTTTCAGATTTTCTCGGTTAAAATGTGCGCTAAATACCTGGCTACTTGTAATTATTATTATAGTAATGAAAAGGAGCACCATAATAATGTGAAGCTTTCCTAGCTTGCTTTCTTTACCCTTCATGTACTGTACAGCTTGTTTTTAACGTTTTTTTGTAGGATTTATTTTTGCCCTGACACTTTATTGTAAAGGAAAATATATATAAATCATAGAAAAAAAGGAAATCTGTTACTTGAAGAAGGAATAGAATAGTCTTACTGTAAGATAAATGCTGTTTGTAAGCAATTAAACACAGTTAGCTTATTCAATTTCACTCAGGAATTTGCTGCTAACTTTTTCTGGCTTGACCAGTAGCTAGAGGATAATGTTATTGAATACAAACAAACTTAAGATAACATGTGTTACTTGTGGCCACAGTGTTTGCTGTACAGCTAAAGCTACAAGTTCTGACTTTTTGGGGAAATGAAAACACAACATTAGCTTGAAATGTGATATGGCTAACTTGTTAACAGACACTTGGTTTATTTGAACATGTCCTGCAGGTAAAACATGAGCATTGATATAGAGTTCACACACCAGCTAGTCAAAAACAGCTCCAAAAACAATGCAATGAGAACAGTGAGAGTAAACAATTCAGTCGTGGTCCAAATCAAAACAATAAGCTGAGAGCTGCTAAAAAGGCTCCAGACAGCTGGGTGAACTGCAGAGTCAGTAATAATTATCTGTGGGTTCATCACTACATGCCTCCCCTTTGATGGATAGGCAGCCATGTGATCCATCAGTTATATTCCTCTGTCATAATTGTTGCTTTTGAAAAAGGCCTGAGGGCCGAAACGTCATCTGAATAAAGAGAATTGCATATGAAGCCAGACTGAGCAACACTTTCAATATCACACTGTCAGTCAAAAGATCAGCAGACAAAGAAGACCCGGTAGAAATAATGGGTTTGGACATGAGAGAGCAGGTTAAAAGTCTGTCTTGGAAGCTGCTTAAAAACCCAGCAGGACATCTTAGCTCAAAGCACAAAGTATGAATGAGATCAGAGAAAAATCTGAAAGCGAGGTGCTGGGGGCAGAGAGCCAGAGCAGGATAGAAACATCACATGGGAAGAGAAACTAGCTGGAATAAGCAGTACTTAATTAGCCAGAGTTAGAGGTTGCTTTGTAAAAATTAAATAGTCCATTTCCCATTTCCCCATGACATAATTGACTTGGAGTGATTTGTATTTGTTCAGCTTAATTACTCTGTAAGAAACTGAATCCAAAAGAAGCTCGGAGAAAATCCAGGTGTTCATTTACATGTCTGTCTGCCGTTCCCATGTCCGCATGTCAGCCGCTGGTTAAAAGGTGCACCGAGGTAGATAGTGGATGCTGGATATGAATGATAAAAGCACCACCTTGACCTTCGTCCAACACGACATTCTCTTCTTTCTTCACCTGCTCTGTCTCTACTATGCTTCACAGATTTTTCTTCTACACCCACATGACTCATTTCAGTCTTTTCTCCAAAGCTGCTTCTGACCTTTGACTCCACCTACCACTCTTAATCCTTTTTTTGTTTCAAGGAAGGATCTTGACTACATTATTCAATATTCATATTTCCATCTTCATAATTCCTCTTCACTCAACTCTGACCTCAGAAAAAGCTGCCTTTCTTGTGCTTGGTGAATTATTATCCCATCTTCTGTGAGACCTTGCCAATCTATTAATCTAACTTGCCATTTACTGTCTTTTCTCTCCAGCTCAGTTAAAGGTTGGCTGCCTCTCCTCTCACTCTATCTGTCAGTCAGTCTTTGTGTGCAAATCCCACGTCTTTCTCCCCCAGACTGAATTATTCAATTTAGATGCCATTTGTTTCACAGTTTGCAACAGGGACCGTGCACACTCTCCTCTATACAAACTGTGGTGCTAATCGCCAAATGCATGCACCCCTTCGCCCCTCCACTGTTAATATCCCCCCCCGCAACACAACCACATTTTCTATTTCATATTCATTTTATGTTCTTTCCTCTAAATTAACAGCGTATGAGTGTGAAGAGGGTTTTAGGGGCTGTTGTCTCCGGGGACAGTTCTCTGTTTCACACGTTGAAATCAATTTGTCAAGACAAGCTTTTCACAGAAAGGTGCCATTAGGATATCAGCGGGGAAGGGGTGGAGGGGTCTGGATCTAGACCTTGCTTCTTTTAAATTGGTTTTCCACCAAAGGGACCTCACCTTGCTGACTACAAAACAAGTTGTCCTGATTATGTACAGAACGATTTTCAAAAAAGAGTTACTTGTTTTGCTTTAATTGGCTGGGAAACAAAATAATTTCGGGTAAAAGAAATGGAAAAGAATATATTGCTGAAAGGCCTTGTATACTGTAGCCCTCTAAGTGTTTTATAGCTCTCCTTTGTTCCCAACAGGAATTCACAAGAGAGCATTGGCCTTAACCTGCCATAAAAGTCCTACGACAATAAACCCAACAATTAGACATGGCCATTCATTATTTAAAAGCTGTTTTTGGTTCGTTTTTTACTTTGAATTCTGCATCATATAGAACTATTTCTATTTAATGCAAGAAAATATAGATTCTTCAGAAATAATCTGCTACATCCCATAGTGTTATGCTGTTCAAAGTGTAAGGCGTTGACACATCCTGCTCATATTTAAATGCCAGTGCTGATCCCTGCCAGCTAATGGTTAACAGTTGACCTTAATGCAGCAGAAATACTTCAAAGATTCTCTCCTCCGACGCTATATTTAAAATGTGAATCGACAAAAGTGGCTCTTTCTGGTGCCAGTAATGCACTTTACAACCTTCGCTCTGACAATGCTCTTTTAATCTAATCTCTGATGCTATGGTTTCCAACTCCTCTAGTAACACCTGCTCCAACTGCAACTGGAGGCAATCCGTTTCCCGGGCAACAAACTCCTGGCTTCTGTCATGCAAATCCCTCCGAAGAAAGGGCAAAAAGTTAAGGAAGCCGATCGGGCCACTTTGCAGAGTGGTATGACGGAGGCAGGATTGACTGAAGGTGGAGAGACTCCTGTTTCAAAAGAGCTGCAGGGTTTGTCTCGCTTTCATTTTCATTCTCCCTTCTCCAATGTTCTTATCCCCCTTTGGAAAGACGGTCAATATGGCGTGGAAATATTACAGTGGGAATCGCTTATTGGCTCACACAGACACATGAATCAAAAAGCTACTTCTGTCATACATTTTCAATTTCCCAATATCAAAAAGCATTGTTCTTTCATTTTCATGTTACAAAGAGGACCAAGGTAATAACATTCAAAGCTCTAATAACACAGAGAGGAAACGGGAAGGGCTAGTCTGGAAAATTAAATCTACGAGAGCCTCTGTGTACCAGAGACCCTCACAGGGGCATTTTCTACTCGGTGGCCTTAGAGCACCCTTCCTCCTAATGGAAGGGAAGCAGAACAGATGGGACACAAATTGCACTTTCATACACCTCAAGGTTCAAGGCAATTTCCCCTCTGCGCCTGTGAAGTTCTCGGATTGCCTCTCCATCCTTTGAGCCTTTCACTCTTCAAAGGGGTTTGGGTTTGTTCAGTGCCCTGACTCATATACACACACCCACACACACTAAAACATACTCCAACACCAATATGTGAACGCACTCTCACACAGTAAACCTAAAAGCAGTTTTCACAATGGTAACCATATATGTTTTCATCATTACTTGTCTCATGACTCATTTGAACCTCAATAACTCCAAAACCTAAGTAGTTTGAAAGATTACTGATTTAATCAAATAGTGTTTTGGTTCAAATGGCAAAGGTGATGTCCTCTATATTGTAAGTAGCTTTTTGCTCCATGTCACTACATGTAGGATTTCTGTAGGCTTAAATGGCTTCAGTGGTGTTATACGCACTACAACATTGTCATGTTAGGTTGCGATCAGTCTCTGTTCCCCCATCTCACTAACCATGAGAGAAAAATAATGTATCAGAGCAACGAGATTTCCCGTCTTTCTTTTTATGTTGGGTGTACAGTTTGCTGTTGAATGGCCCAGGTGCTAGCAGAGCTGCTGAGGAGGTAATAAAAAGACTTCCAGCAGTATTGTTTACTGCTCCATTAACAAACAACATTAGGGCCCATTTGACTAAATACTGCTGACAGAGAATATGGTGATCAATCACCATGGCAACCTTTACCATTAATTAATATTGCACTAGGAGATTTAGGAATGCAAGGATGATGAGGGCCGAGTGTGCACAGATTTTTTTTGTCTTTTGGAGGGGGGGTTTGTTGGATTTTGTCAGTGGAGTTCCCATTGCACCATCTTTTATTTCTGGCCTTTGTCCCACGCCGGCAGACGCAGCCTCGCTCTACAAACCAACCGAGGGGTTAACTGTGTCCCCAAAGCAATTACAGCCAATTGTGGAGCTAGTTAGCAATTAGTGGATTAAATGTAATGAGTCTGCTGTTGCCATGGAGACAGACTTTTTTCAATAATACTTGTCAAAATGAAGAGCCCTTTAAAAAATGCCAGTGGTTTTAACAGATGGAGGCAGATAGGGCCAGTCCATTTAGCACGATCGACACTTTACTCTGTTATTGAATGTAATTGTTGTTTTCATGTGAACCTTGAAATAAAAACATTTATTTACCTGCAAAATCAATGTAACCAATGAGCAGGTCAGGGATAAGATGAACCGTCATCTGTGGATAAGAGCACCTGGTGTGGGCGGTTTCAAAACAAACACAATGTTTTGCTCTTTTGTATAATATACAAAATGTGTGGCAATCAGGCCAATTTTAATGTATACAAGTAATACTGAGGCAGGCTTGTATTTTTGAACAACTTGTGTACACTTAGCTTGTATTTTGTTCACTCAGCTGTCAACCATAGTTATTAGACTGTTCAGTCATATGCATATTGCACATATACAGTACCATCTGTGCTTTTGTCCCTTCAGGGCCAGAGCTGACATATTATAGAGAGAAGACTCTTATTGAGTAGTATAATGGATTCCAAACTACAGCATTTCATATCCCGTGTAATTTGATCGCTATTTAGTCTGGATATCTGATGCCCATTCCTCTCCCTTTATGAAACCGTCTGTGCACACGGGGCCAGAATCCAAAAATGATTTATGACAGATTCATGAAGAGAGGCCAAGGGGAGAGAAACAGATTAGGTAGAAATCTGGAGAGATAAAGATGAGACGTCTGTCTGCTGCTGAGGGCAGCGAGACAAGCCCTGTCTGTATCAAGCTCAGGGAAATGTGCTCAAGGCCCTGACAGACAGCATCGAACCATCTCAGAGCTGACACAGACATCATCTTTCTTTTCTTTTCCTAGGGCAAGGGGAGAACTGTGACATTCCCAATTAAAGTATCCTTAGGGGTCGATTTTGTACTTTATTTAGCTCTTGTACGTACACAACCCTGATGAAGGCTCTAGTAGACATTCCTTCTCAATAATCATGCTGTGATGTTTCCAACTGCGGATTGTCACAAGAGAATGGGATATCACGCCCAGAAGTGTTTGCGGTTTAAGCATCTGATAGTAGCTGGAAAAGCAGAGGTCTGATCCTGTCAGCTGAGCACATGAGGAATGGACAACATGATTTATCCCGTGCTCCTCTGCTGTACTCAGCTGCTGACGCTGTGGCAGCGACTGGAATCAACAGCAGCAGCAGTGTTCAGATAGCATACTGATGTCCCTGTTAAAACAGCAAACAGCCACTGCCTGGCATTTTGAAACCCTTATCATTCAGGGACTGTCTGTTTAAGTCATATCACCGTTACATCACCCAGGGAACAGGGTCGGGCGGACTTTGACATTCGATCACACTGAAAGTGTTGATGTTTTCTTACTGTGTAAACCGGTATTTGTGCTGACAAATCAACAGTAAAACCGGGCTGATTCAGCCCATTTCTCCAGTTTTCAGCTTCCATCTCCTTTTCATTTCTCCCCTGCTCTCAGGTAAGATGACTGTCAGCCATAATGCTGGTCAGCGTGAGCCCGGCTGCAGTTGAGCAGAGTGCTGGAAGGCCTGTGCGATTACCCCTGCCCCCCTGCCGTGAGCACTGCAGCAGTGGAAGGACTGAGAGGGAGAGTGGTGAGCTTTTAATACCACGCACAATAGGGCACCTCAACCCCAGACAGCCACCATATTTACATTGAGCTAAGGCTCTCCCTGAGCCTTATGACAGAGCAGGCGGAATGATCACCCCTTGCCTTGCAGCCAGGGATCCATAATTCATGAGGAGAGGTGGATGGGGTGCAAACAGGGCATGCTTACAGAGGGGGGGCCACCGCCTGAGGAGTGTGTCCTGAGCCCTGTGTGTCTAAGTAATTAAATGGGATTAGGTATGCGCTGAACCCATTTTCAGAGAGATTGGCTGGCAATGCCATTATTATTGGAAAGGATCAGAGGGGCTTATAGGCATTGGGGAGGAAGGTAACTGAAGAGAGAGGTTTGAGGAGATTTATTAAAAGAAAAAACTACTCTCTCAAATGTGGGTGGCAAGTCGGAGACAATCATCTTTTACGTCCCCTTTTCCCTCTTTAAGGGAGAAAGAGGAGAGAGAGTCTTGAGCCCCCTGTGGAGGTGTGAAGAGAGACTAACACGGCAAAGAAACCGGGCCTAACTATGTCCACAGAGGTTGCACCTCGGCTCTGCCCAAAACATCCGCTTGTAATTTGTGTGACAATGCCACTGCGGATGGCACCTGATTTGCAAGAGGGTGCCCGGAGCAAACGCCATTTGAATAAGCACACATCCGAGTTATCAGGGATCAGGAGGAAGAGCTCTCAGACAGACAGTGTGCTACCTCTTTAGCTCAACACCTCGCCACACTCAGCTAACAATGTCTGTGTGCACCTGGACTATAATCCTAACATTGCAGCTAACAAAAAGATCCATAAACAATCGTGTATTGTAACCAAAACATCTTCTTCCTAATCTGAATGGATGGTAAATCCCAGTTTGTGTGCCCTACTGAGGGATGATTTCCTTTTGCCAGAGGAGCTGAAGCAACTTCTTGTTTGTGCCTTCTTTTTCCCTTGCAGAGAGAACCTTGTGGCGACAGCAACCCTGGGAGAGATGCAGAAAGCACGTCCCCTGGGGAGAAAAGCTGCCTCAGGCTTCAGAAAGCCTATTTACAACAAGCTGTGCTTGTTACTTTCATCAAAATAGAGCACTGAGCTTTTCTCCTGCTTTGTTTTTGTGTGCTTTTGGCAGGAGGTTGTTATTGTAAAGCACTGACTCCATTGTGCTCAGCGGTGCGGTGAAAGTCTAGCTGTCCACTGCCATGGAGAAGACAAGAGAGGAGAGACAGTCGGACGGAGGACACACCCCGGCCTGTTTTATAGACTTTGAAGGAGTGTCTTTGGGAGGAGTAGTGAAACCTGCTATGTCACCGAATTTTCCCAACCTTTGATCTCCATCAAGTTCAATTAGAGGATCGCTGGTCTCTGGCGGGCACGTTTGTCATAATCTATTGGGTATGGCGCATTCCAGATGTGGAAAGAGACGACAGGAAATCAATAAACTGGACTGTGCTGCCGGGCCCAGAGGGAGGTCTCCTTACCCTGGTTTGAGTCCCCCCTCCATCAAGCCTCTCCTCTTTCTGCTGTTTGGGCCATCACATTGAATTTCATCAAAAAATATCAACACAAAAGGAAAGATGTAGCATGAAGCTTTTGTATTCCAGACTCTCACTTTGCCCTCCAGACGAATATGTAATTACATTATAGTCGATGTTCAAAAAGGGATGCTGTTTGTTAAAATGGTATAAAAAGCCACATTTTGAGTGAACACTTTAGTAGTTATACCCGCAGTTGAAGGCCCTCACATTTGTTTTTCATCATCAAACACAGATACACATTGCATGGTCTGGGTAAGACATGAAATATTTGTGTTACATATTAAATGTGTAGTGAGACAAAGGTGTTGATCTGACAGATCTTTGATGCTGCGTGTTTGCTCTTATCAACCCCGAGCAGAGGGAACAGAAAGCAACTCTGGAAGGAAACAAGGTCAATGACTCCTTGACAACCGTTCCATCTGCAAGGTATTATCATTTCATTACCTGCCCACTTCAATAGCTGTTGATGTTCTTCTTTTCCGTGACTCTATTTCCATAGTAATTAGTGATTGTTTGTAAGGGCGGGGCCAATCATTCATGGGCAATTGCCTCGTAATGGTGCAATATCAGTAGACATGTTCAGCTGTCTGAAAACTGTGAGTGTGTGAGGGGGGCAAAGCTAAAGGAGATACATACCGTCTATTGCTCCTGAGAGGTAATAATCATTGAAACGGTGCTCCATTCACCCACAGGGCGGAGATTTTCATATCCATGACTGACTGTGCAGCTGATCTGGTTATTGTCACTGTCACCATCAACCCCTGTGCTTGCTCCTCCCTTTCTCTTTTTTAACTTAAGTATGTAGAACAAAAGAGAAAAGAAATATCACCCAAAGGAGGTGGTCCACCTACAAAATCTATAAAGTCCTCCATCAAAATCAGTTCCCTCACTTTATGAGGACATTAATCTGCTGCTGCAGTGCTCTGCTCTTCAAAGCACCTTGACAGTGTGATTGTCCTTTTTTTTTCCTTGTGGCTGCCGTTTCTTGTGTGCTTTGTTATACAAAATCTCAAAAGTTTATCAAACGGGGGGGGAGGCTGTAAGGAAGAGACAGCGCCTCAGAGAGGAATAAAGGATGACGATGAAGAGAGGACAGAGATAGATAGAGAGGAAGAGAGGAGGGAGGAAAGAGCAGTGCTTTTGAGTAACAGCCCTGCCAAAATAAATCCTCTGCGGGAAAAACAAAACATCCTGTGAAATAAAACTCTGGCATCCCCTTCGAAAAATGCTACAACCTTCATCTATTACTCTCAAGTGTCAGATAACTGTCTGAAAGAGATGGAGAAGTTGTCCTTGCAGTTGTGCTTTCTCTGCCTAAACTCTGCATGTGCCCGCTCCCTTACCAATACTGCACACACACACACAGCGGACATGCATACTGTAGCGGGTCAGTCGACTGAAAGCATTTGGGTGGATTGTATTTAATTGGCTGCCTGTAGGTGGGGAATGAGTGATATCTGTCAAACTAGTGAGCACAAAGAGGCGACAAAGTTAAAGATCCATCAGTCTCGCTGGATTCCATTGTCTTCACATTGGTCATGATGAATGCCGCTCACGACAGCTCCCCAGCTATTATAATCAGATTCATCTCGGGCTGTGCTCAGTGGCCCCAGTAAAGTCTGCCATGGAGGTTATTTACGACACACAAGGAAAACTCTGCTTGGTTCTTTAACAGCCGTGCCGGTGTGGAGAGCGCTAGCGGGAACATGTGCGATGCTGAGCCAAAGGCACTGCTCTGTTTAGTAAATAAATTAAGTGGGTAAATGAGGGCGGCACGCGACAAGTGTGGGACCCCACTTTTGTTAATTGGCGGTAGATCTGGGAATCCTTAACTAACAGGTAGGGTCCGGGATAGTGAAGTTTTCAGGTGGGATTGCCAAACGTCTGATGGAAAGAGTGCTGGGGAAGAATGATCTCAGACACTTTACAGTATGTGCCGTCGTTGGAGAGAAGGCAAATAAAATGCCTGCAGAATAATCTTTACTAAGGAGGCTCCTCTCCAGTCGTTTCATTTAACAGCCTGTCCTTTTTTTTTTAGATTCACTTCGTAATCACAGATGAGAGATGTGCACATCAAACAAGACGAGCGACTTTGGTCTACACAGCTGCCTTATAAAAAGCAAACAAGCTATAAATAAAAGAGAATTTTATAGAGGGGCGTCTGTCGGGCATGTGGGGTTGAAACAGGGAGAGAGAAGTAGAAAGGAAAGGATCTGCGAGACATCAGAGACCGCAGTGCATGACATTACCTATTACAAATACAATGTGAAGCTATTTAAATGTGATGGTAGGAACAGGTTGGCTAAGGGTGGGGCTGGTGTCACAGCTTGTAATGAGATCCTTTGATGTGGCAGATAAGGGGGAACCGAGTAAGGGAGAGGACCCTCTGGGGAGGAGAGGTGAGAGGACACCCGGCCATAGACACCACAGCAAAGGAGAGGAAAAGGAAAATTAAAAGAGGGGGAAAGTGTGGGTAGATGCAGGAAGCAGCTTCCCACCCAGACAGGGCATAAAGTGTTCTTCTTTAGGCTTCATTTTTACTGCATTGTGGCGGCACAGCATGAGCCAACACAACTCTCTTGGAAAATGTTCGTTTTTTAGTTTGCTATTGGAAAGTTTGGCATTTTTTTTACTTACAATGCTGGAAGGTGGTGGTAAAACACTGCAAACCATTGATTCACAGACAAAAACATCACTAGTGTATAATAGGACATCCTGCACCAACTTGCTATCAAAGCCATCAATTGTGACGTACATTTTTTTATTCTCTTGACGCAGGTTTTAAAAGATGGCCCCCCGCATGGTAATTTAACTTGGATAGCCTGTGGTTAATTAAGTGTAAATATCCCCAAGTCCCATAAAAAGAAGGACAGTCGGCATCATTAGGCCACCCCACTCTGGACCTGCTGCCACATAATGCGGAAATATTACAGGGTATTGTGGAGGCGGGGCTTTTTTTTAAGTGATGTTAGCCAATAAATGTAATAACCTAATGAAGAGGTCTTGTAATAATATCCTCTATCACCACTGTACTAGTCAGCTAGTTAGCAGTACATGCTAACCTTTGCAAACAAACACAATCGTCCATAATCAATTCCTTAAACTTTAGAAAAAGTTGAAAAAAAGAAACCACCATCCAAACTCTTTTATATACTCTTATTAAATTGATCTTTCTTTTTCTACAGCCCCATGCTTGCTGTTTTACCTTGTGGACTTAAACAAAAAAAAAAGGAATAGACCTGCCTTGACTATTTATGTTTTTGTTTTATTATTTCCTGTTCAGTAAATGAATTACAAAAATGTGATATAAAGAAATAATTCCTGTAACAATCGAAACATCGAGATGAGCTCATGTAACTCTACACACACACACACACACACACACACCTTTCCCTGACCTTAAGAGCACTCTACTCACTCCAGGTGCCTCAGTGGAGTCTGGCTGAGCTGCTCTGCCATTAACAGAAATCTCCACCTGCTGTCTCCGTGCGGCCTCGGCTTGCTTTATTTTTGACAGAAATCAATCGTACCGTCACAAGCCATCATCAGCCTGTGTTTGAGCGCACACCCACTGTGCACATAAAATGAGCCCCTCACACAATCACATATACAAACAAAAACAGAAGTCTGAAAACAACATGCGGGCCCCCTGCTTGATGTTTTTTGATGGCAAACAAAGTGCGAAGATAGAGAGAAATAATTTGACAGAAAGAGAGAAAGTGACAGTGTGAATTCAGAGGCCTTGTACTTTTGACACCTGCGAGTGAGGCAGTGTTATTGAAGCTTACTTTGAAGGCAAGGGCAGAACAATAATCAAGCCCTGTTTTTCAAAAACACAGAGGAACAAGATGTTCTCTCTGATTGAAAACAAATTGGGTTTTTCAGCGATGTCACAGCACATGATCTTACATCCCAAGAGGCATAGGTGGTCTTTGATTTTTTTTTGGGTATGCAATAACACAGACTGTTTTCATATCTAAGAAGTTTGTTTTCCCCAACTATTCCTCAGATGATTTAAAGCTGGGGTATCTTGAGGTTCCCTTTGTTTCTATCTCACCATCAGGCCAGGTGTGGAATTATCGTGAAGCCGGTCGCCAAACAGACCTTGTAATCTACTGGGCTGCTGCAGACAAAGCTCAAATATCATAATCAATTATCAGGTGCCTCCAAAACAATCAGAGACAATCTCCTCCCATTGTTCTACGCAGACAGTCCAGAACACACAAAACAAAGGATAATAATCTACTGAGCTGCTGCTTTGTACTGCAACAAATCAGCAAAGTTCTCGGGAAGACTGTGAATAGCACATAAGGGGAAATAACATGAAAGGGCGTGAAGAGAAAGTCAAACCCCTACCTGTCTGGTGTAGACAACAGTCGGATATTTACAGTCAACGTCTGGGACAAGGAGTTGCGTTTCACCTGGAGACCCATAAGCTCACAGGATCATCAAAGCAGCGACTGCCACAGCCTGGCGTGTGTGGGCCCGTGTGTCACACCTCATTTCCCCCGAGTCCTCATGTCTGTTGGCAGGCAAATGACTCGAGGCAAACATTCACATTTACACACCAGAGGTTACGTGACTTTCCTTTACTTCACATCAGGGGCGCCCCGTATGGAAATGTGACTCTTACATACTGGTACTTAAAGCAACGTCAGCCCTGATTTACAATCTGTGTTGGTGATATCATTACAATGAACATGAATAATTCAAACATTTTTTTTTTACTATGGAATGGTTATCAAATTTAACCAGCTAGGTTTTCAAATCAGTTTTAATACTTTCATTTATATTAATTATTAATACTCAACTCAATATCGTTTTTCTATATTGAGTTAACAGTAAAGGTGATAGTCGATTCTTATTAAATTCTGTATATTGGTTGATGTATAGCGCTATTAGCTTTTCTATCTTTCCACAATATTTCTGTATACCGTTTTATAAATATCTACAGTAGGTATTTCCTTATGTTTATACAGAAAATGACACATGCTAGTGTCTTGCTTGTTAAAGGAAATCATTTTAAGAAACAAGCTATTTTTGCTTTCTTACGAGTGAGATGAAAACTGTGATATCCACCTCATGTCTGCCCTAACCAGACATAATCAATATATTGAATAATGTATCAATTGACAATGTAAAAACAATGACAATGTGAAAGGTGTAATTTACTCATAATGATAAACCTACATATAATTATTATCCCTGCTTTGATGAATATTCATTGATAGTTTTCCTAAGCTTTACCTTACTATTTTAGTTCACTCTTACAGAGTTGTTTCCAGTCACCAAATTCAGCTGTTTTTCAGGAAGAATGCTCTAAAACCTATTGTACTCTGCATCAAACAGCAGACGTATGGTTAAAGACTAGCTAGCTTGCTGGTTACTGTAGCTAAAGACTGGAAACAGTGGGAAACCGCCGTCCAAAGGATAAAAAAACACAAAAACAGCACCTCTTAAACTCACTATCTAATTTCTCATTTGTGTATCATATTGTAACAACAATGAAGAATATATCAGAAACTTAAAAAGGCACAATGTGTACTCTTAGAGGTGCCGTATAGGCTGTAGATTTCAAAGGCCTAACACCTTATGACTCCAGGTCCATAATTCATTTCAGACATTTGATTAATACCTTCTCATCTAACTTAATTTTTTTACCTTTGCAGGATGTTCCTAGATTGTCAGACATAATGTGAACATGGTTACTATAAAAACACTCACTAAGAGGTGCAGAACTTGCACTTTCTGTTTTTTATGTCAATACTTTCTGCTCATGCAAGTCTTTCCTGTGTGTTATTACTGGGCTGTAAACACTGCAGCAGGAATCTGTGGGTCACGGCAGGGGGGGGGGCGGAGGGGGGCCTTCAGCTGTGATGCTTTGGTACAAGTTTCACTTACTGCCCTCCATCCTGACAGCAGGAGAGAATCTCTAAATCTTCCCTTCAACAAAGCCTCTCCTCTCAGGCCCAGGTCTCCACCCGGCCTGCCCTGACATCCCCCGCATGCTGCAGCTGTGACCTCGGAGCTCTCTCTGCTCCGCATGGTGGGTGGAGGTTACACCGAGTGGAGAGCGTGGCATGCCGAGTTGGTCTCTGTAATGCAGGCTATTTCTGTTCACTCTTGATGCTCTTAGATCCAGCATTTGTTCACAAATGTCACTGATATGTTTTTCGAATGTTACTGAAACATAAAAAATAAAGTTGAAATCGTGGGACTTGTCGAGTTATTTGGAACGTTAAGAGAACTAAAGTAAATCTACTCCCTTGTGCATGACCAGAAAACAATGTTAGGATTCTAAACACAGTTCCTTAAACATTTTTTGTTTGTTTTTACCAATATTAAAGTGGTTACCAACATACTGCTATGTATCATGTGAAGGTGTGTTTCCAATGCCTGCTAACTTTCCCTCTTCCTTTTTAAAATCTTTACCCACTTTAAATATGTGTGTATATACTGTACATTATACGGTGGTGCATGAATTTGTATTTTTCTTCTTCTCTCCCGTCTATGATAACACACAATATAATCTGTGTTTTTGTATCCATTGGGACTGCCCTATAAGTGGGTAACATAATTAATCAAAAGGGTTGCAGAACTGCTGATCCCACTGAGGATCAGCACCCAACTCTGCAGCTTTCAGCTACTTTTAGCTTATTGTTTTGTTTTAAACAACTCATTATTGTTGACTCAAGTGGTTCTCTTCATCTGTTTTGTTTTCACAAAACTGGAGCTGAAGCTTTGCTGAATCCTTGACACCAGCTTTCATTAAAACGGTGAGTTATATTTAATCATACAGAAACAACAAGTAGAAATCTACCACAAGTGGTCCAGAGTTAATATTATTAATGATTGCTTCTTATTAAGAAATGCTTACATATCCAGAAATGGTCTAGTATCAGTCTCTAAACCAACGTTTTAAGAGAGTGCAGTTGTCAATAGTTTAGTGGGCCAGCAGCAGAATCCTGTCAGCCCGTTTTCGTGAGAGTGCCTCTTGAGTTGATGACCTCTGCTGCTAGATTTACTGTGGTGAGTTGAAAACAAGCTCCTCCAATTCCCACTGATCACCAGAGGGCAGAGCACACTCCTCTCCGGTGGGTGGGGTCATAACCTATGCATTTTTAAGGTTCATACATGAAAGGGCACCGACAAAAAATAGATAATTCATCAAAAGGATTGTTTTGCGAGGAGAACAAAGGGCTCTGTAAATCATTACTAATCAGACACCAGAAAGCACATTAAATCGGCGGAGGAATCAATGGCCTTGGATCGATAGGTGTAAAGGACAGCTGATTTGGCTCCAGAGAGCTGTGGAATCCAGAGGCCATAGAGAAGGCTTCAGATCTGTTTCCACTTTATAGCCACAGCTGTCAGAGCACATTCCCGTCAAGATGGACCACCGTTTCTGAAGGTAGCTCAGCTGGGCTTAACTAAAACAAAACCTCAGAGGGCAAAGCAATATGGGGCAGAAACCAGTCTGATGGAATCTGACTGGATAGACATAAGATTAAGGTGAGATTCCTCTCTGTCTCCCTCTCCACTCTTCCTCTGGAAGTAGACGGATCTGCAGATGTGCAACAGATGGCTTCAAGTTCAACGATGGCTCATTTCCACATCTTTAAGGTCAAAGACAACGGCTTTTCCAACAGCAAGTGAGACATTTATCAACATGAATGATTCCATAATGGTAGTAAAACATAATTTATATTGATTGCTATGACATTTTGGCCGGACTAAGGATAACAACATAATTAAATGAATGGTTCATCTCTCTTCTCATCCATCCATCCATCCATCCATCCATCTTCCCATCTGTTTTAGATTTAAAATGTTAGCCATGCTAGCGGTGCGGCTCTATGGTGATGACAGTCAGTGGGTTTGTCCACAGCTTGACTCAAATAGAAATAATATATAAAAACAAAAAAACGATTGGATAGTAAGCATGATATTTTATAAAGACATTGCTTGTTCTCCGGGTGATGAAAACTTTGGGGATCCTTTGAATTTGTATAGATAGTTAGAGTTTAAATGAACTGTCTCAACAAATATTGGATGGATTGCCATGTAATGTTGTGCAGATCTACTATTAGATCAAACTAGCCGAAGAACTTGGCTATGTGACAAAAATAACTAATGACACACCCTAAGCTCTACTTTGTGCTTAGTTTTCTTTTTTGAAATGTTAGTATGCTTACACAATAAATGTAGACTGTGATATATCATTATAGATTCTAAAACATTCAGAAAGTATGATAGCATGCTGATGTTAAAAACTCAGCTCAGCTTTGTTTAGATAATAAAAGCCAAACTTATTTTCAGCAAAAAGTTAAAATATATATATGTATGTTAAAAATACACATGTGTAAACTATATGTTAGGTATATGATATATATTTACTTTACAACATTAGCTTAATATAAGATCTAATTTTAAGAGAAATAACAATAATAACTAGGAAGTATACACAATAAAAAAAACTTGAAATGAAATGTTACATTGCATTAACCCTCCTGTTGTCTTCGGGTCAAATCTGACCGATTTGCTACTTTCATCAATCATAACTTTTTTGTTTTACATTCGATTGCATTAAGGCTTTATGATATCCTTCACAGTAGACATTTGAACATATACAATTGCTGATCACCACTTTCATTGAATTTTGGATGATTTAGTCAACTTTGTAAAACCCATGGTGTTCCCGGTCAAAAATGACCGACATAAGAAAACAAATTAGTAACCATCCGGATCAGACAAAACACACACACAAACACACACATACTCTAGATGTGTCCCCCCCTTATGTGCCCAATCCCCCCATGTGAATCACATCTGGCACACACAAACACACACACAGAACAATTTGACACATTTCCCGCTCTTATGTGCCCATCCCCCCACATGGATCACACCTGGCACACGCAATACATGTTCAGTGTCTGTTCTTTGTATATTTACTGCAGTTGTTCCTGTATGCCAGTAGTCTGATACAATATTTACAGTTGGAAAGGGTGTTAAATGAAATGTGGTGATGATTAATGGTTTTTGTGTTAATGTAATAGCAGGATCGGTCACATTTGACCGCCAACACCAAAGTAAGGGGGGGGGGGGAACGAAGACAATAGGAGGGTTAAATGAAATATCCTGTTAAGTGGGCTTCAGCGTTAACCACAGAACATGCATGTTAACTCCCATGCACATGTCACACAGTGCCGCCCTCTCTATGTATTTTTCATGAAAATATAGTTGTGAATTCCACCAATGTTTCACCTTGTTAGGAGTTTACAATTATAGCACAGACCCCTGAGGCAAACCTAATCTCAAAGTGAAGGGAAATCTTCTATCATATCAAGTGAAATTACTGCAAGCTTTTCTCAGCCTATTCCGATAAGATACCGATCAGCCAAATAGATTGGCTTTTCCATTATCTGCCGGGAGATCTTGGAAGGCATTGGCTAGATAATTTGCTAATGTTTCCTGTGACCTCCCCAGATTTAAATTATGTCTTTGGCTACATGTCAACTCAATCCTTCTGTTTACCAGGGTGCAAGCACTCAAAGAGCCATTAATATTCACTGCAACATAACTGTCTTTTCACATATTTCTCTGCAGCATTTACGGACTCAAAGGATAGTGGTCTCCATGCTACTTGAAGGGTATGGATTGAGCTGGCTGAGTGCTTTACAGACCTTGTGGGTGTTCAGAAAATAAATGACAGAGCCAGAGAAAAGAAGGAAAATAGGAATAGTATAGAAGATGGGGACAGGGGAATAGTAATATAATTTAGAAAGTGGAAAATCACCTTTAGCTGCCTCTGATGTAGCCGAAAACTAGGCTACTGAAATCCAATCCATATTTCAATGAACAGCAGAAACCTACTCTCTTGTTCCTGCATTTTGAAGTGAGGTTTAATTATTCTAGGTTTAATTAACAAAATGTAATGAGCTGCTTTGATGTGGGAGTTTACAGAAATGAAAGCGGTAAAATAATTGTAATAATAACGTAACATTGTCTCTTCAGATTAAAGCAGTTGCTTAATTCCACGCGTTTTTATCATAAATACACAGCAGCGCTCCATAAACAAGAGAAGTTAGCTGCTTAAATGTTGCCTCAAAAGCCATTAATTTAATTAAAATATGCAAAAAGCTAGAGTTCAGATGTTTTGTCATGCTCAATTGCTGCACTCCCTAGCCTCAAAATGTAATATTAAACTCACACCATAGAGACATTTTATATCAGATCATTATTGTTAGATGAGAAGTATGACCTGCTATTGATGTGAGTTGTAAAAAGTGTTGCTCAGCTCAGCCGTACTGGCACTGGAAACTAATACATGTTCTCTGCTCCTTCACTGCCACATGCTCTACTTTTAAACAAATCAACCTTGATTAAACAAGGCGAGAACTTGTCAAAAACGTCAGCATGTCAGTCTGATCTTAAAAAGAGGACTTGAATTCCCATTGGGCCCACCTAGAAAAGAAAAAGCAAGTAGCGTACTCTGGGCACATACAATGCTGCATTGTTAAAAGCCTTATTAAAACTGGCATGACAATGACTGAATGACGGCTCAAACTCAGCCGACTTGTATTACACAGCAAGGTAAAGGAAAGAGAAATGAGGGGAGCTGCCATCACATCCTGCAATCATATATTTTAAAACCTTGCTCATATTTTCATTTAGCCCAGCTCCACCCCCTCCTTCTGGACTTATTAAATCAGCTGGAAGCAGTGCGGCTCTGTCACACGCAGTATTAGAACGCCTTCCCCCCTCCTATTACCAGGTGCAGCCCTGTGATTTAAAGCTTTGATTCTGTTCAAATGACAACAAAGGTGAGCCCGGAGCTGACGCTCCTAATTCATCATTCCCTGCTTGATAAGAGCGGGATTAATGCTTTTAATGCGACGGTCGCAGGCAATCATCCATTTTAAAGCTGGCTCCTAAGAGGATGCAGCTGAAAAGGGAAAACACCTGAAACACAGGGTAGGGAGAGGGCACATCACAGGGATATGCTGAGCTATAGGGCCTCTTTCTATAGCCTGAGATGGTGCCTCCTTACTTCTCAAAGCTGCCCTGTGGCCTTGGCCTGCATCCCAGGAGCAGATGGTTTCAAGACCCGAGGTTAAGTTTGACCTAAATGCTCAAATTCAAAATTCAAAAGGCATCACAATCGTCCTCCTCAAAACCAATCCTCTCCATATCCTCTCCCCTGCCAGGAACACCGCAGGGGGTGAGGCTTTGAGACCTTTTGGGATCTGTGTGCAAAATCCCCCTTGTTTTTAGTACATGTTTTCCTACCTTAATAGCTTATTATGGATTCACTCCATGCTTAATTTAATATCTGCTAACTCCCCCACCCTTGCTCTCTACCCCTAACTTGCACATGGGAATTGGAATGAAAATGTTCCATTATCCACATGTGTCTGGGCAGAGCGAGGTCTACTCCAGCTGTTTCTTTCTGTATCTGCAATCCCTGCTTTAATACGAGCTGAACTGCCTCCAGACCAAACCACTCATAATGAGAAATAACTGTTGATCTTGACAGAAATAGACAAGGTGAAACATGCCAAAGTCTCTCACCTGCAATCTCCTTTCCTTCTCTTTACCCATGTGAATAAATGATACAGAAAATATTCTCCGGTAACAAATGGAAAACAACGTCCACATTTAGACGTGATAAGAAGGGAAAACACAGTGCTTATGAATATTAGCTTTCACCTTGAACCAAATGCATATTTCTTCTACATTTCCTTTTATGCTCTATATGAAAAATTCATTACCACAAGTGACAATGTATTGTTTTGTGGTTTATACATTGGAGAATAAAGAAAAGGAATCGAAAGTACAGATCAGCGTTTGATCCTGATGAATATGGAAAGTAAGGATTTCTTCTCTCAGGAAGCAGCCAAACATTTCCACTGAGGATGAATATATTTGAATAAATGTATTGAATAAATTGTGAGTGGATTCAAAACTTGGGATTGTAATATGTGTTCAAGTCAACTAAAATTAAATGATGCTTTTAGTTCAATGAAATCAATCAAATGATGATATACTATAGACAACAGGTAGGACTCCTATCTACTACCCTAACATGTACTGTGTGTAATCACATTTAAAAAAGTGTTCTTGTTATTTCAGGAACAAAATAATCAGTGTAAGGGTAATTTGATTAATTAATTGAGTTGCTTTGGTGTATGATGGTGCAAACATAAACAACTTATTTTCTTATGTTGCTTATGTTTGCTCCATCATACACCAAAGCCAATTCATTGTATGTGTGAATGTACCTGGCAATAAACTCGATTCTGATTTAAATAAAACCGTAGTACTCCGACATGATGAGCACATTTTGAAGGTCCTGATAAAAAGAAAAAACATAACAATCCCAATTACACATTCATGCATGGTTCACCTCAGGGTGTCAAGTGTCTGATGGCTGTTACATTTTTTACGTTAGAGTAACATTTCAAAGGAGGACCCACAGGTGATGTGACCCACAGTAACCTTCAGAGGGGAGACAGGAGAGCACAGGTGTTCGGTTCAGCTCACACCTCAGCTCAGAGTCTGGACACTGTGTGTGAGTCAGTCATCCATTTTATTCCACGCAGTATCAAAGACACACTTTGTTGAACCCACTGACATGTTTGAGGATGCAAGCAGTGGCATGTTGGGCTTGCCAGATTATCTTAAAGGAAGATAAGAAGAGTCAGGCAATGAGGATGAGTCGCACATCTTACACAGATTTGTGAGTTATTGGCCAGTGAGGAAATAGTGACCTTAGATAACTGAGATAGTAAACGTATTTACTAATCCTCCTTACATCTGCTGTAATTAGAGGGGGGCCAGACAGTCTGTACTTTTGCCTGATATCTGATCAAAAATGTGACACATATCAAAGGAGCCTGTGATGATCTCACACGTACAAATCAGCAGTGTGTTAGAGTGTGTTTTTAGGTATTGAGTCTAGGAACAACCTACATACTGAATGTTCTCCTAATCAGGGCTTGAGGCCAGAGTAAGGGGCTGCAGGCCCGAACTCTATGAGCTGTGATGTTTCATTATCATCCCCCTTTAGCTACATCGACAACACAGTAGGATGCTTTAATTACTCTCCATCAGTAGGGAAGTCAAAGCCACTTCAGAGACACAGTCTAATCCCCCTCCGTTCTTTTTCTCTGCAGGGCACTCATTGTCTCCTAAATATCATTTCCCTGCGCTCTATGCACACTATTGGATTAAAATGTGGAAGTTGTGCTGAAGGGGGTGAGGGGGTTTGGGTGGGTGGGTGGTGGGTGGTGGGGGGGTTGGCATTTGGGTATTCGAGCTTAGCCCGAGGACCATGCCGTCTTTGGTAGCAGCATTTGAGTTGCATCTGCTCTGTAGCCCACAGAGGAGACGCTGACTCGTGTCGCTGTTCCTCAGTTAGCCCCACAGACACAGATTATGGCGCTTTGTGCACACACAATCAATACTATTAAGCCATTTGCATTTAAACAGCAATTTCATTTTTGAGCACTATATTACACCCAATATAGATCAATACAAATATATTGAGATGTGTTTGTTTTGATTTATTGAATTTGGGGAATGAAGGTTGGTGAAGTCGGGCAGGTATACTGTAAATAGAAATGCGAAACAGAAACGTTTTTTAATGTCAATAATAATATCAGTATGTACCCAACTTCCTTCCACTATCACCTGAGTCCAGTGAAATTAAATTAAGAAACATGAACAAAAAATGCAAATAACATTAGACTTGTCAGTGGTACAGCTGTCGTGACTGATTCTCCCTGAAGTTAGCAGGACTGAAACAAGTACCCACTCATGCCATTGTAAGCTAGCAGATAGATATTTGAGCGTTCACTAAACCAGTTCAGAGGGGACAGCTCGTATTGTCTTCTTTTACTGCCCATGATAAAGCAGTATTATAATTCCTATTTCCTGCGCCTGTATGCATGCCAAGGCTCTTTGTTAGCCTGAATGCAGAGCCTATTCATCTCAGAGCGCACAACAGAACACAGTAATAATAACATAGTCATGAGTTTTGACTGATGTCAGTGAGGCGCGGGCTGCTTCTGTAAGCAGGAACCAGATCTGGTAGAGAGGCCCCTCTTACCTTCTCATTGCTCAGTTGACCACCGAGGCCCGCTGACCCCTGCGTGGCCCCACTCCAACTCTAACGCTGCTGTGTCTTTTACAGACCAAACAATAACAGCCGGGCTGCTTAATGCCAAATCCAGGTTAACCTCTCGGCCCCACTTGGCCGCTTGCCTTCTGTGGCCAAAAGAAGACTGGGTTGATGTTTCTGGGAGCCATTTGTTCACAGCTAATGACGTGGAAGGATATTGGCATTACTAGTCGCGTGGAGCATCGGCAAATTCATTTTTGCTCGGCAGTGGTAATTGCCACATAGAAAGAAACTACAGCTGCCACATTATTCTACTAATATTCTCTATGCTGCAATGTGTTTAGTTGCATAAATATGATGGTATGGCAGTGTGGTAGCAGATGTTTTGAGCATCAAACAATAAAGAATGGGTTAGGAGCTGTCATTACATGGGAACTAGGTCACCATTCAAGCCGACTCGCTTGCATTGACTGTTTCGAGTGACTATTGATTTTCTGACTAAAGCAATGACTTCATTAATATCACCATTAGTCTGCCATCTGACACAAATGGGTAGCTTGGCTGCTGGGCCAGACAATAATTCAAGTGGATATGAATCAGAGATTGGATGAATTAAACATACAGCACATTTCACTGCAAATGTGCTCTACACATTGTAAAATTGGAAATGGCTGTAGAGCTCCTTCACTCAACCGTGTCGAAAATAAAATCGAGAGAAAAAAACAAAGTCAACGTTACCTCTGCCTTAGCACGCACAAAGACAAACAGGCATTACAGGCAAATTCTCCTTTCAACGTTCAATTTAAACTTAATCTGCGAAAGATGAGAGACAAATCAACAGATCGCTTTTCAGCAGGTTTTTCAAAACAAAAACAACAATGAAAGAAGGATTATTTTCATTTTAATCCGGGGGCACCAGCTTAGCTAAAACAAAAGCACGGCCATGGGAACGCATGGAGGAATGAGAAGGCTCGCTACCCACCAAACCCAGCTCTCCAGCAAACCACAAAAGAAGAACAATGAGTTTGAGTTTGTGTGTGTGTGTGTGTGTGTGTGTGTGTGTGTGTGTGTGTGTGTGTGTGTGTGTGTGTGTGTGTATGTGTATGTGTATGTGTATATATATATATACATATATATATATATATATACAAGTGGAAGAGAGAAAGGGGAAACAGGATTTGAGATCTATATTAAAACTGCAAATAGCTTTTAAAGATTAGTGACGGGTAGAAGGAGGTGACAGCAATTGGATATGTGAAAAGTGGATTGCCCCTCCCCACTGTGACTATTTTGATAGCAGTAGCGTTGACAAGCATCGACTTGATTGTGAGAAGGCAATGTGCGCTGAAAAGCCTTGACAAGTTTCTTTGAGGCATGTAGAAATCTTTTGGTGACTGAAAGGAACAAAAATCAGGATTATGTATTACATAGCCACATTCAAACAGCTGGCATTAGGAGCTCTGAAGTGTCTAGCACGATACTGTTGTTCAAAGATGTGCCTCACTCTGTGTGTGTGTGTGTGTGTGTGTGTGTGTACGCACTGTAACTACCCAGATACGGGATTTAAGAAAAAAAATGTCTTATGAAGGAATGCAACTATTGCCACAATACTCCTATTCTTCACACACTTAAATGTTTTACTGACCATTTAGTTAGCAAAAAATGTGACTTTGTAAAATAGTTTTTAGCCATTTTTTACATTGTTGGTAAAGCTATCCAAATTGTTGTGACAGCACATGCAGCTTTAAACATTATGAGCGTCTGAGATTTTGTCCTGCACCCTGTGCTTATTTA
The DNA here is from genome assembly GCF_902827165.1 of Trematomus bernacchii. Classification (NCBI taxonomy): domain Eukaryota; kingdom Metazoa; phylum Chordata; class Actinopteri; order Perciformes; family Nototheniidae; genus Trematomus; species Trematomus bernacchii. The sequence goes on from NW_022988176.1 coordinate 454,776, forward strand.
AACCGATCACCATGGTCATCACAGGCTGTGTGCAGTAGTTGCTCTGTTGTCAGAGATGTGTCTCACTCTGCAGCATTTGTCAGGATTAGACAGGAGTAATCCCTAACCAAACTCCAGAGGATGTAATTTGGAGATATGTGCTGGAACTGAAACTGTGTCGGCTTACTCCCACAAACCCCATCTTCCACCCCATCTGAGCCATCCAACTGTTTTTTGCCAGCCCTCAGACATGTCAAATATTTTGAAACGGTAAAAAATGTAAAATATGGACCAAAAAATAAACGTCGAAAAAAAGAAGTAGAGCTGCCAAGTGCCCTTCAACTCACTTCTCACTCCTGAACAAACCCTCCTCCAGGCAGGTGGGGTGCTCATGATGTCAGGCCCCATTGCTGATATCCGTTCTAATATCCCTCAACACTTGGCTGTCGCATCACCACCCACCATTAAGTCATCGCTTGTGTCCGACACAGGGGCCGCACTGTGTGCTCTGGCCCACACCCAGCCCTGCGCCTTTATCACACCCCAACCTCTCCGTGACAGACAGGACTGATCTCCCCTGCAGCCAACCTCCACCCTGCCAGTAAAAGGACAGCAGTGGAAAAAGCCCCCAAGGGCCCACTGAGGATGGACTCATGAATCAAACATGCGCCCCAAGCTTCCCTCTTATCACTGAGGTCAGCCCAGGCATTACTACGCCATGGCTCGAGGGAGATACCTACTGTGACCTCGCTCAGTTTCCCTGAACAGAAGGGCACAGTCCTCAGGAGCCGGTCTAGGAAGATAGGGCCTTCCTGCAACACAGTCACTTCACATTACGTCCACACACTGAAAGAGAGAGGGGGAGAGACACAGAGATGAGAGAGAACAAAAAGAGGTGCAGAAATGAGGGATGAAGATCAAATAGACAAAGAAGGGAAGGAAAAGAAAAACAATATGTGTTGGTGAAATGCTTGGCAGGGAGTAACACGTGGGTAGAATCTACTGTGTATACAGACCCTTTCAAACACCACCAATCTTCATTGGCCAGACGGGGTGTGATATATGTGACTGTCTGCCAGCGTAAATTAGGCAGTCCAGCCCGCTGTGTGGTAAAGCATGACGGGGCCGGACAGTGCACTAACTCAGGCGGCCTGGTGCCACGCACACCAGCTTCTCCCTGCTTTGCCGTGCCATAAATCACCAGCTGGGGGAAATGAATCGCTGTCCGTCCGAGCTGGATGCACCAGCTGGCACCGCCATCACCTGACCAGCAGGAGCCCATGCCGACACTGGAGTGGCTGAAATCAAGAAAAATGAGGCATGGAGGCAGACGGAGCCATACCCCGGCGCTCTCTCATTAGTCTCCTCTGGGCTTCCTCCACACTGAGCTCGTCTGAAGTGAAAGGGCACACAAAATATATTTCAGAGTGTCACCTGAGGGGAGAAAAAAAAGGGGGAAGAAATGATCACCCCTGGTGTCCTCACAAATCTACGTAGAATTGAACTGGCAGACAGTATTAGTGTTTCTGAAGCCAGAGCTCTGGGAGACAGCAGGAGGGTCTGCAGCTCGGGGGGGAAGTAGAGGCTGCGTGTGGGGGACATCTTTGTGTTCGCTCTTGTTTAATGGAGTTATTTCACTGAAAGTAATGACTCAACCCTATTGGGGATTACACTCTGCATTCAGAGGTAGTTAACGGAAAAACATGTTGATGAATAGATTTTCACTTTTCAATATTGCTGAGTTGCTGGTGGAGGGCCCACTTATATGCTGACCGCTGCGATTATGAGAAGCTGTGTGGGCGTCAGAACTGAGGCACTCATCAGGAAAATGGGTTGAAATTACATCAATACAGCCACATAGAGTTGGAGAGATCTAAAATAATATATACTTGATCCTCTACTATGGATACAGGGCTGGTGTTTACTTCTGATGTCCCGAATTGTGGATTCAAAACATTTTTCTCTCCATTAATCTCCACGTCACGTTAAAGCAGCAACTTCTCAGTGAGAGGGCAATCAAAGTCAGAGATGTATACATTTGCATTATGAAAATAGGCCAGTGTAAATGAACAGATGCAGGCTAGATTGACATTACATTTCAGGCTTGTGGTACAACACTGGGTTGCTGCGTATGATTGACAAGGCCAATTTCCTGTGAACCCCCACAGCAGTTTTAGCCTAATTTCATTGGTCCTGTGGAGCAGCAAGTCTATCACTGTCTCAGATATAGAGGATTAGCTTCTCTTTCCTGCTCAGATGAATTTGCCTGTCATGGTGTGGTGATGAATGGCAGGAAGGCTGAGGAAATGTACTGTGGGCTCATTGGAAGTGGCAAGGTGAAGTCTGGCCTGGCAGCCTGCCCCAGGCTCGCCTCTCACCACGGTTGTGACCCCCCACAGATGTCCAGGTGTACGTTCACATATCGGCAGCCGGCTCATCAGTCGGCTGGTCAGTCAGTAATAGACCACAGCATCAGTTTGACATCTGTTTTGACAAGAAGTCCGATTCCATCAGCGTGTCTCAAGGATACAGCAGATAGTGTCCACTTCTCCATTCATATGAAAGGGTATGTTTAAAGGTCAGGCATACTTTTAAGCACCTGCTGCTGCCTCCGGTTCAAAGCCTTACAGTTAATCTTGTGCTGGATAACCATCGATGAGAATTAGGCTTAGATGAACTCAATCTTTATTAAAACAGAGTTTTAATAAGGAGAAAAAGGCCTTTCCATAAAATCTTATGGAAATGTAATCAAATCAAGTACAGTTTTATTATACGCTGGTGCGGAGGTATCAGTTATTTTTAATCAAAACACTCCCATCATGCCTCTGTGGATGTGGCTCAATGGCAACAAAAACAACTGCTCTCCATTTCCTCTCCTCTTCTCTGCAGCTGGTACTGTCGCCACCTTCCACCCCCAGCGAGACCCTCACCACACCTCCTCCATTTTCAGCTGTAATCATGTCGCCATGCAAATGCTGTGCACTGAGAGGTTCATGTTGCCCTCTCTGGGACATCATTTCCAGCTGCCTGAGCCCTTGAGTTGACCACCCAGGGGAGGAAGGAGAGGAAGTCATTACTGCTATCACAGTCAGGCACAGTCCCTATACTGCCAGACAGCCCCTCCAACTCATAAAGTCCTTGACGACTTCACTAAAACATCCAATTTCCGTCGGACCCCATTTAAAATGACGAATAGAAATCAATCACTCCAACCACTGCACACTCCTCCAGAATCGGTCTGCTTATTTGGCTGCCCAAAATGGCATGGAAAAAAAGGAATCTTTTCCCCCCCCTAATGCTGGTATCCTATCCACATCTCCGGGATATTCATAATTCATCATCTTCGATTCCTGACATCTGCCACTGATTGTGCCGTCGGGTTGGCTGGAATTAGCCACTCCTGGGAGCGGCGTTAATGTGCTCGTGGGCCAGCACATGCACCCCGGCTGGGGGGGGGGGGGGGGGGGGGGGGGGGGGGTTGCGGGTTGGGAGGAGGATCGAGGCCGAAGCAGCAGGAGCCTTTCACACTCCTAATGTGTAATTAGGAGCCATTTTGGAGTGTTGCCTTCCTGCACTGAAATTAGCTGACTTTTATTAATCAGGCAGACTAGTTCAATGGCACGATGGGTCCCCCTATAATCTAACACAAAATGTTGTTCTTAATTACAGAGGGGGAGAGACAGGGCTGCAGCTCCTGCTTGATGCCCTCAGGATCAATCTCTTAACTGCAGAACATAGACGAAATGCACATCATTGGCCGTACACAGAAAAATAAAGATCAATATTTGTTGTCAATGATCCTAGCAACTTGAGCATTACAGCCTACATTTGGCATGCTTTACATAATGGGTATATACATTATACCGAGTATGCAGAGAGCCAAACTCTCACAGCTCCATGAAAGCATTTGCATTTGCAGGATGTCAGCTCCACTTGAATGAGAGATCATACATATTATGTGATTACAAGTACTGGTCCTCCTTTGGAGAGTTAAGTGCTCTGACCCTGACCATGCTCATCAGTGCTGATGCCCTCATGACTACAGATGACGACTAAATACTTCAGCATTCATCCTCGGTGGTTATGGTCAGTGGTCTAATGGAAAAGATCACAAGTACATGAAAAGCAGTGCAGGCAGAGAAGAGTAATCACTAGATTCCTGAAATGGATGCAATACATGATTGCTAAAGAAAGGTTATTATTACATCTGTTCTTGTGTTGGATGGGTTTCGGTTTATTTCTGCTCATTAGCACTTCCTTATATGGAAGTGAAGGATACAAAATGAAAAAGAATCATCAAATATGACATTGGAATATAGACGCATTTGTAGTTGCTCCTGTTAGTGAATGCAATCACGCAAAATGGCCACTTTTGTGTTTCTAGTGTTTTACAATGCCCAATGCATATTTATGAACATTGTTGCAGTGCCAGTTATCCCTATAATCTCTGTGGAAATGCATGAAGGAAAACCTTACAAAATCCCTTAAAATAGCTAGTTGACCACAATTCAACAACGAGCAAGGACCCTTTCAGCTGATTAAAAAGCAATAATCACACACCTAATGTTCAGCAGATGATGGAAACCCCTTCTTATCTCCTGATGGCACTACAGCAGGACGATCGCAGCACTGAGGTCATCTCTCGCTGCAAGGCCGAGTCTACTTGAGCATTCGACAGGGCGGCTGTATGAGAAGATAGCCTGCCACTCAAGCCTTATTGATGGAATCCAGAACAAAAAAAAATCTGATGTGGGGTCAATGAGTGAAGGTCCTGGCCTATCTCTGCTCAGCTTGAAACTGTGTCCAGCGTAACAGCAGCTGTCACAAAGTGCTCACACAGACATGGACAGCAGCGCTGAGAAATGGGAAAATGTCAACACAATTTATAGATATGCAAAGACTGAAGGACGAATGGGGAGTGAATTATACACTGCTTCTAAACATATGTAAACACACAGGGAGCCAGAGGTATTATCAATACAAAGGACAAAGTAATCAATCAACCAAAAATAACCAATCATTACAATGTTATTAAGTCACAAACACACGTTTCCAACAAGGATTTGTTGTTCCTAGATCACCAAAGAGCTGAGAAATAAAATCACAACGTCAATATAAATATTTTAATTGATGCTGTAGTAAATGTATCATGTCAAATTTAGCAACAAGATATTGTGAGAAATATTCAATTTCAGAAAAGAAAAAACTCAAGTTATCTATTTTAACTTCTCACTTAAAAGTTAAGTTTTTGTCCTTTATTAGTATAGCAGAAAATGGAAATTAAAGTTAAGTAATTGATTAAAGCGAAATATACATAACTACCTACCACCATGATTACATGTGACCAGACACTTTATCAAACTTTACACTGAATCAGTCATTTAAACTACAGATATTTCTAAAATGTAACCATTATATGCTGAAATACTGCACTCCCATAGAGCTCTACACTAGATGATGAGACATTCATCAGCATCAGAAGTAGTGCTAATCAAGGCAGTTGCACTGTAGCCGTATAAGTGTTATGATCAGCATTCAGAGTGAAAGCAAGATCATGTGACCGTTGGCAGAGTTTCTAAGTTCTGGCCCAATGGACAGAGAGTGAACTCCACAGGGGATTCCCCGGGGAGCGAGACATGCCGGGTTTGAGAGGGGTTATTGGACTGTGCCGTCTCTCTGACTGTGAGCCACTGGGGACCAGAGCAGAGGTGCCTGATGGTGCACTGAAGCCTGAGTGTGACACCTGGGCTGTCTGTCACGGCCACAAACACAGACAATGTGACACTTGACAGGATAGGAGTTGAGGCCGCAACACCAGAAGTCAAGACCCGGCTGACAGTACGCATGAGAGGCGCGCAGTTCAACTCAATAATTTCCCCGACACACTTAAATCCAAGCCGGTTTGTCTCCTTCCTTCTTTCCTCTCATTTCTTCAGTTTTTCATGGCCCTTTAAACAAATCAGGTTCCTGAGGAGATTGAACTCATTAATTAGAGTTGTCTGATGGGACTGTGTGTGTATTAATCAACAGTGTGAGGCGTGTGACAGTCGGTAAAGAGACAGGAGGAAGGGATGCAGTGCCAGAGTGCTTTAAGAGCAGTTCTGACAAACAGGCTCTAAGAGGAATTTCCCAGTCTGCATCGCTAAACTAAACTGATATCCAATTATGTTCCCAACATCGACAAGCTAACGTAGCAGCTGTGAGCAGCATAGTCTCGCAGTGTCAGAATTGGCCAGGCGCGAGGCAGAGAAACCCAGGACCTTGAAGGAGATGTCACAAGGAGGCCGGAGTCAGCCGCTTGAGTGAGCGATGGTCCACACGCTTGCCTGAAAGCATGACATTGCCGAAGGGGGAAAAACACAATTTTATCATTCAGTGCGATTCGCACCCTCTCTCCCTGTCAAACATGCCATATGTCCCCGTCACAGGTCGTCTTGCTGGCTTATCGAGTGTGACAGGGCTATTCACACACTGCTCCCAATCAGACACCATCTCCTCCAGAAAAAAATCCCCACCCTAGCAGTGACAGGCTGTCAGGCAGAGGGCACCAACCTCCACAGGGCCTTGGCTGAGAGTCTGCCCATGCGGGGGAGAAGGGCAAAGGCCAGGGGTTACGATGGGAGACACAACGCAGGCATCCACACGTCCACACACCTCAAGCACACTCGTACTGCTTGACACTTTTCCAGCGTTATTCAATCAACAACAAGGCAGAGCTCAAATCCAAGTCCGCACACATCAAAGCATCAAACAAAAAGCTTAATTAAAAGTTCTAATAAAGCCTTCATGTGAAGTTTAACTCTGTTTCATGTCAAGTCTACACGCTGCTCTCAGCAACTTTGAAATGCTTTAAAATGCTTAAACTGTTTACAACTCTCTTTACTTGCACATAAACATAATTGACTTGAATTTGACTGGACGTTGTAGACCATGTGAAACAGGTTATTTGCCTGGCAGGAAGCAAACGTGGTATGTAAACCTCACCGGGGACTTCCCCCTGTATCTGGTCACCAGACGATTTTCCTAACCACTAGACCATATGAGCTCCTTACATGCTATGACGATGTAAAACTACAAGTGAGGACAACCAGAGGTCACTGAAAACCAGAAGCAGGATTTTAGAGCTTTGAAGAAGATTTGCTTCTCTCGTTGCACTTCTGGAGCCTACAAATGTTTACTTTGATGCAAAAGAATTTCAGGGTTACTTAGCCACTTTGCTCCAAACACAATAACACTGCAGATGCTGAATATATTCACTAAGTGAGCAATCAGTGGCAAAGTGGGCTGAAAATTACACTTATCCCCCACCCCATGATGATATGCATAGAGAAATAAATCAGAGAGCAAGAGAAGAAGCAGAGGGGCAAGGGGGAGAAGAGGCATCACCTGATCGGTCTTATCTTAAAAAGCGGCGGGATGTGTCACCTCAACTCTTCAGAAAAAGAGATAGAACCCTCCTGGCACATCTTTATATGAAAGATTTCTGAGAAATGATTGCTAATCTATGCAAAAAAGCAATCAGTGACTCATTCATAATGCATGAGCAACGAGATACCAATTTTGCAACGCTTTCGGATTATTAGATGTTATCGTGAATGCAAGCAGATGAAATATGAACATTCCTACCTGTCCTATTGTAATTACATGACTGCAGTGGTCGAGATATACACTGAGAGCAGAACATGTGCAGAAAGAAAGAAGCGGGGAGACAGACAGACAAGCAGAACATCCATTACTATCTGACTGCAGATCGCTGTAGATGGGAATATTTGTTTGTAACAGCTTTATGTATCCATTTGTGCAGTCATTTATCAACCTAAAAGCTGTGGTTTTAAGTACATCTGGCTGACACTGTAATGGTCCATCAATCACTGGGTGTCATTTTGAGATCATCCTCCTCCCTGAGAGAAAAAAAAAGAATCTAATATATTGGCTGCAATCCCAGGGAAATGAGAACCTATTTCTAATTCAAAGCAAGTTCAGAGTATGAATGTAAGATAAGCTGATTCTCAAATTAATTCAAATCAAATTTCATTTAGGATGTTTTTGTTCTATATAGACCCCTAATGCACTGAATATATGCATGTGCCAGTTTCTAAACTGCAGTAAAAGCCTGGCAAAGAAAATTACAATCCTGTTTGGATTACGGGCGTCAGATTAATAACTGCAATGTATTATCAAATGATAATGTCTTTCCTTTGCAGGAGCCATACATTCATGCACATCAAAGAAAATAAATTAAATGGTTTCAACATTTATCTATTAATTATAAAAATGCTGCTTTACATCTGATTTATACTTAAACAAAAGAAGACGTAACTTTTTCTCATTATTTTAACAATTAAAAATGACGTTTCCTTCCCAGGCACAATGTAACACCATCTCACTTTTTCCTTATCCTGTTCAAAAAGAAATGTAAAAGCACAGCACCCTGACTTTTTTTTACTTCGGTGTTAACATATATAGATTGCACCTGGAAAGCTTGTAAAAAGCGCTGACAGGTTTCATACTTTTACATTCTGGGCAACTTCGGGATTTGCTCTTAAAAAACGGAGCACAGCAAGGATGAAGGGAGGTATAAAAATCAATGAGGCTTTTCAAAGGCAACAAGAAAAAACAGCGCCTTAGCCTGCAATTAAACAAGAGCTCTCCTGGCACTGAGGGATGACAGAGTATGTTGCAGGTGCCCTCGACTTCACAGAATCAATTTCAGGATCAATACAATGACATGATACAATTCCATAATGGAAAACGGGACGTGGGCTGGGAGTCATGTGTTTCAGATGTTTATAATAACACAGCTCAAGCACCTCTATACACTGTGGGCCCATTACGTAAACATGAGTGAAGACCAGCTCTAGACAAAACACTGACTCCAGGTGGAAACCTCACATATCTGGGGGTCAGGGCCCCACAAAAGGGATGCAAAATAAAACTGAAAGGTCACAACATGACTAAAAGAACAACAAATAATAATAAAAAGAATAATTCTTTCCCACATTAAATCCGGTTAATTGTTTTAAGACCTTCCTTTGATGGATAACTGTACCATTCTGTTCATTCATGATCCTCAAAGGAGGGATCTGCATTACTTTGGTGAAAAATGTTAAAAGAAAAGGAAGGATTCAGTGTTCCTCCTTAAAAGCTAAACCTTTGACAGCACAGTTGTACCCTGCTGTCTTAAAAGGACCCCTGCTACTAACACTGCCCGCCACCCTCCACTTACCTAAAGGGCAAACTCCCCCAGGAGGATCATACAGCCCATCATGACTGAGCTCATGGTGTTGATATGAATGCTCGGAGACGATGATCCCACACATCTTCCCTGCTGAGGCCAATTCAACATCCCCTTTTGACACAAAATATCATGACATAAATTACAATATAGACACGAACAATTAATTTCCAACATAATAACCGGCAACACACTGTGATCCAGAGGCCTCTTTATGTTAATGTGAATCCTCACTATAGGAAGTCAAACACAGGGTCCCTTTTAGTCAAACCAGTGGCCAACAGCAACATGATATCTTGTCAGTCAGGTCTAATTCTGCGTTCAAACTTAATGTCTCCTGACAAGCATCTCACCAGTCCACTGAGAGACCAGAGGGAATATGCCACAGTGAGCATGACCACTCAGCAAATTCACATTTAACATTTCATTCCTCCTGCTTGGACAAAATGAATTATACATCCTTGATTCTCCCACATTGATCCATCCAGACAAAACTCCCTAAACGTTAAATGTTAAATGATTTGTACGTCTACTTCCTCGCTGCTGGGACGGCATCTCTATCATTCTGACATTCTCCCTCTATCCTTGACCCCCTTTCCTCAGTCCCTCTGTTATCTGAAATAATCTCAGGGCCTCTTTAGATTCTATTCATCAGAGCAGAAAGAAGCAGGCGCTGACATTGATAAAAAAAAAATACCATCTGTGCCTCGCAGGGGTAAAAGGAGTGAGAGAGAATGAGACGGAAAAGAAAGAGAGGGGCTTCAAATGAAACAGGCTCTGTTGTCTCCCTCTTGTCCCCCCTCGTCAATGCCATTTCAATTGAAAAGCGCAGTGGTAATTAAATTCCAGCAGGGGTTAGGGGCAACTGTGTGGCGCACTGACGGGGGGCTGCCCTGACATAAAGATGACACAATTCAAGAGGACAGAGGGGGCGCCAGGCGGAAAAGGAGGGAGGGTGACAAATGTTGTGTATTCACGTACACTGCCAGAATCGTACTACTCAATCTTCCTGACATTTAAAAAATAGAAAATGAAATGGATATTCAAACTCAACTGAATCCCTCTATGACCTTTCCTTCAATTCAGGGATATTCTGAACAGATCCTTCGTCTGTGTCTGCGGCATCTGCAGAATACTTCTTAATGCTTAGGAGGCAGAGCAATTAAGTGAGGGGGGAATTTGGAAAAGCTGGTGCGTGTGTGTGTGTGTGTGTGTGTCAGCACTAATGTGTGACTCACAGAAGGACGCTGGTTGTTGTTGATTCACATTATAGTGGTGCTAATCCAGAGGCTCCAGAGAGGCCACACACTCCTGCTGTTCCCCTCTCCCCATCCTCTATTAGCAGAATGAAACAGCTAGCTGGTTTCTAACTGCAGACACAAACAGCATATGGCATGCCTTATTTTGAGATTGAAAAAAAACACCAATCTCTAACAAATATTTCTCTTTCTTCAGATTTAATATTAATAAATCACAAAGGCAAGTTAAGTGTAAGTATTCAAATAATTGATGTTAAAAATAAAGCATGATAAAAACTCTGAGTGTTGATTTATAGCAGCATGCATCTGTCTTAATAATAATAATGTATGACTGCGAAAGCTTTACATTATATTATATTATAAGTAATCCTTAGAGTATAGTTAGGATATTTAGTATTTCCTGGTCTCACCATCATTGTTTATAATGCAGAGAAATATCAAAGCATGTTGAGAAACCTCTTAAAAACCTGAATAATAATCATTGAGTTTTGTTGAATAATCAAAAATCTATTTATCAAACTTCATCATCATTTCTGTAAAGTGACTACTTTCATTCCAGCTGTTATCCAACAACAGTGCATGGTACAATGCAAACATCGAGTAATTAATGACAATCATCTTATCCATTAAGGTATGTTGGCCGTACTTTGTTAAACATTTTGATTAAAATATAAATGAATCCTGCCAGCACTTCACTTAGACATTAATCAATGTATTAGATCCCCTACCATAACTCCGGTTGCATAGAAAAAGCATCTGTGCAACTCCGATGCCATCTTGTGGACAAAGCGCTCAATAGATTGTACCATTTAGTCATTTTCACACAGTTTAAAATTAATATCAGTAATTCGTTAGAGAACACAGTAGCTTTTGCTGTTAGTTTCAAAACAGTTAGTCTTCCAACAAGAAAATGTAGGACGCTCTTTCCATCTCCTTCAGTGTGAAATGTTCCTTGGTCCATTGGGCTCAGTTCATGAGTTGAGCATACCTCAGTTCTTTAGGTAAACACCGTAAAAAGACAAACTGTCCTCTTGTCAAGCAACCGTCTCAGTAACGGTTTAAAATCTCCAGAACTTCCTCCTTAACAGAGAGCGGAGAGTGTTGCTGGACCCCCGGCCCGCCAATACTCGTCTCCCAGCAGTCAAAGCCGCAGTCTTTCAAGTCCTGCACTGTAGTCTGGACAACAGAGGCGTCCGTCTCTACAAAGCAAACAAGTCATAATAAAGTCAGAAAAGTATGTCAGAGTGGGCTATGGTTAAAACATTCAAATAAAAAGGGTTTACAAGCTAGATAGATGCGTCGTTTCAATGTACATGAATAAAATGGATACAGTGGTGCTTTCAGGGATACACGTGCAAAGTCTTTGCCACTGAAAGCAAAAGTCAAGGATCTCAAAGATGAAGGATAATAAGCACTCTCCTGCTGAGTGTTGGATGGAAATGGTCCAAAGTGTACTTCACGGTAACACTTAGGCTTAACTTAGAGCCTCAGATGCAGGAGCAGCTAAAACATAATGATACAATTACTTAACTTAGTGCCCGTTTCCTGAAAGCTTTAATATAATCACTCTCAGAGAACATTAGAGAAGACAGAAACCAGGCAATCTATTTGCTGCAATTCACACTGATTGCTAAGAAAACAAATAATGAGCATTTGGAAAACTATTTAGAGGAGTTCAAACTGTGGAACATGTATTCTGCTACAGGCTGCAGGCATAAACAAAGACTGAACTCACAGGTTCTGTTTGTTTGTTTTGTCAAAGAGAGGATGATACAAAGTTTCCTTATAGCTTATTCCACAGTAGGTCCCACAGAACAAAGAAGCCTTGAATGAAGCCTTCTCATTTCCTTCCACCCAGTTTGTTGTTTCAGAGAGGAGGAATGAGGGAGCGTTCAAGGAACATTTGTCGTCATCAGCAGTCTGACAGTCTGGCTTGTTAAACTACCTTTATTAGATTCATTTAATTAAAGGACACATTAAATCGAGGATGTAGAAAATAGGTGACTTAAACTGAGTAAGTTAAAGGTGGGGTATGTCATTTGGAGAAACCAGCTCGAGTGCGCTAGAATTTGAAAATACACAACCGGAGCCCCTCCTCCAACACACACGAACGCGCACATGACCAATGAGGGCACGAGATAAGTTTGTGCACAGATGGAAGGCTGACAGGCAGGTAGGCCATCCAGTTATTTTAGCCGGGCCGGCTCAGATGATTGGTGGTGCTTTTTACAGTACTACGGCTTCCACAGATGAATTTTTTTTATGGATTTTTTGTCAAAGCACTTAAGATATTCATTGCTATCGGGATGTTGAGAGCATTCCATGGAATATAACAAAAAGTGTATCTCGAGCCGGTTTCTCAAACTTACCTACCCCACCTTTAAGTCAGTCAGTGTAAGAGTAACTGAGACCTTTCTCCACTTCTTTTGAAAAACGTATAAAATCTTTTAAATTACCTTTTTCTGCTTTAGAAGACCCAAAAAATGTGTCTGTTTATATAACTTCTTTAGTGATTGGACTGTATTTTTTTATCATGTTTTTCTAATCTTTGCGACCTCTTAAAGTGCACACAGTTGTGACATACAGTACACAGTGAAGCGGTATGTGTACAGTACCTGGTCTCAGAAGGGTGATGCCGCAGCCCCCTCCCCCCGCGCCGGTGAGCTTGCTGTGGAGCCCTTTGGTCAATGTGACCTGGCACAGTGTGTCCAGGGAGGGGTGTCCCACGCCCATCACATTCAGATGGTGCTGGTTAATGTCAATGAGCTCCTATAGATGATAGGACACAGCTGTTGTTAAAACCTGTTGCTATCAACAGAGGATTAGTCATGTGGGTGTGGATATAGGCTTTCTGGATTAGGATGATTACCATTAAAAACAGAACATGATATTCTATTTGATTCATTTTTAAATCCTATGTTAGGTCTGAATGACTTGTTTATGATGCTAGATGCTTTCCACAATGTATTAATATTTTGTACCTCTAGAATATTATAGTGCTCTCCAGTGATGGGCTGGCAGGTCATCTCTGAGAGGATTTTCTCACAAGTGCAGGAAATGGCATCAACTGAGTCAAGCACCGGGGTCATGATGGAGGGAAACTAGGAGGAGGAAAACAGAAATACAGCAGATCAACATCACAAGTGTCTTTGTTCACATGATTCTAATTGGTTCTAAACAACAGAATGTGAAATGGCAGTGTTGATTGTGGTTTTGCTCCGGCATGATCACAACACTGCCACAACACCAACCAGGCCGATCTATGTCGGAGGCACACCTGCTGGTGTCACCAAGGCAACAGCACACAGGGGCGCTGGCTAAGAGTTTAATTTCAATATTTTATGAAGGCACTCAACACCAGGCTCCGGAGTATCTGCTATGCAAAAGAACCGCCTATTATATTAATTACAGTGTCGGCAAGTAACACGCGGGGGAGGAAGAAACCATTTAGTACCTTGTTAATCTTGTCCTTCACCCCGGCAACAAGTACCTTGGTGCTACGTGGTACTTTGGTGTTAGTGAGCAGGATTCTTAACAACGGCACCCTGGAAGTAAAGCAGACAGATCAGAAAGGTCAAACACACGTATTATTCTGGTGAACTGATTTTACCCAGATAATATTTGTGTTTTGTGAGGGGGGAAAAAACACACTATGCTTGTTATTAACTCACTGTGTACTCTCTTTTTTAAATGAAATCAAATTAAAAAGTGTTAATCAGTGTCATTACCTGCTCAGTGGTATTATCTTCCCGGCCAAGAATCTCAGCATGCCACCTACATTCAGGGAAATCAAATTCATTAAAAAGATAATCATCAAATGATAATAACCAGTGGTGGTTCCATTAAAGACAAAGGGAGGTATAGCACCATATGTACTATGCCAGATAATTGAATGCCTCACCCCAGGTTCCTACAGCGTTGTCTACTCCTGAAGGATTACCATGGATGATCATCTCCCCCTGGAAAGCCCAGCTGTTGATCTGCTCCAGGTCCTCCTGACACCACCTGTAATTAGTTGTAAATTAAAAGAAAAAGCTTTGCATACTAACAGACCCTCAAAGACCAAATCTTTAACTACCTCTTTATCTCAGAGCCATACACGGGTAAATACTCTAGGTATGGATGTGTAATGGATGAGTTAAACAGATGCTGTTTGTGATTGGTCCATTTAAAATGTTATATTTGTAGTTGGTACTAAATGGTATTAACACCTTACAACATAATGCAATTAAAAAACAACAACAATGGAGACACAATCAGAATAAAGTTGACATACTATAGCTCTCGTTTGTTTTAACAGTTTTTTTACTTTTTATTACATTGCATTTCGCTGACGCTTTTATCCAAAGCGACTTACAATAAGTGCATTCGACCAAGAAGATACAAACTTGAGGAAAACAGAATCATATAAGTACATCAGGTTTCAGAGAGCCAAAACATTTCAAGTGCTACTCAACTAGCTTTAGATAAGCCAGTGCTTTGTTAGTGTATAAATGCTTTGTTAGTAATTCTATCGCTCGAAGTGGAGTCAAAAGAGATGAGTTTTCAGTCTGAAGATGTGTAAGCTTTCTGCTGTCCTGATGTCAATGGGGAGCTCATTCCACCATTTTGGAGCCAGGATAGCAAACAGACGTGTTTTAGCTGATGGGAACTTGGGTCCCCCTCGCAGTGCTGGTGCAGTTCATACAGATCTTAGTTAAAAGGGCTTTCATGTGAGAAAAAGAAGGTCCTAAAAACTTAATTCAAGTTACTAATATGTATAAAAATAATGGACGGTTAAAAGATTGAAATGAGAAGGTGTGGTGACACTATTTGGGATTGCAAACTAAACAGGCATTCATGCGGTTGTGTTAACTCCAAACCATGAAGGTTGCTTTTAAAGAAATATAACGTTGTCATTCAAGGTCTTTCATTCTCTGTAAGCTTTAAACCACATTACTTAGGTTTTTAGATCCTATTCATCAGGCCTAAAAAAATGTTGCCTACAAAAACTGCATACACAGCTTATCATAGAGACATTCCTTTAATATAGCGTTGTTACCTTGCACTTTGATCCGACTCTTTGAGGGGAGCAGGGATGGCTCCACTTGCACAGAGCAGAGCTGAAGCCAAACACACAGAGTAGGCAGCACTGGAGCCCAGGCCCGCTCCGGTGGGCAGCTCCGACCACACGGACACCGTCAGGCTGGGCAGCTCACTGAGGAAATAACATGAATAATGAGCCTCTGTTTGTAAGATGGTGACGGCTATACTGCCTAACTCAAAGCTTCAGAACCCTGGTATTCAAACAAATGGGTCATTTCACAGTGACTTTATCTACTTTTTATATAAAGTCTATTGGTTTTCTAAAGTATGTAGCATATCTGTAAAGTGTAGTTTGATCTTTGTGACCAACTTTGCCAACTAGATGCTGAGAAGAACCATCTCATCTCTCTTTGTATGTAAACACTAGATACTGTAACTATGATTAAGTAAAGTAATGTAACATATATCACAGTAAACATAACTAGAAGTAGTGTTTAATTTTATGGAATCCATACTCTACTATACTATATTCACCAGAGTATTGCTTGACAATGCTGTCAATGACTTTCAGGGAAGCTGCTTTTGGGCAGACAGGAGAATCTCAACTAATTGTCCGGCTCTTCTCTCGAGGAAAAAAAGATCCCGACTTGTTAAAGGTTGCAGTTTGGCCCAGTGCCAGACTCTCATTAGTGGCCGTCCTGTCGGAAAGCATCACCTCTCTGAAGCACGGTGTCATCACAGATTAAACCTCTCCACAACCTGCAGCTCTAATGTTCCTCAGCATTTTCTGTCCTAGCAGCTGCTGGAGACACACTAACATCCGGCCTGTCTGTCTGTCTGTCTGTCTCTCTTTACGATCTTTATCAAAAAGTGAAGGGATGTTTTTAAGAGGCACTGAAAATTGCAATCAACACCATAAACACATCTACATCTATAGCGAGTACACTTACGCAGTTTAAGTATTTCTAGTATATGCCTTTTTTATTCCAATCATTTTGTATACAGCATTTAGTTTCACAAGAGCTCAACAATTTGGTATAATTTAAACAAAAACATAATGCAAGCATGTGCTGTAGTCACATATTCTGGCCTGGCGGACTGTACGTTTCATACAAGGTTTTGCAGTTATATAAAAAGCAGATAAATAAATAATAAAAGTGTTCAGTGTTCTTCAACAACAGCATAATGTGGATTTTGTAGATGATGGAGCAATTTAAAGTACAATTCACATAAAGCAGGGTATGCTTTAGGGTGAGGCTACCTTGTGACTGACATGTTGCTATTATCTGGTTTGGGTGTTGTCTGTGTTATATTTCATCTCTGTATTTGCATTTTCAGTTCATAAAAGTTAGCAGTAAAATGTTGGTTGGCGTTCAGTTTTACTCTAGTTAAAATATTGTCACTTATGGTCACAAAAAACTAAGATGGTGACGGCTAGACTGACAAACTCGAAGCTTCAGAACCCTGGTATATAAACAAATGGGTCATTCCAGAGTGACTACATCTATTTTTTATATAAAGTCTATTGGTTTTCTATAATGTGTAGAATATCTGAAATGGGTAATTGGATCTTTGTGGCCATCTTAGCTAACTGGATGCAATAACAAAATGAACAAATGCTGAGAAGAACTATCTCACCTTGATCCAAACAGTGAGATGTAGATGTAGAGGAAGGATAGGGTGGCCATGTTGCAAGTGTCCAAGTTTCCATCGGTGACACCGATAAATTCACGCAGTCTCCTCACAAGTTCAGCATCCAGACGTTTCCCCTCCTCAAGCTTACCTGTTAACATGAGGTATAAAACAGAGCAATCATCAAAATCACTAGAATGTAATGTGAAAGGATGATGCACATCTGGTCAATAGTAAGTTGATATTGATTTTAAGCTGTGGCATCTACTCTTATAATGATATGTGTTGGAGTTCATTGTTTATTAGTAAAAACTTGACTTGTTTTAGACATTGTGAAAAGTCTGAAATCACACCAAACTGTGCCTGCACAACAATGTTTGTAGGTGTTAATGGTCCCCAGTGCTGCGCCATCCCTTACCGCAGGAAACAGGAATAAGCTGCTTCAGTTCAGAAAGATCATAGCAGAGGAAAGTGTCAATATTTGGGAGGTTGATGCAAACGTTGCCAGTCGTGGTGCCTTTCAACCGTAAATAAGTCCTCAGGTTCAAACTCACAGCTAGAGCCACCTATAATAGAGCAGAGATATACAGGGTTAATGAATGACATTTACACAATTAAGTGCACATTATTTTAAGTAATGTTCCAGGAAATTGGTGCTAATTGGATGATTGTTGTTATCTTTCGTGCAAAGATGGGTTGATATTTGTTGTACAGTATAGTTTACAGATTGCAGAGATTTAGTTCAATAACATAAGATAAACATAAGATAAGAAGATTGTTGAAAAAAACAAACATAAAATGAACAAACAAATAAAAGAAGTGAAAGCTTCTGGAAGATAGCAACATTCATCCTTCAACTGTTATTGCATTATACTGCCCAGATACAGAAGGTGTTGGTCCTGTGAAGGGCATCATTGCTCTGACTAACTTAACTAACCCAGATGTATCTCATACATTGAATTTCATCTCTTTCAGCAGTACTTTACCTTTCCGTGCACCACCGCATGCTCTCCGTGGAGGATCGCCTTCCCTGGAGCAGACACGAATACGTCTTTGACTGTCATTTCTGTAACAGTTTGCAGAGTGAATAAATGCGTCCAGAACTGGGCAGCTTTAAGCCCAATTTGTCACTGACTGTGTTATTATTAGCTAGCTCAGTCACCTAGCTAATGTTAATCCTCTGAAGCAACAGCACGCAGATGACAACTCTGCCGCTTCATGAAGACTCAACGAATACAGAGAGTTTAAGTGAGCTGTCTTTAGTCTAAATGCATCAGGGTTAGGGGTTAGTGCTTTGCTGTGCTTTGCTTCATAGCAGCGTGGATAAAACATGTTAAAAGCACAGCCGATTCAGAGAAGGAGGGAATAACATGGGTTCGGCTCCCAGTATCCAATCAGCGCCGCAGCTTGCCGCACATATATTATGTTGTCCAATCAGCGTCCCGCGCTGTCAAACCACACGGTGAGTTGACCAATCATACGATGAAAACGAAACGCCCATAAACTACGGACACCACAGAGGGACAAAACGCGTTTCCCAATACCGTTCACCTTTAGCAGTTAGCTTCTTACATTAACATGGCATCGTTTATCATAAAACCTGCTCACCTCCGTTGTGTTGTAAGGACATGTAGGTTCTTACGCGAGCCTCAGACAAGAAACACATTGTGTTCAAGCAGAAGGTAGTACATTCATGTTCTGTTATTCATCTACTCATGTTGTATTATGTAACATTGAGTCCTATAGGCAGCTACTACACAGGGATACTTATCAAAGAAAGGCAATTTATCAAAGTGTATCGACATGGAGTCTTGTATGAAACTGAGACTTGAAACACCTGGGGACACAACAAAATACGTTGTTGTGAAACAAAAGGGGTACATGCATTTTGCCGTGTTACATTTTTCACTATAAAGTTTTTTTCAAATGTATTGTCATATTTTCTTTTCTCCCTACAGTTATGCCACTGAAGAAGACAACAGGGGACCCAAAATATACACCAAAACTGGAGACAAAGGTTGTTTTTTTAACTAGGAATCAAAACATGTTACACCACTTTGATAATAAGTATTTTTTTTAAACGAATCCATTCCTTCTTTTACTCTTTCTTTGCCCCCTAAAAGGTTTCTCCAGCACATTTACAGGAGAAAGGAGGCCAAAGGAAGATCATATTTTTGAAGCCTTGGGAAATACAGACGAGCTGTCATCAGCTATAGGGTAAAGTTTCTACTATTCACCAGTCAAATTTAACTTTTTCTATAATCTGCCTCACTGAGTCACCATGTTATGTTAATTTTACATTACAGCTTGGCTAGAGAATTTTGCCTTGACAAAGGTCACACCTTCACATATCAGCTGGACAAGGTTTGATTAGCATATTGCATTCAATAACCTTTTTTTCATTGCAGACATGCAACTGTGTATAAGATTTTCTGAGAGTATTATTCCATTAATTGCAGATACAGTGCATTTTACAAGACGTGGGCTCCAATATCGCCACTCCTCAATCATCTGCAAGAGAAAGCCACATAAGTATGTATTTACAACTGTTACATATGCACTGGCTTTACTAATACTTTAAAATGTGTCTAATGTGATTGAAGATTTAATTGATTTATTTCTGTTCTGTTTTTGTAAGGTAGAACAAAATTTGCAGCTCAGCCAATTTCAGACCTGGAGACCTGGATTGATACGTTTACTGAAGAACTGCCACCACTGACCAACTTCATTTTACCTGTAAGCCCATCTGAGCCTCTGTAAGACACTGAGTTCTCATGAGAGTAAATGTTTTTCTGTTGCACTGATACCTGAGCTTTTTGTGTCACAGTCCGGAGGGAAGGGCAGCGCAGCATTGCACTTGGCTCGGACAGTGTGTCGGAGAGCCGAACGCAGGTTGGTTGCAGCATATTCCTTGCCCTGTTTGTCGCAAAATGTCCCCCTATATCTTGCTTTTCTGGCACAGAAGGTTCTCACAGATCTTTGTTTCTTGTTATAGTGTTGCTCCAATTGTGCGATCAGGCGAGGCAGATCCAGAAGTGGCCAAGTTTTTGAACAGGTCAGTCCAGTGCTTTAAAATGAATACGAGAAAATTATGTCTGTATTTCACATCTAATAGAAATCGCATCTTTTTCCCTCAGATTGAGCGACTACCTGTTCACTGCGGCCAGATATGCAGCCATGAAAGAAGGCAGTGTGGAGACTATCTACAAAAGACCTGAATAACCAGGTTCTCACATGAAGAATAGACGTAGATCTATTTTGTTATTGTGGATGGTTGATGTTGCAGAGATTTCACAGTTTATTGATTAATTGATGAATAATTTCCAACATCTTTTTGTTACCCTGATGCAACTTTCTTATTATTATAATGTGGGAACATAAGCAGTAATAAACCTCACAGTGGCTTCAACTTTCAGACAATTCTTTTTATTTTCCAAACATTTTGTTGGTGTACAGTTACTAAAGCAGACCACCTTTAAATACTGGCCAGTATCTTGTGTTGGTTTTAAAACTATGTTTAGCCAGAGATTGAACAACTACTATGTAGATTGCTCTTTTTTCTGTAAGATGTAGCTTTACCCCAGCACATTCTCAGCCATTTTTAATACTTTAACAAACATTTGCATGTCAGAACAGTTCAGCACTTGGGGAGTGAGTGGCCTTCTTCCAACATGGCTCTGTTAACCCCCTCCCACACAGTCACAGGATGTGGCACCATCCCTGGCTCTTCTGGGACAGGGTGCTGGCCCATGTCATGAGAGACAGATTGTGATCCTCATAGGGCGGATAACGCAGATAGGTTACACACTCAAACCGTGTGCTTCTTAGCAGGCATGATTTCCTGTGAGAGAAGGTATCAAAGCTGTAGCGGCCATGGTAGGAACCCATTCCACTGGCACCTGTCAAAAAAAAGATTGAGAGTTGATTTAACAGGAAATATTATTCCATGTTTGCCATTATTTATACTATGCTGTCATTGACTTACCAACTCCACCGAAAGGCAGAGCCACCATCAGACTCTGAAGGATGCTGTCGTTTGAGCAAAAGCTACCACTAGAAGTCTCACTCATTAGTCTTGTGATGACCTGCATTATCAGAAAGTCCAACACATGATCAGAATACTCACACTACAATATTACAGTCAATATAGAGTGTCTTAACTTGAATCATACCTTGTTGTTGCTCGAATACGCATACACGCAGAGGGGTTTCTCTTGCTTATTTATGAAGGCAATTGCTTCATCTACATTGTTCACAGTCAGAACAGGAAGAACTGGGCCAAAAATGTCCTGTTGCATGATGGGATTTGATTCCGTTACTTCTGTCAAAATTGTTGGGGCTTCAGAAAGAATTAAGAGAAGTTAAGATCATTAAAGAAATGCTTTGTTTTGAAGAATTCCACACAGATAATTCTTACCAATATATTTTTCTGCTTCGATCACTTGCCCACCGACCGCCACCTTGCCAGATTTCCACAGCATGTCCTTCGTACGGTTGAATATATCTAGATTGACCATGCGGCCGTAACTGCTTGACTCTCTGGGATCAGACCCGTAGAACTGCATGAGGCAACACTTCAGGGCCTGCACCAGTCGTGCTGTGACTGTCGTGTGGCACAGGATGTAGAAAGGAGCCACCAAGCTCTGCCCTGCATTGTGAAAACGTGCCCAGGCGATGCGCTGTGCCGTGGTGGCAATGTCACAGTCTTGGTCTACATAACACGGGTTCTTTCCACCCAAAATGAGGGTGACAGGCGTGAGTGTGCGAGCTGCAGCCTGAGCAATTCTGGTTCCTTCCGACCTGTTTCCTAGGGATTGACCAGCATACACATTTCATGTAAAAAAATCATCAAATAAATACTCTCAAAAGTGTTTTATATTGAAGTTTTACCTGTAAAGAAGACATGGTCAAATTTCAGTTCCACAACTTCACGTGTGCCTGCAAGAATCACATGGAAGCATTCCTTGAGAAAAAAAGATTTTTAAATCAGATTAAATGTTATATTGTAGGTCCTTAATTTGAATTAATAAATGGTAAAACTGCAGATTCAGTGGTTATTTAATTCTCTTTGGAATCAGACCAAAGGTTGTCCTACTTCTTGGTGCAATCATACAAATAAGTCAATATGCTCAAACAAGTTAAAGAAAATACACAACCTATTTTATCAAAGTACCTACTAAGCATTTACTAGAATATTTGAGAAACAAAAGAAAAAAGGTCTGTTGTCCTTCTAGGCCATTACTCACATTGTCCAAGTAGAAGGGGATAAGGCGATGCAGGAGCTCTGCAGTGTGAGCGGTGCACTCAGAGGGGCTGATGATTGCACAGTTTCCTACACAAATTTGAATTATGAAATCATAAGGTCTGTGTGTAAAATGATATGCCATTTAAACTGATTAACTGAGTGTCTTGAGTCTCTGTACCTGCTGCAATGGCCCCTACCAGAGGCACCAGACATGTTTCCACAGGACTGCACCAGGTCCCCACGATAAACACAACCCCCAGCGGCTCACTGACCATCAGACACTCGTCTAACGTCGTGGACTACACCAATCAGAGGAGCTCAAAATTAGGTTACAGGTGAAACCGAACTCTTGTGAAAAAGACATTAGCCCACTTAACTCTTATGAAAATGTCAAGGCAGCTTAAGTTTTAATCTGCTTTGGCGGCCACAGAAGAACAGAACAATCATTTCTTTGTAGAAGTGGGACAAAATGTTCTCTCCAAAAAGGTTGTGTAAATCATTCATAATCCCAATATTTGGAAGACATATTGGAAAAAAAGAGGGCAATAGTCTCACCAGGTTTCTTTCCACATGCTGCGGCTGCATCCACTTCTTAAGGTTGTTGATGGCATACAGGGCCTCATTCTTGACGAGAATAAGTTCTGACACAACTGCCTCAAACCTTGGCTGGATGAAAAATAAAATACCGGTAATCACTAAATGGACCGTTATGTCAATTTGCATCGTCATAGTCTGATGTTTTAAAAAAGCACCATTTAGATGACTTATTCACCCCTCACCTTATGAAGGTCTTTTCCAAGAGCATCCACAAAGTCACACTCGTGTTCCTCCAGCATCCGCACCACGGCCTCCAGCTGTGCCACTCTGAAGCTCTCTTTGAGGGTGTGTCCAGCTTGAAATGTGACTCTCGCCCTTCTCAGGAGACCCTCACACTCCAGAGGGTATGTCTTCAAACAGGGCTCCCCCAGCCTGGTCCTGAAACAGCAGCCAAGCAACTAGTTTGTATAACTACAGGGCAATAAAACACATCTTCACTCCATTATTACCCTACCTTCTGCATGTTAACCGGCCATTCCTTTGACACGAATAGCACACCCTTGTTTTTCCACTCATGTTTATTCCAATCAAGAGTTCTCCACTGCTGGACCTTTCCGTTCTGAATAGAGTTAGTGTGCAGTTAAGCCAATGCACATGTTATGTAAAGCCCCAGTGGTAGGAAGAAATAGTGAAAATCCTAACAAGTTCAATCTGGTACCACAGTACATAACACCCCAGTTAACATTTTAATGCCACAAAACCAATGTTTTTGCCAACTTGCAAATACTGGTGAAAATGCTGCTTAAAACATTTTTAATTAATCTCTCTCATTAGGCACACCTTCTTTTGATTGCTGAAGTGTTTTTGTGTGTGTATTGATTTTACATATATATTACATTACATGTTACTCGTTAGACGCTTTTATCCAAAGCGACTTACATACTCAATACTGTGGGCAATCCCCACAGGAGCAATTTGGGGTGAAGTGTCTTGCCCAGGGACACAACGACATGCTGACTGCAGTGGGACTCGAACTTGCTATCCTCTGATTCGAAGATCAGCGCATTAATCCACTGCGCCACATGTCTCCCTGATATATTTTATCATTTCAGTTTTAGTAATTGTATTTTGTATCTTCTATTTTATTTATATTTGTTGCTGTTTTTTATAGAAAGGTCTTGATTTTGTGTACTAGTTTCCATGTCATGTTACCCAGTGACTAAGCAGTATGACACATCTGTTTGATTTGTCACGAAGAATAATTGAATATAATAATTAAATATTATTTTTTTTGAATTAATATTATAATTTAATAATAATTTGTTTTAGTATTATATGGGGAATTTAGCACTAACAACAATGTTTTTTCTGTCATTCAAATAGTAGTTCATTGATGGTCCCTTAGTAAAGTCCTGTGGTTAAGAGAGATGATAGAAAGTAAGTTAAGCATCCTGTAACAGCCGTCCTTCTAATAAAGAGAGCAGTGAGTGTCTGCTAATTCCCAACCTCAAACTAACTTCACCCTCAATCAGGTGATGCACAAAGCCCATCCACTGGCTCTCAGGTACGTTACCTTCGCAGCGCGTTGAACCATCGGTGTGGAGAGGGGCTCTGCGGACTGCTCATGACTTCCCGGCAGGTTCAGGTGGAGCTTAGAGGAAATACTTCTAACAGCAGCAGTATGAGTCAGACATGCGCATAACTCGCCATGTATCCTATTATACAGTGGCGAGCCGTGAGCTTTATACCTAGGCCCTCTGACCCCCACCCCTTCCCTCGAAAAAAAGGGAAAAAAAGAGTTATTACGTCACAGCTATACTTCAGCGGAATATCAAAACAACGGCCCAGGGTGCAAAACGCATCAATGACAGCGACCCTCTACCACACAAAACAACACCTGTGAACCCAATTTGTGTTCTTTGACATTGAAAATGATATTGCATTGTGTTTGTTACTTTCGTTGCAGTTGTATGTCTTAAGTGTAATTTGGCATGCTTTTATTTTGAAGGCGAGTTCACGCTGTTGACAGGAAGTTGTTGTTGCTATGGAAACAAGAAAAGTTTCACAGCGGGCGGAACTCGTCATAAAGTCCGCGATAATAAAACCCATAGATATATATAAACACTTTATTTAAATCTATGATAAGGATGGATAAAACCCACCCATTTAGAGGGAAGATATGATTGGTCAATTGTACTGTCATTTGACATTACTCTCTCGTTCAGTTCTGTGAATCGCAGAGGCCCGATATAGTAACTGACATTCAAACAGAGACTGAACAGGCAGATTCGAAGGATTTATTTATTTGGAAATGTTATTTTATTAAATCAAGTTTTTTTTCGGTAAAACTAAGGAAAAATATAACAAAAATAATATTAAAAAAATATATATTTTAAAAAAATATTTTTTTTTTTAATGTTTTTAAATATTATTTTTTGGAATATCTTAGGCCCTCACAGAGGGCCTAGAGGGCCCTGACGGATCGCCACTGCTATTATAGAAAACAAGAACATTTAGTCTTTGGGAAACGCTCAACCCTACAGCCTCCTGTCAATCACCAGCATGTCAACAACGGCTTCTGTCCCGTGCGCAGATTGTCCCGCCCTCAGCAGGTGTTTCCAATTAACTAATTAATGACATGTAAACTTTGTCAGCCAATGCTTCGATGGGGAAAAGACACTCATTGTATTGTATGGATTTTAAAGAGAATGATTTATATAATAGCAGTGTACAATATTTAACATTACAGGGAAATAATGTATATAACAAATGGACATTTTACATGGGAATCTCTGTTTTTAAACACACTCAATACTGTACTGGAGCCAGTCTTAAAAACACTTTAAGAAGAGATGAAAACTTTCACAGGGAGGGCAGGGACTTTTCAAGGATCATTTTATTATTTTAGTAGTAAAAGAGCAGATAGTCAAAGGTCAGCATCAGCAGTCCACTGGTACATTTAAAGTATAACCTACTCTTGACATCATTTTAAAACAGATGAGCGACCTCATCACGAGACAGACAAGCTTGTGAGGTATCTTTCATCTCTCCTGCACACGCTCAAGTTTAGCATGTGGTGTGAATCCATTTGCAGTGTTTCCACTTATCGCCAGAACAGATTAAAAGGAGAAAAGCTGGAGCAAGATCCTCCTGAGTGATTTGTCAGATCTACAATAGTAAATCTCATTAGACTGCAGGTAAGTTCAGTACAACCAGTGTTATATATAATTATTTGCAAAACTTCTTTTTTAATTTTCACACAAGGTTGGCCATGATATTACTAGTTAGAAACATGACCTTTATATTCTAAAGCTTGTGTTACTTATTAACAAGTATCAATACTCCTTCAGGACACATAACACCTTTTGCATAATAAAGAACTTGGTTAAGATTAGATTTATTTTCTTTTGTTCACACTTTCTTTGAAAGTTGCAGTCCATGTTCTGGTAAATTACTAATGATCTATTTGAACCCTGTGTTAAGTAATATTTAGGCTGATAAGGTCCCAGGTGTGCAACAATCCGAGGGAACATCAAATCGAGCAGTCACATTTTGGTTATCAAACCGGTCCATGACATCATGTTGAGAGGTTTTTACACCCCAGACTCTTTTTCCACATGGCTCAAGAAGATCAGAGGACATCGCAGTGAAACCCTCCTTGGTTGTTGTTGTTGTTGTTGTTGCAGTGGTTGTAGAGTAGTTGTTTTTTTTCCACTTTTTTGTTAGTAGTAGCAGAGAATAAGTCCAGGTATATAGCCCCCATTTTTGTATGGCTTGTTTCCAATATATGTGGTAATTGGTTAAAATAAGAGCGCAATGGGGATGACGTTATGAGGCACTCAGCGTTACTAAAAGGTGTAGTGAGATTTCAGTTTTACTATTATTAAGTATGAAGACTTACATGACTACTCCTCATTCTTTAGGAGTAGAGGTCAAATACAGATGTGTGACAATGAACAGCTGTGTCTGCTTTACCAGGCAGATATAAATAGTGCCCAAACATTTCCAGTTTCTTTTTTTACTCAAAAGTAAAAAGCTACAGCAAGGACATCTTTTCTAAATCAGACAACAGGAATCCGATTTCTTTTTTGCGTAAATTCTGCTGCTTCACCAGAACAGAGACTGATGTTAGATAACCAGATGAGATCATAAAAACCAGAGGGCCAATGTCTATCTCAGATGGCTGTGGCGTCTTTAAGTGGGGAGAAATGGAGTGAGGTCAAAATGATTTTCCTCGTAAATGGGACATAATGTAATCAACACAGGATTACAGCTGTGAGCCACTCCTCCTTTGTTGAGGTCGAACACAAGACACTGATTTGTCTTCCATTTATAAAAGATGCATTATGTTCAGCATGTTTAAGACTCATCCAATATCAGCTAAAAGTTGCTTTGATAATGGAGTCCAAGCTTGTAAGTTTATTAACAATGCATTGCTTGGTTTCACTCGAGTGAGTCCACCACGTGTATAATGGCTTGCATTGAGTCTGTATTGCTTTCCAGTTCGCCTAAAAGGGAGTGTTAGATCCAAATGTGATTCTGTTAAGCCTGAGAAACAGAGATCCAGCCACTGTATGTCTGTATTTCATCAAGTTAAATACACAAGATATTGATTTTTGGGAGTAGAAAAGAGGGATGCTAACAATTAGATTGTGTTGCAGAAACAGCATCCCCTTCGATGTGAGGGAGTGGGCTGAAGTAGAGCAGAGCTCCTCCAGTTATCAATAGAGAAAAAAGGAGAGGTATAGATTCTCCATGATTCCCCTTTCGTGTAGTTGATCCCCTCTGACTGGTCAGAATCCAGTCCAGGTTTGCTGAGCCTCGTACTCGGCCCAGGCTGCTGAACACAGCTCTCCTGTGAAGATTGTCTTGATGCAAATGAGTTAGGAGAGCTCAAAGCCTGTGTTCATACTGATAGCGTAGCGCAGTTTGTCGCGCAAGATGCTCTTCTTGCTGTAGTTGGGCAACTTGAGCAGGTTGAAGCATGTTGATGAAGTGGGAAGTCGACCACCAGGCTCCTTCTTGCGGATTGTAAAAAAGCCCCTAAGAACACTTCCAAGTGTGTCTCCGGTGTCCTAGACACATGAAATGCTCTGTTAGTACAAATGTCCCACATGAATGCGTAACACATTTCAAGCTCCATCTATTTTCTTCTTTTTTACGCCTACCTGATCATCTGAAACTTCCACACAGCGGATGGAGAAAGGTGGTTTGAGGTAGGCAAAACCTAGAAGTGGTGGCCTGGAGCAGCTGGTAACAAACTGTAAAAACATACACCAAAATGAATGATACAATCTTAAACCACTGGTAAAAATAAAACAGCTTTTGATTGTGACAGTTACAAACAATTTACTTTAAGGAACATAGCCCTCTCTTCAGAGGTGAAGTCACTGGACAGGATGTCCCACAGCCAGATGATGACCCGGTGGCTGCTGTGAAAACCTCCATAGTAGACGGTGTGTTTCCTGAGAAAGAGAGGTGAAGACAACAAGGATTACCATCTATGTCTACAGAAGCATAGATGAAGGCAAAACCTTACTGTACAGCCAACAAAGGGTTTGATATAGGAGACTTCTGAATTAAGGGGAAATTCCTTCTAGATTTGCGACACATTTACTGAGAAAATATAAATAAAATGTCAATTACATTGAGTATACGGTTGAAGAAGTAATGAACGAAGAATCATTTAAAAGTCTGAAATGTCCCTTACTTGAGGTCATCAAGATCAATCTCAGCATTGTCTCCAGCGACAAGACGCTGAACCTCAGGCGTGGAAAACATGTGCAGCCACTCTGGGTTAATGATACTGCGGAAACCCCGAATGAAAGCTGCCGTTTGCTCCTTAATCTGCGTGTGCATCCTGAAGTGAGCCATGAGGTGAATGTAGCTGATCCTGTAGGAAGTGGTAGAGCTTAGATCAGACGTAGACACTGATTTGTAATGACTTCTCAACAATCAGAAAGATTCAAAACCGGTTGGTACCCCACTCTTTTTTTCAATTGTGTTTTTGGATTATGTATTATTGACATACTTGTTTTCGTTGGACACTGTCATGGTTTTCCCCCCGGGTATCAATTCATGACAGACAAGCTGTAAGGGAATATAAAAAGGAGCTTTTAACTGATTAATTTCTATATTAAAATCCACATAAATCCACATATTATGTTCTTACCTGGCCCATTACATCCTCATCATAAGATAAGGTCAGTCCAAGATCGCCTATATCTCCATCGTAGCGCTGAAAAACAAATAAAATAAAAGTTATGAGATGAAAAGGGGACACATTAGTAAAAAAACTAAATGTCCAAGTGTAATTCTAGCCGACCTTGATGGAAGTGAGGTTTTTGTAAAACTCAGAGTCCAGGGAGGGCAGCTCGTCGATGGAGCTGTAGAAAGTGGTGTGGTGGTGACCCATGACCTGACTGAGGAAGAAGGAGGCAAAGGGGACGTCCACAACGAGACCCTGAGGATACAGAAGTCACAGTTACACATTCGCCCAAGATGTTCATGGAGAGGTGACCAAATGAGGATTTTTTTTCAGAACGCACAAACATACCTCATATACGGCTTTCCCGAGCATCTTCCCCACAAACTCAAACAGCTGCAAATGGTTCTCATGGATGTAGGATGTGGGTGAAGGATACAGCCTTTCGTTTCCACTCGTAGTCTATGGGAAAAAAATATTGATGTCACACAAAACAGTGAAAATCAATGTCAGCAGCAGGAGTGCCATGATAAAAAGGGCTTTTCTATTTGCCTGACTTACTTTAAACAGGTTGAGGGCAGGATTGAACACTTTTTTAATGATCTCCTCGAGAAACTCTTTGAACACACCATCCTGATCGATACCAGCCTCGTCTACTCCCAGATCGTTGACAAACTTCACACGAATGACGCCTTTTATGGAATTTGGTGGTAATCTGCGGAGCTGGTCATATCCATCCTTAGGACAGGGAAATACTGAGTGTTATTCTGGAGAACTAACACCCACTTTCTTGCTCTCTTTCAAAAAATAAATCCGTTGACTCCATACCTCTAACATCCGTGAGCGACGAATGGTAATATGGGTGACATGTGGTGAAGCAGAGTTTGTTTCTACCAATCCTAAACTTTCCTTTTCCTTGGTGACGATGTTCCTGAACAGCAGCACTCTCTAAAATCAAGAGGCAACGTTATTAAACAACTGAACATGATAATGACACTCTTCAAAGAAAGGAACCCTCTTTTACTCACGTTTTTATGTGGAATGACATGTGGGATGTACTGCAGTAGAAGCTGGGCTCTTCTCTTGCCTTTCTCGAGCTCTTGAAACAAGAGGCTAGGCTTCAGGTCCCTGAATGCAACACAGGAGAAATATTTAAAGGTGAGTTTCTAGATGTAATCACAAAGCACAAACAGGAGGCCGGACATTAACATCTATTGAATGTGTACTTACTTGCGTAGCCAGTGGTCATCAGGGGTGAATCGTCGCCTGCAGTCCCGCTCATAGAGAACCATCAACCAGCCATGAACACTGTGGAACAACTCCAGTTTCTCACCCTTAGCATTTTCTGTTCAAAACAAAACATTTTTTTTTAGAGATGATCTTTTCAATCAAGCACTATAATATATTTTTTGAAATCTGTAAGATTGCACACTCACCTAAGATGCCATCCCATACCATCTTGTACACAAATGTGTTCAGAAATGAGGAGATGGTGAGGAGTTCCTCGATCTTGAAAGATGTTTGTTCTTCATAAACTTCAATGTCATCCAGAATTCTGTGACACATTAACAGGGTGTCATTAAATGATTTCGCTACATGGGGCATCTTACAAATAGCAAAAACATAATATAGTTAATAATCAGTCAAATTACGTGATCAGGTGCCGGGAGCAGTCACAGAAGAGCATGAGCATAGCCAGGAGCTGCTTGGACTCCTCAGTGTCGTTGTTCAGACACTCCATGAAGAGTTTGAGGCCTCCCTGGGGACCGAGCTCACAAATGAAGGCCCAAAGCTTGGGCAAAAGTTCATCAAGATGTGTCAGACCTGCAGAGAATGCACAGTTAAATACTCCATGATGAACACAACAGGATATTTCCAAAACACTTGTATGGTGTTAAAATGTTGGTACTGACCGGTGAGTATCTGGAGTCGTATTTGCGTTAGAGTGGACAGAGCGGTCTGGTAGAGCACACAGATGCTGCACACCTTCTGAACTTCAGCTGAGTCCACTCGCTTTCCTCCCACTGGTTTCAGGATGTTTCGAACAGAAGCAGACTTCTGAAATGCTCGCTTGAAGAGGTCTGTGAGCACAAACAAACAACACACAGGCATGTAAGAACATTTGAGAACCTCTTCAAACTCAACAGATTGTGATTAACCATAATATGTAGGAATATGTTTGACTTTATGACTCACTTTTCACTGGTAGATTGTTTTGCGATGTGCTAGGCTGCGGGGGTGGAGGAGTGGGCTCCTGACTCTCCAGCTTTTTAGAGAGGACATCGCTGAAGAGGGTCCGAATAATAGAAACACCCCACAGGTACTGAAGCTGTTTAGTCACCAGCGGCATGGACTCATTCAGACTACAGGGGGCGGGGAACAAGGAGGCGAGGGAGACAAAGTCAAGTATGCAATCTGTTGCTTGCAGAAAGTACACAAATAACTATACTTAAAGCAAATATATAGTATTTCACTCACCCGTAGTCTACGGTTTGGGAGAACCAGCCCAGGACAGGGTGCCAGTGGGTGAGGTTGGACTTCTTTTGGGATACATATCTCTGACAGTAGGACAGCATGTCCGTCAGATCCTTCACAAAATGGTTGGCCTCCTCTTCCAGGACTTTCTCACTAAAGAAGCCCAAGTGAATCAGGTTGCCTATCAAATAGTAGAAGATGCAGTCAGCAATGATACAAGTAACAGTTCACAGGACATTCTATCATTTAGGTGCAACTAGATTACATCAGTGATGCACATATTCATCTAAAATACTTTACCAAGTAGGCAGAGTGTGTGGCTCCCCTCCAGACACACACAGATGTCCAAACACTGTTCCTCCCGGCTCAGAAAAAGGATGAACTTCCGCAGCAGGTCATGCGTGTGCATGGACGCCATACACTGTTGAGACAGAGCACATATTATAACCTGCTCTTTAACAGTTCAAAGTAGTATATACAATAAGAACATGTAATATGACAAAACGTTTACCTCTGGAGTAAGCACACTGAGGTGAGACACGACTGCAGGAACTGACATGATGTGAAGGAGGAATGATCTTAGCAGGTTATCGGAGAAGTGAGCTGCAATGACCGGCCTGGAAAATAATAGGTTTAGTTAAAAGGACAGCCTGAAATATAAAAACAAAAACTGAAAATAGCAGAATTGGATATAACAAGTCTGCTCTGTTTCATGTATAGAATCTCTTGTCTTTATGTCAATGCTGCATGGTGCTCAAACATAGTCAAGGTTGATGGACAGTGTTTCCCTGATGATGAATGTCAAATGTTATGCCAGAAATATTATCTGCCCGGAGAATTTTTGGTGCCGTTTACATTCCTTGTGGTGCAAAATAAAATAAAAGGTACTACAGGAATGTACCAAGCCCACAGTTTTTATTTTTGGACTAAAACTGCATTTCTGTGCAACAGTGTGGCAGAATGATAATAAATGATCCTATTTTTTCTTAATCTTCTTTTTCGAAAAGCAGTTAGAACTATCGATTTACCAACGCGCAGCTCACCTTAATGACAAAGAGAAGATAGCTGTGAGGGTGCCTTTGGAGAGGGATGGTTTACTTCGAGCCAAGCCATTTGTCAACAAGATCTAAACAAGAAATGTTAGGATGACAAACAATGAGCATTTTTATTAAAATGACTGCTGGGACTAAATAATAACATCGATGTCCAAACTGCTTCATTGAATCTTTGAAAAAAGTATGAGCTGTAATACTGAACCTGCAGTATGGAGTAGAATCCCTTTTGATTGAGATGGCCCATGATATTTTCACAAATCCTCGTCAAAGCGGGTCTGAGAGCTTCTCCTAAAACAATAAGTGGGAATGAATTGTGTTTTATCTTTGCAGGAAACATGTCCTGCAATAACAACAGATATGTTTAGGACCACATCAGATGATTTGAGACTTACCCTTCCCTCTGACTATCCGCCAGGTTGAAGTGTCTGTGAAAGTCACCAGCATGCTGAGGTACAGCGTTATCATTTTGTTGTCCTGAAGTATGTCAGGCTGCATGTGAAAAAATAGAAAGAGATATGTCAAATAAAGCCATAAAATCAAAATGCATTTAACTGTGTAAAGTCGAGACTTACCTTTAATTTTTTCAGTAGTTGACAGCAGATCCACAGCACATCTTTTATCTGTTTGAGCCAGGGAATGGTGAGGTCTTTGGAGAGAGCCAAGGAAACATACCAGACCTGAGGGGCCAAGGTGAGAGAACAGCCACTGAGACTAGAATCACATTTAAAGGATTGTTAATGTATGGATGGTATAAAACATTTTTCACTCACTTTGGGTTCATTTTCAACCTCCATGCTGGCAAGGATTGCACGGCAGAGCTTCTCAAACATCTGTAGAATCTAGAGAATTAGAGTCATTTGAGTGACACAGCCAAGACAAGTGTATACACTAATACTGTGTTTTGTCCTTAAAAGTGTTCACCAAGGTAAGCCTTACCATTTCTTAAAATAAGCAATATTATGCAAATGTTTTTCCTGTGTATTAAAGATTGTTATAAACTCACCATCTTATCCTCTGCGCGATATACAAATAGTAATTTCCGAGCGATTTTGAAAATTGAAAGTGCATTTCTTTTTGATGTCCCAGTTTCAGAAGCTTGAAAATAGTCATCGACCTCTTGCCTGATGAGAAACAGAGAGGAAATATTGAGATGGTGATTACAAGAGAAATACATATTTTACAATTTAGTCATGCAGTGCTAGGCAGTAATTCAATAATTATGATGAATTGTCATGTTCCAATTGCATCAAACAGTAATGACATTCATACATTATACACATGGTTCCATTATATGGTATGTGATATGGTCTTAATTGATAGTAACAAGCATTTAATAACACCAACTTCTCAAAAAATATTATGTGAAATATTTTAAACTTATGTAGTTTTTGCACTAGTGCTTGATTTAATGAGAAAAAGTATATAATACAACAACATTAGGCTTTACGATGTGGTTATTTCATATAATACTTATTTATTGAATTACTAGAAAATATGCTGTGGTACACATTCTTGTTAAGATATAAAATAAACTATATGGAAATAGTAGATTTTGGCTATATCAACCATCCATATGTTCCTACATGCATACACAATTCAAAGACCTTTAAATCACAGATAAATAGTTATGTAATCTTGAATCAATAAGGTCGGAGTGTACCGTATTTGTTTCTGGAGTCTGCAGCGACAGAGGAATCTCCGGACCAGGGCTTGCATGAGGATTGCTGATTTCTCCTTGTCCTTGTGTCCCCTTCTTTCCTCCCTGGCCTGCCTGGCTTTGTCCAGGAACTCAGACTTGGAGCTTTGAGTTAAACTAAACATTGTGCACCCTGGAGAAGAATAATTAACAATTTACTGATCATCCGTAGGCTTGCATTGCTTATATGTTGACAGTGGTATCAGAGCACATGTATGCGCTTCATGAACATCGTGATAATACAGCAGCCCTACAACACCAGCAGATCCTCACAGTGTTTTGATTGAACTAACCCTGCGATGTTCTTCAGTTGAAGATTTTCTCCGACCTTTAGGCTCCCCTGTCGCTATACCTCCTCAGTCATTTGGTTGTCCCTGGGATCCGAGCGCAGGTAAGCCAAAAATAAAGATGAAGACTAACTTCCCATCTCTGGAGCAAAGGGAAACACGGGAAAGATGGAGCTGGGATAGTTAGCACACAGGGCTAGTTCGCTTATAGCCGACGTGTTACTGTCTCACGGATAACCTTTTCACGATCATTCAGTATTATTTGTCATCGTTGTGGGGTTAGAGTTGATCCTGTATCAATGACAGTCTGAAAAACACAGGGGACATACCGTTTTGAAATGTAAACATTGAGAGGAGATCTGTACGTTGACTGCAGCCATTAATCCCCTGTGTCGCACTAAAATTAGTCCGGGTAGTGTTTGTCTATGTATGAATCGTTATATAAAAAGTACTTTTCAATAAAATATTTCAGGGATGGCAAACATTATTTGTTGTCCATTTTATTACAAGAATAAAGTCAAAATAAAAATAAACAACCACAAAAACAGCAATGAAGCGTTTGTCCAGAGCGTTGGGTGGGTGGCGGGGGGACTGTTATCACTGTTACACTCTCGTTAGCGGAAATGTGGAGGCTAAGGCTAATGTTATTAAAGTTATACTCTTCGGTGTGTCAATACAAAGTATAAGGGAGGAAAGTAGTGTCTAGAGACAAGCTACATTTGTACTAATGGCACATGTTATCCCACCTAGAATACTCCGGTAACACTGAGCCGTCTGACAAATACGGTCCCTTTAAACAGAGCAGATGACGTCACATTTATAACTGCGCAGCGGCGGACCGGAAGGAAGTGGGTGTTAGCTGACTGACGTTAGCAAGCTACAGTTATAAAGTCTGCTGCGGCTTCTATGGTAAATATACTTCTGTTTTATCTAAAGACAATTACAAACAGACCCATACCGTTGTGTAGATACAGTTGTTTACAATTGTCTCCGTAGCAATATGTATATCGTCTGCCATATCAATAACTTTAGTTGATGCTAACTAGCTAGCTAGCTCAAAAGCGGTGCTGGCTAAAATCAAATTACTACTTACTGGATTAAAGGATGATTAAAGGTTCAGTGTTTGATCCTACAACGAGAGACTAAGTCGTGAATAGTCGTATACATGTAATAACGCTTTTTCTTGCGTTTTGTAAAAGGATAGCAGGCAGGCGCATAGTAAAAGTCTGTTCCGATGTCTTTTAATTTCCATTGCCCTATTCCAGTTTATCATGACAGTCCGAACAAAACGTTGAATACTAAAGAAAAGGGAATTATCTTCGGAAGTCAGAGGTGGAAGAAGTACCTGAGTGTAGGAATACACAAAGTCCTGCATGCATAGGGTTACTCAAGTAAAAGTATTAAAATAAACATAAAGTACTAAAAGTAAAAGTACTCATTATGCATATTCGCCTAAATTCAGAATAATATATATTATATGTTTTATAATTATTGATGCATTAATGTGTTTTTGAAAGCTGGTAAAGGTGCAGCTAGTTTTAATGACTTGGTATGCTGCAGGGTAGCTTGTGGATTTACTTTTGTCTTTTTAAATGTTGATTATATTTCACATTAGTCATCCATATCTGCAAAGTAAATATTAAATAACATTAAACATTAAATAAATATAGTGGAGTAAAAGTACACAATTAACCTCTAAATTGTAGTGGGGTAGAAGTACAAAGTAGCAACAAATTGAAATACTCTAGTAAAGTACAAGTACCTCAAAATTATTTTATATATTTATTGTGTATCGTAAAAGTGTTGCTAAAGTTCTTAACTGTCAAACCTTTGTCCGAAGTACAGAGTCTCAAATAAAATACTTGGATCACCACATTTATTCTAGTCATTTTGCAGATTCAAAGACTGAAATGGTGATGTATAATATATATACTTTTTCAGGTTGTCAACAAATCTAAAAAAAAAAACTGAAATATTTAAAGATGTGTAAATGAAATGCAAAATGTTCCTTCATAACAATCAAGATTGACACATTTATTCTGAGTCAATATAATAACACTGTCCTGCGGCCATAAACGCTTGTGCCTATTTTAAAATGTATCCCTATACTTGTGGCTAGGATTTAGTAAAATCACATCTTTAGCAACGACAAATGGTTTGTCCTTTTAATGGTTTAAAAGTCGCCAAATATTAGGAGACGGACTAGTGCATTGGTGTATTCGTTAAAAACAAAACATGTCCGCCCTTTCCTTAAAAAATAGCTACCTAACATTAACATAGACCTTTGTAGTAATCATTTGTTTCCACTCTGTTCAGTTAACAAGCTAATCCAGCGACACTAGATCCAGGTGTCACTCTGTGTTTGACCTTGTTCTGTCCTAGGAAGAGATGTCAGGAGAGAGTGCGGTGAGCACGGCAGTGCCGGCAGCTTCAAACCGGACTACATCCTTCAAAGGCTCCAGCCCGAGCTCGAAATATGTGAAGCTAAATGTGGGTGGAGCACTGTACTACACTACAATGCAGACACTAACCAAACAGGACACCATGCTCAAAGCCATGTTCAGCGGCAGGATGGAGGTCCTCACAGACAGCGAAGGTGAGCTTTTGGTGAAAATCATATTAGCATGGCTTATGTTAGCCCTCCTCTGGCCTTGATCTATTACTAACTTATGTTTCATTGTTTCATATCCACAGGTTGGATCTTGATTGATCGCTGCGGGAAACATTTTGGAACAATCCTTAACTACCTTAGAGACGGGGCCGTGCCTCTCCCAGACAGCCGGCGGGAGACCGAGGAGCTGCTCGCTGAGGCCAAGTATTACCTCGTACAGGGCCTGGCTGATGAATGCACCGCGGCCTTGCAGGTACTTAATGATAAACGCATATTTTGTCCATTGTGATATCTTCAGAACTGTCATTAAATTAGCTCCACAGAACCATTAACAAGTCATACATTTTTTTGTATATTTCTGAAATTCCTTAGCGCACTAACTGAAAGATAGTACGTTTTTTATGAAACAATTATAAACGTATCTGCTTGAAAGGTTAAAAGAATGTAGTCTTATTTATTGCCTGGGGGGTTTCATGTCCTCCTTCCTCTTTGCTACTCTGTTCCACCAGATGGCATCCTTCAATGTATAATATACTGTGTGCCAGCTTTGAGGTGGATCTTTTTTAATGGAAAAATCAAATGTTATTCTTTTTTTCCTACAGAACAAAGAAAGTTATGAACCCCTTTGTAAAGTGCCTCTAATGACATCATCTAAGGAGGAGCAGAAGCTTATTGCAACCTCGAATAAGGTACGTTCTGTTTTCTAAATAATGTGCCAGATTTCCAAGGGAAAATGTCAAGGGAATTTCTTTCGCTTATTTAAAAAAAAAAAAAACGTTTGTTTCCACAGCCTACTGTCAAACTGCTGTATAACCGAAGCAACAACAAATATTCATATACCAGGTGAGTCCTCCTTCACTGATGTATGGAGCTAACATGTTAAAGAAAGAACGTCATTTACCGAATTCCTAAAAGTTGTCTAAATAATGAACCCTATTGTATTTCCTTTCTTTTCCTCCAGCAATTCTGATGACAACATGCTGAAAAATATTGAGCTGTTTGACAAGCTGTCTCTGCGGTTCAACGGCCGGGTGCTCTTCATCAAAGATGTGATTGGGGATGAGATCTGTTGTTGGTCCTTTTATGGTCAGGGGCGTAAGATCGCTGAAGTGTGCTGTACCTCCATTGTTTATGCCACAGAAAAAAAGCAGACAAAGG
This sequence comes from Trematomus bernacchii, assembly GCF_902827165.1. Taxonomy (NCBI): domain Eukaryota; kingdom Metazoa; phylum Chordata; class Actinopteri; order Perciformes; family Nototheniidae; genus Trematomus; species Trematomus bernacchii. The sequence continues at coordinate 493,175 of NW_022988176.1, forward strand.
TACAAAAAAAAAATATATAGATACTATGTACTGTATATGCATGTTGTATGCCCTCCTTAGAGTTTGCTGCGCTTTTGCAAGCATACAACTACAGTTTGTTCTCTCACTAATCTCTGGTGTACCACTCTCCTTCAGGTGGAGTTCCCTGAAGCACGAATCTATGAGGAGACCCTCAACATCCTCCTGTATGAGTCCCATGATGGGAGGGGTCCAGACAATGCCCTGCTGGAGGCCACAGGGGGCGCTGCAGGACGATCTCATCATCTGGATGAGGACGATGAGCGAGATCGAATCGAGCGAGTTCGTAGGATTCATATCAAACGACCGGACGACCGCACACACCACCACCAGTGACCTTCCTCCTTCCACCCGTCAGCTGTGTCTCTGACCTGGACAGCCTTTGCACCACGCTTGTGCCTTACATCACCCAGCGCCCTTTCTGTATCACTTCCACTCTTCTCTTATTTTAGCAGCTTTTACTCCAGGAGACTCCTTTGAGATGCGTGTTATCCAACCATGTGTGCTGATGAAGTGATTTTGTGTTTGTTTGTGTGTCATCTTCATTGTCTGACCGGCTGTATGAAGTGTTTTGTTCTCTGTTTGTTAGTCATGATAACTTTTCTCACGGTTTTATTTTAGTTTGCAGAACCCATTACACATGGGTATTTGCATCAGGTATCCAGTTTTAAATGATAGTGGAAACAAGAGATATTGTATTGTTGGTATACATCTGTTATTGGAGGTCCTCATTAGATCCAAAAGAACAAGAATTATATCATGTAAGCAACTCAAGATAAATGTACTTTTTTTCCCTCTTACCATGGTTCTGACCGGTCCACTGTAAGATCACCAGTGGATTTACCAGGTGGTGTTCACATTGTAGCCACATGGTGGCAATATTTTACTCTTGAAAACTCCTAAAAATGTTACCAAGGCTAGTATGTAGCCTGCAGATAATGGCGATTACATTTTAAAATTGTAATGTTTTGATAAATGTAAGATATCACAGGTGGATGCAACATTTCACTGTATTGCTTCTGTCACATTTAGTATTAACATGTATGCATTTTCCCTTCACTCCACTAAATGATGATTATGTTCAGTGGAGGAACCTGAGCTGTGACCTTAGGTGTTAAATGTACTGGGGTGAATGATGGATGCTGAGGTTGAGCTGAATGACTGTAATCGGAGATCTCCCTGGCAGGAAGGGAATCCTGTCTACACGCTTTTAACAGGGAGCGAAATTAGACCTGTCCTTCATCGCCGCATTCATCAGAGAATGTACTGTTTCCACACAATCAGTTTTAGTTGAAATATGTCTAGCAATCACAGTACTCGTAGGTCTGTTGTACAGAAGTGAACATATATGTATGTTTTATATTTATACATACTTTATCACAAATAAATTTCTACAAACATTTATTTGTTCTGTTTCTACTTTGCATCATATCAGCGAACGTACAAAATTATCATACAAATGGCTTCATTTTGAGGATCAAAATTGCACAAAGCAGTATCTGAATCGTTTGTTTTGCATTAAAATAGTTTTGTAGATTGAAATGTTTGATTTGCTTTGAACTTCAATGATCAAAATAGCAGACAAGCCCTCTCTTTACAGAGAATGATGTTAAAACGTTAACCTTGTAAGAATGAGATTGTCTGTAGTGGAAAAATACACGTGTCCTTTACTTATGTGACTAGATGAGAAACAAAGCTGTACAACAAAGCAACTTCTTCCTTGGTTTCTTTAGTGCTTCTGGCCAGGTGTGTTTTCTGTAGACATGTTGATCTCCCCTCAGGGGTCTTCTAATGAAATATGCAGGGGCTTCTTGTGTGTCGCCTCAACCCCACACAAGTTACCGTGTCCTAGCCCGAGTGGCAACCTGCAGTGAAGAAAACACTTTATATTACATTTCATACTTTAGTGTGTAGCTTAATCTGAGAGCAGAGCATCATACAGTATAACACACTCTTCATCATCAGCAAAACACACGGTGCACTCTTCATCATCATATAACACACGGACGGTGCACTCTTCATCATCAGCAAAACACACGGTGCACTCTTCATCATCATATAACAGCACACGGTGCACTCTTCATCATCAGCACTGGTCTCACCACCATGAGGTGTCCGTTCTTAGCCTTGAACACCATGGGTTCCTGTCCGAGGCTGAAGTCCACCGCACTCTCTTTCCCTGCCTGGATTTCAATCTTGATGCTGAAAATCGAAACACAAATTATTTTAGATTGAAGCACATCTCAAATCCAACCTCTTTGAATACTTCTTAATGCAAAACACTAAGGGCATAACAATTATTTTGCACATTTAAACATACATTCAGACAAAGTGTACTACAGAAAACATTTGTCTTAGTGATCAAGTCAGGAAGTTTCAAAGTGAGTATATTTGTTCAAAGTCACCCTATTCACCTGTCTCAAAATGGATGACATTTTAAAATTAATATTATCTTTAAGCCGTTCTTTCCAAATGCATTTTTTTAAATCTCATTCTGAGCCAATAAGCTACACTAAAGTAGACATGACATACAACAACCTTTTCCATGTAATGTCTTTCTCTATTACAAAGCATTTACCGAAAAAGGTTGTTTGTATGTCATTCATAGTCCGATTTATAAAACATTTATACAAAATTCTTCCTAAAACATGGTAAAAATGTGTCTTTTTAAATGGCTGTTGACAGCATTATTATTATTTGTGGAATGACAAAGAGATATCCAAAATCCACCCTGTAGAAAAGTTTGTCTGTAATGAGTTATGAAATGAAACAATACTTAAACCCGGCTTTATGCAGTGTTCGGATTTCTGTTCAATAAAATAATGCAAATAAGCATATATTCAATACATACCTTTTTACAAAGAATATGATCTGTTTGTAAGCAATTGATTTTATAAGATTAATTGTGTTTTTGTATTTGTTAAAACTTGAACCCCATTCTCAGCAGTGTCTCCGCACAGACTCACCTGCCCTGAACCACTTTGACTGAATTCTGTTTGTTAGCAATGAAACAGAGTTTGGTCAAAAACTCAAACAAATGGTCGCACTGCATCAGAAGGTCCCCCTGAAACAATTAACAAAAGTGTACTCTATTAGATCAATTGAACAAACAAATACTTCACATAACCAGTGATCTGTAAGTGAATAATGCAAATGCTCCAGTGATGGCAGTGTTGTCCGACTCCACCTTATGTGATCATTTCCATTCATACCATAATAAAGCTTTCCCAGTTGAAGTGAAAAACAGGAACATTCTGATGATCTCAAATATCTCCTGCATGCATACCTTCTGTTTAGGGTCCTCACATGTTATGTGCAGCACAATGATGCCGTCTGTCAAGTTACTGACCGAAATACCTGAAAAATAGTCAAATAAAGACACGTATATTTGAAAGAATTTCCCTAAAGGCGAAACACATATTATTTCATTGTCCTGACCTTTGAGAGAGGTGTACAGCACTCTCTGTTTGATCTTGGCCTCCTCTATCACGTAGGCAGCCGTCTGTGTGAGGACGAGCTGTCGCGGCCTTGGTTTGAAACCATTCCTGTTATATTTAATCACCGGGACACCGTACTACAGAAACACAGAACATCGCACAGTTAGTTACGTTCCATGTGAGACTGTTTCTTCTGGGTTTAAAAGGATTTTGATCACCTTAATGTGCTCGTTGCGAATCGTCTGCAGAACCCTCATGTTTATCTCTTGTTCACCTGGAGGTAATACATTTAGTTCAATTGATGAATAAAATGTGAAATGTGTGAATGTGTCACTACTTACTGATTCTGGTGTCCACGAAAGGCTGAGCGATACTCTGTGGATAGCTCTCCTTTTTTCCCTTGAAGATGGAGCTGGTGAGAAACTTCAGTTGTAACTAAAAGAAACAAAAACATATTAGGTTTTAATTTCAAGATAATATGAAGTTTTTTATAATGTATTTACATGTGTGTCACCTGGGCTTTTTTCTGGGGTGTGATTCCTCGCACATACTTCCGCACCATTAGACGGTAGTGAAGCACACGCAGTATCTCAGATGTCTGACAAAAACAAAACAAATTAGCACGAAGTCAAAATAGAAGCTAAGCTCTAATCTGGTTGACAATGAAGTAAGTTAATCATGTTACCTCTGCCAGGACTGCTGGTGGAGTTTGCCAGGTGGTTTTATCCAGCACCGTCTTTGGCAGGTTGCCTTTGAGCCTGTTCAAGTAATTTTGTCTCACAAAGGCCAGGTACTCCGAGTTATCCGTGTTTTTTAATTGCCCCCTGTTCATGTAACCTTTGATGAATCTAAAAATGATTGAAAATGCTGTTATATTGAATGTGACAGTAAGCCTGAGGAGTCGTGTAATGACATGTCTTACTTCTTGATGACTTTCACAGCCCAGGCTCTCTTATCTCGCTCCTTCCTAGCCTGCACGCCTCTCCAGCAGGTTTCAATCTTGGTGGCTAAGGATATAAACATTTGTATTTGTATAGTGTGTAATTTTCCTTTATTTATATAATAATATCATGCACTGTGGCGTTTACCTGCTTCTTTCTGTTTTTTAAATTCTCCCTTTGCTTTGTATCCTTTGTATTTGGCCTGGAGCCTCGTTGCTGCAAATTCAAAGAACAAATAAGTCACTTTTTGACATTTGTTTTCGACTAGAAATGACTGGAAATTAAATACATTATATTTGCACCTACCCAATTCATGTTTACATCTCTCATAAGCATCCTCTGTGGCATAAAGTGTCCTCGGGTGGCGGATGAATATTTTGGTACTATAACAAAGGAACCCATGTGAATGTTTTCATTACTTCTTAAGTATGTTTTTGTTCTGTTGTTATTAGGAAGTGCTCTCCTCACCGTCCCATCTTGTACTCATTTGGCATGTAGCCGAGATGTTGAACCAGCACTTCCACTCCATCAGCAGGCATTCCTCTCCAGTGAGGCCAGGTGGCTGGGCACAGGGGTTTATATCTGCAAGATGCACCAAACAACCCTCTCAGTAAGTTTTAACTGCACTGGAAAGAAACTACTCAACCAAAGGGTTTTCATTTAAACATCAAGTACAGGGTCAAAGCTCTGTGGTCCTTCATACCGCTTTAAGAAGACTTCATATTTGCGTCTGTACGCAAAACCCGCTCTTCTGACCCTGAGGTGCTCCAACAAGCCCAGGTACTTCACCTGGTGCCTGATCAGCGCTTCGTCAAATTGACCTGCATGAGAGAGGAGAGACTCAGATTGAAACATCTCCATCCTGTTCACAAAATGGCTTCATGTGCTTTCTATTAGCTCCAAGTACCTGGCTGCTTGGACTCGTTGGATTTCAGACAGCGTATGTACCAGGCCTCTTTAGCCATGAGGATCTCTGTCAGCTTCAGCAGGCTGCTCTTAAACTGGGTCGCCACCTTCAGACACAGCAAGAGGGGCGTTATCCCCAACACTTCATCTGTCACGTACACATGGCTTAATGAGGACACAGTCAGGCTGAAAGAACGACCTGCCTTTGTGTCAGTGGTCACTCTATCCAGACCACTTACTGATGTGTTTCTCCTCAACTTTAATCTGCATCTTTTTAGTCTTTAAATAAAATTGAAATGTGTATTATCCTATATACCGTTATTGGTCTACATTCCTCTCTCTTCCTCTCACATTATTTGTAAATGATATGGAACTTGGATAGTTATTTGATCTCCTTGTTGTTTTTTTACAAGTTATTTTTTTCTAAATGCATTTTGTAGGTCAACAAATATGTTTGGTACATGCTAATTCTTTTAAAGAATCTCCTTTTCCACTTTAGATAATGCCATGAAAAGGAACGTTTATATATGGCTTGAAACTCTGAGCCACAGCACAGTACTGATGATAATTGTTAGAGGCAGTATTTTGATTTTATAAGAAAGGCCACCTAATTGTGACGTCTGTAGTCAACGCACTATAAAGGACTACAATTCCCACGGCGCCTGCGCTAAAGCCACAGTGATGGGCAACCTGTTGAGAGACGCCGTCGAGGAACAGTTTTTAACTGTACACGTACACGTACATACAAATCGTACAAGTACCCTTTAAGTTATGAAGTTATAAGCATTATCAAGAAAGAAAGAATACCTAAGTTGTTTGTTATTTTATTTGAGTTTTGCCTATTTCTTTTGAATATTGTAAAGGCCATTTTTCTTTGTTGCATGTGCAAAAGTTTGTTATTTTATTTTGAGCAAACACATCGCAACATCATCTAAACCATCGGAGGCCAAGCAACACTTCAATCTGTGAGTAATTTAAAGGAAAGAAACGAGTTAGAACTGTCTGTTTAAGGCGTCAAGTGGCTTGATGGAAAGACAAGGAAGGAAGCCACGACAATAATATATAACATCATCTTCATCATTAATACAGATGAAGGATGTGGAGAGCACTTACTGTTTCTGGTCTTCGTCTGCTGTCTGGATCCGTTGAGGAGAAGCACTCTTTCACTATGGCATTTTTAGACTGACCAATCAGCTGTAAGAAGATAGGAGAACACACACAGATTATAACGCACCAATTCACCATTATGTGTGACACTTAAACATTGTTTGTAAACCTTTAGTGTTATTTTATAGCAGTAACTCCAGTTGAATAGACTTTTTCACATTTGTCAAACACATGTGTAATTAATATCAATATTAATTTCTGCATTGCATTAATAGTGTTAACGTTTGGAGTCATATAAGTGGCATGAAGAATGGAAATATAAAAAGCTGTAAGTAAACAATAAGCAGCTTTTTAATGTTCTTTAACACATGTATTGTTTTACGTATGTGGAGCCATCATTATTATATTATAAAAGTGACCTATGCCCTTGGTCTATGAATATTAAACAATAAATAAATAAGCGTACTATCAAGAAAAAAGACACTGTAGACCAAGTTTTGAAACCTTAGGTCTAAATAACTGATAACAATCTATATACTAATTAAAAGAGTTTCCATTGAGCCACTCTTTGCTTCACATTATAAAACATTTACATTTGTAGACTTACATCCTTTATGTTCCTATACAATCGGTCATTGTTTTTGTCCAAGAAACCTATAATGTCACAGAAGAAGAGGAATAAAAGGCTGTTAGTCAGTTAAAAATAAATAAAAGTGTTAGATGTTTGAGTAACAGGGCCTGACACTGTGGTTTCTTTTACCCACAACGCAGTAGGTGACCTCCCCGGCATAATGCAAGAGACGGAAATCTCCCCTCTCCAGAGTCTTACGTGTCATTTTGTCAGCCAGTTTGTGCCTGCAGTCAAAGAGGTGGGGAGAGACAGAGGGATGAAGAGCAGAGGCTATACAGACCGTCCTAATCCTCCGTCTCTATCGGCTCACTGTCGGCTCACGAGGGACCAGTCAGCACACATTTGATGAATGGGTAACACTTCAGGGGTGAGGACAAGCTTTGAATTACACATTTAGATGGAGTTCATACTTAATTAAAAGTGCATCTCAAAAGCACTGATCATGTGAACCTCCATATGTGGCAAATATATTTCTACTACATATCTGCCACTACGTTTTTTGTAATGTCTGTTTTTTACATTCATTATTTGTCCCTCTCGGTTTGTTGTTTAATCTGCTTTTTTTTTTACTGCCTGTTAGTGTACAGTTTTATTATTGTTACTATTATTATTATTATTATTGATTGTATCTTTTGTAACTCTGGCACAATAAGGTCCTTCTACAGCAGGGGTGTCAAACTCAAGGCCCGGGGGCCAAATCCGGCCCGCGACTTCATTTTATGTGGCCCGCAAGAGCTTGCAAAGAATATAATACGTTTATTATACGGTTACATGCTACTTTACAGTATATCTATATATGTTCATTTTAATTAATTTCTTATTTTATAGTTATTTATCTTTCTGTTTTTCAATCTTACCCTGTTGCTGTTAAACTACTGAATTTCCCCACGGGGATTAATAAAGGTCCATCTTATCTTATCTTACAGAAGCATGTTGCCCATAAACTACATGTCCCATAATGCATCTCATTTTGTAACATTCTCACTGAAGAGACTTGCAATTATTTGCCCTAGACTTCTGCTTTCAGACGTAGTTAATTATGAAGTTATTACCCTATCCGATAATAATCCAATGCAGAGGCAATAATATAATATAATACATTATTTCATATATATGTATTTATATATGTATATTATTTATATAGTTACAACCGGCCCTTTGAGTGCAACCATAATGCTAATGTGGCCCACGATGAAATTGAGTTTGACACCCCTGTTCTACAGTCTTATCTTATCCTATCCTATAATTTGAGGATTGTGTGATATTTTAAGATGAGCTTTTTTAATTACGTGACAAAGTGAGGGTGATTTCCCATCTTTTCTTCCAGTCTTTCCAGGAAGGTGAGATCTGAGGCGTCTCCTGGCCTGAGACACTCCTCATCCTGGAGGATTATCATCAAAACATGGAAATAAGTCAGCTTCAGTGCTTCCCTTTCAATGAACTGTTCTATTGCAGTAAACACACACCAGTATTGTTATGATCCCTCTGTATTTATCCTCAACCAGGTCGCAGATGATCTTATTGTTGAAGAATTGAACTGGTTCCCACTAGAGGAAAAATCAGTCAGTGTTAACATACTCAATCAAAGTCATTGATTAATTATTCAACACTACTTTTGTTTCAGGTTTACCTCAATATCTTCTGCCTCATATTCTTCCTGCTCAGCTTTCAGCGTCAGTTGAATGAAAAGCTGCTGCAGCTTCTCGTTGCAGTAGTTTATACAGAACTGCTCAAAACTGAGGGCCATGACAAAAGAGGATTTCGCTCAGTAGGTAATTATAATCACAAACTCATTTTTTAAGCTATAAAAAACCTTCATCAGGATATCCAATATAATCAAATCAGTGTCACAAAGGGAATTTCTGCTTACCTGTTTACATAGAAAACCTCAAAACCATATATGTCCAAAAGCCCTATTACAGTCTTCCTCGAGTTGTCCTGGGAATAAAAAGGAAGTCATTATATACTCATCCTGGGTGTATTGGATGTGTCACACACCACTCTCCTCACCTTGTTCTCCATGGACTCGTTGATCTTGTTCACCAGCCAGGTGAAGGTCTGTCCGTAGATGGCTTTGGCCAGGGCATCTCTAGCATAGATGGCATGATCAGTTGTGAATGGGCTGAGGACCTTCGCAGTGAGACAAAGTCAGAGCTACATTTCAACCACTACAGAGAAGGTTCAAGTAGAAACAAACATTATCATAAATGTAAGTCAAGGACACCTGTTCATTTTTGGCTTCAATTTTCCTGTATGTGAGTCCCTCTTGGAGACTGTGAGCATCGACTCCTAGCAGCTGCAGGGACATTAAGTCAGTTTATTCTTTGACTTTTTTTAATCATCCCTGGATATCCAAATTCTTTCCATTATCATTCTCTTACATTTGAAACCCAGCGCAGCTCTGCGTTGTTGTTGTTCAGCAGGGCATGGCCTTTACTGTCCGAGTCAAACTGCACATTCCCCAAGTGGAGAACGCTAGCAACGGTCCCAAACAAGTGCTGCAAAAAAGGGACATTTTTTAAGGCAATGTAAAACAAGAAGGGAATAATGAGTGATTTAGATCCGCATTTCACCTACATTAGTGTTAATCTCATCAATGTTGATGATTTGTAGTGCATTTTTCACTGTTTTCCAGTCATTTCTGTCATTAATGGAGGACACAATGGCACACTCGCCCTGTGAGAAACAGCAATAATAGCAACACATTGTCAACGTTTACTCTTGAATCTTTTCTTTATTAAAACTCTGAGTCATACATACTTGGGTTAGATAGTTGTAATGCTGGCAGTCTCTCTCCAGGCCCATCTGGTGCAGCAGGTCGTCCTCCCCTCCCTCCACCAGCTGGTAGAAGATGTGGAAGTTTCTCTCCCCGTGATTCTGATGCACCACCCTCGACTTCTCCAGCAGGTAGTTCAGGATATGTCCTCCGACAGCATCCCCCTATGGGCATCAGGATCCTAAAGACAGCAGCTCTACAACTTGCAGAAAAAACATAGCCTATGGTCCAGTGGACAGATTTAAAAAAAATCCTCTTTTGGATAAATTGAGAGAGAATATTAACGTTCTCCTTATTTTTAAATGAACAATCATAGTTCTTAAGTTTGCCCTTCATTCCTTTTAAGTCTGTAAATGTATTTTTACACTCATTTTATAATTAGACTGAGCTTTCAAACTAAACATGTATATGTTTAAAAATCAGCATAATTTTTAATTTATATACATATTTCCACCACCCCAAGTTACCACACATAATTTAAATTCCAAATAAATACCAAAATTGTTGGATCACAGTAAAAGACTTCTCATGAACTTCCTTTTTTTTCTTAATTATAATGTATTAATATATTCTTGAAAGCCCTTCTGTCAATCCGTCCCTTGAATCTTACCTGGCTGTCAAACTGAATGTCCATATACTTCCCAAACCGACTTGAGTTATCATTTTTCAATGTTTTGGCATTGCCGAAAGCCTGTAAGGAAACACCATAGCACATGGAATAATTAATGTTAGCATGACCTGCTGTTTGATATGTCATTACAAGGATGTAACGTAAGTAACCATCACACCTCGAGGACAGGGTTGGACATGAGCATTTTGTCCCTAACAGTGTTGAGCAGAGTGGTGCTCGGACAGCTGACTGCGTAATACTGCAGGATCTTTTTAGAGGCCTCCGTCTTCCCGGCTCCACTCTCTCCAGAGATGAGGATGAAGTGATTGTTAAACTCTGTCAGCATGGTTTGGTAGGCGCTGTCTGCCAAGGCGTAGCTGTGGGGATGCAAGGCAATCAAAATCTTCCACAGAGAAACCTATTAACAATTGAACATGAACACATATTTCTAGTTTTTACACATACTCACATGTGTGGTGGAAGCTCAAAAAAGTTCACACCCATGTAGATTTCCATGTGTTTCTTATTGTAGATGTCCAGCTCTTTGTAGGGATTCACAGACACTAGCAATGTGCCAATGTAGGTCTGAAATAGGTTAAGACATTGATAATTGTAAAGATATACAAGCATTTGTTGACAGCAAGCTTTTAACTCTCCTGTCATGTTAGTTTCTCCCCCATTACTTAGGTGTTACCAGTCAAATGCATCAGTTCTGTTTTAACTGCTCTTACATTAACAAACATTAGCAACATTATCGGAAAATGTATTGTAAAATTAAAATGTTGTCCATTTGTTGGTGTGTACTCTCTGATGGATTAACATAATCTAAGGTTACCCATTCATCTCCTATGGTGGTCATTTTTGACCCGTCACACCATAGGTGTAACAAAGTTGACTAAACCACTAAAAATTCAGTGAAAGTGGTGATCAGCAATTTTATATGTTCAAATGCCTACTGTGGAGGATATCATAAGGCCTTGAGGCAATCAAATGTAAAACACAATATAAATAATTGATGAAAGTACTAAATCGGTAAAATTTGACCCGAACATGACAGGAGGGTTGAAAAGTCAAACGACTCACATAGATGAGATCTTTGCTGAAGCGTTTCTTGAGGTTACTGAGGAAGGCGGTCTCTGTGGTTTCATCCAGGAGGACAAAATCCTGGATCCCAACCCGGTCCCTGGCGGTCAGGGCGCCCTCCATGTCCAGCTGACCCTGTGCAACAAGTTGTATCAACCATTAGGCAGCCAAGTGCACAATTTAAGAGCAGTGGAAATATCTTTTTCAAATTCCTGGTGTTTAGCATCATAATCTAATGAGTTTCTAAAAACACATTACACATTCAATACCTCAAAGTACTTAATTAAAAACTTTATGAATTTGTAACAACAACAAGTGAAACACATTTTAAATGCATAACAATGAAATTCCAAATTCTCTTCCATGTTTTTCCGACAATGGGGTTGGATGAATGAGTGTTTGCATAAACGGCTCCATGGGGGATGTCGGAGCTAAAAAAGAAAGCCCCAGAAAAAGCACAAACATGGTCCCTGTTAGTTCTATTGAAATAAGAGGTCTAGAGGTCCTATGTGTCTTTGATGCAAAGCTCTGTGATTGTGCAGACAAACAGACAGAAGCTAATGATCGCTACACAGCACACAGGGACCTTGGCTGGCAGCCCGCAGTTCACTAGAGCTGACACACCAACCAAACACAACACACTGTGCAAATGGACTTGGGGAGCCCAAAACAGCGGCACATTTAAGAGGCATAGTGGGAAAAATTCCACCAATCTGTTTTGCATTCTCAGCACCAACACTTAGACCAAAGGTTTTCACAGCTTTTGTTGGTTTTGTATTTTTCTCTCTCTCTCCTTTGGAAGCAGAAGTCCTTTGATTCTCAACTCTCTCTGTAAAAACATTAAAAAAGATAATCCATTGGATCTAATTGACACAAAGCCCTCCGCCCCCCCCTCCGCCTACTCCCCCTGCCTCTATCCTCCGCCTCTGGCCCTCATTTCTTCTGAGAAAGGCCAAGTGTTTTTGTCCTGTAAATACCACGGAGCAGAGACAAAAAAGACGTCTTTAAAATGCAGTCTACAATCCATTACACATATTCCCCCTGCATATCCATTCAGTAATTATTCATTAGAAAACATTTAACGTCACAGTGAATTTCACACTAGGCAGTCGAAACACAATGGAGGAGATTTGGCCTATTTTGGGGTGAGGAGTTGGGGAGGGGTTGGCTGTACAGAGGAAGGGTGAGGGCGAAGGAGGGGGAGAGGAGGGGAGCTGTATTTGTCTGATCTGAGAACCTCTGAATCGGGGCCGTCTTGAGACAACGGGACAGACTAAATAGTGCAGTAACGGTCTGTGCCCCGCTGCTTGCTGTGACACTTATTTAGTTTGCCCCGGGGCGAACAATAGAGGCTTGTTCGTAGCAATCCTGTTCTGTAATTTGGACTTCATTACTCTGCTCACACGGGGCCCCATGGAAGGATAGAGGAGGCTAGTCAGATGAGAGGGTTTTTCTCCACCTGTCAGCCCCTCACCCCCAATGCTCTCACCCCTCTCCTCAACAATACCCCTCACCCTGTGTCCCCACCAATAACCCTCACCCGATCCCCTTCCCATAGCCTCCCCCTCCCAGCCACCCACTTTAAGCCAATGAGACAGGTGAACAATATCATTGAAGGAACCTTTTTTTGGACGTCAGAATCAATCTGGCAATGTGATGGTAGTGGTGCTGGTGCGGGGTATCTGTGACACCCCCTTTCTTCATGGGAACAAACTTCTCTCAGGGCAGCACAAGCAGACAATATGCTGGGACAGCGTGACTTAGGGATCTGCCATACAGTATTACAAGTAATAACATGAACAGATAAGCTCCTGTCAAGAGGAGGATTAAAGAGTTCGGGGTAGATGATAATGCTAATGTTTTAGGTCATTCCTCGCACTGACAAAATCTTTGTTCCCATTCAAGTTTCCTTTGGTGTCCTGCAGGTATTTCTTTTTAAGAAAGCTGTCTGCAGCATGCACAAGTGTTTCTAATGACACTGTGCTAGAAAGGCTGAACATTGAATGGGCGTTCTCAGTCCAGCAGGACAAGAAAGAAAGAGTTGAAGAAAGCCCCCGGCTATATAGAAAAAAGTTGTCCTTGTGCATGTGTTTTTGTGGCTTTAAATAATACAAACCAAGTGAACTTGGTTGTAATTCTAGATATAATTAAACAATCGACAGCCCAATCACATGCACGGCGGAAAGAATGGTTATGTAAGGAATCCACTAAGCCATTGTCAGATCAGGTGAATTGCCATGCTACCTCAGAGCACAACCAATTGTATTTTAATGAAGAGATGGTCCCTCATCTTGGTCTAGAGTGTCAGTGTTGCCTGAGACAGAGTGACCTCATCCGTGTGAGAAGCCGAGGTATCTCTAGACAAAGGAGGGGAGGGGGGGCTTCTGCAGCAAATTAGCACAAAGTAAGTGGTTAAGTTTATCCCCCTCTTAAAGAGGATTTTGTCTGATTGTCTCATGTATTGGTAATATCTCCGCCTAAGAGAAAGAGATTAACACTGTTTTGTTCAGCTCAGGTGGTACCAACCAAGGTCATGTAACTCAATATCAATGTATAGCATTAGTTTAACATTTTGGGAAATCTGCTTAGTTAGTTACTATTTAGAAGAGAAGGTGAAAAACACACTTGATCGTGACGGACGATAAGATGAATCTTCTCATTAGACTCTCTGTCATAAAATGTGACTTGCAACAGGACTAGGATCTATTAATGCCTTTGGTCAATGGATCACTACAGTTTTTAAAACTCTTGGACATCATCTATGGTATGATAACTAAACTTCAGCAAACACAATAAAATGATCAAACCTGGTGACAAAATGAACACATTACAAAAGTTTACGACACAAAAGAAAACCCAAACCTGCATTTCTGAAGCTCTGTTATTATTCTGCTGTCAGATGCAGACTTTCGATGAGGATTCAAACTGTGAAAAAAAAAACTCTCCAGAGAAGTTAGACGAGAGTAGCGTGTCCTCCTGTGTCTGCTTGCATGAAGACAATCAGTGAACCTGTAAACACTGGATGGTTGACAGTTAGTTTGCAAGAGTCCAGCTCATATAATACTAATAAAAAACACAATAACTGTCATCTACTCTGGTTTGTCTGGCAGCTCATTCATCCAGTGTGCAGTAGTAGTAGTGATGATGTGTGGAGGCCTGGGTGCACATATGCAAAGGCCCAAGGCACTGTGGGCCAGGTGCTTAATCATTCATGTCGTGGGAGGTGGAGGGACAAGGAGATCTTACTCAGTGCTTACCTGGGTATCTACTGCTCTACTGAGTGTAACATAACGATACAGAAACAAGATCCAAACCACACCAATCCAACCATCCCCCTTTCCCTCTCTCCTTCTTCTCCGTGTCTAAGCTCCATTACATCACTACCAACAGCTTAAAAGCCCCCGGTCTCCTTCTTCTCTCCTGCTGGCACAGTCAAGGTCTGGTTACTGATCTTTGATTAGATGGATACATTACAGACTAATCACCAACTGCTTTATTACATAGTATAACAATGCTGGTGAGGGGAGAACTCTTATTTTGAGTGGCCGTCTGAGCTGCCAATGCTTAGTGCTTCTGCACAATGCTACTGGGTTGATGCCCAAATGCAATTACCTCGTTTTTTGCTTGGATGGAAGCTATTACCAGAAAACCGCACTTTAATTCCAGTCAATCTCATAGCATTTGAAGGTCTTTAAGTCCATTATTCTTTTCCTAATACTTTTTCTTGAACTAAATCCCCTTAATGACATTTAAGTGAAGGAAATTCAAGGAAATGGAGATTTGAAAGGTCCTTGGCCAGATGTGAACCAGTGACATGGCAATTATCGGTCAACACCTTAAACCCAGCATGCCCTTGTAAATGCAAACTTCAACAAAAACATGTAGCCTAATCAAATATTTAAAACATACAAAAGTAATGATGTAAAACACAAAGCCTTGTAATCCTCAAGGCTAGGCAGACAGCATTGCCCAGAAAATAACATGCTAGCTTGAAATCTGTTAGAACTAACAAAGATTCAAAGATTCCAAATGCAAACTAGCTACAGTGCAGAAATTGCAATGATAATGTTAAGTCCAGAGCTCCGCCAACAATGCAACATAGTCATATAAGACGTAAAAAAAGTTTTAAAAAGTAAAGAAAATAAAACGAGTGCAAGAAGAAACTGAGTAGAATAAAATAAAGCAGATTATTTTGCAGACCAATGTGCAAGTAAAGCAGATGAAGATGAAATTAAACTATATACATGTCAGGCAAATAAATAAATAAATACCATATTTGTTAACGTTAATTTTCTTACTTGGTAATAAGAGATGATGTAGGCTCTTTGGATACGGTTTGTGATGACAACGATGCACTCCTTTCCTCTTCACAACACTTTCATGTGGAGTCATCCTACAGCAGTATGGGTGTCTTCTTTTTCAAAAGTGGTTGTAGGTTTCTCCAAAGTACCTCTGCTTGAATTACTCTCAGAAGTGATGACAGACAAATATGCACAAAAAACGGTGTTAGAAAAGCCACTCAATTGACAGGAGTAACAACACAAAAAGAGTGCACAACTATGCTAGCAGCTGAACTGCAATTTGAACGTAATGCTAATGTCAGCATTGCTAACTTCATGACAATGCTAGTAAGCTAATGTTGCTAGCTGAAAGAGTTGAGCCTATAGCCTACTTTGTTTTCCTGCATTTATGATGTATCTATCTATAAGATACAAAGGGATACTTTACCACTATTAAATTAAAGGTTTTGATACAGGAATTGTAGTTTATTGTGAGGCTAATTGTGTGGAAGAAATGACAATGCCTTAATGTAGCTTTGCAGAGAGTAAAACTGTTTACTTTAGTTACCTGGTTACCTCAATAGTAACAAACTCCCCCATAGGTAACACAGGTGTCCATTGTCTCTGTCTTGGTGACCTAATTGTAACAAAAGAAACCATTTATGAAACAATTAATGGATTGATTGGAAAGCTTAGACTCAAGTGTCTATAAAGGATGAGCATTCAACACATTTGAATTATTCACCCTCCTCCACTTCAGAAAAGTTGTCAGGGTTACCTCTGTCGATGCCCCACCTCTTCTCCTGGCCCAGCGGCCCAGCAATGCTTGTCCAATCTTAACAAGCTTTGTGCTACCCACTGGGCTCTGATTCAGCACGAGACCCGGCAAATCCAATTACACAGGAGTCAGAGAGGTTGATTTTCCCATTATAGAATCCATGCTGAGAATGAGAGCTGATGATAACACTCACATCAAACCACTACTGCCCCCTCTCTTTTCTCTCCTTCTCATTTTGTCTCCATTTCACTGTTTCCCTCTCTTTATTTCTCCCTCTCTTCCTATCTAATTCCCTTTTTCCCAAAGACTTTCTTTCTTCCCCTGTCCCTTTCTTTGGACCTCTCCGTCTTTCATAGTCCATTATTCTAATTTTTCAGAGCAGCGTAACGAAGCCTGGGCCCCGTCATAATTTTAGTCCCAAAATGCCGGTGTCAGAAAGGTTACTTCATACTTCACATTGGACTTTTATTTAAAACTTTGATCATTTCTGTCCTGCTCAAGAGACCAAAAGGATGTATAACATAATTGAGTGCCTCTTGTGATTGTGATTTCTTACTCTGTCCTATGTTTATGCACTTTACTTTTAAATATTGCATTGTATCCAGCTTGATTTGACAATTTTCTTCTCCAAATACCCGCTCACACACACTAGGAATGAAATGCCAGCTTTGATGACTTCTGCAAGGTCACTGCAAAAACTAAATGCACATTTATTCAGACAACTTGACTGAGGGGTGTCTGAGTGACACCCTTAGGGGACATCATGTGCCTGCTGTGACACATATAAAAGTTAAGAGAGCTCTTTTGGAAATGAGGTTTTTTGCACTCAATCGGATGTGGAAAAAGAAGAGGACTTTTGCTCCATCTTTACCCTTTGGGGCACTGAGAAGGATTGACCTCGCCTCAGACCAGAGGCTTTGGTGTTGACACAGGTCACTCAGAGGTCAACCCAATTGACCTTTCTAAACCTTTAAAATACTAGTAGTTTTTCTGTGATCCTGCAGGACAATGGGATGGTGATGTTGAGCAGTCTGTCCAGAGAAGTCCTCTGCTGTCAGAAGCAGAAACATGTTGGTCAGCAGGGGCATTTTGCTTGACCAATATTAAAACATATTCTAAAAAACTAAAGAAAACGTGGATTTTAAGTAATGAATATAGAAATGTTTAGATCTCTTATTTAAATAAAACATGAAATAGACACAGTGAAAATACATTTTCATAAGTAAGAAAATGATTATGTATAGTAACTAACTACAGTAATCATGTTAGGGCGGCGGAATAAAAAGTACCTTTTCTTTGGAGTTGCAGTACAACATTATGAAATATAATTGATTAGATTACACCTAATTAAAGTAGAAGTATGAATTATAGCAATTGAGTAAATGAAGCAGCAGCAGGTTGAGGTCATTTTTGTTAAAGATTCAGTTTACTTAATTAAAGAAAAATTACAATGTCTGATTTCCCATTGATTTCCTATAGTTCACAGACCTGCTATGGCTAATGCTGGCCAACTGTCATGGCTTAGTGGGACACTTTAACAGATCAGAGCCAACAAAATCAGGGCTTTTCCTACTATGACAAGTCGAAATGTCGGCTGTGTAAAGGGCTTATTTTAATATGAAATATTGCTAATAGTTTTTGTTAAGGCTGCTAACAGGGTGTTCTTTGAATTAGGCATGTGCCTTTTTTTTTATTGCTGCTGACTTTGTCAAATGTAATTTAGCAATGGGTTAAGAACCACATGTTTATCCCCAAAGCAGGTGTAAACTGCTTTAAATGTATTTAGTGGACCTTAAAGTTTTGCCAAATAAAATGTAAACTGTTTAAATGTCTATATATTGAAACGAGTTATATGGTGCTTTCTTTTCTGTTTGTGATTTGGATAAACTGTCCCTTTTACACAAGTTTCTTAAATCAGAACAGTGCTGAGCTGCACTTCAAGGCTTCAGCAGTTTCAAGGCTACACATCAATGATACATTAAAAAACACTGTAATACAGACATCACTGTTTTATTTTTGGCCTCCCTCCGTGAAGCTGTAAGTATACTGAAACCTGTTCTGCTTTATCTCTGATTGGCTGACATTTAACAAGGGAACCTGAGCCTGGCAATCTGCTCCATCCAGGTTGAAGCTTCACTGAGAAAAAAAAGTATTTGGCAGGACACTGTTGCTGCTCCTTGGCTAAGCACGGCTGACAGCAGCTTCCTCTGTGTGGCCGGAGGGTCACTCTGGGTGACACGTTGTTCTGGGGGGACACTGTGTCTGATTAGAGAGGGCGAGCTGACCTCGTTCTCAGAGGGGCTGAGGTGTTTTCAGTAAACACTTGATGCAAGACAAAAACACAGGCTAAAAACAGAGGCCAGCCCTCAGGCGGTGATCCCATTGTTTCCATATTACTCCTGATCAGCCATGAGCGAGCAGGGCCGTCACTGTGTGTTCCTGCACTTTCCTGAATGCATCACACGGCCATGAAAAGCTCATTGCCATTAACCTGATTGTCATACAAACTTGATAAGAAATCTGTTAATTCTCATCAGTGCACAATTCTTATAATAAATAGATAGGTAATATATAAGATACAACTTGACGAGCTGGGAAAACATAATTAAACATTCAAATGCTTGCCTTCTGTACAAGATCATCCACGGCCCCTTCTCACCTCCTTTCAGATAGTTTATCAACATAAGGACAAATGCAAATAGGAGATGCATTATTCAAATCAGGAAATGTTCTTTTAGTCAATCTACATTTTCTGTTAAAGCTGCACAATAATGGAACTCAATCCCAGCAACAATAAGAGAACAAAACACATTCAGTTTATAAAATTGAATCTCATTTAAAAACATGGTGAGGAATCAACACTGAAATAATCTGTTGCACTTCACAGCCCTCTGTCTGTCTGTGCCTTAACCTGTTGCTGTCCTTTTGCTATGTATTATGCATGCTTTGTTTTATTGTTTTATATTAGCATTTCCAGTATTGTAAGCCTCTATTTTGCATGCTTTTACTGATTGTATTAACTTGTTATTTTAAATGAAATTAGTTTTTAGGGTGATTAACAAGAACTGTCCAGGGACTACAGATGAAAAATAACCTTCCGGCTAACTCTGGCACATTTACAGAAATGTTTATTAATGTACACTGTCCCGGTTAAATAAATCAAAAATGTAACCACACATATGGTAAAGGTGTAGCTCATGAGGGGAACAGGCTGTCCTCTAATCACAGGGTTGGGGGTTTAATGGCCAGCTCCTCCCGTCCACATGTTAGACACTGAGCCTGAAATGACTCCTGATGCTCAGGCCGGCAGCTACTGTATCTGTGAGATCGCTTTAGATTATTTTGCTTTTTTTGCTGCCTACTTTTTAGCAATGATGGAATATAATTAAGTGCATTTACCAAAGTGTCGTACAATTTTAAGGTACTTTCTATTCTCTGCAATTGTATACATCTACTCAATTCCATTTGTTAGGCAAATATTGTAATTAGAATTATAAAATATATATAAATGGATAAATATATTAAGCTACCCAGCTGTATATGAACTAATTAAAATGAGCTCCACCTTTTGGTGTTGTAATCAGTCATTTTAATCCAACTGAAAATGAACATGATCCTGAAATACCGGATAAATTCAAAAACGTTTGTACTTTTACTTTAGCAACGCTTTTAATGTATGAGTTTAACTTGTGACAGAATGTTTTTACACTGTAGTATTGTTACTTTAACCATAAGTAGAATACTTCTTCACTCTTTGCTTTTTAATATCACCATATGCTGATATTTACTAAAGGCATGCAAACTTAAATAATTAAATAATTCATAGTTTTCAGAAGCTCATAATATTTCTTTGCTAATAACAAATAATGTAATGCAGTAAGGAGAAAACACAACAGACATATCTGAAATTGTAGCTGCCAAAGTAACCACAGACGTACCCTTTGCTGAATCTTGTAATTTTGACAGAATGAAATGACTGAAGTGTGACCAATTTTAAATACAAAGTGTAGATCATAAGAGCACCAAGCAATAACAAAGCTACAAAACAGGGTACTTACATCTGTGCCTGTTTGCGGTCACATCATCAGCAGAACATTTGTTTCCATCGCTTCCTGTCCTCTGCATTTTGGTCTATGAAAAGGTTAAACAAAAATCCATTACAAGTTTCCAAAGCCTGAGTTGATTTAATCAAATTGGGTTGTTTTTTTAGGCCAATATTATATGAATGTACCGTTACATAAAACACCAGCCAATCCTCTCAACATGATTTGACCATGGGGAATATTTTGACTCTTTACAATAACTGGAGTTATTATTCAGATTAGCCCATCATTATTTTCAACAGACTAATTATGTTAGTAAGTTGTGTGTAATTACTGTCCAACCCCTGCAGCTGGCAAATAAACTCAATAATTGATGAACAAATTGTACAAAGAGGCTTTGCCTGTTTTGCACCTGTGGAGTTTCTATTCAAGGATTCAAAGGCTTTATTGTCACAGTAGCTACAATGTAGAAGGACAATCTTAAGTCCCAGGCTCCTCCAACAATGCAACATGATTATATTGGGACATAAAACAATAAAACAAAATGCAAAAAACAATAAAATAGTGGAAGAACAAACAGAGCAGTTTCGAGGAGTTACAGATGAAGTAAACCATATGCATGTAAACATGTTTTACTGTAAGCTAAATGTTGTAGAGAATGTTGTAAGTAAATGCAGAGGTCACCCTGATGACACCAACTCTTGACCTGCAGAATCTCACACAGAGCACCCCCCCCCTCTTTACTTTGCCCCTCCAGATCAAACCCTGCAGGCTTTAGGACCTTCAGGATCTCTGAGGATGGTGACGGTCTTGTTTTTGTCCGTTACGTTCATGCATGTAATCATTGATTGTGCCTATTGTGACAGGCCGATTTACCATCTGTAGGGTCCCAAGGGGCTGATACTGCTGTCACTGCAGCCTCCCCACAGACTTTAAGGAATTCCCCTTTAATTTCCGGCTGAACATTTTAATCTCCAACAGGTTTTACATTTAAGTCTGCCAAGACAATCCCTGTGTCTGTTATCTCATTAACTGCATCAGATATTTATTTTTAGAAGATTTCTGTCATTCTTTATGTCTTTTATGAATCATAAAACTGTTTAAAGGGATATATTTAATTTGAAAGGCAGCCCATTAAAGTTCTAATCAAACAATGGAAAATGTAACTTCTCCTTTGGTGGGGACCCCCTGGAGTCTCCCCAAGGACCCCTGGGGTCTGTGAATGCACCAGATACGAATGTATTTTTCTCAGAAAGTGTGGTAAAAGTAAACAAACAAACAAAAACAAAAGCTATTTTTCAACTCTAATCATTTTCATACAGATGGATTTTTCTAGATGTTTTACACATGGGGAAAAAGCCAAATACTTTCCTAAAATCACACCTAAACGTTAACCCAAAAGGCTTAAGATACTTGTGTTTTTCTTCTAAAATGAAAATGTTATTTTTCATTCACAGAAATGCCAATTGAAAATCTGAAGTTGGGAGTGTTTTGTTAGTTTTTCACACTTAGCTTATACTATACATTCAATACACCTTTATTTGTAAAGCACTTTAAACCCTCCAGACCAAAGTGCTACAGAGAAATAAATAGACAAATGAAGTGCAGAAGAAATCCCACAGCTCAGTTCACAAAACCGAAAATACAGTTAAGTTAACTTATAAAGAGGAAGTGGTGCATTTCTTATTCCCTTGATTATAGTGAAATGTGTTAGCAATCTGAGACAGTTTCATGCGACTTTTTTCTCTGAGTGGACCTGCCTGCAGAGTGTTTGCCGCCTCCTGAGCAGCCCCCGGCCCCCTCCGCGCCTCCCCGGCTGCTTTTCCCACTGCTGAGAGGAGCAGGACGCGGCCACAGCGGCGGGAAGCAAATTATCTGCAAGCACTCCCTTAAAAAAAAAAGTTCACACTCACACAGCCTACACAGATGCCAACACAAGTAGCGACTCAAATCGTCTTAGACCTGATCGAGAGAGCTTACTGGGAATAACCTGACAGGAAGAGATAGTGGAGCAAAATGGATATTTAATTTTTATGCATTTTTTGTTTAACTTTTCTAACCCTATTACGCTTAATCTGATTTTTTTTTTGGTGCCAAATACTCTAAATAGCCTCAACAGGATTTAGGCCTTAACTCGTGTAGGCTATTTGGTGTTTTGATAAGACGCACCTGTGTGCCACGACCACTGGAGGGACACGCACACAGGAAAGAAAGACAGTGGGCATATTTTCTCTAAAAATCTAATAATCTGATATTTCTAATAACGATCTAATAGGCGGACTACATTTGGGGGAAGTAGGACCTGATTTTTAATACAAGGACTTGTTTGGGTGCAGTTGAGGAGCGCACCACTACCGCACTGTGGCACAAAGTCCCCCAAAAACTGAGAGAAAAATAAAACCTCGACATCTCTACTCCTGCCGTGTGAAGTGTGGATGTTGTAGGGACTGTTAACACGCACTGCATTAATAGCAGCTGTCAAACTCATGGTATCCTCCTGCCCCCCGGGCGCCTGGGAGCTCTGCTGAAGTCTCCACTGCGCATGTGCGAGCGCTGGACAGCTCCAGAGAGGGAAATTTAAAAACGGTTTTTGGAGAATCAAGTGCAACACAGTGAAATACAGTACAGGGGCTCCGACCAGCTCACACTTTCTTCAATATCATCCAAAACAGGTACAATTGAATCATTTATTTTTTATCTCATCATAGTCTTTGTCGGATTGTTGTTTCTTCAAGAGAATATTTATATTTTAATGTGTTTTCTTTAGACTTTAACCACAGTTTCTCTGTTGGAAGGCTGAATGACATTTAAACCTGAGCTAATGTGTCCAAACTGTTATGTAAACATTTAAGCTGAACACTTGATTAGGCTACAAGTTATTAGTTCTCTGCATTTCTAGGAAATTGAATTAGAGCTAAATTAGTGAAGTAAAGTGAACTAAAATGATCCAAACTGCAAAATGGGATTTGAATACAACAAAGGCACACTGATGCCAAACAGACATTTTATGAGCTACCATTACATTTATTTTTTATTTGCTTTTTGTTGTGCTCAATGTTTATTAAATCTTACACTTCAGTTTAAAATGTATTATTTTTGTTGAACAATCTTATATTTTCAGAATAGCACTTGCTGTTTACTGAAGACACAATTTATATTTAGATAATGTCTTCTACATAGGTTTTTGATCCCAGCTTGAATATTCACTGGGAGGATAACCTAAAGTATGTTTATTGTATGTATTTCATTGCAGTGGTACCACATATCCCAGGAAATGATAGAAGGTGGAATAACATCCATGATGTCAGGAATCATTGAGAATGCTGGGCATCATCCGTCTCCACAGGACTACAGGTAAGACTTTAAAATAAAAATTGAGTTGTATCAGAATCCTCTACCACTAAACGACATATTAAAATGTGTTGCATATTGTCAAAAACACTAAGGATCAAATCTGTGACGCCTCAATAGATAAAAGGCATATTTTTATTTGTCAAACCTTCAAAGGTGTTTCCCAAATGGTCATGGAACAAACTGTCCAAACCCACTATGTTTAATCTGAAGGTAGATGGACAGTTCTTTTTGTGCATGGGGGGTTTCATGAAAAAGGAGAAAAAAATCCTGAAGAATAAATGATTTTCAGTCTGAAAGGATCTGTCAGAAACCATCAGCTCTGTTTACACTCCCGCTGTCGGCACACGGAGAGCCTGAGCCTCTTGGCCTGCCTGCTCAGGGGGAGACGGGCACTCTGGGTCACCAGTATGCACAAGTGGCTCCCAATTAGAAAAGGAGGGAGGGGGGGAGGGAGGGAGGCAGAGAGGGAGGAGGAGGTGCAATATTTTGTGTTGTTGAACCTCTGGGAAGGCCGGGATGATACACGGAGACACCAGCTCAACATGTTTTGCATCAGTGAACAATTTCTATGCTGCTGATTGAGAGAGAGGAGGGGAGTGGGAATAAGCCCCCCCATGTATCATCTTTACATTTCTATCCGTTTCTAACAGGCTTTAATAATAGGCAATTGCCACATTGAGTTGATTTGTGAATCAAAGTGTAAACCTGACATCTACCTGAATGTGTACTTCTGTAAATTGTAATCATTTTGAATACTATCTTTTATATAATAGTGCTCTATCTATACTTTGCTGTAACAATATACATTTCCCCTTTGTGAGAAGAACAAAGGAATTCAGATTCAGATTCTGAAAAGTAAAGCCATATCAAATATTATACATAGTTTTGATTTGAGTGTATGCACACCTACGTTTATGCTTTAAAAAATAGAATACCAAAGTTAAAAAAGTTTCAAAAGTCATAGACTCTCAGACTTGTATGCATAGATATCATTTCTGTATTTCTCCAGAAGTAAAATAAAACTATTAGCAGCAAAACATAGAAAAAGAGTAAGTCAGTCGCCCAATAACTAACAAAAACTCGACTTTAAAGCTCAAGATATTGTGACCTTACGCAGGGTGTTAAACTTCACAATGCCACCTGCTGCAAAAAGGATAATCACTCTGAATCCTTTAGTGGCGCATGCAAGGTGTTGGAGGAAGTGTGCTGCTGATTCCCGGCTGCATGATGTCACTGCTTTAGACGGCAGACACACAGCCCTGACCTCAAACTACACTTGCACCCCCCACTGGCCCGGGGCTCCGTTGATTTCCCCCATTAATGGAGGACGGGGCAAGGCGATGGGGGAAGGGGGCTGGGTGAGGTTAGAGGCTGGAAAGGGACAGGGAAGCAGATGGCATCCTATTTGTCCCTCTTATGTGAGGGCTGTCATTCCAACAGATTAATGCAAGGGGGCTGTGTAAAGAAAAGAAACGACAGAGACAATCAAGGAAGGGTCTGGGGAAGACAATAGAGCCACGTGCCACTGGGCAGATTTGTCGTTTGGGACACAATAGGTGATCATTTTTCAATAGACAAGGCCAACTGTTACAGGCAACATGTGCTGCTGTCCCATGTTTCAAACGATCCAATGCGTTGTTTACTTATGATTCAGCCAATGGTGGAAGGCGAGGCCGTGGTCACCTGACACAGGGTTGATTTTTTTTATTAGGAGATTTTGTGTGTGTGTGAAGGGGAGGGGTGGGTACTTATTCACTGTCTACAGACCCTAACCGAATAGTGTGTGTTGTCATAGCGACCCCAATTACTAGACCTTTGCACAGTAAGTGTGTGTGTGCGGAGAAGACTGGAGAGGATTCAAGAGGATTCCTCTCCTTTCTTTGCTTTCTCTTCGAGGCTCGCCTCATAAAAAACGTAATGGCTGAAGCTGATTGGTACTAACAGGGCACTGGTTAAACAGAAATCCTACATTTGAATTCCCTTTACAGAATATTTTAATAAATTATAGGTTGAAAAAATATTCCTTCAAATTATTGAAAAGAAAAACGGAATATTGTTAATAACTAGAAAAACAAAGGTCAGTGTGCCTTTATAATAAATTAAAAAAACCTAATCCTAACAGATGAATTAGTCTCAACGGTAAGCTTGTTTAACTCCATGGGTGAATAAAACTGTCACTGCAAGATAACACTTGTAGTTAATCTACTTATGGTAAATCCTGGATGGTTGATGCCCGGCTTCACTGAGCAGCTTTCATCTCTGTTTGCCCACATTCACACTCATTACAGTGGTCTGACTTTGAAGGACAAAATGTTCTATCTAGTGTTTAGATTTAAATTCCACTTGTGTGTGTCTGTGTGTGACAGCCGTGTTAACCCCCCCTCTTTCTCCTCTTTTGAAGGCTTCTGACCACGGACCCCTCCCAGCTTAGGGAGGAGGACCTCCCTGGGGACCTGCAGTCTCTGTCATGGCTCACCTCAGTGGATGTGCCCCGGCTCCAGCAGATGGCTGATAGCAGAGGCCTCAGTAACGGCCCCCCCCAGGGCAGCCTGTTGGAGCAACAGACAGGTGAGGGGACAGGGAGGGGACAGTGCAACATTCAAAAACGGCATCAGCCCTCTCATTGGATAATCAGGACAGCAGGATTCCCTCATCTGCAGATATAAACACGGTGTCATAATGGACGTTAACAGTACAGCACTGCTGTTGGGACTATGCTTCACTAATAACACAGGGACAAGTTAACACAGTTAACCTCAAACCATCATTTAAATAGATTATGCATTGTGCTCAGTAGATCAAAAATGCAAACAATTATAATTAAAATAAATAAAATTGACTTACAGGACCAATTTGCAGCCATATACTGAACATTTTATTGTGTAGCACTTTCAACAGAAGCTTAGGTATCGACTTCTTATTGTGGTATTTTTTTTGGTTATATGATTATCAAAAACATACTACCTATTCCTTTATATATTCTTCTGGTTGTTACCGCCATCACATCATATCTCTCTGGATAAAAAAAGAAAGCACTTCAGGATTATTTCAGTACAATTTTTTAAATCGAATACAATTATTGCTCCTTCTCACAGCTCAACTGAGCAACATGACTGCGATGACGGCGGGTCAAGGCTCCATGCTGCACCTCCAGAGCAACATGCAGCACAGCCCTCTGGGAATCAGCATCATCAACACCCACAGCGGGAGTGTGAGTTTCAACAGAATTGCAATAAAAAAAACAAGCAAGCGTTTTATAGGGATGATTAACAAATATTACTGTATCTGCTTTACAGATGTCTCCATTCTCCATGAATGGGATGCCCTCTCCGGGATACCAGTGCCCTACCTCAGTCTACCAGTCTGCCCCCCAGCAGGTGTACTCTCTTACCCAAACTGGACAACAGGTACCAATCTCTCAACTGATAATCTCATGTTGTTGTTGTTGTTGCTAATTTTGCTATTTGTGTGGATAACATGGATCTCTGCACATTATGCTACCTGATAAAAACTTGGTTGGTCACAATGAATAAATGCAAATTATGAAGTTCCTAATTATCTTTCTCTATTTTTGTTATAGTGTTCAACTGGTGGGCTTTATAGCAATGTCTCTTTCAACAACCAAAGTCTTTTCACACAACCTCGTCTGGCTCCACAAGACCAGGAGCTGCAGCCCAAGTCTTTCCCCAAGCCAATCTATTCCTACAGGTCAGACCTCACTAACATACCTTACATATAATAACACCCACCAAATCTTCCTAATAATCTTCAGTGTATTTCAGCCTTTTCTTTCTGAACTACATTAAAATAACGATTGTTTTCTGGTCATTTTTTCCCAGCTGTTTGATTGCCATGGCTCTGAAGAACAGCAAAACTGGCAGCCTCCCAGTCAGTGAGATCTATAGCTTTATGAAGGATCACTTCCCTTATTTCAAGGTATGCTACTCCATTTATATTGCAGAAAAGGACTGAAGATCAACATGCATGCTGTTGAGAAAACATTTGACTTATTATAAACTTCCCCTTTTCTCCCTGCAGATTGCACCTGATGGATGGAAGAACTCAGTCAGACACAACCTGTCCTTAAACAAATGCTTCGAGAAAGTGGAGAACAAGACGAGCAGCTCCTCCCGTAAGGGCTGTCTGTGGGCGCTGAACCCTGCCAAAATTGACAAGATGGAGGAAGAGATGCAGAAGTGGAAACGCAAGGACCTTCCAGCCATCCGCCGCAGCATGGCTAACCCTGGTTAGGAGGAATCCATGTTTTATTCAATTTGATCAGAATCAGATAAGCCGACAGTTATTTGTAAACTATGTGCCTTGTTGAAAGATGTCCTTCCTCCTTTAAACAACATTTGTTGAATTTTAGAAATGCCTCGTGCCATCATTTTGTTAGAATGAATGCAGTCTCGAAAAGTGTTAAGCTCAAAAAGGCTTTAAGCAGTGGTGTAAAGTAACTAAGTAGATTACTCAAATACTACATTAGTAACATTTTGAGGGACTTGTACTTCACTCTGAGTATTTCAATGTTATACTACTTTTTCTCTACTCCACTACAATTATTTAATACCTTTAGTTACTTTGCAGATTTGGATTAATGATGTGAAATATAGTCAACACTTAAATAAGACTTTATTTACACCTGGAGTAAATTCACAAGCTACCCTGCAGCATACAAAGTGATTAAAACTACATCAATACAATACAATATAATTATAATCAAAACAGTACTTTTACTTTTTGTACTTTAAGTATATTTTGATGCTTATACTTTTGTACTTTTACTCAAGTAACATTTTGATTGCAGGACTTTTACCTGTAACAGAGTATTCCTACACTCTGGTACTTCTCCTTTTACTTAAGTACAAGATCTGAGAACTTCTCCCACCCAAGTCAATAAAATCTGACAAAATAATTTCACCTTGTCTGATAATCGTTTTTTTCCCTGCAGATGAGTTGGACAAACTGATCACAGACCGCCCAGAGAACTGCAGGCGTAAGGCTTTAGAGGCCAGCATGACCCGCCTCCCCAGCTGTCCCTCCGGCCTCCCGCTGTCCGTCCCGTCCCAGATGCAGCCTCAGCCGATTGTCACGCTGTCCCTGCCCTGTTTACCCATGCACCAGCACCACCAGCTCCAGGCCCAGCTCCACGCTCAGGCCCGCCTCGCCCCCATGTCCCCCGCCCCGGCCCAGACACCCCCCCTCCACACCGTCCCTGACCTCTGTCACAGTCCACTCACCCAGCACTCCAACAAGCAGCATGAAGACTTCTACATCGTGCACGGTGATACGCACACAGAGGTGGACGCACTGGACCCCAGCATCATGGACTTTGCCCTTCAAGGTAAACACATTATTTAAATATCATTTTATTTTAAGTTTGCTATATAATTCAAAGGCTTTATTGTCATGCACAGTAGCTACTGTGTAGATATGGCAATGAAAAACTTAAGTCCAAGGCTCCTCCAACAATGCAGCATAACATGTATAATGTTGTATTTCCAAATGTATATTTTTTAACTTTTTTTAATGCTATTTTATTTCTATTTAAGACGTTTACATTTTGGATTGTCTATTTCTAGTCTTTTAATTTCTCTAATGTACAATGCCTTGTCTTTTTATGCTGCTGCAATGCAAACATTTCCCAAATTATCTTATCTTATAAGACATAAAACAATTGAAATAAAAACAATAAAATAGAAGTGTTGTTCCATCAGTATACTAACCTCTCCTTCCATCTGCTCAGGTAATCTGTGGGAGGAAATGAAGGACGACAGCTTTAACCTGGATGCTTTGGGCACCTTCAGTAACTCGCCCCTCCGACTATCAGACTGTGACTTGGGAACAGCCCACCTGACTCCCATGTCCAACGGAGCAAACCTGCCGCTGTCAGATGTGCAAGTGACGGGTCTCTACACCGCCTACACCACCCAGGATCACCTGGCCTCCCAGTATATGGGTGCACAGGCCAACAACAAGCCCATCGCCCTGTTATGAAGCAGCTGAACTGTATCAAACAGAGTCGACCTGATTTATTCAACCATCACTGGATATCTGTGGAAGCCAACTGAGGTCAAAATCTGAATTAGTTTGTGCTCCTACAAGTACAAATCAAACTGCTTTCCTACAGTCAGCCGGGAACTACTTCAAAAATCATTTCACATAAAGCCCACAAGTGCTCACTAAGAACTAAAACTGCTGATAAATTAAGAGGCAAGAAGAAAGAAAATATGTAAGATTTAAGAAACCTAGCTTTGCCGAGCGAAGACTCAAAGCCTGCATGAGTACAAAGACTATGTGGAGATGTACGCTTTAGCATCCTCAAGTTTTTCTCTCTGCGTTGTAAAGCCCTAACATACTGTAGATTCCCGTCTCTTGTCTGTTGTATTGTGCTAGACATTATTGCTGTGATGTTTTATTTATATTTATGAAAAGGCAGCTGGAGAAGGTGATGACTCTAGCAATCTTTTGCTGTATATATTTGAATGTTTCAAATTGCTATCGCCACAGAAAAGCTTTCTTTTGACTGAGTTTACCCACTTCATTCCAAAATGCCATTGTGTGCCAACATTTTGAGGAATCCAGATTTTACACATTATTATTTTACACATTATTATTTTACACAATGTGAATAACATGTCTCAAAGTCAGATGTATATTATGTTCATTAACTTGATCATAATAAAAATCAAATGGGGAATAAAATAAGTTTGTTTTGCCAAAAATATATGAATGACATTTATTAACAAACAGTCTTTAGTATATCACACAGAAGAGAGTTCATATACATTCAGATGAAATGTCAAGGCTGATATTTTGATCAGAGGTGAGCTAAATTAAGCCATCACTTGAGGGCCCATTTTTGAAATTAATGTACAACCTGAGTCTTGAGAATTACTGCATTACATCAGAGAAACACCAACAGATGAAAGAAAAGTTCATAATTATAACATGCAATGTCGCAGTAACTCCTAACATTCATATCAAAGTCTTAGCACACACAACACTACAGCATAAATACAAATAAACAGACTGAAAATGACAATATAAAGATGGACATAATAATACTTATTACTGGCAAAAACGTTTTAGTTACTACATGTGCATTTCTGCATTACAATAAAAAATACTTTCAGTCAATTCAGAAATCATCAATCAATTAATTTCTTTTTTTTTCATTTTTACTTTCAATTGAAAATCTTACAAAATATAATCAGTTGTTCTAGCCACCTTTGCGTTTAATACCAATTCTCTATTTAATACGTTTAATTGAACCAACGGCATCACGTTTGTACAGATTTGGCTTGATTAGACTGAACAAGGCACATTTAACACTGACAAACTGCCATGTGCAAATACAGCCCAGTGAAATGTTCATTACAGTCGTAGTTTGTGATCCACGAAGTTCCCGGAGCGAGGAGCTGAAATGACTGACCGCTAACGTCAAATGTAAAAGACAAAGACTGGCACGCATAACCATGGCCCTGCAACGAAGCCATTCAACCGCATTGTTTACAGCAGTAAGAGCATTGTAGTGGTTGAGTGAGGAACAAGTCACTTTGTGCATGTGTGCAAATAAATGCCCCAACTATAACCCTAAAAAAGGTGCATTTTCCACCTCTTTTCCTTTACAATACAACCAACTACAATATCTTGTTTGGTTCTTATCAATAAAGTAACCTGATGAAGGTTCTCAGCTTAACTGGTGCTGGTGCTGTCCATAGTTGCGAGCAGATGTGAGAGCTTGGCCCGCTGGGAGGGAGTGATATTCTGGCTCATGTGGATGATGCAGTCCATGGCTATGTCAGGGTTAGCCTGCACCAGGCTGCAACACAAGAGGAACATGATAATACAAACTTAAAGATAATAAAACATGTTAGCACTGTAAATGTAGAGAGAGTATTTAAGTCTGTTTGCACATGAAGTAAATTGTCTGCCATATAATATAATGTTGATATCAGTAATCAACATTAGATTACCTTGCCAAGACCAGCATGTGTCTCAAAATCTACTATATGGGAAATTAAGATGCAGGTATTTAGTCGACACTGGAGTTTAATACATTAGGCCGTGTTAGCTAAATATGACCAAACTGATGAGTGATAGGGACTCTCTTGGCTAGTCTTCATTTATTTATGTCTATGATGTAGCTCTGTGCTGTGTAATCTTAATGTAATATCTGTTAAGATGTGACACATTGCTTTTCTGCATTGATAAGATTATAGCAATGGAAAAAGACCACATCAATAGGTCACCAAATGTGTGTGTGATGATTTTTTTCATACCTGCGGATGTGTTTCAAAGTGTTTTCTTTTTTCAGGTACTTGATGTTTTCTCTTATTCCTGAAGTGCCTTCTTCGTTGGTCAAATGCTTCTCGAGCCACTCGACTACTGTTTGGTTATTGTCCCAGAGGTAGGCCTGGGGAAGCAGAAAGAAGCACTTTTGAATCTCTAATCAGTGTTACCAACAGAGTGCTCAAAAAACAAAAAGAATCAAATGATATGCAGGGCACAGGCAAAAACTGACACAGATACAGTGATTAACAGATATTGACCTATGAGCCATTCTTCAGCTGACAGAAGTCTCCGGCTGATTAAACGTACCTTGACTGTTCCTTCTGTCTCAACAAACCAGCGGCGCAGCATGGACTGCATGTGTCCGTCGCTCAGGTCCTTGTTGGCCTGCAGGATCTCCCGCTTCACCACCTGCTCCTGCAGCAGCCGACGCAGACGCCAGTAGAAGAAGGTCCGCACATTCTTCCAGTCCAAAATATCCTGTCAGAGAAACCACGTGAAACAGAGTTATTAAAAGCACCAATATTCTCTAAATACAAGTTATAAGTAACTAAGTACACTTACTCAAGTACTTTACTTTAGTACAATTTTGAGATACTTGAACTTTATTTGAGTATTTAAATGTTTGGCTACATTATACTTCATTACAATTGACAGGTAAATCGTGCAATTTGACTACTTCTACTACTTTGTAGATTTGGATTAATGATATGAAATGTAATCAACACTTAAATAAGACTTTAGTTCCACCTGGAGTAAATTCACAAGCTACCCTGCAGTATACAAAGTCATTCAAACTAGCTGCACCTTTGATGCAATAATCAAAACATATAATATATTGTTCTGAAATGGACCAATCTGCATAATGAGCACTTCTACTTTTGGTACTTTAAGTATATTTTGATACTTATACTTTTCTACTTTTACCTGAGTAACATTTTGATGACAGGACTTTTACTTGTACCAGAGTATTCCTACACTCTGGTACTTAAACCTTTACTTAGGTACAAGATCTGAGTACTTCTCCCACCTCTAAACTAATGTTACACTCACCGTGATGACACCCTTCTCCTGCATCCTCCCCGGGGTGTCATGGAGATCAGCAAACTGCACCGCCACCTGGTGGTAGATGGGCAACAGGAACTCCTCCCTGGCTTTGAGCTTTGACTCCAGCTCTTTGCTCTGTTTGTCAGACAGCTCTGGAGAAGCTGAGGAAAACAGAAGGGAGTGAATGAGTGACTTGTTGCCAGTGATGTATCAGTTGGATGGGAATTTAAAAGAACATTTAATGAAAGTCGTCCAAGTGAATTAAGAAAGAAATAACCTTTGCCAAGCTGCTCAACCAGACTAGCATAGACTGAATCAAGTCTAGTCATGGTCTTCAGCAGGTCTTTCCTCCTGAATTTGATCTCCACTGTTCCCTCAGCCTCCAGCACACCACCTCTGAAGAAAGCACAACAGGGAGGCAAAAGAAAAACATGTTATTGTCACACACACCTGTTGCTTAGGTTGGTAATGTAACCATAATAATACAACAGGACCGCTTCATGTACCTGCTCTCCCTGTCGGCATAGAGCTCCATACACAGTGGGTTGATGGTGGGATCTATCACCACCCAGGACCCCCCCCTCAGCTCAGCG
The DNA here is from genome assembly GCF_902827165.1 of Trematomus bernacchii. Classification (NCBI taxonomy): domain Eukaryota; kingdom Metazoa; phylum Chordata; class Actinopteri; order Perciformes; family Nototheniidae; genus Trematomus; species Trematomus bernacchii. Next base: position 527,074 of record NW_022988176.1, read on the forward strand.
TGCGGTGGGATGTACACTAACACCGGCTGATGGAAAGCACGCAGGGCGTCCACGATGTAGGCCCCAAACTTCAGTATCTGGTCGTACATATCTGTGAGTAAAATAGGAAAAAACGTTTAAAAAAAAGAAATCCAAAACAAAAACTTTCTTTGCAAAGTTTTGTATTCATCCTATACCTTTCATTCCACCAGAGAAGCCCCTCCAGTTGGCGAACACCATGAGAGGCAGACCCTCACGGTTGAAGTCACAAATAGCTTGAGCCGTTTTAAAAGCTGAATCTGGAAACCACACTTGGCCGGCTTGCTGCAGAACCTGACATCAACACACAGAAAACATGAGCATTGTGGAAAAACTGTGATGTAATGTGTTTGAATCAGAAATGTGGAAAAATGGACTCACTTTAGATTCTGAATCCAGGTTGGCTGGATCTGCTGGGACGGTGAACTCAACTGTGCGAGTTTCAACAGCAATGACACCAAGGGGAATTCCTCCTAACCTGTTAACATTCAACAGAGTGCATTTAATGATTACGGTGTAAGGCTAATACAGTGTGTTTGCATTCAGAGTTAACCCGCTTACCGTGCTCTGCCCACTACCACTGTCTGAGCCCAAGACTCCATGATCTCCATGAAAGAGCCGTGGTCGAAAAATCCGCTCTGCCAGGCTCCTCTCACCGCTAATAGAGCAGACACAAAGCCAATTGACCAGACTGATATACTAAGCAATATCAAGCTTTAAAATCACGTCTCTGCACTCACTGGGGTGAGGTCTCCCCGCCAGCATCCAGCGTGGGTCGTACGGTGCTTTGGTCGGAGTGTATTCTATCTCTCGGTCTACTGAATCTGTAGTCGATATGACGGGCACAGGGGAGTGTTTGTTCTGTAGCGAGGAGAGGTCAAGAGTTAGTTGGGTTACTTTTATATAGACCTAAAAATGACATTACATGAACTTTCACACATTCAGCCGAACCTTTGGCATATAGGAGAGCCACTTGAGGATGGTGAAGACGCCCTCAAAGTCATCTGGCACGGTGGTGTGAGTCACTCCATTATTGTGCATGATCTGGATCCCTCCCAGCTGGTTGTTGGAGGTATAAACCTCTCGGCCCAGAACCTACACAGAAACAAAGATTTGTATATTTTCCATCAACCCCTGGCCTGATGTGACCAGAGTCCATTAGGTATCTTCACAATAGAGGTTAAATGTGTTAAAGGAGACAAACAGAGTAATCTGCCTTTTTGATTGGCTATGTATGTCCCTCTAATTTTGCCTTATTTTTTTTATTTCTTTGCTTTTATCATGCACATACAGTAATTGCTGAAACACCCCCTAAACTAATTATTTAGATTTCAATACTTTCTATTCAACAATAAACGTGACATTCTTTAAAGAAACTGACCTTGTTAAGAGCACTTGCTCCAGTCAGGATAATGTGAGAGTTTTCCACCTGAATCACTCTCTGTCCCAAACGGACCAGATAGGCTCCGATTCCAATAGCACGACACGTCACCTGCAAGAGCATAAAAACGGACTCAGTCAAATGTTCCAAAGGGTCACATGGTTACTGTTACTCGAGAGAAATTAGATCCACAGTCTCACCATACTAATGGTAATAATCTCCTCATAGGCCTGAGAGGATTCTCCTGCAATGGTGCCAGAACCTCGCAGGTTCTCCACCCCGATACCGTCGTCTTTCCCGATGACGTCAGTGATGATGTACCTGCAACACAGGTGGGAACAGTGAGGAAGACAAAGAAGAAACTAGTCTCTATTATCAGAATCAGAGCGCTACAGCAAAAGTGACATGGCAGATAAAAGGCAAGCAATAATGAAGCAGGTAATATGTTAAATATAGAAAAAAGCACACATAAGTAACAAAAACATTCAAATAAGTACTCATCCATGGCTAAAAACTAAGTGGCAGCATTTAAATAGTTAGGTGAACATATTAAGGTTTGAGATACTACAAAAATTCAGTTTTGCACATACAAATATTATGGTTATTGCCGAGTAGAATTGTCGAAAAAAGTGTATTAATTGCACATTAAATTACAGGTGTATTGCACAAGATCTCAACAGTCTGTATTGTGTGAGGGTCTACCAGGGGCCGTGGTGGTTGTCCAACAGACTCCAACAAATAATCTGAATTAAATCCTTTATGAATACAAACAACCCATGATTTTTGGTACCTGGACTCTCCACCTTCCTCTACATGGTGGCAGTGAACAGCGTTGGTGGAGCTGATGCGCGTGTAGTCCTGTGGTGTCAGGTAAAGGTACTTGAAACCCTGCATAGAAATGGAAATATCATAATATTAAACGTCAAACCGCATATACAGTAAATACTGCTTCAGTACTTCCTCAACTACTCTATAATAGGGTGTAATTCAAAGGTTTCAGGGGTCACCTTGTAGGGGTCAGAGGGTTCAACCCAGGCCACCTGGAACATGTGTTTGATCTCGTCAGCGAGGCCGATGCGCGCTCCACTGTTCGCTGCGATGTAAATGCGGGGGATGCCCTCGGCCCGAGACAACTCAGACGCCTTGAGGAACAGCACGTCTTCTTGAGGACCAAATGAGCCGAGCATGTGTGTGATGTCGTTGCAGATGACGATGATATCTCTGCCCTGTGGGTACTCTGGAGTCTTCATATTCATCCTGAAGGCAACCATTCCCACCTGGTGAAGGATGGTTACAGTAATTATCAGCATCATGACACTGAAAGAGTATGAACTGACATACATGCTTTAAAAAAAGTGTCCTACATCATTGTCTCCAGGCAGGCGGTTCATCTGCCCAAGTTGACCTTGAGGGTCCAGAACCAGCTCGGTGCACATCAGCACGTCTTTAGGGCATTTCCCCCCCGGACCCCACAGCTTGAATAATGCCTACAGGAAAGATTTCCAGCAGAAATCAGACACCTTGAACTTCAAAAAGGAAATAAACCTGATATGGCTCGTTATTAGTACCTGTCGGAACATCTCAGGGAAGTCATAGACGTATGTTGTCCCCAGAGTTTGAGCCTGGAAGCGCTTGGCCTGCAGCAGGTCTTTGGTCACATAGGGAGTGTTGATCAGCATGCCATGCAGAGGACCCTGCTTATCTCCATATGACTGGAACATGATCTGGAAAGAGGAGTTAGGGATTTATTTGACCATGAAAATGCAAACATTATACAATTACATGAAAAATTTATCTCCTGCCTCGTCTTTTGGTTCATATTTAGCTTTAACAAAAAGCTTGAATGAGGCTACCTCAGTCAACTGTCCTTACCTGTCCAGAACTGGGGTTAGTGACCTCATTGTAAAGGCTAATGTCCAGGTAATAGCCAGACTCATTGGTAAGAAACAGGCGGACGGGAATGGCCTCCCCAGTTGTAGTCAAACGGATGTTGATCTTCAGCTCAGCCTGCAGGACCCGCAGCTTCCAGAGACGGCTGCCGTAGCGCATCACCATGGAGCGAACAGACTCCTCTATCTGGGAGTGTCAAAAGGTGGAAATGGATGTTAAAAACACCACTGAGAAATATATTTTACTTATCAGAAAAGTTATATAAATATCTAAGTAGACATGAAAAGAGATCTCTCAAACAAAAGCTAATTCGGAGAACTGTTCGCAACCTTGAATAACAACACTTGTAACGTTACACTATAGTAGCATAGATTTGCTAGACACTGACTTTAGAGGGGTCCATAATGACAGTAGGGACAAAGTTGAGGAAGATGTGGTTGCAGTCTGTGCGGATGCTGGTGTTACTGAAGGCCACCTCCAACTCATCCATGGCCTCCAACAGAAGACGTTCACCCTCATTTTGAAGGTATTCAAAGGAGGCTTCCTGTTTGGGAATAAAAATGTATTTTTTCAATCAATCCCAAAACATTCCACTAACCAAATATTACAAACAAATGTTTTAATCTTTGGAAAAACAGTCAATATGAAAGACCTAACAAGTAGTCAGAATCAATAAGCTGAACTTTCCAGTTGAGCCGCTTACCTTTGTGACGAGATCTGAGTGGCGGATAATAGCTCGTATGAAGTAGCGGTGGTCCGTGACTTCAGCCCCCTCCTGGACGCGAGCAGCGCCGAGGTACTGCTGCATCTTGTGGTTGGCGCAGGGAACGGCCTTCAGGTAAAAGTTCCTCATGCGGTTGAGCTCCAGCTGAAAAGCTAAAGCCGGCTCCAGGTTACGGTAAATACGATCCTCCTTGAACTGAAGACAGACACAGATTAGAGGGTCATCCTCTCCTCAGACAGCAGCTTATCACCTCAATAACTGCACTGATCTACCAAATACGTACCCCATCTCGAGCTCTGAAAGTGAAGAACTTGGGAAATTCTCTCTGTTGAAACGAAATATCAAATGAATAACAATCAGAAACCAAGCAAGCTTACTTGACAAAACCTGTATTGGTTGAGAGCAGTCATAGCAGCAGCGTTGGGAAGCAGCAACTAAATCATATTTAGTAAAAAAATATATGAACTATAACAGTATGCTTTGTTACCTCCAGCAGACATTACAAGAATTTGTTAAGTTAAACTTGTAAAAAAAAGTCAAGAAACGTTTATGGTTATAGATATAAATACATGTATTTTTATGATACAGGGAATGGACCCAATGACATTGTGTAATAATAAGGAGGTTGTTGTTGTTTACCTTCTGTGCAATCAAAAATGTGATTCTCCTGATTCCATATTCAAAGAGGACAGCTTTCTGTAAAACATTTTTAAATAATTAACTTAAACAAACAGAAACAATATCTTGCATTAAAACAACAGTCCTGTGTGAAAAAGACGGCTGACCTTTGACTCGGCAAAGGCAGTGAAGGTTGAAACCAACGCATCGTCGTCTTCAGTGTCTGCTGTTTTTATGGACACATTAATGATGTGGATTGGGTTTTCCCTCGTGTTCTGTAGGGGATGGAGGAGATATTGGTTGCTGGAACAACACAGATCAAAACAGCCCCTTTTATTGGAAATGAGTGACCCTCACACACCATCAGCACTCACCCTGGAGTTCATCTCCTCAAAGAGGCTGGAGCAGGACTCTGTGAACGGAGCGCTCTCTGAGAGTGGCTCTGCAAAGCTGGAGAGAACTTCATCAAAATTCCTGCACAAAACAAAAGAAACACCTCGTCAGGGATTACATTTGTTTTTGCTTTTATCTACACACCTGGACAAGTAGTTATTAGGAGCAAAAGAAGATTATAATCAGGTAAAAAGTGACCTTTTGAATTCTTCAAAACACTGGAAAGCCACCATGGCTCCCATGCGCTGGCAGGGTGGAGACAAGGCTCCCTCCAGGAAAAGTTCACTGCTCTGCCGCCTCATTTTAAACACGCTTGATCCACTCACTGGAACGGGACACCTGAGAAAGAGATGCACATAGACAGTGACAGCAAGACAGAAACATGTCATGATCAGATCATTGGAAAAATTCAATTCAATCAAGGATGCTTTAGAAAAAACACTGAACAGTAAGAGTCTAAATATTTGTACAAAGAGCAATTAAAGCAAAACTGGATTTTCTTACTGGATTTATTTGATAAAAAGTACCATTGATAGGTTCATTTCATATATTGAATTGAAAGGGAGTCCAAATGTTTATCGAGCAATTGTTACCATATCTACTGTAATTGAGAGATGCAAATCTTGAATTATGACGCTGTAGAATACATTTCAGTCAACAATGTCTCAGGCGTGAAGTTTTTAAGAAGAAAGTGGGAGAAAAAAGATGAACCTCTCAAAAAGCTCAGTATTGCTAAGCAACAAAAAGAGAAATATATGGAAAGCTATGAAGTGAATTAAAAAGGACTTGTTAGAGGAGTCCTTAAGCAAAGGTTTCTGGTTTCAGAAGACAGGAGGAAAGAAGCAACGCATTCTGCATGCATTGCAGCGAGACATACACACGATCAGGTGCTTTGGCTGGTTGGGAGAAGCTTTACTCTACCTGTTCAGAGTAGGGCTGCTCCCTCTGAAATCAGATGATTGACAAGTGAATATTAGCAGTGGATGATCAAACGGTACCTCTACCTCCAGGCATTACGATTCGATTTTAAGCTTTGAAGATGCTGTGCACAAGCATATCATTGTCCCGTTGATGAGAGCATCCTTCCTTCAGTGATAGCCATAAGCAGTTAGAGCAGCAGTTTACAGGCTCTGCACCTTCACCACTGGGTACAGGATTATATTTATTTCCAGGTTTATCATGTCTATCAGGCCAATGTCGTACAGAAGACTAAAGAGGAAACTTAAAGAATGTATTGTACCACCTTGATTCATTAATAAACAGCCACCAAGTGAGGTATTATTCTATTAAAAATATGTGTATTCAGTTGAAATCCTGCCCCAGTGGTGTTGTGTTAACTGTATTAAAGGTTTACCTGTTGGGATGTGATGTTGGCAGCATAAACTGGAAGTCTACAGCACATGTGCCATCCTGCAGCTGGTGGTGCTGGATGCTGTTCAGCTCATAGGCGATGTAAGCTCTGCGCACATACACCTGAACGTCAAGAAAAACCGGTGAGTAGCACTTATTCAGGGATAAAAATTCATTCAAAGAAGACATGACTCTGACCGTACCTCCAAGGCAGCCATGCAGACGACTTGATTGGTGTGGTAGAAGAAATTGGGCAAAACGTCAAAAATTGAGGTTTCGGAGAGAATGAGTTTCTGTGTCAAAGAAAAAACAAATATGACTTTGATATTAAAGCTGCTGAAAATGTATGATGACAATTGCATTCCTCCACACAAAGCTAACCTTCAAGTTCTCTGGACAAAACTGGTGGCCGTACATGTCAATGGCCGACAGGAAGATGGACTCCACCTGGTTGTGCCTCAGTTCGTACGATGGTAAATGGGAGGCAATCAAGACCTAGGGGCACATTTACAAATATAATAACAAGTCTATACAGATGATAGAAATTGTTTTTAAAAAAAAGGATGCATTATTTCTTGAAATTTGAGACAAATCTGATTAACTAAAAAATATAATATGAATCGAATTTGAGGTGTCCTGTCTGCTAGATCAACATGATTAAACAATGTATTTACACAGTCAGGGTAATGTTTAACTGACGTTTACCAGATACTGTTATTAATATTACCTGTCTGGCTCTCAAAGCCACCTTGGAGTTCTCCATCTTGCTGAGCTGCGTTAGCTCGTTCAGAATGGCCATCAGCTCGTCAGCTAGCATGGGATCCCGTCCACACAGCTGGTCCTACACAGAGTTCAAAGTGTCTTTCACTAAACCTTATGAGTTGAAGGATTCATTGATGCATGTTAAGTGTTGAAGCCTTACTATGAGCATTGTGACTAGGAGGTTCTTCTTGAAGACCTGGGCATGAGAGAAGATGTACTCCAGCACAGGACTCATGTTAGGTTTGTGCTGCTCCCTCAGGTTGATAACACACTTGTCATAGTGAGCTGTTGTGAGTACAGTGACATTAGTGATGACAAACAAACCACAGGTATTAAAGTAAATGCTTCATCTAGAGTTTGGTGTTACCTTGCTGAAACTGCATCTCCACTTGCAGGTATCGCTTCAGCAGATCAAGAACCACAGACTTCATGTAACCACGAATCCCACTGCGGTACCTGGATAAGACATGGTCAAACATGTGTCAATGGATGCAATATTGTTTAATATTGAATGTATTACTTCTGTACAATCTGCATCTGACAATAACAAGGATCAAACTAACCTCTGTACCAGCTGAACAATACTCTGAGTGTTCATGAAGAACACTTCTCGGTCAGCCTTTCTCTGTAGGGTTGCTGCATGGCTGTCTAGAATATTTGCAATCTGGATTGAACAGAAAAACATCATCAGATGAAATCACCAACAGTATTTATATGTATTTAAAGAACTTGAACAACTGCAACATCTCTCACTCGTTGGCTAGGGAACTGGCAGAGGACCGAGGTGATGTTGCTGGCATACTGAGCCATGACTTTACGGATGTCATTCTCCACACTGGGGGGAATGCGGTTCGCCAAGCTGGTCATGATCTCCTGCAGCTCCAGCAGTGGCAGCGAGGGGTCCCGCAAAGTCTTCATCAGAGAAGCCACCCACAGTTTCAGCTGCAGACAGGAACAAAGAAAAAAGAAAAAAGAAAAGTAGCACTTCAGAGTTTAATTTACGCACCAGCACGTACAATGGTCTTGCTTGTTTGAAGTAAATATGTCAGCACTGTTCTTGTTGTCCTTAGTTTGAATCTCTATGGTTTATTGCACTTATTGTACATCGCTTTAGATAAAAGTGTCAGCTGAATGCAACGTAATGTAATGTAACATGCACATAGGATTAAAAAACTGATTATATAATTGAACGGTAAAGTTCACCTTTGGACACTTAACAGCCATGCATCTTTCAAAAATGTTTTTGATACACAGACATAGCTGTCAGCTGTTAAAAATGTTTAGTTTTCACAACAGAAAACACATCCTCCTGCAAGATGCCACCGAGGAGCATTGACGTTAAGATTTTCAAATGAATTTCTTGGTGCTTTTAGCAACACAAGCTGTGTGCCATCTAGTTCCTTATATCCCACAGAAGGCAGACACCTCTATGGTCAGTATCTCAAAATAATCTAGATGGATAAATAGCCCTACAGGTAGAGGAGAAAGTATTTTGTAGTATGGGTGAGTGTTCCTAGCATCTCTAGAGGCAGAAAGCCTGCTGTGTACCTTAAGGCTGAAGAACGGCTCTTCCAGGCAGTAGCCCCCCATGACTTTAATCAAGTTTTCGAGCACACAGTGAAACACTTGGTGAAGCTTTTCCCCAACAATAGGCAGTGGTTGCTGGGGTGGCAGTATGGCTGTATTGAGCTCCACCTATGACAGGAGGTGAAAGCAGGAAAGATTATATTACAAATTCAAAAGCATGAGCAGTGAAGCAGAACAATTTGATCACTTTTAATTCTGTTTTTTTAATATTTTACCCGGTGTATACTACTGGGGTCATCCAGGTCTAAACGTGCCACCACGCAGCCCTGCTGAAGAACCGCTCCAGGTCTCTTTACAAAGTTGACACAACCAGACTGATGCACGGTCAACGTCATCACCATCTTCATCACCTGAAACCACAGATCAACGGCATGTCAATAAATATGGCAAAAAGAGACAAAAATAAACGTCACCAAAAAGCTGTCTCATCACCTCAATCTCTGCATAGATCTCTCCAGTACACACGTGACCTCCGTCATCCACCGTGTACTGCAGCAGTTTCCCAGCAGAGGGCGCCCTCAGCACCGTGGGATCCTTCTCCTTCTCAAACACACAAGTCTTGTTGCCGACAGTGATTCGGTAGCTGTAGGGATAAATTATTTCAGAAAAGAAATATTGAAACAAACAATCTACGTATACAGAAAGAGGAGCTCTTGCCTGTCCACTTCCTCCTTCATGTAGGTGGTGTGGCTGCTGCCGTCGTAGGACAGCAGGAGGCCGCCATCATTCAGCCTGTGGACATCAATCTCTATGTTGGAGCAGTTCATCATGATGACATACGTTGTTGGGGATTGGCGAGACACCTGGAGGCCGGAAATGATGATATCATTTCATTTCATTTCAAACCTTTATTTATTATTTATTTATATATTGAGTAAAAATGTAAGAGCTCAACAAGGAATGTATAAAGGGAATAAAGCAGATACCTTGAGGCAGAACTTGACTCCTTCATATATTAAGTCCACATTGACAGAGTTGAGGAGACTGGCTGCAGGCAGTACTTGGCCTCTAAAGATGCAGCAGTTTTTATAAGTCAGTTATATAAACATACAGCTGTTGAAAAAAACGTAATAAAAAGGGAAAGAGTCTACTGACCTTTCCAGGGAATGCAGGTAGTCAGACATGCTCTTTCTGAAGCTTGTGTCAGCAACATGTAAACCCCCACAAACAATACCCAGCATGGTATCTGGTCTCTCCGCCTGTAAGAAGAGTATAATGCTTTATGAAACAAACAAACTATATCAAACTTAAAAAACCAAGTCCTTGGGTGTGTTAGGATTTGTAGCACACGGTCTTCTGTCTCCTACCTGCACTTTCTCTGCAATGAGATGATCCAGCCATCCGGTGTCAATGTCATTGTTTCTGAAGCTTTCTGTCTCCAGTAACTTAATGAGGTATTCAACAGTGGTCCTGAAGTCACCTCGGATGGACAGCTCCTTCATAGCCACCACCATGTTCCTGAAGCACAATATGACACCTGATAAACACATGTATTCTATGAGAAATCTATCTTTTAAGAATCAACCTTGAATTGCATGAATATTGCATTAGCTGTATTTTTTACCCTAATGTCCTCTAAGATGTTATTATATTATGGGCCGATCATTGCATTCTTACAAGTGTTATATTACATAATGGGCAGTTACAATATTTGGGCATTACTGGCTGTTGCGTCAAAAGCGACACCAGATATCTCAGCATTATTGGATCAAAAGAAGAGGCTTACGAAATGGCTTCTTCACGGTTCTCTCCCCAGGAGAAACAGTGTCCAAACTGGGAGTCTGCAAATTCATGCAGGCCTCCAGTCGCCCCCACGCTGAAATAACCCCAGACATTTTTACTGCTGCGGAAGTTCAGCTCCTGCACAGTGCCAGAGCTGGGCTTGAACCCCTGAGAGAGAGCAGATCAATTAAAAAGTCAGTGGTGCAAGTCAAAAGGAAATACAAATACAGTGTTGATGAAATGTAGCTCTACCTCATCGGGGTTCTCACTGGTGATGCGTGCAGCTATGACGTGACCTCTTGGACTTGGCATGCACTCTGGATTCTCGAGGTTAATGATTGTGTCGGCCCACGGACTTTCTCCATAAAGCAAGCGGATGTCCTTAATTCTATGAATGGGGATGCCCATCGCTATCTATGAGGGAAGAAACAAAACACAGAGTTAAAATGGAACAATAGGAGCTTTGGTTATATTAATCTACAACCATCATGGCCACTGGTAGACCACCACACAACAAAGACTATAACAAAACTGTTGAGCAATATGACTATGTGCAATATATGCAGTATATATACACCTCTTCATAATTATTATTATTATTACTGGCTGCTATCCTTAAAGGTGGGGTAGGTAAGTTTGAGAAACCGGCTCGAGATACACTTTTTGTTATATTCCATGGAATGCTCTTAACATCCCGATAGCAATGAATATCTTAAGTGCTTTGACAAAAAATCCATAAAAAAATGTCATCTGTGGAAGCCGTAGTACTGTAAAAAGCACAACCAATCATTTTAGCCGGCCCGGCTAAAATAACTGGATGGCCTACCTGCCTGTCAGCCTTCCATCGGGGCACAAACTTATCTCGTGCCCTCATTGGTCATGTGCGCGTTCGTGTGTGTTGGAGGAGGGGCTCTGTAAGGAAGTGGCAGATTTTTTCCGGTTGTGTATTTTCAAATTCTAGCGCACTCGAGCTGGTTTCTCCAAAATTACCTACCCCACCTTTAAATTAGACGATTCAACTTCTGTAATAAATCTGTAAATGACTTACAATATAATATATTCTTCCACTTTTCATACTATAACTATAAAATATCACATTATTTAATACATGCTACAATAATTGTTTTAAATACTGTCACTGGTACTGGATGTGTATTTTGTACATTTTTATTTGTGTAATATCTATTTTCATCTTTGATATGTTACGCATGCTTCTTAATTATAATTAATACTATTTTTGGTTCTTTACTTTTGCTGTAACAATGTAAATGTCCCCTTTGTGGGACGAATAAATGTATTCTGATTTTGATTTGCAGGAGGATGACTACTTTAACCCCTGTTCTTTTTTACCTGAAGTTGGGCAGCTGGCAGGTTTACATCTCCAATCATCTCCGTGCAGGGATGTTCCACCTGCAGCCGAGGATTCAGCTCCAGGAAATGGAAACTTCCGTCTTCAGAGAAAAGATATTCCACAGTGCCTGCACTCACATAACCCACCATCTTGGCCAGCCGCACAGCATACTGGGCCAGGAAGAGGAGACCAAATATTAAATGAGGGGTTAATAATAAAGGTTGGATAATAAAAACAAGCAGTGACAAAAACTGACCTGTTCCATTTGCTCAAATGTTGAGGCAGAGGCTATCGTGGCCGGAGCCTCCTCTATGATCTTCTGGTGCCTTCTCTGGATGGAGCAGTCTCGTCCAAACAGAGAGATGGCATTTCCATATTCATCCGCCAGTATCTGAACCTCGAGGTGTCTGGCATGCTGAGCCATCTGCATGACGAAGATGGGCGACCCGGGCACCTCTGTCTGAACCTGCAGGCAGAAAACACAACACTTCAGATGTAGGAACTGCATTCAATTCAACTGTTTAAAAAAGGTGCCATTAAATGAAATCAAACCTGTCTAAAGAGACTCGGAAAATCCTCAGAGTTTTCTACTTTCCGGATACCCTTTCCACCTCCACCTTCAGAGGCCTTGATAAAAACCGGATAACCAATTTCTTCAGCCCCCTGCAGAGAAACATCACATTACTAAACAAAATATATTTGACAGGAGATAATTGTTTCAGGGACAAATAGGCAAATTTGAAGTATTAAGTATGAGGATTTTTGTTAATATGCTTACTTTCATCCCATCGTCTACATCAAGAACGCAGCCCTGTGTGTAGATCTCCGGAGGAACACTGATAACATTGCCCAGAAAATTGTCTTCCTCTTCCCAGTCCACTTTCAGGCCTGAGAGCACCAAGACACAGAAGAATGACAACATAAAAACTCTGACAAAAACTGAGCAGAATAGTGTTAGTATACATTATGTGAACTGAGACAGTGTGGGAGGTAAAGCATCACCTGATCCACTCCATGGTAGCGTGGGAATGCCAGCACTCTGAGCCACAATGGAAGAAGCAATTTTATCCCCGAGGGCCCACATGGCCTGACTGGATGGCCCTGAAAGTAACAGTCAGTTAACAATAAGATTAGACTCTGATGCTAATAAAAACCTTTAAAAGAAAAAAGCAGTTTCAAACAAAATGTTACCCAGAAAGGATATCCCTGCTTTGTCCAACAGGTCAGGAAGTTTGGGATTCTCTGAGGCATGACCCCAGCCGGCCCATACAGCCTGTTAGAAGTGATACACACATTTATTTGACTGACAAGTAGGCACGGATCAAAGATAAAAGAGGTTACAGGCAAGAAAGAACACTGGGCACCAATATCTTGTTTCAAACAGGCATGTATTTAAAAAATGGAAAAACAAGTAACCACGAGGAAAGACAAAAAGCCTTTATTATAGTGGCTTTTATTATTCAATCGCCAACATCTGTTTACCACTCTGTCAGGAAGCCATTTTATGATTTAGCGACAATACAGGCTTTTTAATATTTCCTTCCTCGTAATGACTTCTTATTCAATTTTAGAGTGTGGTTCGCATTCCTGCTTATCCTGTTTTTTTGTCCCCCAAACACACTTTCCGTCTATATTTGGGTATACAGAGCAACCAGTTATCTTTTATTGATCTTCAAAAGTAAGTGTTACATTTTTTGTTAAAAAGGTCTGTCAGAATAACAACATGAGGAATCCCAAAGTCCTGATAAATAGAAAGCATGTGCTATTTGGTTTTAATTAGCTTAAGGAAACACCCTGCCAATCGCTATAAAAAGCCATGAGACTGCGGGGCCGTGTGCACACACAGATGTTGAGAAGAAGAATTTAGAGGACTCCTTCAATAATGATCAAATTAAATTATAATTAATAAGACACTTAGTGCTTAGTGTAGATTTACAATTAGTAAAGTATTTTTAACATTATAATTATCTTTTAATACTTTATTTTACAATTTGTAGGACTGAAGGGAACATGTTATCTCTAAATGTGTTTAAGTGTGCTCTTGAGAATTGGTAGATTATGATGTTACCCAAGAACAAATGATAAAATAAATTAATACCACATATCAGCGTACCAGACACGTGTTGTTTCGAGGTAAATGGAAAAGAGTACCTGAACTGGGATTCTTTTGGCAATGTCCACTATCAGCTCTACGTTGGCGTAGTTGTTATTGTTGGCTCCACCAGGCACAGGCACATAATGGTCGGCCATTTTGATGTATTCTAAAAGTGAAAAGATTAACAAATAAAAATATATAAAACCAATTCTGATCATTAATAATCCAGTACAGAATTTCAGGGAATCACTCCAATAAAACTTTGGTCAGACAGCTGACGTAAAAATAACGATAATCTCTCAGTCTCACCCAGATAACTTCTGGGTAATAAAATCTGATAAGTATCAAGTTCACAATAACCTGCATTGGCTTTCAAGTCTTCAGGGGTTACCATGACAACAAAACGAATGGTCCTCTCATTGCGAAACATTTCGTAGGACCAGCGGCGGATAGAGCGCATGCATTTCACTGCAGCTATACCGTTGTTAGCAATCAGCACCTGTAACAGAAATAGAAACAACTTGACTCGTCTAAAGAAAGACAGGAATGCTGCATGATACTTTTAATACTAGTTGAACATTACATTTTTACATTTGTATGTGTTTTTTTTTTTTTAAATATTTTTCTAGTTATTGTGCTTTTTATCATGTTTTTAATTATTGTTTTATTATTGTACTCCCATTGTGTTATTTAATATTTATTGCCTGTACAGCACTTTGGTCAACTGAAGGTTGTTTTAAATGTGCTATATAAATAAATAAAGATTGAGATTGATTGAGATGATGCAACGATTGCAATGAATTCAAAAAACACAGGAAGGACTTCTCACTTTTTCAATGACACGGTTGCCACCAAATCGGGTGACAAACTCGGCAGGAGAGGCCACGGTGAAGTCCCTCTGTAGATCCATCTTTCTGTAGTTATGTCCTTTTTTCACCAAGTGAAGACCAGACATGCTAGGCCTGGAGGGGAAAGCTCATTTTTAGTCGCCTTGATCAATAACACAGACAAATACTTTTGTTCTGCATATTAGCTGCATCATTTATTAAATAATCCAGGAAGAAGTGGGCTCTTTTATATCAGCAGGAGGAAAAGCAACAGCCCCAGTGCTCTTCAGTCATGGTGGTGAACAGCTACATGACAGTGTGAGTTAAGGACTGTTAACTATAAAACAACAGGAGAGCATTGCATATATGAAACCCAAGTCAAAGTTCAGTCTTTCCTGAACTAAGGCGCACTATGGATTGGCCTATTTATGTTTCAGCTTATCTTCTATTACACTTAAAACACTGCTCTTTAGAGAAAATAACTCCGGGGTCAACACTGTTGCTTGTGGTGAACCTTTTTATCTGATGTTCACTAATAAAGAAACTTTAAGAGCATGCTGCCTTTATTTTGAAAGCATATGGTTTATTACATCTTTCTTTAAATGTCTGATTATGAATGTGAAGTCAAAACTCATTATCAGACTTAATTTGGGATCAAGTTGATTCACGTTGGGTTCATTTGTGTTAACCTACAGCCTTTTCATAATGTCATTTTAACAACTAAGTTCACAAAGTGCTATAAGGTTATGTCCACATAGTTGTCAGGATAATGATTATCAATAGTTCACTGGAGTCTCCAACTCTTTCCTTCCAGAGTCCATGAACAATCAAATGGGTCACTTCAGACTATCTGGCTGTTAAAGTCAATGTAATCATTTAAATCACATAAAAAAACAGCCCAAGCGTTTTGCAGGCATCACAAGCTGCATTGTTACACATTAAATCTCATCGGATTTACTTAAGTTTAAGCAAAAGCAGTAAAACTGAACTTTACTTTACTTTCATTTAATTTAATTGTTCAAAGTCCTTTATGATGTAAGCCCCACCAGAATTACAAAGAACACAATAAGAGACATTTTGAAAGCTTGTTTTACATTAAGAGAACAAAAGCAAAGCAACAGTTGACATTTTACTATACACAATTTATAATTGTACGCACCATGATTCTCAGCTGGCTCGTACCTTGTTCATTCCAAAGTCTCTTTGAAATTGCAACACAAGAAACTTCATTGAAATGATATCCCATGTTAAGATATCACTGAGAAAACACCTGTGTTGCATCAGTGAGCAATGTTGTTAAGTGGGAGTGTAACTCTGTATGAACCCAAATGAACTTTAAACTATGTATCTCTTCTTTTCCAGGACATGAGGCAGGAATTAATTCACTGAAACAATGAGTAGCCTATGTGTTTTAAAACAACGTATGGACTTATTCTTGTTGTTTCACTGGACTGCTTGGCAAGTAAGTCATTGCGGTCTGTTTTAAACTCCCCTAGAGGATACGTACGCACTAACGGAGTGCCTTTTTTTTGGTATTTCCTCAAACTAATGTGTGCCAAAACAAGCCCTGTTCAGTTACATAACAGTCAGGCAACACAAGAGATCCTCAGTCTACAGACACGTCTCCAGAAGTATCTATTCTCCTTTCATACAAAGTAATTACGCATGTTCCCATTATTTCTGCTCATAAAGCATGTCATAGCTGTGCACAAAATAAACACTGCAACTAAAGTATCAAATTACAAACAACAGAATCTAAGTTTTAAAAGCACCTACCTCCCGAGATAAGGGAACAAGTTCAAACCCTGCCAGCTGTTTTCCTCCATATGTTTTTTCACCTGTTTTATAATCCTCTATTAGTAAAACTAGATTTCAAAATGTAAGACCGACCAAAACAAAAAACTCTACAAAGTGTTTCCTCTCCTGTGTTCCCTCCCTTCCCCCCTCCCACATGTACAGCTTTTTCTACGGATCTCCTTGGACAGATTACAGGGTCCTTGTTCTAAAAAAACAAAAGGGGGAAGACCAAAAGTTTCAATTTTCACTTAGAAAAAGAAAGCCTCCAGTATCCAGTATTCAATGCAAAGATGTTGGACATGAAAGGGCTCACACCTGGCATGATTGTACAAATAAATTGTTTAATTTCCATTTAACATTTTTCAAAAGTGCATCTTCTTCTGCTGCAAGACTTCAAAGTGCAGGAAGATTTGGGAGACAACAATCTCTTGCCTTGCTCCCCTTCATGATGGTTCCCTGCACACATAGCTTCGTGCATTAGGGTAAATCCGTCCAACCAAGCATGTCCGGTTGAAGCATGAAGCTATGTGCAGCAAACAACCCATGATATGATTCGTATCATATACCAACGCTGGGTATACAAATAACTTTCTAACATGCAGACTGTAAAAAGAAAAGCTAAAAAAAAAATGTTGTTGAAGATTGAAAAGTGTTTTTGTTTGCCTTGTTGTGACCTAGAGTCCCACTACAGTTTTCAAAGTCATTTGATGTGGGCTCTTGTTCCAATAATAGAGTCGAGGGTGTTTGGCATGCGACAATAAAGCACGTCAACTGCATGCAGTCAGGTGATAACACACAGCTTGTAGAGACAGGGTACAGCAGTGAGTGCATAAAAGCACGTCACCTATGTGGCCATACGTTCTAACCAACACCATTTAGGAACATTCATCCTATTGACCTAAACAACCTCCCTTTTTATACAAGTCCTTCCTAATATTTGAGTAAGATGCTCCCATGTTTACGTCACATGTCAGAGTTGTACCCTACGGTCAAGGGTTTTACCTGTGAGTAGTCACATGATTACAGTACATACAGCATTTTATTTCACTGTATAGCATTAATTTTTACATTGAATTTGTAGCTAAATTAGCTTACACTATTTCATTTCTACTCTTTTTCTTCTTGCATTATTTTTATTGTTTTTTTTCTTATATATATATATATATATATTTATGTTGCATTATTGGAGGACCCTGTGACTTAAGCTTTTCATTGTGTATCTACACTGTAGCTGTGCATATGACAATAAAGCCCTTTGAACCTTTGATGATGGGAGTGATGAAAACATGCCTGACTCCGGACAGTTTACATGAACTTAAATAGAAACAAGGTCTTACTTCATGGCTGGGGAGATGTTCTGAGGCACTGCAGAGGATGCCACATCAGGAGAGGGTTTGGGGGCGGAGGGCGGGGGCTGAGCTGCACCGCTGGGAGGTTTGGAGACCAGAGGCTCCTCGTCTGAAGAGTTATCCTCCGACGCTCCGAGGATGAACTTGAGGCGTTCCCTATCCTCGGGCCCTGAGCTGAGCATTGGCCCTCTGGGTCTGAAAGGTCTTTGGGTGTTCGGTCGCAACGATGGCTTTTCTGAACTAACCTCAGAGGACGCCTGCAGAGCCTTCACTGTTTGAACTTCAAGACCCGTAGAGGCAGGACTGATGTCTCCATTTTGTGTTACTGCGTTAGGAACTGTTGACAGGGAATGTTCCCCCGGATGAGGGGATTGTGTAGCGGGCTTATCCTCCTCTGCTGCAGGCGTACCACAGCCAGGGGGAGATTCCTCTCCTTTCACGGGCATCGTTAGCGTCTTGGTATTAATCCTCCACAGAAACAATAATATCCATACGATTAATCCCAAGACTGCAAACGGCAGCATTCACAGACAATCCTTCTGCGACTGCAACAAGAGCAAAATGGATATTATAAGCCATGATTAGTGCAAAATAAATTATCCAACAATAAGTTATCATCAGTCATAAGACCCACCCAAAAATAAAAATGTAATCAGTAATTACAATAAAAACAATTATTGCGTGAGTCTGTTTTTTTGTGTCTATGCCTGTATTTTTTTAATAATATAATGACAATAATAAACTTTATTTATAAAGCACCTTTCAGAACATAGTTACAAAGTGCTCTCACATAAAAATACACAGAGTGAACTAAACAACAGCTTCTACACATAAATACATAGATTAAGAATCAATGGATATAAAAATACAAATAAAAATAAAATCCCATAAAAGCAATTCTAAAAAAGTGAGTTTTTAAAAGTGACATAAAAGACTATTTTAAACAAGACTTTATTTGTCACTTTTTCCCCATGACAGTGAGCCTGACAGCATGTTCCAAGTCATTCTTGTGTATTTTTTGATGATTATCTTAATAATGGAAAGAACGAGCAATGATGAATGTATTCTTGAACTGTAAAATGTCCTATTTTAGAATATATCTTCAAAATTCCTTAACAACTTAGAGGGCTCCTTTTCTCCCAAAAATAGTTTTTTATGTAAAAGATTTACAATTGTCACTCAAATATCAATATTGCCGTCAAATATCAGAAGAATTCCAAATTAGACACTCATGTTCTTTGTCAAAAATATTATAAGATATCAAATAAAATAAAATAAAAGTAAGTTAGAAAACATTATGCTGTATAGCATTTCTGTCTGTGCACTATTCTTGTCTAAAGACAGTTCCTTCGAGGTGAACAGAGGTCAGAAGTCTGTTGGGGCAGGGTCATGCAGGGTATTTTGAGATAAGATTCAAGGGTTGGACTCAACCACCAAAGACAGACAACAAAGGGTAGCTTTAAGTCCTTAAATACCACAAATCAAGACACTTAGTGTAGTTAGTTATGGTTATAACAGCAGGACCTGGCAGGCTACATTTCCCCGGCAGTGCCCGGTAAACAGCCTGAAACAGCTGCAGTGAGAGCGGCTTCTTATGGAGTAAAGGTCAACACTGAGGGAATGAAGTGTGAGGAGGGGGACGCACAAACACAGACACAAACAACGTTAATGAGCATTTGAAAAAACAAACATACACACAAATTAAGAATATATAAGTATGAAATCCGGGTGAAACAAAGTTGGATTCCTCATGTTAGTTTGAGTCTGTATTTCTAATAAAAAATATGTTAATATGGTATCCATTCATTCCAAAGAAGCATTCATTAGAGACACAAGGAGGTGTTTGTCCTCTAGAGCCACTATAGAAACAAAGGAAGGGTTGAGATATCACTTTCAAAGTTGCATTTAGAAGGCATAAGAGTAAGTGAGTTGTTCCACTGAATCCCAAAGGAGGATACATGGTAACTTAAGCTTCATGCTGACCTCAACGGATTGTCAAATGTAAACAAAATGCCAGAATAAACTTGGCTTATCACCTGCAAACTGAGCAAAACACATACCAGTGCACTATGGTTTTCTCACAGGAAATCATGAACTTATACGTGACAGAAATAAGACTCAAACATGAAGTTCAGGCAAGTCAATTCCGACAGAAAAACGATCCTTTCCCATTTTTTAGCCAACAGGAAAAGGAACATATCTTTAAGATCACACATGAAGTACATTTGTGTCAGCAAAATAAACGACACGTAATACATCACTAAGTAAAGATTTAAAGAGGTTTTTTATTGTAAACATATGTGATTTACACTCACCACTAATAATGGACATCACTGCTCAGTCGTTGTTGTTGTTGTTGTTTCTGCAGCACGGCTATCGAGTTAGCTGCGACTCAAGCACCTCACTCTACAAACACATGTCATTACTACAGACAAATCGAAATGAATTCATATTAAACCACCAAATATACTGGCTGTTAAGGTTTTAATAATCTTTATGACAGCAGTAGGAAATGTCACAGCCACTCACCCGCAGTCTCTCTCCCTCCACCTCCTCGCTGGAGGATTTCAAGCTCCTCCCAGGAAAGAGGAAACGCTCCGAAGATCGTGTATAAATATAATGTTTGTGGTAAAAAAATAAAAATAGTTTTTTTTGTCAGTCTCTCTTTCGCTGCATTCAATTTTAGTCAAATCAACAAAAGAAATAAAGTGAAAAGTTGATTATAATTTTTAATAGAAAAATATTACTATAATGAATATATTATTCAAACATGTTTTTAATAAACGCAACAATGCAAGACAAACCAAAAACAATGTACTGGTTCATCCATTAATAATAACACGAAGAGATGTTACTAGAGATAATACAAGATAATATACCTTAAAGATACCAAAGGAAAATCTACTGATATTAAAAATGAAATTAATGTTAAATAAAATTGATGATGTGAGATGTTAATAGAAAGGATAATCATTTTTAATATTTTACATTTTTCAATTCAAGTAAAAAGAAGATTTACAACAAGAATTGTGGATTATCTTGAGTAACCATTTTATGATTTCTGCGAAGAGAAAAACATTATAATTAAATTTCTAAAATATACTTTCTGGCCCATTGAGAACCACAACAAATCAAATGCCATATAGATCCATTTATTGGAGAGAAGGCAGATTTTTTTACATCCAATAACTCCAAAACTATATAGATTAATAGAAAGCACTACGATTAGAAGGACACGTATTGTTGGTTGAACTGTATCGCAAATGAACGCAGCGTTTACATGTTTGGTGGTGCAGGTTTTTCGCTCTGAGTGAATCATCTTTTAATAAACGATCTTTGTTCTTGTTCCTCTCTTCTCCTCTGCGCTAATCTCGCGGGAACTGCAGGAGCGCGCCAAACTAAGAAAACACAAGTCGCGTCAGTGACAGCGACAGACAAAACCAGTGAGGAAACCTTTGATATAACTTCATAATTTCCTTCAAATGCCACCTTACGGACAGACTCAAACAAACTGAGTGGGAGTTTAATTTATTCCACCGTGTTGTGGTCTGCAGACTGCGATAGAGAAGATGGTTTTTCAAAACAATGGTCGGTACAAAAACGAGCGAGGACAAGGTCGGGGAGAAAAGGACAATCAGTGAGTTGTTTCTCCTTACAAAGTTACTTACATGTTTCATTTTTACATTAATCCAGACAGCCACAACACACTGTTAGTTATTTAAGGCAGTTTAGGAAATGACAAAAGTAAAACAAGATCTCACTTTGGACATTTTTGACCTGATCGTTTTTCGACCATTTTGGCGTTGTTATTGAATATGGCACACATTTTGGCAAGGCTAAAATATTAAACATTTTATTTGGGAAGTTCTCCATCAATTTTCTTTATAAATTAATAACTGTGTAACCAAAATACATGTAAGCAGACCCTCAACATATAAACACACTAAAACCACATGTGTTTATCCCACGACCATTACAATAAAAAATGCATGCATTGTAATACATAAGGCTTTTAAGTTTTAAACTTTAGTTCTTACTATCTTCCACTAGATTGAGCCATTTTCTCATGTTTGCCCTGTGGTGCCAACACATGTTATTTCCTAGTTTCCACTAGGGGCAATACTGCTGTATTATGTTTTTGATGCAATACATCAAAATCAATGTTGTTTCTAATCATTGTCTTATCCCAGACTTTGCCCCCCCCCCCCCAGCATTAAGAATACAACTCATTATTACAGTGGCAAAACGTAAACAAAGAGGCATTTAAAGGGTAAACTAGGAAAACGAAATGTATTCCAGCTTTTTGACAATGCATTTTTGTCCTCTAAAGACACCATCAAATTGAGGCACAAGGGTTAATATACATTATCTATTCTGTGTTTGAATTAGGGACGATGGATCCTCGGCCCTCAAGCGTCTGGAGCGCAGCCAGTTCACCGACGAGATGGACGCCCGCTTCGGTTTCGACAGGATTAAAGAGCCAGGGGAGAAAACAGGCTGGCTGATCAACATGCATCCTGTGAGTCTTTGCACTGTGTCATGTTGTAGCCTTCTTTGTTTTGAGTAGAACATTGTGGTAGCAAATTGTGACACCCTTTGCTCCTCTTTCTATGTTTAGACTGAAATCCTGGATGATGACAAGAGGATGATCAGTGCTGTGGACTATTATTTCATACAGGAGGACGGAAGCAGGTTTAAGGTGAGTTGGGGGGGAAAAGTCAAGTGCTGTGACACCGCTGTTTCAAACAAACTGGCTCCTTATAATGCAAACAGTAGTTTTTATGCAATAACATTTCCCAAAATCCCCCTGCTCTAACTCGTCTGTCCTGATATGTATCCTATCTGTAGGTGGCCCTCCCTTTCAAGCCATACTTTTACATCGCCACTAAAAAGGTAAGTCTGCGTCAGAAATGTAGTTCTTATTAAGCAATATACACTCCAAAAATTCTAGCCCTAAAAACAACTTTATTTACAGAATTGCGAAAGAGAAGTTATCTCATACTTAACGAGGAAGTTTCAAGGAAAGGTGACGAAGCTTGAAGTCATCCCAAAAGAAGACCTCGACCTGGTGAGTGGTTGGTCTTTAGTTTCCTTGAACCGCATTAAAGTGTTGCATATTACAAAGAAAACGTTGAACACAAACAAAGGAGGACAACAACGTCATTTTAATCTTTGTTCTATTACCTGCTCTCCTCAGCCGAACCATCTGGTTGGACTGAAGCGAAGCTACATCAAGCTGTCCTTCAGCACCGTGGACGAACTCATGAAGATCAAGCGTGAGATCTCACCAGCAGTACGCAAGAACAGAGAGAAGGAGCAGTCCAATGACTCCTACACCTCCATGTTATCAAGGTAACACCACTCCCATTAGTTTTTAATAAACTGTAACTTCCGGTTCATTTCTGATCTGCTGACACCTGTGTGTTTTTTTTTTTTACAGTGCTTTATCAGGTGGACATGTGAACACAGCAGAGGAAGACGGGCCGTCAAAGCGTATCTCAGACCAGTTAGACAACATAGTGGACATGAGAGAGTATGATGTGCCATATCATATGCGGTTGTCCATCGACCTTAAGATCCACGTGGTAAGTATAGATCACTGTTCTCACAATGTTTTCTGAGATGCTTGTGTTCATTGTTCTTATCTTTACCGTCTTTATTTCTCAGGCTCACTGGTACAATGTTCGCTACAGAGGCAGCGCTTACCACCCAGAGATCATACGCAGAGATGATCTTGTGGAGAGACCAGTAGGAGGATTTAATTCACATGTGATCTGTCATTTATTCGGGTTAATCTTTGACCGTGATTTCAGTAACTAATTGTTTCTTGCTCTTCATAGGACCCTGTTGTTTTGGCTTATGACATCGAGACCACCAAACTCCCACTGAAGTTCCCGGATGCAGAGAGCGATCAGATCATGATGATCTCCTACATGATTGATGGACAGGTGTGTAGTCTCTCTAATCTTAAAGGTCTCCTATTATACTATTTTTAGGCATATATTATAGTGAGTTGCATTTATAAGTAGAAGTATTATTCCATATTAATTTATGTCTTAAGCTAACTTTGCGTTCCCTTTTTGTAAAGGGGTATTTAATCTCAAACCGAGAGATCGTCTCTGACGACATTGCAGATTTTGAGTTCACTCCCAAACCTGAATATGAAGGGCCTTTCACTGTTTTCAACGAGGAGGATGAGGTATGTGAACTGTACATATCGATTAAAAGTGTTGAAAACATTTGAGTATACAAGTGTAACGCTCTGTGGTTGAATCATTGTGATAACATGTGGTCACCGTACTTTGGCTGCAGGCGGCTCTCATCCGGAGATTCTTTGACCACGTTCAAGAAACCAAACCAAACATCTTTGTGACCTACAATGGAGACTTCTTTGACTGGTAAGCTATTCTTTTGCTGTATCGTAAAAAATATGAGATGAATTACTCGTATTCTATGATGTTCATCTCTCACACTTTGTTTCCACTCTTTCTAGGCCTTTTGTTGAGACCCGAGCTGCTCTCCATGGACTCGACATGTACAAGGAGATTGGTTTCCAGAAAGATAACCAGGGAGAGTACAAGTCCACGCAAGCCATCCACATGGACTGCTACAGGTTAGGAAGCCTTTTGGTCTACGTAAACGTTGGGGGTTAGAGTTCATTTAGATGAATTATTCTGTTATCCTCTTCCAACCTGCTTCTCCTCTCTGATAGGTGGGTAAAGAGAGACAGCTACCTGCCGGTGGGAAGTCATAATCTGAAGGCAGCGGCGAAAGCTAAACTGGGCTACGACCCCGTGGAGCTGGACCCGGAGGATATGTGTCGCATGGCTACTGAGCAGCCACAGGTACACAAGTGACTTTTATTTACTGCTCGGAAGAATAATTGCAACTGTTTTGTTAACTTTTTCTACGGTTCTGTTAGACTTTAGCCACCTACTCTGTGTCGGACGCTGTGGCCACGTATTACCTCTACATGAAATACGTTCACCCCTTCATCTTCGCTCTGTGCACCATCATCCCCATGGAGCCTGACGAGGTTTGTTTTTTGTGTGTTTTGTAAAAGAAGAATCAAATACCCCAAATATAAAATGCATTTTTACAAATATTCACGTCTTTTCTTCCAGGTGCTGCGTAAAGGCTCTGGGACGCTGTGCGAGGCTCTGCTCATGGTTCAGGCCTTCCACGCAAACATCGTTTTCCCCAACAAGCAGGAGCAGGTGTTCAACAAAATGACCGGCGACGGCCACGTCATGGACTCTGAGACCTACGTGGGCGGCCACGTGGAGGCGCTGGAGTCAGGAGTTTTCCGCAGTGACATCCCTTGCCGTTTCAAAATGGTACATCTCAGTTTAACTTATAGTTTGCTTTTTGTTTTAATGCTTTTTAAATGAATTTAGCATAACGGCTTGTTCTGGTGTGTTGACAGAACCCGGCTGCGTTTGACTTCCTTCTGCAAAGAGTTGAGAGAACCATTCGTCACGCCATTGAGGAAGAGGAGAAAATCCCTTTGGATCAGGTCACCAACTTTAATGAGGTATATTGGCTTTTACATTTTTATCTAATACCTTATTTTTTTTAAGTTGTTCGAACTATTTTGAGCTTTAACATTTCTCTGATATTTTCTCAGGTTTGTGAGGATATCAAAAAGAAGCTGATATCCTTAAAGGAGGTCCCAAACAGGATTGAATGCCCCCTCATCTACCATCTGGACGTTGGGGCTATGTACCCCAATATCATCCTCACCAACCGCCTGCAGGTAAAAGACAAATCC
Source organism: Trematomus bernacchii (assembly GCF_902827165.1). Lineage (NCBI taxonomy): Eukaryota > Metazoa > Chordata > Actinopteri > Perciformes > Nototheniidae > Trematomus > Trematomus bernacchii. The sequence goes on from NW_022988176.1 coordinate 552,709, forward strand.
AAAGAAATATGCATAGGTTAAAACCTATAGAGAAGCATGCAAATCAATACTTTGTTCTCTACTTTTATAGCCGTCCGCCATAGTTGATGAGGCCACTTGTGCCGCCTGTGACTTTAACAAGCATGGTGCCACCTGCCAGAGGAAAATGGCCTGGCAGTGGAGAGGGGAGATCAGTAAGTCAATGTTGTTTAAAGGTCACCTATCATGCTATTTTTAGGCAATAGCATAGGTCTCAGATATATAAAAATATATAAAAAACATGTCTATGAAGTGTTTTGCTCAAAATACCAAACAGATCACCCATTCTAGCCATGCCTCATATCCCTCTATTTCACTTCCTGTTTCAAAAGTGCTGATTTTTGGTATAAAGCTTAAAAAAAAAAAAAAAGAATTGATAAAAAAAAAAAAGGAGGGGGCTGAGCTCATGCGGGACCCGGCAGCTACTGTCTAAACTAAATACTGCCGTGATGAAACGCCATATCATGGATTATCAAGGATTATTTCTGAAACAGGATGGAGCTCAAAGGCTTTCTCTCTTGCCGGTTATACCACAAGGTGAGTTCCTTTTTATTTCCTGCTTCTTCACACATGCTCTCTCCAGTACAGGTTAGCTCTGAGTGTTAGCGATGCTAATGTAAACAACGACCACATCCAAAACAGTCGGGCATTGTTTCTGATAGCAACTTTCTGATAGTGCTGTGGGTCCACATTTCCGATATTAAGTCATATCGGACTCAAATCTGGATCAGCTCCGTTGTAGCCCCGTTTTTAGAGATTTGGGTACGGAGGAAAAGAGAGGGTTTTATTTTCTGACGCTGCGTGAGTTCCCTGACACACCGGGGACACATATTTAAGTATAAAAGACATCAAAAAGTGCATTTTGCATGATAGGTCCCCTTTAAATAAACAGAGAAACTAAAGGAGAAGAAGATTCAAAATATGCAATCATAGTTTCTTTGGTATTAATGTTAGTTTGAATACAGCAAAAGTTGATTTATTCTTCCCTCTGTGTGCAGTGCCTGCCAGCCGCAGTGAGTTTCACCGAATCCAGCAGCAACTCGAGTCTGAGAAGTTCCCGCCCTATTTCCCCAACGGCCCACCTCGGGCCTTCCACTCTCTCAACAGGGAGGAGCAGGCCAAACATGAGAAGAAACGTCTGGCAGGTACTTACATTTTAGTGGGTTATAAGCGTTTTAAATAGCTTTTTGAAGCATTGTTTGACCTGTCTTTCTTTTGTCTCAGACTACTGTAAGAGGGCCTACAAGAAGACGCACGTCACCAAGCTGGAGGAGCGCACCACCACCATCTGTCAGAGAGAGAACTCCTTCTACGTCGACACCGTGAGAGCTTTCAGAGATCGTCGCTACGAATTCAAAGGACTCCACAAGGTATGTTTTGGAACTCTCTCTATTTTCAATTCATTACATATTGTGATTTATATATTCACATTAACTGTATTTTCCATTAAAATGACTTCCACTTCAGCAATTTAAGCACTCACTCTGTACTTAAAATGTATATTACCCATGAAGACTACTCACTTTGAATGCCTTTTTTTCTCGCAACCTTTTCTTTAGGTGTGGAAGAAGAAACTGTCGGCAGCTCAGGAGAGCGGAGACGCTGCTGAGGTGAAGCGCTGCAAAAACATGGAGATCCTGTATGATTCTCTTCAGCTGGCTCACAAGTGTATTCTCAACTCTTTCTATGGCTACGTCATGAGGAAAGGGTAGGAACCAACTGCAGTTTTCATAATTGATTTAATCAAATTAGCTTTAAAGCCTTTGCTGCTGGTGAAATCAGTAATTGCTGAGTGATTAACGGCACTCTGCTGCGGACCTGATGTTGTCTTTGTGTTTCCATCAGGGCGCGCTGGTACTCCATGGAGATGGCTGGCATTGTGTGCTTCACTGGAGCCAACATCATCACTCAGGCCAGAGAGCTTGTCGAACAAATAGGGTGAGTGTCGTATCATCATAATGAGATGCGTCATCGTAGACATTACCTTTTCACTCAGTGCAAGGTCAGCTCCATCTCCAAGAAAATGGTAATGGAAGGGATCCACTTCATTTTTGAAGAACATTTCATCAGCTGATTTTTGCCAACATCTGGGCTTGTATCCAGCTCTTGCATTATTGTTATTATCTTACTCTCTTTTGCTCCCTATGTATTGCAGGTCAGAGTTGTGGTTGCATGAACAGCTCAACATCGATATGTTATTGCCTGTTGAAATCACATCAACCAACTCTAATATGTTAACTGGAACACTCTGCGATGCATTTCCATTTCTCACAAATGGCCTCTCTCACTTCTGTTTCTCAGGAGGCCCCTGGAGTTGGACACTGACGGGATCTGGTGTGTCCTCCCCAACACCTTCCCTGAGAACTTTGTGATTAAAACGAACAATGAGAAGAAGCCCAAGGTGACCATCTCCTACCCCGGAGCCATGCTGAACATCATGGTGAAGGATCGATTCACCAACGATCAGTACCACGAGCTGGTCGACCCCGCGACCCTCACTTACGAAACCAGGGCCGAGAACAGCATCTTCTTTGAGGTGGACGGACCGTACCTGGCCATGATCCTGCCCGCATCGAAGGAGGAAGGGAAGAAGCTGAAGAAAAGGTAAAGGAACACTAATTATGTGATCACAATTACGATTGGACTTCTGAATTTGGACGATGAGACTATTAAATGGGCAAGTTTGATCAGAATCAGAAACGGGTTTATTGCCAGGTAGGTTCACAGTTCACACGTACGAGGAATTTGACTTGATGTCGTGGTACATACATAAAATATAAAACAACATTTTTCTTTAAATGTCAGATAGCGAACTGTATTAAGAACACTGTAAACAAATATAGATAGATAGCAATAAAATAAAGCTGTAATTTACAACGAAATAGAATGCAATGAATTATAGAATATGAAATATGTGCAGTAAGCAATATTTAAACATTGTGTGCATTAATGTAATGCGTATGGAGTCTGCGTTGTGGCTGAGGTAAAGTGTCAGTGGGGGGGGGCGGGCCTTGTTGATGAGGCCGGTAGCGGAGGGGAAGAAAGTGTTCAGATTGATTTAAGGTTTCTCTGTTCATTTTAGGTACGCTGTGTTTAATGAGGACGGCTCCCTGGCTGAGCTGAAGGGTTTCGAAATTAAGAGGAGGGGAGAGCTGCAGCTCATTAAGATTTTCCAGTCGTCAGTGTTTGAGGCTTTCCTCAAAGGCACCAATCTGGAGGAGGTGTACGCCTCTGTGGCCAAAGTGGCTGACTACTGGCTGGACGTTCTGTACAGCAAGGTAAAAACCCATTCTAGTATAACGTGACTTTTACATTCACATTTGCAGAGAAACTTCAGTCAAAACATTGATTGAAGTTTATCTTCCTCACAAAAAAGCTGATTGATTTCTTTCTCTGTTTTTTCAGGCTGCCAACATGCCAGACCAGGAGCTGTTTGAACTGGTTTCTGAGAATCGTTCGATGTCCAGAAAGCTGGAGGACTACGGAGAGCAGAAGTCCACCTCCATCAGCACAGCTAAGAGACTGGCGGAGTTCCTGGGAGACCAGATGGTGAAAGATGCTGGTCTGAGCTGTCGCTACATCATCTCCCGAAAACCTGAGGGTGCGCCTGTCACAGAGAGGTGAAATAAACGTTTACAGTGGACATTCTTTTAAATTATATATTGTATAAAAGATGAAGGGTATACTAATGCTGTTAGTATAATAGTTAGAAGTCATGAAGTTAGTACAGAAACCCATGTTCACATTACATATCAAATCTGAGCAGTGTGAGAAGGTTCAAGGTGAGACAGATGACGAGTCTTTTTGGATTTTCTCTATCTTTGGTAAGATAAGTTAATATGTGGATATACAATAATAATCCTATTGCAGGAAGCTTTTTGAAACGGACATATGTATGCTTCTAAAGGTTCTCGTCTCTGCTCAGACCCTTTTTTTAAGAGGTTTAAAGTTGGGGTGGACCTTGTCATCAATAATAGTGTTGAGCTAATTATACGTAAATTACTGGATCAAGTAGACTTGTTTGTTAGAAAGAAAACTGAAACAGCAATATCCCTGTTCAGATACTGGCCAATGACCTTTGTACGTCTCATTGCTGCCTCCTTTCTCTCTATTTACAAACTGTAGCTTTCCAATAACGGCACAAAATCCCAAATCAAATGAAAAACAACTTGATAAACTCAATGCCATGATAATAGAAATCCCCGATTAAAATGATGCTTTCACAAGATTAAAAACCACTGTGTAATGTTACCAGAATAAAAGCCTTGAGATCGACTCTTATTGATTTGTGTTTTGTTCCATCAGAGCCATTCCTCTGGCCATCTTCCAGGCGGAGCCCAGTGTGAAGAAGCATTTCCTTCGTAAGTGGCTGAAGATGCAGAGCATTCATGACTTTGACATCCGCTCGGTGAGTTTTTAAACAAACTTGTGATGCACTTTCATACTAATGTCTGGGTTTTTCTAAGTGAATTTGCTTGTACTTTTCAGATCCTTGATTGGAATTATTACATAGAGAGGTTGGGTAGTGCCATCCAGAAAATCATCACCATCCCTGCAGCTCTTCAACAGGTACAAATTCAAACCCATTTCATTTTGCTGTCAGTCTAGAATATGCATGGACATATTTTCATTGTCTCTGTTCGTTATCAGGTGAAGAATCCGGTACCCAGAGTGAGGCACCCTGACTGGCTGCACAAGAAACTTCTGGAGAAAAATGATGTCTTCAAGCAGAAGAAAATCAGTGAGCTGTTCACCAGCGAGGGCAAGAGACAGGTTCGTTCACCTCCAAAGCACAACGTCAACCTGTCGACACAGAGAGTTCCCCCTATCAAAAGAAACACTTAGATACATACAATAACTAGATAACAATCGACAAATAAGGAAAACAGAAGAGATAACACAAATTCATATTAACTTATACGATTTAGCTTACACATAATGGATACAACATTAATACTCATACGTACATTAATTGTCAGATCTTACCACCTGGTCATTATAATGTTTTGTGTTTTATAGTTTACCCATTTTTCCCATCTTTCATCAAAGATAAGAACTTGGGTTTCTGATTCTCATTGTTATTTTCTCCAGTCCATATTTTCTCCAATTACGAGATCATTTGATTGTGAGTGATTTGCTATTCTTCTCACGAGAATCTTTTTGTATTCCCTCTGGTGTTTTCCCAAGTAATAGGGTTAGTGTGTTCTTGAAATGCCCAAAACATTTGACATTTCTCTTATTCCCTGCTTCCCTTTTATGCAAAGGGTTGTTTTTGTTTTTTCTAAATGGCCTTTTCTGTCTCAGGTGGCCCATCAGCCTCTTGAAGCAGGTCAAACCGCGGACATAGAGGACTTTGGGATGCCCCCCAGACCTCTGCAGCCGGCCATCCTCATCAGCACCAAGCGGAAACGGGCGTCTCAGGCAGAGGAGAGCCAAGTGGAGTCGCAGGATGTGGAGCTCACTCAGTCCTGGAGGGAGATCCTGGGGGCGCCCCCGGCTGTGGGAAACTCACGGGTAGGCGAGCTGAAACGAGCACAACGTGATGCCTGTTGTGTTATTGCACTGATTCAGGCCATTTCTAATTAACTCTAAATAATATAGAATTGTTCACTATGTTCAATCAGTACAGATACTTTTTGCAATTGTATTGTGCAATAATTAGTTGTGTGAAAAAAAAACCTACATTTTTATAATGCCTCACCACCTTAATATTTTACTTATGTCACTTTCTTTTAAATTGCTGCTACTCATTTTTAGCCATGGCTGGGTACTTATTTGTCCTTATTTCTGTTCTATTACTAATGTTTATACAACTAAGTTAGCTTATTATTTATTGTAATAAGTAATGCTACTGTGTACTTCTACTCCACTACACTTCAGAAGTAAATGGTGTACTTCTACTCCACTACATGTATTGAATGCCTTTAGTTACTTTACAGATCTGGATTAATGATGTGAAATATAATCAAGTGTTAAATTCACAAGCTACCCTGCAGTCACTTTAATGATCAATAACTATAAAACATATCATATATATTATTCTGAAATGGACCAATCTGCACAATGACTACTTTTACTGTCGCTACTTTCACTATATTTTGATGATAATACTTTTCTACTTTTACTTCAGTAACATTTTGAATGCAGGACTTTTACTGTAACAGAGTATTCCTACACTCTGGTACTTCTACTTTTACTCAAGTACAAGATCGGAGTACTTCTACTTTTACTCAAGTACAAGATCTGAGTACTTCTACTTTTACTCAAGTACAAGATCAGAGTACTTCTACTTTCTTATTGTTCTTTTTTACCTTCTTTGCTGTAACAGAATTCCCCGCTTGCGGGACTAATAAAGGAATTCTGATTCCGATGCGATTTCACATTTGACCCAGCATTTCTAGAAAATCCATTATCGTGGAGATATTACAAAACCTTTGTGTAAACAGGAGGAGATCCTGGTGTGGCTGCGGTACCATAAGAAGAAGTGGCAGCTCCAGCTGAGGCAGAGGAAGGAGAGAAAGAAGAGGAGGAGGCTGCTGGATGGTGAAGCTCAACCCGTGGGGGGGGGAGTGATCCGGGATCAGGGCCCCACCGGCGGCCTGGGGAGCTTCCTCCGCAAAACAGCACGCAGCATCCTGGACATGCCATGGCAGATTGTGCAGGTGGGGCAACGACATCCCACTATTATCTGTTCAATATTTAATATTAATATTCCTTCTGTCATATATTTATGTATATATATATTTGTATATATAATACCTTGTTAAATTCAACATGTATATTTTGTACTTTCTTGATTATTTACATATTTACATATACAATTTTTATTGTATTGTACATTGCCTTGTCTTCTTATGCTGCTGTAACACAAACATTTCCCAAATTGGGATAAATAAAGTACCATCTTATCTTATCTTATCCTCAAGCCAGTTTAACGAATAATAATACCCAAAGAAAATCATCTAATCTGTTCTTTCCTGTTCCCTGCCTCTCAGATTGCAGAGACCAGTCACCCCGGCCTCTACAAGCTGTGGGCTGTGATTGGAAACGACCTCCACTGCATGAAGCTCAACATCCCACGTGTCTTCTATGTCAATCAGAAAGTCCCAAAACAGGAGGAGGGAGCCACCTACAAAAAGGCATGGAAAAATAGAAATTGCATTTTAAATTTGGCAATGCAGTTTTTTGTATTATACATGTGTTGTTGGTATTATTATAATAACTTAAACAAACATATTTCTTTGTCTTCAGGTGAACCGCATGCTGCCTCGCTCCAACATAGTGTACTTCCTTTATGAGTACAGTGTACCAGAAGACATGTACCTGAAGCACATCAACGAGATCAACGCTGACCTCTCGGCCCCCGACATCGAAGGAGTCTATGAAACACAGGTATCATAAAAACACCTCCAGCGTTTTCATTACACTCGGCCATGATGCTCTTTGTGTGTGTGAGTCCAATTTGAAAGCCATTGTTAACGGAGTGAAATGATCTGTTTCAGGTCCCGTTGCTGTTTCGTGCGCTGGTGCAGCTCGGATGTGTGTGTATGGTGAATAAACATGTGATGAGGGATATGGCTGGCAGGGAGGCGGACACCTTTGATCTGGAGAATCTGGAGATGAGGTCTCTGGCCCAGTTCAGCTACCTGGAGCCTGGTAAGACCCGCCTCTCACTGGTCTTCTTCAATTGATATCAAAAAGATCGATTTGTTTTTCCTGCGACATAATACTTATCCTGATATCACAAGATCCTTCTCATGAACTCTAATGTTTGGTCTCTTCTTAGGGAGTGTTCGCCACATGTACCTGTATCATCACAGTCAGGGTCACAAGGCTCTGTTTGGCCTCTTCATCCCCTCTCAGCGCAAAGCCAGCATCTTCATCCTGGACACAGTAAGAACAACACTTCTCTTTATTTATTCTGCTGTCATCCTGTTGCTTTGACTCGTATCTTGTTAAGTGATGTTCCTCCAGTGCAAACGATGAATGTCCGCTATAAGAAAAGCCTAATAATATTAGTCTAAAGTGAATTTTTTTATTTTCCAAAAGTGAAGAGATGCTAATCAATGCATCCCTTTCCAGCTAGTAAAACACCCTCACGCTCTGTCTCTGTTCTATCTCCTCAGGTCAGGACCAACCAGATGCCCAACCTGACTAACCTCTACACAGCTGAACGCATTGCTCTCCTGGAGAAGACCAGCGAGGAGCTCCTGCCTCCAGAGAAACACAACTTTGAGGTCCGCGCTGAAAACGATCCAAAGGCTATTTACCGTGCACTGCAACGCATTCTGCTAAACTACAAGGTGAAGCGCACTGGAGCTATTTAGATACCTAATCAATTTCTGATGATCACATACAAAGACGTTATGTTCATGGGGTTACACTGGGGTAATCAATCGTCTGCTGCTGTTCACAGGAGGAGCGTCGCGGGCCCACCCTCATCGCAGTGCAGTCAAACTGGGAGTTGAGGCGGTTGGCAGCAGGGATGCCGGTGCTTGAGGAGTTTCCAGTGGTTCCCGTACATGTGGTTGATGAGATCAGCTATAACGTGCTGGACTGGCAACGCCACGGTGCCCGGCGCATGATCCGCCACTACCTCAACCTGGACAGCTGCCTGTCACAGGCCTTCGACATGGCCAGGTAGGAACCCTGCTAGCTCTGTGGATTTGATATTCTCTACTCTGTTCCTGACATGCTCGCTGTGTTCCTGTGAAAGCTACTGTGCACAATCTTTTAGCGTATATCTAACAGTGTGCTTATGTTTCTTTCCCTTTAGTGGATTGGTATATTAGAGAGTATTATCATTTCTCTAGTCTCTCATAAAGTCTTTGTTCAGTTAGTTATATTTGTGGACAACAAAAATGTGAACTTTTAAAACTCACACAATGTCCTTGCTTTCAGGTATTACCACTTACCTGTGGGGAACTTGCCTCAGGATGTGTCCATCTTTGGCTCAGATTTGTTCCTGGCACGACATCTGAGGAAACACAACCACCTGCTGTGGCTCTCCCCCACCGCCAGGCCAGATCTGGGAGGAAAAGAGGCCGATGACAGTCGTCTGGTGATGGAAAGTGATGACAGGGGCTCGGTGGAGATCAATGCTCAAGGATGCTATTCCACAGGTATTCACACACCAAGAACTCACTTCATCTGCGTCCAAGAAAAAAGGCATAAAACTACTTTTTGAAGCCTTGCTCTATGTATTTATGGACGACCCTGTTACTGTTTCTCTCAGTGTGTGTGGAGTTGGACCTGCAGAGCCTTGCGGTGAACACCATCCTCCAATCACAACATGTCAACGACATGGAGGGCGGGGCTAGCTTGGGTGTCAGTTTTGATGTGATCCAGCAGGCCTCGTTGGAGGACATGATGTCAGGGAACCAGGGAGCCAGCGCTCTGGCCAGCTATGATGAGACGGCTCTCTGCTCCAACACCTTCAGGTGTGTAAACAGCTGTAGTGTGTTACTATTGAAACCAGGGGTGTCAAACACATTTTAGTTCATGGGCCACATACAGCCAAATTTGATCTCAAATGGGCCGGACCAGTAAAATCATAAAGTAATAACCCTATAAATAACGACAACTCCAAATTGCTTTCTTTGTTGCAGTGCAAAAAAGTGCAATTTCAACAATATTATGCCTCAGTTTATCATTTACACATGTGCACTACAACTTACAGATCACAGTGTATCTACAAAGGCACAACACATTAAGTCACAGGTATCTGGAACTGAACAATATAGTATTTTACTTTATGATCAAAACATCTGGTCACGATCTATACATTATTGTACATTCATTTCCACATCTGCGTCGTAATCCTGACCACCTGAACTGACACACCACAATAAGAAGTAAAGTGGGAAAGTGTAAACAAACATGCGTATGCTTTAATGATGCAGGGGTGTCAGGGGAAGCGTGTTGTGTTTTAATGATTTCCTTTTGCCCTGTGTTGAATGAGCAGGATCTTGAAGAGCATGGTGGTTGGGTGGGTCAGAGAGATCACACAGTACCACAACGTGTATGCAGACAACCAGGTGATGCACTTCTACCGCTGGCTGCGCTCCCCCAGCTCTCTGCTCTACGACCCCGCCCTGCACCGCACCCTGCACAACATGATGAAGAAGGTGTTTCTACAGTGAGTGCTTTCATCGTTTTGTCCTCACATTGATATATCCCTACTTTTTGAAAAGCATAACAGCGACTGAACTCTTCTCATCATTCTCTCGTCCTGCTGTCAGGTTGGTTTCAGAGTTCAAACGTCTCGGCTCCACTGTGGTGTACGGAAACTTCAACAGGATCATGTTGTGCACTAAAAAACGGAGGATCGATGATGCCATTAGTTATGTGGAGTACATCACCAACAGGTCAGTTACACTCTTTATATAAATGTATATTTTAAAGGAAGGATCACTTGATTTTTACAATGTAATATTAATAAATATGATCATTATAATCTAAAAACATCATATGTATAGAATAAATGGCAACTGTATACAAAGAAAAACTGCTTCCCAGACAAATGCAGCCTTTGCTCGAACCAGTGTGTCTTCATTAGACTGAAGATTAACCACAACAATAACATCAGTAGGGGGAAAAAAGATAATTACCCATTAGTACCGTGAGCTGTTTGCCACAGATGGGTGCAGTCTCCATCATCTTACCATTAGATTACATCATTTTACAGGAATTGTCTTATGGGATTTTTGTTATTGAAATATTACAATGGTAAACCCACAAAAACATGTCTGTCTTTCAATGCAGCATTTTAAACTTTTCTCTGAAGATCAAACAGTAATGCTTGTAACTGTTTGTTGACTTTGGTCAATATTGCTAATTTCTGAACATCCGTCTGTGTTCAAATGTGTCTTGTCTCGTTTAGCTGTTATGCCCCCTCAATCTGGAACAAACTGCCTGAATCATGCACGTCCGCAGAAACTCTTATTTTCAAATCGAGACTGAAAACATATCTTTTTGCCGCTGCTTTTAATTGAACTGCTTTTAATTGAACTGCTCATATTCACACTGCCGTTTGCTTTTTATTCATGTATTGTCTAATTGTTGTGTTTATCTTATTATCTTTGCCTTTTAAATGCCTGTTGTAAAATGCCATTATATAATGTGTTTTTACTGTATTTATTCTTAAATCAAATCAAATCAAGTTTTATTTATATAGCACATTTTTAAAACGATTTTTGGTCGAGCCAAAGTGCTGTACATATAATAATTACCTTACAGTAAGGACGCTTTACAGCAAATACAACAGCACAGTTTGTGCAGAATATCAGTATGAGAAAAACGACACCCTCTGTCCTTTAGACCAGTGGTTCTCAACTGGTTAGGCCTCAGGACCCACTTTTTACTTTGTCAATAAATCACGACCCACCATTTTGAACCACTCAAATCTATTCAACAAAAAATCGTGCTGTAATATATACGCTTTTCAGCATACAATATTAATTAAAGTGAAGCACAGTGCATATATCCCTTGTATCCCTTCACAGAACCAAAGAATGCTTTTAAAAAGGTTTAATGAGATGATGGAATCAAAGCTGAACTGTATAACATGAAAAGTCACACATGCTGAAAACCCAACCCCAGAAGGGGGGTCTGGGTGGAATCTCCCCCAGGAGATTTTTTGAAATACTAACATATAAACTACGCATTCTGGTACACTCTGAGAAGAAAATAAATACATCTATTACTACCCGACATATTAATAATATGTTCTGCTATTGTCTGTTTTTCACGGGCCTTCAAAATAAAAGTTTTTTTTTTTTTCTTCACTCACACATCCGCGACCCACTCGAAACGGATCCGCGACCCACTTTTGGGTCGCGACCCACCAGTTGAGAATCACTGCTTTAGACCCTCTTAAATGTCTTTTATTTTATTTTGTAAAGGACTTTAAATTGTCCCGTACTGAAAGGTGCTATATAAATAAACTTGCCTTGCCTTGAAAGTACAGTAGTCTTCTCCTGTTGTATTTTAACTCTCCTCTCTCCTATCATACTGTAACTGAAAGTTCCCTAAATATTTGTCCTCTAGCATCCACTCCAGAGAAATCTTCCACTCTCTGTCCATCTCCTTCTCCCGATGCTGGGAGTTCCTGATGTGGATGGATCCGTCAAACTTCAGCGGTGTGAAGGGCAAACTGCCCTCCAGCCTCATGAGCGGAGAGGTAACTCAAACTGCAGCTTTAATACCATATCATGTATTTGCAATGATTACAATTAAAAAACGGGCCTAGAACTCATGCCTGCTCCATGGTCTCCTTTAGGACGGAGCCAAACAGAAGAAAAAGAGCCGAGGAGAGGGAGATGAGGAAGGCAGTGAGGATGAGGAGGAGGATCCAGTTGAGGAAGATGATGGTGATGGCGAGACGGATGAAGTGGAGGAGCTCATTGAGAGCAACTGGAACATCATGCAGTATCTCCCTGAAACTGCCTCCTGTCAGAAATACTTCCTCATGATTGTCTCCGGTAAGAATACATTCATATTTTCTGTAGTAGGGACGATACAATATCCATTTACAGAATAAATACAGCCGTACAATTCAGGTATCATTGTGTTTATAGAGAGGCGAAGTCCCTCCCTTTCCGGGGGACCTCCATGGGACCTTATTTCGGAAAAATGATGTATTGAAGTCAATGGCGAGAGAAAGATTATCTTTCGATCCCGTTTGAATTGAGCCACGAATTACACATTTGATGTTTGTCAATTTAAAAGATAATTTTACAAGTCACAAAAATACAAATGTGTCGTAAAAATGTGAAGTAACACTTTTTTTTGTGTGAAACCGCTCAATGAACTACATCTCCCGTCTCGCACCACACACCAAGACGGCCGTCACGTTGGCACATTTCACTTCTTTCTTTCAGAATGAGGCGAAAAGTATTAAAAGAGGTGAAAATCACTCCAAGTCTGGGCATGTTGAGAGCTGTACATACACACAAGGGGAGTTAGTCGGTTCCTAAGAGCCAGCATGCGGGACCGGGATTCTGGGATTTGTAGTCTTTCTAGTTGCGTATTTTTCATAGTCTTATATTTCAACAGCTTTAAGACAAACTGTGACTTTTTTTTTACATGGAAATTATTTTTTAAGATTGACAAACATCATATGTGTAATTCGTGGCACAATTAAATAGAAAGATAATCTTTCTCTCCTTTGACTTCAATACATAATTTTTCCGAAATAAGGTCCCATGGGTCGGAAGTAGATGGGCGGGACTTCGCCTCTCTAGTGAATCCCGGTTTGCAACACTGTCAATAATAGTGCTTTTTCCAAATCTATACATTATCCATTTTTTTAATGTTGCCTTTTTGCTCTACCATATCTGACACGACACTTTCCACGCCAGCCTACATTGCAGCAGTGTACCACAGCATGAAAGAGGAGCTGAGACGCAACGCTCCTGGAGCCACGCCGGTCAAGAGGCGTGGAGGCAGCCAGGCTACCCAGCAGGCCGTGGGGGACTTGAGTGCCCTTCCTGGTAAGATACTGTGAAGAAGCTGCTTTAGTTACTAAAGAGTTCCCTTGTGTTCCTGAAGAACTTCACATTACACTCATTAGTCACTGCAGACTAGTGTCTGTTACACTTAAACCTGTGAAGAGGAGCTTTTATTGAATCTTGATCGATTTCATCTCAGATGTGATGGATTTCTTTTAAACTCCCCCCCCACAGGAATGATCGTCTTCTCCCAGGAATACGTGTCCAGTGAGCTGACACAGAACTTTTTCACCATCACTCAAAAAATCCAGAAGAAGGTGACGGGTACCAGGGGGGTCAACCAGCCCTCAGAGATGTTCCCCGTCCTGCCTGGATCCCACCTGCCTCTCAACAACCCAGCACTGGAGTTCATCAAATACGTCTGCCAGGTACATAAGTATTACGATCATTTACAAAGCTATTTTCTTTAAAGAAACATTGATTGTTATTTTCTTGGCCTATTCCGTTAAATCTGCTCATTTCCATTTCATTCCACACGGAAGTGAAAGTGGAATAAAATGCGTCACGTCCGTGCCACGTAAATACCATCATAAGGCACATGTGTTTATGTGAACAGCGGCAATTAAAATGATCAGAGACGTCAGACAGATGTGATACAGCAAGTCATCTTTTAAATTCCTCTTCTGTCGGATCAGGTCCTGTCACTGGATGCCAACATAGTGAACCAGGTGAACAAGCTGAAGAGAGACCTCCTGCGTCTCGTGGACGTCGGAGAGTTTTCAATGCAAGCCCAGTTCAGTGACCCCTGTAACTCCTACATCCTGCCAGAGGTCATCTGCCACCAATGCAATTTCTGTCGTGACCTCGACCTCTGCAAGGACCCATCTGTGGCACAGGTAAGAGAATAACACTGATAGTCTGCATAATAACAATAACGCTATTATTACTCCTACATTTGAGCCTGCTTGATATTAATGTATGAAATACCAGTCAGAAAACTGCTCTCCTCTCCTCAGGATGGATCCGTCTTGCCTCAGTGGTTCTGCTCAAACTGCCAGACGCAGTATGACACTGAGTCTATTGAGATGGCTCTGGTGGAAGCTCTGCAGAAGAAAATGATGAGCTACACACTGCAGGATCTGGTGAGTGAAGATAATGTAATGAATTGATATAACATCCTAACCAGTTTTAAGTGTTGTCCCAGAAGTTAAAGGTGGGGTAGGTAAGTTTGAGAAACCGGCTCGAGATACACTTTTTGTTATATTCCATGGAATGCTCTTAACATCCCGATAGCAATGAATATCTTAAGTGCTTTGACAAAAAATCCATAAAAAAATGTCATCTGCCGGCCCGGCCTGTGCACAAACTTATCTCGTGCCCTCATTGGTCATGTGCGCGTTCGTGTGTGTTGGAGGAGGGGCTCTGTAAGGAAGTGGCAGATTTTCTCCGGTTGTGTATTTTCAAATTCTAGCGATCTCGAGCCGGTTTCTCAAACTTACCTACCCTACCTTTAATACATGTACCATAAACCCTAATGTTTTACCTTTGTTGGATGTCATCCCCCTATTTCTCTCCCATGCTTCATGTCAGTATCTTTACTGTAACTATGAAATAAAGGCAAATTCAAAGAGATCTAAATAAAACTACATTTTTAAAGATGTTGCCGTAGTTAGGACGGAGCAAAGAGATGTTCCAACACCATTTTTCACTTTCTAATACCTTAACTTCGGTATCACTAAAACCCGGTTATGTTTGGATACTGTCAAATTTAAAACCATTTATATTATCTGGGGTGCACATAACTTTCTTAGTGAGTTACTCAAATGAGTACCAGGTGACAATGTTTGGTACTCAGGGCTGCCCACGCAAGGTTATGTGTTCAGCCCCTCTGTTTCGCGAACGTCGACAGGGGGGGTGTGGCTGGGGGTATGGTATTGAACGTCGACGGGAGGGGTGGGGGTGGGCGCTAGTGGAGCACTCGCGTGGAACTCGCGCCAGAAGTTGTGGCACAATTCCGTTGTACACACCGACGTTAACAGCAGCCCCGTCTGTGCGCACGGCGACTGGCTCTGTCGTCCAGTGATCGAAGCGCCTTCTAGAAATGCTTCACAAGTCCGCCGGTACGCAAATGTGCTTAGTGAGACAAGTGACGGTACGCATTTCAGATGTTTGCCGCGTACCAGTTATGTGCACCCCTGTATATTATTGTTATTTTCATAACAGCTGTATGCTACTAACCATGTATGGATGTGATATAATGGCTTTCATTGTTGATTGTCAGGACCTGGTTTAACCCTTTTATAAAACATGAACAAAAGCATACAGAGAACAAATTCTATAAAACTTTACCATAAATATTGCGCTTATGTAACACTCACACACAAGAAATGAGAAGGAAATAGAAAGCTGCATGGCTCACACATTAGCTACTTCCATCATTGATTTCAGACACAGTAATTGTTTTATCCGCAAATAATGATGAAGCTTGCTTATGAGTGAGCCGTCTCGCTTCTTTCCCGTCTCCTGTGAGAGTTGTTGTTGTTCTTTTATGGCATACATTTGCTGATAAATGATATGATTACATAATGCGGATCAGTGCGTAGACTTGCTGTATGCGAGGCATTTCCGATACTGTTATTGATATCTGAACCACTCATTTGAATAGATACCATCGCTATCAACAAATTTGACGTGCTAATGTTGATAGTTAATAATTCCTTAATGGTCATCATCTGTTGTACAACATCCAATAATACTTTCCCTGAAGTTTCCAATCTGCTAAAACCTCTGTTTGATTTTAGGTGTGCACAAAATGTAAAGGAGTGAAGGAAGCAAACATGCCGCTGTACTGCAAATGTGCCGGAGAATTCAACCTCACCTTCTCAGCCAAGGTAACTATTCTCTATCTAGTAAACTGATGAAAGCATATGGTTGTTCCAATCAAACATTGTTCTCACAGCTGTTTTTACCCCCTTTTTTTTCATTTTAAAGAGCCTCTTTGATCAGATCACGGTGTTTCGGAATATCGCATCCCACTACAGCATGAGCTACCTGGAGGAGACGATCGACTGGCTGCTCGTCATGAGCCCACAGATCAGCCAGAGCGCTCTCTGAATGTGACATCCAACACTCCCTCTGCTGCATCTGTGGCAGCTTCTTCTCCATCTGGAAAACACTCTATTCTCAAATGTTTCCAGTTAATGCACTTGTATATCCGCCTTGACGATGTCTGTTGAATTGTGTGTTACCAAGACACTGTTAAGGAGAAATATCTGGACTGTAAATATGTTTAATGCCTTTATTATGCCAAAATAAAATGATGTATGTTTGTGATTTACATTTTTATGATTGTTAATAAATATTTTTCCAAATGTTTCAACTGTGTTTGAATGTTTTACTTCTAAAACTGTAAGCCGCAAAGGATAAAGCATAAACATCCTGTGTGCCATCTACTCTGGAGACCTTCATTACCCAGCAGACACCACTTCCTCCTCACTTGGCTGATAGTGTGTGTGTTGCGGCTTGACCAGAGGCCTGAGGCCTGTACTACGAAGCTGGTTCAACCTAACCTGGATATGTTGGAGTTAGCCGGTTGGCCTAAGCCAAAACATACGCGCTGGCGCTAAGCTGTACTACGACGCTGGATATCAAGTGGATCGCTCAAGCCGCCGTGTCCTATCTCAACACAATCTCACGGCATTTCGTGTTATAGTCACGAAATTAATCTATTGATTCGTGTTCACCAACACGATTTCGCCATTTTTTTCGTGTCACACAGAACGATTTTAAAAGCAATGTAAATAATAACAAATTAGAAGGAAAAACACATTTAAAAAAATACAGATTTAAGTATTCTGACACAGAACGATTTTAGAAGCAATGTATTTCTATTGGTAGTATGTCTCGTGCCTGCACCAAATAATAACAAATTAGAAGGAAAAAAAGATGACATAAAATACAGATTTCAGTATTCTGAGGCTCTGAGCCCCATTTCTTTTCCTCACTGACGGCAAAAAAACTCAGACATTATACAATTTCAAATAAAAGGGATAGGGTTAGGCTTAGGGTAAGAACATGTTTTTATGAACCACACAGCTTCTGGTCTTCCAAGACCCGACCGGACAAAAAGACGTGTTGCAGGCACGAAACATACTACCAATAGAAATACATTGCATTTAAAATCGTTCTGTGTGACACGAAAAAAATGTGAAAATCGTGTTGGTGAACACGAATCAATAGATTAAATTAATTTCGTGACTAATAACACGAAATGCCGTGAGACTGGGTTGCCTATCTAGTTAGGTGCGCGTTCACATGAAAGGGGTGGTATTTGGAGCATTCGACCAATCTCAAACACGGAGAAGCGTACTGACAGCGCAGCGTCATACTTCCTGAATGAAAAGTGAACTTTAATATTAGTCAAATATGAAGAAGTTAAACTTTAAACATCCATGACTTAAACACTTTACCCAGGATAAAAGCCACATAGCTGCACCTGCAAGGTGAATACAGCTGGTAAAAGAAAAAGTGTTTGAATGCGTACATTAACAGGTTTATGAAATCACTGCCCCGTCCAAGACACGTTCTGACTTTAATTAGGAGAATTTGACTCGAGTGTTTCGTCAACTTAATGTGTTGCTTAAAATAATACTTCTGCATACAGTATGTGACACTGTGAGTGTTGCACGGCCAGATACGGCTCAAGAAGCTGACTCAAATAAGGAAATATATGATACATTATGATGTGATATGATATGAATGATAATGGGACACATCTACGTCTGCACTCACAGTGCCGCGGACTGTACTTAATGTTACTCTGATCCGGTTACTTATGTCGTGGCAGATATTCAAGTAAGCTTTCTTAACGCTAATGTTATAAGTCAGATTGCTCTGAAGATGGGAGGGGATATTCTATTAATTTTCACGTTCACACAGTCAGTTGATTTTGGCCGGCAGATCTTTCCTGCAACGGCAGTTTTTCTGTATTTCCTCTATACTGTAATATGAATTGATCGCTTTAAACTCCGCACACGGAGCTCTGATTGGTCAGCAGGCGGTGCTTTCACTGAGTTGATCTCTTAGCCTGCCACCTAACCTGCTCCGGAGCAGGGGGGTATACTACGAATCTAGTTCAACATATCCTGGATATGTTTTGAGTTATCCGGCTGACTAAATCCAAAAAAACAAACCGCTCTCGCTAAACTGTCCTACGACGCTGGCTATCACCTCGACCGCAAGCCAGCCGTGTCCTATCTAGTTAGGTGCGCGTTCACATAAAAGGGGTGGTATTTGGAGCATTCGACCAATCACAAACATGGACAAGCCGTGTACTGACAGCGCAGCGCGTCATATATTTCCTGAATGAAAAGTCAACTAATATTAGACAAATATGAAGACGTTAAACTTTAAACATCCATGACTTAAACACTTTATCCAGGATAAAAGCCACATAGTTGCAGCTGCAAGGTGAATACAGCTGGTAAAAGAAAAAGTGTTTGAATACGTTCATTAACAGTTTTATGATATCACTGCTGCCCTGTCCAAGACACGAGTGGATCTGACTTTAATTACATTTGACTCGAGTGTCAACTTAATGTGTTGCTTAAAATAATACTTCTGCATACAGTATGTGACACTGTGAGTGTTGCACGGCCAGATACGGCTCAAGAAGCTGACTCAGATAAGGAAATATATGATACATTATGATGTGATATCATGTGATATGAATGATAATGGGGTACGTCTGCACTCACAGTGCCGCGGACTGTAGGTTACTTATGTTGTGGCAGATATTTAAGTAAGATTTCTTAACGCTAATGTTATAATAGTCAGATTGCTCTGAAGATGGGAGGGGATATTCTATTAATTTTCACGTTCACACAGTCGGTGATTTTGGCCGGTCGTCTTTCCTGCAACGGCAGTTTAAACTGTATTTCCTTTCTCCTCCTGTCATATGAATTGATCGCTTTAAACTCCGCACACTGAGCTCTGATTGGTCAGCAGGCAGTGCTTTTATCCTGGAACCTATCCTGCTCCGGAGGATAGCCGTTCAGAATAAGTTATCTAGCCCGCTACAAAGTGAACCAGCTTCGTAGGACCGGAAACCCCAGAAGTTAGCTTGCTAAACGAAAATCTTGATTCGTAGTATAGCCCCCTGGTTTGCCGCTCAGCATAAGTTACCATGGAAATCTAGCCTGCTAAAAAGAGAACCAGTGTCGTAGGACCGGAAAGCCCGAGATTTCCCTGAATTTAGCCGGCTAAGCGAAAATCCAGCTTCGTAGTACAGGCCTCTGCTCTGACACCCGCATTTATTATGTGAATTCCCAATAATAGACGTTAGACATTTCATTTTTTGGAGTGGCGGTTGTGAATGTAGTTTTGTTTCTCTGTATTTTCTTGTTTCTTATGTTTGAGGAGTGTTGGAGCAGAACACCTCTGCTACGCGCCGTTCGTTGGATGAGGCTGGATCTCTATTAAATTAAGAAAGGAATTGAAAACACCGGAATCAAAGTTATAACAAATTATCTGAGTTTACTTCTGGTAGGAAACCAAACACATATACAAGTTATACAGAGTACTCGAGTACTC
This sequence comes from Trematomus bernacchii, assembly GCF_902827165.1. Classification (NCBI taxonomy): domain Eukaryota; kingdom Metazoa; phylum Chordata; class Actinopteri; order Perciformes; family Nototheniidae; genus Trematomus; species Trematomus bernacchii. The sequence goes on from NW_022988176.1 coordinate 572,769, forward strand.
CGGACTTCAGGTTTGTGATGCGATGCGGATAAAGGTGTCAGGACCATCCAACTCATCAAACAAAAAGAAATTGACTTCAGGTTTGTGATGCGATGCGGACACAGATATCAGGACCAACCAACTCACCAGCCCTTTTTTCTTCAAAAACAATAGTATTCATACTTATATTTCGGGGCGGAGATGTGTTGACTTGTTCCCTTCCCCTTTTATTCCAAAGCGAATTAGAGAGTCCGTGGGGAGGAGCTGTGTGAGCTGCTCACTCCCCCAGGTGTTTTTACTGGTTGGATTCACATCTGGTCGGGTTCAATACAGCGAATCAGAGTTCCGACCAGAACGTGAGATCCTAAGTTTCACAAGGTCAAAAGTCAACCCTTATCTTCGTGGGGATCTTCACTCCCATACCTTCCCATGAGAGCTCTTCACATAAACCATCCCCCCTCAGACATCCAAACCCCTCTGCATACATTTAATGAGGTCTTTAACGACTTTAAAAACAACATCTGTGTGTGGAGGTGAAGGGGACAGTGTGTGTGTATGACACAGGATCTCTGGGTCAGTGAGTTTGAAAGTAAGAGTATCATTTCTATATATATGATTACCCCAAACCGTTGTGATTACTTATGACAGTTGTGATTACTTCAAACAGTTCAAACAATACATGTTCACTAAAATACAATTCAAAATAATACATGTTTACTTCTGTTAAGCATATTTGTATATGAACAAAGTCATGTTTCAGTTCATGTGTATGACATCATCAGAATGTGCCTGAGTGAAAGAAACGTGGTCATGCTAATGAGCATGCGCAGATTCAATAAACGGCCCGTACTCCAGGCCAAACTCTGAGCGATGTGGTCGTGTGTGTTTTTCTGTCCGTAGCATACTTACAAACTACTTTGGTTGACTGCAAACGTGGAGACTTCTGCTGAATATAATGTCTCACGCAACAGGTTATGGGCCCAGTCAAGGAGGCCAAAGGTGGTTTAAGTTGTTATTCGACGGTGACGAGAAAAACTTTGAGTTATGGGAGACGAGGTTTTTGGCGCACATGGAACTCCGCGGCCTCAGTGAAGTTATCCTGGAAGAGCCAGCGATAGACTACAACAACGAACAAGCACTTGAAGAAGACGCAACAAAGAATGCAGAAGCATATGCTGAATTAGTGCAGTGTCTAGATAATAAGAGTTTATCACTCATAATGAGAGACGCAAAACGAGATGGAAGAAAAGCGTTGGCAATACTCCGAGAGCACTACGCAGGAAAGGACAAACCACGAGTCGTGAGCCTGTACTGTGAACTCTCTTCTCTCCACAAAGCAAGCAACGAGACTGTTACTGATTATATTATTCGAGCGGAGACTATATTCACGTCTTTGAGAAGGGCCGAAGAAAATATCAGTGACGGGTTGCAGATTGCCATGGTAGTGAAGGGGTTACCGGACTCATTCAACCCGTTTGTCGTGCACGTCACTCAAACCAACGACCGTCTCACGTTCGGTGACTTCAAAGCTAAACTGCGGAGCTATGAGAGCACTGACAAATATAGGACGAGTGACATGAATGCGGATGAGGACGGCGTTATGAGGACTAGCGGGGCAAGGACACGAGGACGTGGAAGAGGGAAGAAGATGGACTTGGCCGACACTGAATGCTACACATGCGGAAAGATGGGGCATATGGCTAGGACATGCCCTAACGAGATCCAAGCGAGGCGAGAGGAGCGACGGTGGAACACGCCACACCGAGGACGAGGCCGAGGCAGAGGGCTGGGCCGTGATCAGGTGAAGAAGGCAGACGGAGACACGGAGGATGATACCGGTGCATCATTCTTTTTCAAGATAAGTGACTGTCAAAATCAAGTAGGAAATAAGAGAGGTCTTATGGTCGACTGTGGTGCCACGACGCACATGATTAATGACCCGGCAAAGTTTAAGACAATCGATAAGAGCTTTAGACCCGAGGACCATGTGATAGAGCTGGCAGATGGAACGAAAACGACCGGGATGGCGAAGATGAGGGGAGAAGCCGAAGTTGTTCTGCTCGACAGCGAGGGACGGCAAGTGAAAACGAGGCTCAAACGAGCGCTTTACATCCCATCTTTTCCACAGGACATTTTCTCCGTGAAAGCAGCGACAGCCAGTGGAGCTGAGGTCCGCTTCAAGGACGGTGATGATTGGCTGATTCATCAAAATGGTACCAAGTTTAAAATGGATGTGTATGGTAGGCTATATTACCTTAGCACAGTAGAGGATGAAAATACTGATGATGTTTGTAATGGTTGTCATGACATCCAGACATGGCATAGAATACTTGGTCATTGTAATTTTGAGGATGTGTCTAAACTAGAGAAAGTGGTTAAAGGTATGTCGATCAAAGGGAAACATGACATGTCTAACCATAACTGTGAAATATGTACGCAGGGAAAATTTACTCAAAGCAGAAACAGGCAGGCAGATGTAAAAGCTAAGACAGTACTGGAGCTAGTACATACAGACCTATGCGGTCCAATAGAACCAGCAGATAAAGACGGGTACAGATATGCAATAGCATTTACTGATGATTATAGTGGGATGATTTTTCCCTACTTTATCAAAGCACAGAGTGATACAGCAAAAGCTACTGAGAAATTCATAGCGGATACTGCTCCATATGGATACATTAAGTGCATAAGATCTGACAACGGTACTGAATTCACCGGGCATGAGTTTCAAACTTTACTTAGGACGAAAGGGATAAGGCACGAGACAAGTGCACCATACTCACCTCACCAGAACGGTACTGCAGAGAGAGGTTGGAGGACCTTATTTGAGATGTCACGATGCATGCTATTAGAGAGTAACCTCCCAAAGCAGTTATGGACATATGCTGTACAAACAGCAGCACAGATACGTAACAGGTGTTACTGTAAGCGTCTAGAGCAGACACCATACCGTGTTTTTACTGGCAAAACACCCAACTTGTCCAACATGAAAATATTTGGCTCTGAATGCTACGGGTATAAGCAGGATAAGAAGAAGCTAGATTCTAGATGTGCAAAGGGTATTTTTGTAGGATACGACAAATATAGCCCAGCATTCCAAGTATTTTATCCTGAGACAGGGAAAGTCCTGAAACATAGGCTGGTAAAATGTATCACAAAGAGTAGCGCAGATAGTCAGACTCAGACAAATCGTAATATGGATGATGACACTTATGGAGAAATTATTCCCACAACACCAGCAGGGACAAAAATGGTCAACCAGAATCAGAGAGAGCCTAATGTGGGTGTACAGTCCGATAGTGAGGAGAATATTGAGGCTAGTCAGATCCAGACAGATAGTACTCAAAGAGAACAGGGAGAGAGTGCACGACGCTATCCCACTAGACAAAGAAACGCTCCAGAATATTTATTGGAGTATCAGTGTAAGGCTGATTGTAATGATGAAGGTGAAAATGTAGATTATTTCTACAGAGTTGCTTGTGACGTACCCAAAACATACATGCAGGCTGTAGGCTCTAAGAAATCAAAAATGTGGGCTGATGCAATGAAAGAGGAGATTAACTCTTTAACAGAGAATGAGACCTTCAGTCTGACCACACTGCCAAAAGGCAAGCAAGCAGTGGGAGGTCGTTGGGTATATGCAGTAAAGGAAAGCCCAGATGGATCTGAGATTTTTAAAGCCAGATATGTAGCTAAAGGCTATAGTCAAGTAGAGGGAATTGATTACAAGGAAACTTTTTCACCGACAGCAAATATGACTTCTGTACGTACATTGATGCAGGTGGCTATACAGGATGATCTTATCCTACACCAAATGGATGTGAAAACAGCTTATCTCCATGCACCAATAGACTGCGAGTTATATATGGAAAAGCCCGAAGGTTTTGAGGCTAAATCTAAAACAGGGGAACACTTAGTGTGCAAACTCAACAAGTCATTGTATGGTTTAAAGCAATCCGGGCGGAACTGGAACAAGTTACTGCATGATCATCTTACAGAGAATGGGTTTGTGCAAAATGATGCTGATCATTGTGTCTACAGAAAAGAGTCTGAGAACGAAAGAGTTATTCTGTTGATATGGGTAGATGACCTACTCATAGCAGCCAATAACAACGGCTCACTCAGTGATGTCAAAGAGATGTTGAAGAGGAAGTTTAAAATGAAAGATTTGGGTGAACTTAAACACTTCCTAGGTATCGACTTTACACAGAGTGAGGGGGAGATCAAAATGAGCCAAAAGAGACACATAGCAAAGATGCTAGAGAGGTTTGGCATGTCAGAGTGCAAACCAAGGTCAACTCCATGCGAGCAAAAGTTACATTTTGACACTGAGGGTGAAGTTATCGATTCAACAGGATACAGAGAGATAGTAGGTAGCTTGATATACATTATGACATGTACTAGACCTGATCTGAGCTGGATTGTGAGTAAACTATCACAACACTTAGCAGAACCAAAACAACAACATTGGGCTGCAGCAAAACAACTGTTGAGGTATCTAAAGGGTACTATAGACCAAGAGCTACATTACAAGAAAAGTGAGGAAAGCCTAAAGCTTGAGGGATACAGTGATGCTGATTGGGCAGCCGATCAAAATGATAGGAGAAGCACAACTGGATATTGTTTCAGCTTAACTGAAAATGGTCCAGTTATATCCTGGAAAAGTAGGAAGCAGCCAACAGTGGCGCTATCGACCTGTGAGGCCGAGTACATGGCATTAGCGGCTACTACTCAAGAGAGCATGTACCTTGTACAGCTATTAAAAGGGGTAGACCTTAATAGCCCACATGTACCAGTGAAGATATATGAGGACAACCAGGGAGCAATAGCTCTATCCAAAAACCCTGTATCCAGACAGAGAAGCAAGCATGTAGACATCAAATACCATTTTGTACGATCTGCACATGCTGAGGGGAAGATATCTATTACATATTGTCCTACTGCAGATATGGTAGCTGATGTCCTAACCAAGCCGTTGACAAAGGCTAAATTTGACAAGTTCAAAGGGTATTTGTTTGGAGAGTAATGTGAATTGCAGGTGTAAAAATTGAACACTGCTAGAGAAGTTTTTTTTGTTTATTTGGATTCTGTGTACCACTGTAGAGAGTTATTAACATGTCTTTGAGTGGGAGTGTTAAGCATATTTGTATATGAACAAAGTCATGTTTCAGTTCATCTGTATGACATCATCAGAATGTGCCTGAGTGAAAGAAACGTGGTCATGCTAATGAGCATGCGCAGATTCAATAAACGGCCCGTACTCCAGGCCAAACTCTGAGCGATGTGGTCGTGTGTGTTTTTCTGTCCGTAGCATACTTACAAACTACTTTGGTTGACTGCAAACGTGGAGACTTCTGCTGAATATAATGTCTCACGCAACAACTTCAATACAGTGTAGAATCATATCTTTTTACTTCAGGAGTTATTGTGCAAAGGCTTCATCTGGTAAAGAGTTTTAGGATTTCTTTGCTATTTTCACAGTGATGTCAACATATCTGGAACGTTTTTTAGTGGTATTGAATGTCTAAAAATCATTTAGTGATTACTGTGAGCTGGTCCAGATCCCAATGATCTTAGTCCATGCACCTCCATCACTTTCATTGCCCCCCGGATGACTCACTTTGCCTGCTGATGGGCCTTTCTCAGACAAGTAATTACATTTCAGTCTCTGATCTGAGGCACAATTAGATTGACTTTTAAGAGCTGCTCACTGGCACATGCTGGATATGCAGTTTGATGGAAAAAGGACCACATAGAAGGCTTGTGACTTAAATATTAAAGGGGCCCTATTATGCTAATGTTCAGGTTCATATTAGTATTCTGTGCCTCTAATCTGACATCTTTACATGCTTTAATGTTCAAAATGGTCTTTATACTGCCAGTTCTGCAGCACCTCTTTTCACCCTCTGTCTGAAACCCGAGCCCAGTCTGCTCTGATTGGTTAGCTGGCCTGCTCAGTTGTGATTAGTCAACCGCTTTTGACATGTGTTGGACAATGTGTTGGAGCGCTAGCCAATAGGAGCGCAAGTGTTACCGAGGGTGTTTCTCAATCGCGAGTACGCTTGCTTGGTAGCACATGTCTGCCGAGCATCTTGCTTCAGAAGCGAGTCAAGAATACTTCCTGGCATTCGGAAAACGAAGTGTGGAACACGCTAGCAAGTGTGCAGGTGTGCGTCATATGAGAGGCCCCGCCTTACATCTTCTGCCACAGATTTGGGGAAATTGGTCCGTGCGCAAAGCATTGTGGGTATTTTAAGACCGCGAAGTCTACTCATGTGCAGACTCGATATTTCTCCAAACGGAGTACGCCGGGCTCGGTAGATTTCCAAGTATACTGGAGATTGGAACAGTACTTCGGCGGCACTCGATGACGTAGTATGCTTGAAATAGTGGCTCTGAAGCAGCTTTACTCGTGATTGAGAAACACCCATAGTGAAGTCACCATGTTAACAAAGAAGGGCAGGGTGAGATGGTGTGGGAGAGAAACAAAGGGAACTTTGGGATTTCAGCCTTTGCAGACCATTAACATGCACAAAAACCTATAAAATACACTACAGGAAATGGAAAGCCCCAAAAAGCATAATAGGGCCCCTTAAACATTTTCAATTAATTAAATATCTTTATCAGACGGCAGTTATTGAGCTATGTGATTAAATATATTCACACAACCGTCTTTGAGACAAAACATTTTATGAATCTTCAGCACTTTACATGTCATAAACACATTTTCCATCTGACATGTGACCCTCCATTGTGCTCCTCTAACCAACATAACGGATATCGATCCATTAGACTTTAGTCTTAAGTCATTTTTCACCACTGACATTTGTATTGCTCTCAAGCGTCCAGATGGATTCACACTTCCCCACAATCTTGTTAGAGAAACCATTTTATGGGAAATGTCCATGTTATTAGATTACTGCTCATCGTTCTCCTTGTGAGTCTCCTGGATGTTTCCTCCTGTATCTATCATGATGCTGAACCCATCAGGTTGAAAGACAAAGGCAACAAATATTTATATTTCTCAAACATGGCATGCAGTTTTATTTTGTAAAAAACAATTGTCAGTGTTTTTTGGTATACTGTTAGTAATATAAAGTCCAAACTTGAGTTGATAGAAGACATTTATTGCACTGAATGTCTACGATACATTGATATAAATCTGCTGTTTGTAAGGTTTTTCTCAGCTATGAAATGATTTAGTTTATTTTTAATAGACACATTGTCTAAATGGTGTTGATGCAAGTCAGGTCAAGTGAAATAGAAACTACTAATTGCATTGTCGTACGTTGGGGTCCATCAGGGTGTGATATATGAGCTGAATCCACTGCACAGACAGGGACTTTGAGAGGACGAGATGTCTTTCAGATGATGCCCTCTGTCACTGTTTGTTCCCAATAACAACAGCAACCACTGGCAGCCCATAACTGAGCTGCTGCAGACGTCTGAGGAGGCGCTCGGATTTGCTGTTGTTGCCGCAGTCAGCTGATGGAGGAGATTCCAGACTCTGGGCCAGCGAAGACTGAGGCAACGGTGGACTTTACAGCTGTACACCGTCCGACAGGTCTGAGTGGTTTGAGCCGTAGCTGTTGATGAAGCCGAGCTCTGGGGCTTTGGGCACTGTTGGCTCCTTGATGACCTGCAGAGGACAGACGTATACTTAGAGAGCCACCATTCACAGTATCAGGACCCTGAAACTGTTGCAGCTGATACCAATACATTTAGTCTTGCCCAAAATAAAATATAATTGAGTTAAGGATTCTTAGCTACTTTAGTGAGAAAATAAAACCTTTGACATCAACACGTGTTGAGGTTCAAGAAATGATGCCTTTTACTTACCTCATCAAATTTTCTGTCACTGTAAACTTCATTCTTGTCAATAAACGTCAGCATGATCCAGTCACAGATAATGGTACACTGAAGGTGTGACATAAGAAGAAAAAACAGTTTGTGGTGAGAATAGGGAAAGCTTCAACTTTAAAGTCTTAATGTAAAAATACTTACAATGCCAACTGAAGTCATGGCAGTCACTGTGCTGATGATGGTTGGGATGGGACTGAATTTACCAGCCTGAAAAAGAAAGTACATGAAAAAAAGGCAGAACAAGAAAGACAGTCACCATGTTAAACTGAAAATAAACGTAAGTGATGACGGAGTATCTGTCACTCACTTGTCCATGAACTATGACATCCAGACGGATGCCGTAGGCCTTAATGAGCGTCCGGGACTCTACCCCTTCTCTACTGTAGTATTTGGCAAACCTGTAGTTATACAGAAATTACAAACGCTGAGAAACTTAGCACATGCTTAGTTTTAAATATTTTGGTTGTTTGAGCTCACCTGTAATAGTAACCAGAGCTGGCCTGGTCCTTTCGAAGATCAAGACGACGGAAGGAATACGTTGGTTGACAATATGAATAATCCAGGTCCAGGTTACAGTTCCAGTTAATGAAAACCCCAATCACTCCTCCCTGTGCAACAACAGCATTAGTCATATCTTAAGTAATACTACACTATCACCAAGTAGGTCCTTTCTAATCCCAAAATCAATATTACTTATTTTTTTCCTTTTACCTGTACCATTGTTTTTCCATTACATTTGAGATAACCAAGACACCTCTTCTGCCAATGTCTCGAATTCTCTACAACTACCATCAACACAATTGTGACTGATAAGGGGTGAGTGGTCTATCTGAGATACTGTATCAAAGAGGCAGTATGTGTTGTTTAAAAAAACAAGTAAAAGCAGACATTTTATACTCACAGTCTTGCAGAGTTCACTGAAGTCCTCCCTAGCTTGAGCTGCGATGTAGCCCAGGCGAAAGTTTGGACAGTACGGGTTAGTCTCCTTATCATAATGACACTTGTTGAGGAATCTCCGCATTTCCTTTGGGTTTGAAATATCTTTTATATTTCCCCTGCAAGATACAAGAACATTTGTATGTGTGTGTGTGTGTGTGTGTGTGTGTGTGTGTGTGTGTGTGTGTGTGTGTGTGTGTGTGTGTGTGTGTGTGTGTGTGTGTGTGTGTGTGTGTGTGTGTGTGTGTGTGTGTGTGTGTTTGCTTTACCTCAGCACTTTGAATCCGGGGAAGTGGATAGAGTTCCTGATGAACACTGTAAAATTGATGGCCTCCACTAATGCCGGTTCTCTGAGGACAAACAAATCAAAATCATAGTTTTGTGTTGCAGAAAATGTGTTTCTTTTAGTTTTATAGTATAGTTTTCCACAGTTTCACATTAGATTCCATTCAAATTCAAAGGCAAAATGCTCTCTTAAACATTTATAAGACATGTGTTTAATTATTTGCATAGGTGTGCACCACAGGCGATCCCAGTATTATAGCTTTGTCCAGCCTTTCACCATACCTGTATTTACGTTTTTCTTAACTTGTTTATGGGTGACGGTTCATTTGATTGTAAATAAACCTACTCGGGACAACCTTTGGGAGGATAATCCATCATCTTGTAAGCCTTACCTTACAACAGCGTACCGCTCAATAGGACACCATGTTTGGATCTCGCAAGTTTTGAAGGTGTGGTTGTAGTACTGAACACATCTGCCGGTCCTTCTTCCTGTTAGAAAATATAAAAAATAGACACAAACTGTGGAAAAGAACGATCAATGAAGCTTGGAGGAAGGTTTTGTGAGTAGTAAAAAAAGTACCATGGCCGTCAAAGTCAACCTCCCCCTGGACACAGTCACTGTCTCTTGTACAGTTGGCATTGGCAACCATGAAATGCTGAATGGAATAAAACAGATTATAGCTTTGTCTTGCAGACAATGTCATTGAGAAAGTTCCTGTTGACCTCTCACCTCAGCACAGGTTCCTTGCTTCTGATCATAGGTTACTTCTCTTCTCAATATTGTACTAATCACATCACCGCCCTGTGAGGAAAATGCCAAATTAATCGGCAGTAGGACATAACGATGCAGACAGAGTTCAGGAGGTGGAAAATCATTAACTGTATTGGAGCATTTGGGCTTACCTCTGAGGGTCGAACGTACTCCACAGTGTCTAAGATATCATCTCCACGAACTGCAGTGCCTTTCATTAGTGTGTAAACTGAGCTCTCTGGACGGGTTTCACTCTCTTGGTAGGCTTTCTCACTTATGAAGACAAACCTTCAGGATGATAGAACAGACAGATGCAATATCACATTTTCTGTCATGACGTCGATTTATGTTGGAGGTATCACATTTCCCCTAGATCTGTTCAAACCTCTTTGCTGAAACCATGAAAACAAGAAAAGATGAGGCACTCTAATAATACAAATCAAGAAATATAAGATATAGTTTACGATTTGAAACAAGTACAAATTCATAAAATCAAAGTCTAACCTATGGAAACTGCTCTCAGTTCAAATTACACGTCTAGTAAAGGACACAGAGAGACCCCGAGATCTAAATTCCCAAACCCATGTCTCTCTGTATTATTTATTTGTATCCAGAATAATTTCCTTGCCACACAACTGCAATTGATGGGTTAGAGAATTTAAAGTCAGAACACATGTTTTATCCATATTCACTCTTTTACACACTAAAAGAAACATTAAAACAAAAACATGTTAACATAATATTTAGAAAGCTTTTTCGTTTCTTAAATTGCCCCTTTAGATCATACACGGGGCTTTCAAGTACACAAACATGAAGCTTACCAGATGAAATAGGTGATCACAAGAAACTGAACGCCTCTGTATATCACTCCAAGAGTTTTGTTTTTAACCACCATCACCTTTGGTGTCTCATAATCCCAGAAACCAAGAAAATAATCCTTTACAAAGTCACGAAGCCCCATCATGAACTTGTGAAATAGTTCACACATATTCTGAGATGTCCTTGTGAAGTCTTACTTCTCTATGATGCAGTCTCTCTGTATCTAGCTTTTTATTTCTCTCTCTTTATTTCTCACTCCCTGATCCTGCTCAGCTCCATCTGCATCTCTCTCAAGCTGCACAGAGAGGCAGAGGAGAAGGGGGTGGAGTCCAGCCTTCATGCCTTTCATTTTATGTCTGTTTATTCTGATGATTGTTCAGCTTTTATGATATTTACAGCTGATCAAACTTAAGATCTAAACAAAGTGTTTACAGTTCTGCAGATTAATTTACATGAAACACTGTTTTTGAAAATAATGTACGGACATTTTGATGAATGAAGCTCTTTTGTCACTGTTTTATATATATTATTCACTGTATTCCCTTCGTTGTTTCTTATCTTTTTTACACAGGCGGACAAACGGCCACCCCCTCACTTTGGGTCCTAGTTCCTTCTCGCAGCACTTCCTCCGCGCATGTCAAACAACACGTGCATTGGCTGCTGGTCTCGGTAGCTGTTGCTGTGTTTGTCTTAACCGCTTAATTTATATACATTTAGATTTACCTACACTTGTTTGTAGGGCCACATATCACTTCTAAATGGGAGGTACTCAAAAGAAAAAGGTAAGAGTTGACTTCGGGATATTGTCAGAGCCATGCACTAACTATAGCAACCTGGTTAGCTAGTTAGCTAACGAAGCTAAAGTTTGTTTCACTGAAATCGTGAAATCAGTTGTTTGTAGATCAACGTTTTAATATCAAAGCATTCAGTTAATTGCTTTTTACTTGTGATGATTTAATGTGGTCGTCTGTCCTGTTTTTTTCAGTATGAGAGGGGCTCTGTCACCAACTACATCACCAGAAACAAAGCTCGCAAGAAGTTATCGCTGAGCCTCCCAGACTTCAGGTAACCGCACTGTTCATGCATCATGGTGCATGTGTTTGAATATATACTCTCAATTCCCGGTTTATTAGGTTTACATTAATGTATACCTTTATTACATCTTACTTTGGTTAACATTTTCAGTTTTGTTTTAATTTGGTGTTGATTTAAGTTCATAGTCATTTTGGTAGCTATAGTTAGTTAGTGACTAAGTTGAGTTTGCATTAAAATGACATAAAATGTTTTCAAAAAAACGTCCCAAATATACAAATGCCAAGATACGCAATACACATTCCCTCACTACATATATAAACACACTGAAAAACAAAATAAGTAATTTTTTTCAATCTTATTTATATCAATGGTGGACAAAATATAAGAAGGACCTCTCAATATAACGCATTACCTGACTCTGGCCAACAGGGCCATACACAGCAGCCTCTGAATTGTCCATTGTGTTGAGTAAACATCTCTTTAAAACAACTAAAACTCAACAAAACAGGCTTCATGGAGGGATGATCTTCAGTTAGAGTCCCTTAGTTATTACTGGGTTAGTGAAATAACTGAATATTCAATTTGAAACTAGTTTATAGACAAAATAAACAACCAGAAATATCCAACTTCTACCTCAGATGGTTTTACTAATGTCGGCCCTTGCCAAAAATAGTTTTCACCGTTAGTTTTAATTTGTGACTTTTATTCTCTGTTCCTTAATTCTTCTAAAAATTGTGACATTTTCACTATTGACACTGATTTTCTTTTTTATTTCTGTCTTTGATTTGAATAATTTAATCTAGAGAAAAGCATAAGATTGACATATTTCAGAGTCAGCAAATTGTTAGATTTGTTTAATAATGGCCCAGACAACTGAAAATTCAAATCAGTTTTCCAAATTGTTAACCATTCATTTGACTATCATCAAAGAAATAAGCGCTAACATATACATCACGACACCTAAACCTACCATCGAACATGGCATGACATCATTCCTAAAGACCAGGCATTCACAGACACATTTTTCCTGATCTCTGTGATTTCCAGGCGACTGTGCATCCTTAAAGGCATCTACCCTCATGAGCCCAAGCACAAGAAGAAGGTGAACAAGGGATCTACAGCCCCGAGGACCTTCTACCTGCTCAAAGACATCCGCTTTCTTCTGCACGAGCCAATTGTTGGCAAGTTCAGAGACTACAAGGTATCACCACATATTTTTTTAAATGTTCAAAATGTCACCATCTTCTCAACATGCTTATATTCACTAGTATAATTGGGAAAAGATTGTAATTGTAATTGAACCTTGTTAAATTCTGTTTTAGTCTGTTTTTTACTTTTGTGAAAGTTATCGAAATGTTAATATTGTTTTTCTGTAAACGGTGTCTCATTCCCAAAGTGTTTTTTTCTCAACAGGTATTTGTACGCAAACTTAAGAAGGCTTATGGAAAAACAGAATATACTAATGTGCAGAGACTGAAGGAGAACAAGCCGACATATAAACTGGACCACATCGTCAAAGAAAGGTGAGACCGTGTTAACCTGCACCCTCAACACCGGAGGGCACTGTTGAGCTTACATGGTTCTTCATATCCATTCAAAGCAGAGAGTATCAGCTAACATTTTTGTATAACTACAGAATGTAAAGAGTGGCATGTCCGCAGTATTTCATTTAGCTTATTTTTAAAAAACGTTTTAGAGGTTCTGTCTCCTCACTGGTTCTCCTTTTTGTGGCAGGTACCCGTCCTTCATTGATGCTCTCCGTGACGTCGACGATGCCCTCTGCATGTGCTTCCTCTTCTCCACTTTCGCCCGAACAGGAAAGTGCCACGTTCAGACAATCACGCTGTGCAGGCGCCTCACTGTGGAGTGGATGAACTATGTCATCGCATCCCGTTCTCTCAGAAAGGTGCGACACTACTGTAAACCCTTGTACTTTGTTTTGAGTAAACATAAAAATCAAATGGGGGGGGGGGGGGGTTTAATTGATATATCTTGAGTTCATTGACCTCTGTTCTGTAACGATCTAATCACCTGCCTGTTCTTCATAGGTGTTCATCTCCATCAAGGGAATATATTACCAGGCCGAGGTGATGGGACAGCTCATTACCTGGCTGGTGCCATATCAGTTCGCCCATGATGTGAGTACATGACGAAATGCAGTCCACAGTAATTATGCTAACATGCAGTGGCTTTTGTCTGATAGGATTACACTGAAGGTTGACGCTGCTCTGTTAAACTCATCATACATTAAGAGCTTTCTATAAGCACCTGCCGCAGCCAAACAGCCGACTTCTTAATTAAGTCCTGCAGGCTATTTCATTATATCAACACAAAGACATGTATGGCCTTAGGAATGAATGCTTTATCTTTATTTACATTGCAGTTTTACAATAGGGCTGTCATATAAGCCGTATGTAGTCAATGCTTCAGCTTCACTCTGTCATTTTAAAGTTTAAAATGACCGAGAATGGTTTTGATTTTTTGCCATTAACCAATTTTGCTAACTATTGTCAGATGCCCCAAATTGTGTTTGTAAATAAATATATGATATAATGTACAGAAATCGGCTTAAAAGTCATGTTCCCTTTTGAAATTACCTTATATAGGAGTGTCTTTAGATTTCTACAAAAATATGCAATAACCATTATTGTGGCATGTCCTTAAAATCCTTATGTGTCATAAAATATATATATTTGAAAAATGAAATGAGGAGTAATGCTTGAAGTTCAATCACTCAGGTAAAGGTTTTAAATACTAATATTTACAGACTGAGGGCTCAAATGTACAAGAAGCCTAATTCTCCTAAACAATAATTTATTAGATGTTAAAAATAAGGTAGGCAAACTCGTAAAACACTTTTCTGTATTTAAGATCTGTGCATATGATGGAATAATAGCCTTAGGTTGTGCCAGAGATTGTTCTGTACATTTTTTAAGAGCTGTAAAAGCAGGGTTACCTGCGGCTATTTAATGGAGTTCAACTGACAGCCCCAAGGGTGTGTGTGCTCTCGGAATTATAAATGGCTCTTGAGTGTATGCCCTTGTGTGTATTTATTTTAACCACTGAGACTTAGTTAAACCCTTTGTTTTCCCTTTCAGCACCCAACAGATGTGGACTACAGAGTCATGGCTACTTTCACAGAGCTGTACACCACTCTCCTGGGGTTCGTCAACTTCAGGCTCTACCATTCCCTCAACCTGCTCTACCCCCCAAAGGTATATTGGACTCAACCATCACAGGGGACGTTCTATATACATATGTGTTCGCACACACTTCATTTATAAGGTTATTGTGAGTGGCCAGTCAAGACAATATTTGTTTTACAATAGTTGTTAAAGTAATATATTGATGTTCAGATTAATTATATTCGAGTCAAATAGTAGCTAGGTATGTGGGATAAAATCTTACATTGTAATCTCTTATTGTGAGACATGACATGAGTATAATGCATGTGGGGTTATGTTGCAGAAATACAATAAAGATTAATCTCCATTCAGTCTTCTGTTCGCTCACCTCTACCCCGTTCATGTTATCCTTCCTTTTGCAGCTGGACGCTAAAGCAGAGTCCGAGCTGAAGGAGGAGAATGACGAAGACTACGCCATGAATTCAGAAAGCTACCTGGAGGTAAGGTCTTTCAAAAGAGACATCCTGGATAATAAAAACACTGATTTTGAATTATAAAATGTGTTTTCTTTAATGCTGTGAGCAAACCTCATTGAAAGATACGTCAACTCTTGGAAGATTAAACTAATAGATTGATACAATTTGTCATAGGTGGCAAAACATTATATATCTAAGGAAAACTCAACACTGAAACCCAGTGCTTTTTGTCCTTTCTATATTATTTAATTCATTTACATCTTTAAAAATGATCCCGGTAATTGTGTAAACTTGTAGTTCTGCAAACTACTGTGTTCTTATTTAACTGAACTGATGTTTGTAACGTTCTATACACTGAAATAAATGGTAATTGTTCATGTTATAACATCATTGGAGAATGTTCTTAACTGGTGTGTTTTGGCTCTGCAGAAACTGTCAGCTCTGAGTACGAGTCTGGCCACGGTGGTTGCCACTACAGAAGAGGAGGAGGCTCAACTCGACCAATTTCCTGTTGAAGACGTAAGAAAACCAGTTCACAAAATATGTATCTGAAATACTCAATCTCACCTCGATGACATAAATCTTATGTATTATCTGTTGAATTGGTACTGAGAATTAAACAATGTCATGATTCTGAGAAGTCCAATCAAAACAGTCAGTCAGTGAAATGAACTAATTGGTCTCTGAAGGCTGACGTTGCATATATTTGTCAGAGGGGTTGAAGTTTGTAGAAGTGTGAGACTGGGGATTACAGTTTTATGTTTGGTTGCTACGGTTGAAATGCTCCTAATATTGGGAGCTTGGTGTGCCCTACCAATCAGAAACATGAGCCCAGCTCGTTCTAAGATGAACAACCATCCAACAGCCGGGGGAATATCACAACGTTATTTCTGTTGCTGATCTTCCCTGATCAAACAAAAGCCTTATAACAGTGGCTTTCTAATACTCCAACAAATGTTTTCTTTTACTTCTTCAGGAGGACATGGAAAAGATGGAGGCCAGAGAAAGGGAACAGAAAGAGCAGGAAGCTCAGAAAAAGCTTCTTGAGGGGCACAAGTTCTTCCTCAACAGAGAAGTGCCCAGAGAGCCGTTGGCTTTTCTCATCAGGTGAGTGAGAGCGGCTGCTGCAGGGAAACTCCGGATAGTCCAGGACATTTACAAGGACACATATTTAGACCTAAAACTGATGTGTTGCTGCTGCTGCCTTCCAGGTGTTTTGGTGGTGAAGTGTCCTGGGACAAGTCTGTTTGCATCGGCAGCACGTACGAGGTGACGGATGAGAGCATCACGCATCAAGTTGTTGACAGACCCAACATTGACAAACAGTATATTAACAGGTAAATTAATGGTGGATCGAACACACGTCTATGTTTCAAAGTCAATACATTTTTTTTATTTTTAACGTGGAACACACACATGTTTTTGTGCAACCAATTTGATTCTGTGTATTTCTGAATGCTAAATACGCGAAGTCTATTCTGTACACGGCCATGTCCTCCACAATGGCTCCTTTCAGGGTCATGTTTCCGCTGCTTCCTCAAAACAACCTTCGTCCTCGTGTTTTTAAAGGGTCACATTGTTGTTTCTGTCATGCCTGCCCCCCCCCCCCTTATGTCTTTTTTTAAAGCAGAAAGGGAAAGTCCTCACAATTTCTGAAAACATGGCATGCTGTTTTACTATGATACTTTGTTTTTAGGTACTACATCCAGCCCCAGTGGGTGTTCGATTGTGTCAATTCCAAAATCGTCCTGCCTGTGGAGGACTACTTCCTTGGAGTGACTCTGCCGCCTCACCTCTCTCCCTTCGTTGAGGAGAAGGACGGAGACTACGTGCCCCCTGAAAAACTCAAGATCATGGCGTTACAACGAGGAGAAAAACCTGGTAATTTCTCTTCAATACCATACTTATAAATATATTTGTATTGAATCCCAGTGATTTTTAATCAGGATGTCAGTGTAATGAACTCCCAATCAGCAGTCACACTGTGATCACACACAGGTGACTGCATCTTTCATAAACTAGGTGACATTTTAGGTTCAATGTGTTTGATTAGGAATAAGAGTTTCTATTGATCAGATCATTAAAGGTGGGGTAGGTAAGTTTGAGAAACCGGCTTGAGATACACTTTTTGTTATATTCCATGGAATGCTCTTAACATCCCGATAGCAATGAATATCTTAAGTGCTTTGACAAAAAATCCATAAAAAAATGTCATCTGTGGAAGCCGTAGTACTGTAAAAAGCACGACCAATCATTTTAGCCGGCCCGGCTAAAATAACTGGATGGCCTACCTGCCTGTCAGCCTTCCATCTGTGCACAAACTTATCTCGTGCCCTCATTGGTCATGTGCGCGTTCGTGTGTGTTGGAGGAGGGGCTCTGTAAGGAAGTGGCAGATTTCTTCCGGTTGTGTATTTTCAAATTCTAGCGATCTCGAGCTGGTTTCTCCAAAATTACCTACCCCACCTTTAAGCCTAAAAAGGATGCATAATAATTCAGAGTCCATGGACACATCATTCACATATTTAACTTCCATCACAGCCCAGGAAGAGGAGGAGGAAGAGGAGGAGGAGGAGGATGACGACGAAGAAGAAGAAGAAGAAGAGGAAGATGAAGAAGAGGAAGAAGAAGAGAATAATCTGAAGAAGATGGAGAAACAAAGATCCCAGGGAAAGGTAAGAGACGTTTGACCTCTTTTCCTTTGAACTCGTGTATTTTCCCGGGTACACTAAGGCGTGGTGTTTCATCAACTCGTCTCTGTCTTTTAGAACCTGTCGGTCAAAGTGACAGCTGGAAAAGTGAAGGTGGAAAACCCAGAGCGCTTGGAGCAGGAGGAGAAGGCCGAGGAAAAACGTCTCGCCATCATGATGATGAAGAAAAAGGAAAAGTACCTGTACGACAAGATCATGTTTGGAAAAAAGAGAAAAGTCCGAGAGGTATGTTCAGTTTTTATTATTCATTTAATATGTATGGAAATAACTTTGGATCCTTTCAGTATCTGACTCTTAACATTAGTCTAGTGTGCAGAGTATATTCGAGTTTGAGTCTAAATCTCTTTCTCTTCCAGGCTAACAAGCTGACTGCCAAGAGGAAGGCCCACGATGATGCTGAAAAATCAAAGAAGAAGACAAAGGCCAACAAATGAATCGTCTGATTATGTATTTAGCAGATTGACTTTGTGTATTTACATTCTTGAGGCAGAGTGTATTACAGGTTGAGATTTCCTGTATTACCTGTAATCCTGTGTGTGAGAGTTTGATGCACCTGATGTGTGTGCGTTGACCTTCAAGTTCAAGAAGAAATGCAGGATGTGGCATATGCTCATTGTGTTATTAATAATGTAAAAGTGACTTTTTGCCTTTTGTTTGTAAGAACTGTTTTACATTACACGAGATATTTCTTCCACTTAGTTGTTAAAGCTGTTCATGTAAATGGTCTTTATTTTAAAGTAAACACACAAATTAAAAAGCCTGTTACTTGTGATCTTAAATGAGGTCTCTAACTGTTAAGTGGTGTGTTCCCCAAGTATTACTATGCTGACCAGTTAAGGCTCTGAAGTGTATTTTGTGCTTCATCTTCTTTATAGTGTCTTACTTGAGCAACTCAGTGAGAATGGCCTTGTGCACTCTTTGGTAGCCTTAACAGCTCTGATGTAGAAGAGTGAAGACACAGTGCTCGAATATATGAAGCCACGCCTTACCTCCTCTGCTCGCGTCTCAGGTGGGAGAAATATAGACATGAGAGGAAGAAAATAATTGATGCAAGTTTTTTTATATAGCACCTTTCAACACAAGGCAATTCAAAGTGGAGATTTTTCATTTTCCATTTGTTTTCTTCCTGGGTATGGTTACGTCACCATACCCAGGAAGAAAAAAAATGAAAAATCTCCACTTTGAAAATGGACCAATCCGCAGAGCCGTTACGTTGACCAATCTGCAGACTTCCTCACGCTAAATCATTTCTCAGCTGCAGCTCCGTGGATTTCTTAGCCTGAGGAGGCGGGTGTGTGTGTGTGCTCGGGCTGGGTTTCGCTGTGTCTCGCCGACCCCACACAGCAACCAGGAAACCACACCAGTAAGCCAGTTCACACTGTCCGCTCCTCGCAGCAGCGAGCCTCGCAACGTCGAGAACACGGCACCCACACCCCACGCAGCATTCTCATCTGTTTGTCATTACTGGTGTCCTTTTCTGGTTGCTAAAGCCATTATAACACATCACTGATGTTCCGCTGTAACGGTGGTGGACTAATCAGAACAGAGTGGGCGAGCTGACCAGAGCACACTGGGCTCACAGGGAGGTGGGGGCAGGAGCTCCAACAAGCTGTTTAGGACAGAGAATGAATACACATACTATACAGAGATGCTGTATGAGAAACCAATGTGAGTTTGGAAAATTGCACAATGTCAATCTATTCTAGTAGACCTCAACAATGGAATTATGATCAGTAGAAATGGCCATGTCATGGGACCTTTAAGAAAATGGCATTTAAAAACAGTCATTAAAAAGCAAAGATTAAAAGAAAAAATACATGAATAAAAGTTACAGTGCATTTTAAGATGAATAATTCAATTAAAAGCAGCGGCAAAAAGAAAAATCTTCAGCCTGGATTTAAAAGTAGTAAGAGTTGCAGCGGACCTGCAGGTTTCTGGGAGTTTGTTCCAGATATTTGGAGCATAATAACTGAACGCTGCTTCTCCATGTTTAGTTCTGACTCTGGGGACAGAAAGCTGACCAGTCCCTGAAGACCTGAGAGATCTGGATGGTTCATAATTTAGCAGTAGGTCAGACATGTATTTTGGGCCTAAACCATTCAAAGCTTTATAAACCAGCAACAATATTTTGTAATCTATTCTTTGACACACAGGAAGCCAGTGTAAAGACTTCAGAACAGGAGTGATGTGATCCACTTTCTTAGTGTTAGTAAGGACTCGAGCAGCGGCGTTCTGAATTAACTGCAGCTTTCTAATAGATTGTTTAGTGAGACCTGTAAAGACACCATTACAGTAGTCGAGTCTACTGAAGATGTAGAAACTGATAAATAGTAGAGCCTTCAGTCTCTTAACTAGCAGATGAGTTACCTGGGGTTGTAACTACAAACGGCTGTTTTTGGATCAAAGGAGAGCCTACTCAAAATGTCAGATACAGAATGTCCCTTAGCCACATCTGTGTGGAGGCTGAGGTCACTGCTGCTGTCGGGGGGGGCTCGTCTTCAGTGAGTTGTCCACACATGGGCAGTGGGTGTTGATGACAAAAGAGCTTTAACCTCTGCCCTCTTGAGACGCTGCAGTGATCAAGGTGGGCCGTTCTCCTCAATCTCCTCATTCGGCTTGTCACACTCCCTGCCCCCTCTCACCCTGATCTAAATTCCACGCATGCCCACCCAGTCCGGGTTTCAGCCTGGCACTCAGTGTGCCTGCAGACCAAGGCACACCCTGTTAGGCCGAACAAAAGCATCAGTGTCGTGCTG
Organism: Trematomus bernacchii; assembly: GCF_902827165.1. Classification (NCBI taxonomy): domain Eukaryota; kingdom Metazoa; phylum Chordata; class Actinopteri; order Perciformes; family Nototheniidae; genus Trematomus; species Trematomus bernacchii. The sequence goes on from NW_022988176.1 coordinate 593,503, forward strand.
GAGCATGGTGAGTGTGGGATGAGCTGCACGAATCCATTGCACGCTCCCGAGACTTGGATCCACACTTTAATGGATGAAACGTTATGACCACATACTGCCACATCCTGCCTAGCAGAGCCAAATAGACTTGGCACTCATGATTGAATGTTCATTTCACTGTCTATTGAACGGTCTGCTATCTTGAACAAGGGATTGTATTGAGAGTTTCAAAACGATCGCATCATAACTTGTAGGCCACAGAGTTAAAAAGAACTTAAAATGCATAAAAGATTAGAAGAGCTAGTTAATAAATTATTTTAAAAAATAATCACATACACAGTATTGTGATGTGGAAATCCAGTGTGTGTATGTTGCTCAGTTTGTTTAGATAATTGGTTAATCTGTGGTGCAGACTTTCATAACTGTCCATTGTACATTCCTCTCACAGCATGTATAGACACAGCTTTCTTAATAAGCTTTATAAACAATACAGACACGAGTTGTACTGATCAAGTGGTACAATTAGAGCCTTTGTGCTTTGGCTTTATGCATTTGTTCGTTTTTATGCTGTTTACCATCCCACCTATCAGCTTGCAGCTCAGACTTCAGTGTCTATCCTCAATAAGCCCTCTGTATGTAGACAGAGAATGGGGACAATACAGCCTTTCTCCTCCCTCCCCTCCCCTCCATTATTACACTCACTGGCAAGTGCTGGTCCCCTGACAGAGGCCTTGACGTCACAAGCGGGAGATGAGCCTCCCTGCAGAGCTTAATTCAGCAAGATCACTTTTTAGAATTGAAAGTTGAAGGGGGAGGCGGCAGGTGGCCCGAGGCATCAGGTGTTCATGCAGAGAGGCACGGGGAAAGCGGAGAAGAGAAGCAGGTGAATGAGCTCAGTAGCACTGGGCAAATGATAAGGGGAGTGCGGGACTGCCACAGCACTATGTGTATGTTGAGATCAGACTTAAGAAGTACATCTGGAGGAGGGAGATCATATATTAGTGGTCTGACCCTGGATGCAAAGGAAAAGGACAATGCAGTGGGACAAACACTTCCTTTAGTTTCTCTTTGGATCTATGTATGAAGGTAAGACATCTTCCAGTCTTTTGTTTGTTATTAGCTTTCTTCAAGATTATCATCTGCTTTGTTATACTCATAATGGTCACTGCTTGATTATACTCAATGGCTTCAGATCATATCAGAGGTGGACAAAGTATTCAAGTAAAAATACAAAAGTAAGCAAACAATGATGCACTGATATCAAAATTAACACTGCCTGATATTTGTCCAATGGTATCTCAGCTTTGAAGGTTATTGCAAACATATCATTACAGCAGGAGTTAATGTTACTTAGAATTCACTCTACATTTGCAGGCCACCTAAGCTATGGCCCTTTCCTCAAATGTCTCATAACAGAGTGTCTTCTGATGGCAGAGAGAAAGAGCTCTCACATGCCTCCCTTCATGGAGTCCAGACAAAGAGCAGAAATAGCCCTTTTAGCTGTGTTTGGAGAGTAATGTTTCTAAAATGCTCTGATGATAAGAGTGAAACTAAAATGTAACTCTACAGTTCATAGGACTAAGGGGCACAGAGTAATGCAAAACGACATGGAAGCTTGAGACCTTAAACCAAAGGTGAACTAAGTTCAGAAATAAATAATAAATGACACACTGGACACCAAAAATAGACTCCATACTTAAGACTAGACTGGGATTAAGGATGGATATTTCAAAAGGTCAAAAGCCTATCATAGTTATAATCTATTATCGATTCATTAACACTTTGGTGTGTCATTAACAAGCGTGATCATGGATGACATTTTTTGATTTTAGTAACTGTTACTTTCCTAAAAAAGAAACCTGTCTAAAACACCATAACATATGATGGGCAACATGCACAGCTCTAAACCCAGACATATGCCTAGAAATGGCAAGAAAAACGAAAAAAATGCACAATGTTTAAATTCTGAAAAAACTAAGCTTTAACTGATTTTCCCTTAAAAATGTTAACATAAGCCATTCAAAAAGAAATATTGATAAACTCTAAACTTTGCAATTGAAAACAGTACACCTTCCCAACCTGCTCTGTGTGGGGTCACATTAGGTCAAATAATAATGAAACTTCTTGGTGGTCAGTGTCACTTTGTTACCTGCGCAGCTGAGTCAGCGGATAGCTTGTCTGACGGCAGTCCGCAGGGGGGGATTGCAATATCACTTTCCACTGTAATGTATTATTTATTTCATGTGACAGCTGAGCAACAAAGGGTTGGTCATTACAGGCCGCACATACAGTATGTCATATTGTAGCTCACCTTGCAATTTTAAGTACATCCTGTGTTTGAAATGTTTATGAAGTGGACAGTGAAGTGGAATGAGGCTAACTGTCCAACTGTGTCACACACACTGAGAATCTAGCTTCCTGTTGGTAAATATTCATGAGCACCTTAACATACAGTATAGTCCACCTGATGACAGCACTGTACTGTATAACAGAATACTTAAATCACCATAAAGCTGAATGGAAACCTTCTATATTACATTTTAGGCTATACCATTGGATTTATAATTAATCTGGCCTCATGTTATTTTGTCTCCTTAAGAAACCAGAGAACAAAGATAGTAATCTATATGGTCACTCAACACTATAATTTACTTCCAAGTCGCCATCTGAATAAATCATTTAAACGGTGTCACTGTGTCCTTTCAAGCTTGCCCGAGATTACATAATGCACATAATTGTGGTTTTCTTGTGTCCTTCTCAGAGTAACTGTGGGCCTATAGGTCAATGTTCACTGTGTAGATGATGTTTTAATGTTTTAAAGGTCATCCTGATTCTGCTGGACCATGGCTGTCAGACAAGGGCGGCAGTGGAGGTCCGTGTGCAAAGGCCTGGTGCTGGGGACCCTCCTCACCAGCTGCATGATCCTGCTTTACTGCCTCTCCACTCCCCAGACCCACTTCAGTCTGCCTGAGTAAGACTCGTCACACTGGTGTTCATGTATTCTCTAGAAAACATGATGTAAAAAATATCGTTATGTCCAATTTATTCAGCATTTGGATTTTAGAGCTGTGACAATTAGTAATTATAATGTATGTTTTTTTTTAAAGGTTAATTTTAAGTAAGTTTAAGTTCGATAAGTTATTTTATATGTAGGTTTACTCTTACTCTTTAGATTATTTTTATTATTTTGAGTCACATATGTGTATATTGTGTCTTGTCCTATGTGTTACTCAAAAGCATTTTTTTCAGAGTATTTAGGGCATTTCAGTCAATCTAGCCAAAAATGTAAAAATGTTTTACTCCAACGTCTCAAATGTGGTGGTTTGCCGCTTTTCTTTGTATTGTGTAAGAGTACATTTCCACATCATTATCATCACATTTATCATTTGATTGTTTTCCTGTCTGCAGGGTACCAGTGCCTTACTCCTGTGCCCACCGTCCATCCCAGCTCCGTTCGAAACAAACCACCAACCGCTCACAACAAGCCTCTGGCCAGACCTGCACTCCTAAAGTGGACATCATGTTCATGAAGACCCACAAAACAGCCAGCAGCACGTTCCTCAACATCCTTTTCCGCTTCGGGGAAAAGCACCGGCTCAAATTTGCCTTCCCTGACAGCAGAAATGACTTCTTTTATCCGTCTGTTTTTCAGCGTTCCCAGGTTAAAGACTACAGACCTGGAATGTGCTTTAATATTATCTGTAATCACTTGCGTTTTAACGCACCCGAGGTGGCCAAGCTGTTACCTATGGACACCTCCTACATCACTATCCTGCGAGACCCTGCAGAGCTTTTTGAGTCCTCCTTCCACTACTTTGGCAAGCTGGTACCTTTCACCTGGAAGATACCAGGTGATGAGAAGCTGACAGAGTTTCTGCGTGAGCCCCATCACTACTTTGACCCTGAGGGCTTCAACTCCTTTTACCTCAAGAATCTTCTTTTTTTCGACTTTGGACTGGACAACACTCTGAAGCTGGATGATCCACGTGTAGAACAGGGAATCAGATTCATCACGGACCGTTTCCAGCTCGTCATGTTAGTGGAGCACTTTGAGGAATCACTCATCCTGCTTAAGGATGCCCTCTGCTGGGAGATGGACGACGTGCTCTTCTTCAAGCTCAATGCCCGTAAGGGATCCACTGTGTCTAAACTCACCCCAGAATTGAGGGCCAAGGCTCTTGAGTGGAACGCTATTGACTGGAAACTATACCAGCATCTCAACCAGACTTTTTGGAAGAAAGTAGATGCGTATGGACGGCAGCGGATGGCTGAGGATGTGGCAGAGCTCAGGAGAAGGAACGCAGAGATGGCATCCATCTGCATCGAGGGGGGGCGAGCTGTAGAAGCAGGCAGCATCCAGGAGACAGCCATGCAGCCCTGGCAGCCCATCGGAGAGAAGTCCATCATGGGCTACAACCTTAAGAAGAATGTGGACAAGGCACATCGGAAGTTGTGCCGAAAGATGTTGATGCCAGAGCTTCAGTACTTAACAGAGCTCGGGGTTAACCTGTGGATCACCAAGCTTTGGGGCCATGTCAGAGATATCATCAACTGGTGACTAGACATGTGAGCGAGAGGGGCCAATTCAACCCTGACAGACTGTATTTGAAAAAGAGGAATCTGACTGTGTGGATGATAACATGAAAAGTTTGAAGTTTCTGACACATTTCTATCCTTGTCTCATTTTATTGAAATGTGTTCACATTGACTTGAATTTCATTTGATTGTGCACTGTATGTACCTGATGGGTGCTCAACTAAAAATGAAACTGTAGACCTACAATGTACAAGTATTGAACCTGTTTGCTACTCGCAGATTAGGCCTCGTATTGTTAGGTATTGTAGTACATTTTCTTTCTCTCAGATTGTTCTAGTGGAGTGGATAAGTGAACTATAAAGTTAATATCTTTAAGGAAATAAATATTGCCATCCCTGCTATTATTTAAGGGTGTTTGGCAAAAAGAATGTTACCTCTCTGAGCTAAATATTTTTTTAATGATTTGATGTGCATCCCCGAAAGTTAGCATATTTAAGTTCAAATAGACTGAAATCCCACGAAGGGCTAAAACACAGATGTGCAAATAGTGAATGTAAGTACTACAACCCACTTGTGTGTCTGTGGAGGACAAGATCAGACATCATTTTAGAAAATAGTTAAAGAATGATTGACCTTTATATTTGTCATTTCAAGGAAAACACAGGTGGAACTAATAATCTTAACGATTCCCAGAGCTGCTCAAATGTAGCCATCGTTATTAATATTTAATACACCTGTGCATCTCGTGCAGCAACATGTCAAAATATCTGTCATGAAAAAAGGTCTGATGAGTAAAGAAATCAATAAATAGGAAAGTATGTAAGCAATCAAGATGACAATTTTTTTCTGAAGATTTGTTTAGCTTATCAGTTTTTAAAGGATCTGATGTATGTTCATTTCTGTTATGCTTTATAAAACATGCTTCTTCAGGGTTTGTAGCCAATTATCCTTTCTTCTGATACCACAATGTTTACACTAATATCAGTCAGCCTTGCCAGGTGTCTTTGCAAGTAGATTGATGAGGTTTTGGAAGGTTGCTGCATCGAGAGACAAAAGAAAATTCATTGTCAGCCATGTTAATGTTTACTCTAGAAAGGCCCTGTGGCCATGACTCACAGTGTTAAGCTACATGTGTTTACACTACATTATCACACCCTGCAGATGTAAAAGGGATTTAATTTAGGATGACATCAATGTTGTTCCTGTTATGTGCTCTTTTACTAATTTATTTCGTAATGTCTGTCCAACACACACACACACACACACACACACACACATCTATATGCAGTATATACATTTATTCTGTATTTTTATGCATTGAATATTTTGTGAATCATGTTTTGTAATGATAATGAATTTAGTTATAAGTTACTTGTACTGTAACTTACTGATTTTTCCCTCCATACTGCTTCCCAATACTCTTGGCAATACATGATAATCTTAGCATCCTAAAAGTAAAGTGAAAATGACATGTGATATTGCAATATTGCAAGAGTATAGTATAAAGTGTTTCCTCCTTAATACTGTATGTATATAAAGTAGCAAGAGTGTTGTTGCCTCATTGTGTATAAATGTAAATGGCTATCACCATCTTAGTACAGGCTGAACAAATCTTAAGTAGGTAAACCGGAGTCTATTTGGGAAACAAATGTAAGAGGTTCAGTTCTGTTGAAATTAGTTTGGGTTGCAGATAATAATCAAAAGTAGGACTTGCTGATGATTGTTTGACCCATTAATAAACTACTCTTGCAAGAATAAAATGTGAAAAAGTCCAAGCAGGAGTGATTTCGTAAGATATATTTTAATCGATACTCTATTGATATTTAATGCGAGCAAGCTTTCATGCAGGTGGTGCATAAAAACTAAAGAGACAAGATTATACAATGGCTACAGTTTGAGATGAAATATTTTTTTCTTTTTAATTAGTTAGCTATTTCACACTGAGCTTTAGTTAACTCAGTAAAAACAGGAGGAAAAGGTGTG